>NC_035108.1:4072864-5272864 GCF_002204515.2 Aedes aegypti
TGACATTATTTGCTATAACGAGCCTTTATAGAAGAGCACCGTCTCAATCAGTTCTTAATGCTGAGAGAAGAGATGATGCGAAGTCGACCCTGGCAAATGACCAAAGTCAAGGATTAATATCAAAATTTTGGAAGAAGTCTGTAGTCTGTCTGTCTATCGAATCAGCGTTGTGGGTGGTAACGATTTTTGAGCCCAACAAACATCTCATTCCAAAGTGCAATCTTTTCACAAGTGTGTGAGTCCATTAGCATCAATCATTCTTCAATTTATGTGCAAACATTAGTTTCCCTCGCTTTTCCACATTTTGAGTGAAAATACACCGCACACACAATTTTGACCAGCAGCTGGAATCTGGCGATTGAATTTCTACTCATAGTCAGAAACTGGAATAATGTAGAAATGATATGGGTATCTTTAGCCGTCCTTTCCAATAGGTTCCCGATTAAAGCCACACAGAGTTGGCTCTTGTTGTAGTGCACCGAACAGAAACTGGTTTTTAGGTATATGCTGCTCAATGATTGTGATGAGCTCAACTATCAAGATCGGTTCAAGTTCGACCCTCAAGCTTTTGCCTCAGCTGACGAGGTGATGATGTCATAATCGAGAACGGCACTCACCTCCTGCCACGGAGACAATACCTATATCGCGTTGTTCAGCGAGTGACGTTACCGCCAATCACCATCACCTTCGCCATTTCGCCATCATCAGAAAGGTGAACCACACTTCTTAAGAACGAGGAACTCGTGAATGGTGATGGTGGAAAGGAGGAGAACATTGAAAAATGATGAATGAATTTGAAGTGGTATCCATTAAGCTGCCAACGGCGCGTGCTAGGCCAGAGATTAAGTTCCCGGCCATCGCATCGGTTTGCCGTTGATGGTGATGTTTATCGAATCAGTCGTCGTCGGGTTTCGAGCGAAATTTGAATACGACCCAAATGTAATTTTGTTACAGGCTCTGTTCGTATGAGGGGAGTCAAACGAGTGGTTCCGAACGGTTGACTCCTGCTCCTGCTGGTAGCGGCGCTTGAGGCTTATTAACGTTATTCAGAGGAGGTGACTCATCGAAACATAAAACGTTTTCGCGAGAACTGTTACCATGAGTTAAAGTAACCATGAGATAGGACGTTCTATCAATTTGTGAACCGCATTTCCTGTTTAAATTTACTACATAAACGTATGATTACAGAATTGTTACAACTGATCTAATTCATGCACAGCATGTGATTTTTTGTATTGTTAATCTAAAATATTCCTTATCTGAAGAAATTGTGTACTGTAATAGGACTGTTAGATTAGTCAATAAGTTCTCGCTGAACATTACTAAAGAAAATATGTAACAATGAGAGTTGTCTGTAATTTCCAGAATAAAAGTTAGACAATTTTGTCTCAAAGGTATTTTTGTTGAGACACAAGTTGCATAAAAACAATAAATTCCCTAGAAAATTGTATAAAAAAAGGATTTAAGGAGGGATTTTTAAAAGTGTTAACAATGGTATTAATGGAAGATTCTCAAGTGAGCTATATTGCTGATATATTGGAAATCCTGGATGAAACGACATGAAAATTGACCTTCACTATAGCATTAGACTGATGCAAATTTTGAAGTTGCTGCTCCCCTGTGCTTCATTGATGTCAATTATGATAAAAATCATTCTCCCAAAATTTGAAGTGATTTGGAAGAATTTTTGGTGCACACGCCTTCTCGTGTCAATTCTTCCCAGCTACAACTTGCCGAAGACCACATTTTGATTGGACGTAAGAATAATTTGTTATCATTGAACACAGTTTAAATTATGCTGAGAGGATCATTCAATTACTTTCAGAGCAACACTGTTTTTTGCTGTAGAACACAGTAGCCTAGATTACTTTGATGTATTCTACCCGCCAGGAGCACCACTGTTGCCTGCCGAGCAGTTGGTTAAGCATGCAAAATGCAAACCAACTTTATGATTATGAATAGAAATTTATCCTGACGTCCCATCGAAATGTGATCTTCGGCAAAGTTGTAGCTGAAAGGATTTCACATGAGTAGAGTTTGTTCACTTTTCCATAAAATATTATGACGACGAGATAGAGGGCTGAACACAAAAGCTTGGGGTTTTCCATAGTAATCTCCATATAACTTCAAATGGCTTGTGCACAGTCAAATTTCTTGCGAATCACTTCGAACTTTGGGAGGATACTATATACCATAATAGAAATCGTTTAAGCATAGGGGAGCTAAAATTTCAAAATTTGCATCACTGTACTATAGCATTCATAGTATTGTTTTACGAATTGAAAACAAATTAACATGAACTAATCAATAGCATTGATATCTGATATATGGATATATCAATTACAAGCATTAACTCCCGCTTACAAGAGTAATAACTGCCACTGAAGACATTTATTAGTTCCCTGCCCTCTAGTAGAAGTGATTCGATTTATAAATCATCCAATCCCACTCGGCCTCCAGGGAATTTTCCCGTTTCCCGGTTCAACAATAAACTTAGAGCTCCATTGACATGACATGAGAGTACGCTGCACAGTGCTTCAGTTTCCACCTTTCAAATTCTCGCGCTACCAACTGGCCGCATTTAACATGTGAATGTGATAAATGAACCCCTTTATTGTTGCCGACTTATAAGTTTGATATCTGTACACTCGTTGGTTGATTTATTCAGTAGGATGATGCACATTATTGTCTCCAGAGTACTTACGCACGTGCCACACGGTTTTTACCTTCGAATGTCTTGTGTTTGTTTTCATGCGTCATCATTTTGCTCGGTCCCATTATAAGTCGGGCATAATTCGGCTAACTTCTTTTGATCCTACGATTTGTGATAAAGAGTTTTTTTTTCGTTTATGGACCTCCTTAGCCTATTGGTAACGTCCGCGGCTACAAAACAAAGTGTCTGGGTTCGAGTCCCGGTCGATCCAGAATTTTTCGTAAAGTAATGTTCCTAGACATCCTCGGGCATAGAATATCATCGTACTGCCAAACGTTATACGAATGCGAAAATGGGGAAAGACCATAAACCACGTAGATCCTCCCCCTTATTTTGTTCATACAAAATTATGGTCTTCTTTGTAGACTTCGTAGAACTTTTCGTAGAATCGTAGACTTCTGGTAAAACTCTTTCCCTTTAAATGGTCCATATTTTGTAATAGGAGTACCTAGTGTGTGGTCTTTTTGATTCCATTGCATGCACCTGTGGGGTGAGCGACGGAATCAAGATTAATCGTATTCGGTCGCGACAAGTTTTTCGTGTTCAGTCAAGGATGGGTTGCCACCTGGTGAGCTCGTTTCATACTTATGATAACACATTTTTATCGTGGAAACGTTTATGTAATTTTCAAATCAGTAGACGTCTTGTTACATGTATGTAACCCTTGACTTATTCGAAAGCCTTCACGTCGTTTCCTTCAGCCTGCCAAAGCCGAAGCACTGTGCTTCAAATGCACTTCAAAACGTCAGCCTGACCTGAGAGGCCATCGTTTGAGCTTGCTAGTTCAGATCGACACCCGACCAACCGGATCAGTCCAGAGCGTGTGCATCTCTTCAACCAACCGACGCAATGCCTCCTCCTACGAAAGCAAAGCCATATATACAAACAACTGTATTGCCCCGAAAGATTTCTCGCTATGGCCCGTTAGAAGCACCTGTTTCATAATCGATTACTTCTTCTCCAAATTCTTCTCCACGTCAATCGGTTTGCGCGCTGCACTTGCTCCGATCCGACCGGCATTCAGTCAGTCACAGTCAGCAGGCGCCGCTTATTGCCATCATGTAGCGTAGCTAGCGGACGGAGCATTCCGTTTGATAATAAAATAATGCATTCCGTCTCGTCAGTCAGCACGCACCGCGCTCTTGCTTTCAATAATGGTAAGAATACCCCCATTACCTAGTGGATGGGTGTACAATAGGGTGGTGCACAAAAAAACTTTGTAAATCTCCCATAGTTTTGTTACAATCTTTATGAAGTGTGCTTCATACAGCCCAACCAAGCGAGTTCGTTCTTTGCGTCGCTGGATGTAGCTCAATAATAATTGAAATAAATTTATACGCTCATTTGTCTTATCAAACATCGAAATAAGTGACCTAAGGGTCAAACTATTGAAAAACAATCAACTAACTATTGAAAAACAATCAATTTTTTTTTATTGTGGTTTTGATAATATAGCTTAACTTTTGTTCAAGCACTTTTTTTAGAAACGCCATTTTGATAGCTAAATTGTCGAACAAAGCTGTGGGAAAGAAAGGGTTAAGTTTCCTAGATCTCGCATTTTGCTCAAAATCTTGAAAAAAATGGAGTCAACTCCATCAAATTATGTCAATCCTTACAAGTTTGCTCAAAATATCCAAGTGGAACTGGTGAAATCGAATAAGTATAGAGAAAAAAGTAATGAGGATTCTCGTATTTAAGTGATGATGAAAAAGCATATAATCTCAAAATTACAAGAGCATAAACCTGATGAATCAAACAATAATTTATAAAAAAAATGGTTATTGGCTGGTGGTGATCAATCGATCAATTGTTCAGCTCTTAACACTGTTTGGTTTTCTAGATTTGTGCTCCTGATGATGGTACAATTTTTCGGTTCAATGTTCTGACAGTTTCACCTTTATTATATTTGATGTAAAATGACATCATGAGAAAATAAATAAAAAAAACTAAAATTTCGTCGAAAATACGTATGTTTCAGATATCAGGATATGGACAGGATATTTCTTGTTTTTTTTTTTTCAAATTGTTTCTGAAAAAAGTTTGTTCAGATAATACCGCTTTCTTCAAGATTTTTATCAGGAGCTTTCTTATAGATATGACTTATAGATAGATGTTTTTTCTTAGAATATACCCAGGACATTTTACAGAATTTCTGATGATGCCTTTCAAAATTTCTCGATTTATTTCAATATTGAAAAGCAGAAATTTTAGAAATATTGTTTGAAATAATCTGTTCAATTAGCTCTTGACACAAATTCAAAAGGAGAATTCTTATTATTAGCGCATAATTCAATCAGTGAATGAATTCCGTTAAGGTGATTATAAAACGAAGTCAAATAATCCTAAAAAATCCAAATTCTATTCTTGGGGAAATTCAAGATTGAAAAAGATTGAAAGAAATACTCTAATCATTACAAAACCCTGGAGATAAGGAGCTTCTAGGGGAAATCGTCATGGAGAGTATTGAAGGAATATCTGTAAACATATGTTTAAGAATTTCAAGAGGAATTTCTGAGAATCTGTGTGGAATTCTTTGAAGCCATTTCCAAAAAAGTTCTTCAGCAATGGCTGGAATTTTACCTAGAAAAAAGTAATAGCAAAATTTCAGGATAAATTTTTTACACTTAAAAAGCATCGTGGATGATCGTAATAGTGTTGCTTCTTATATAAAAAAAAGTTGTAATCAGGTATAATCAGGAAGGGGTCCAGAATTGTCGTTTATGCCTGAAATTTGTGAAATTATGTTTGAGGTAGTTCAGTAGCCGAGCACATCTTTGTTCAAATGCTCATTTTTATCATATCAACTTGAATAAACGCTAAAAAAAGTTATCTTTCAAATATATTTCAGTAAAGTAATAAGTTTTTGTTCAGTTTATTCATACGACCTATAACATGAACTTTGCATCATGAAAATTATCGGATAAGTATCTTCTTGTACATATCGTACTAATTTCGGTTCAAATTAACCAATTGAGTGACCTGGAATTTTTCTGGAAAACGACTGGAAGGTCAGGGAAAGTCAGGGAATTTTATTTTCAAAATTGAGTCGACACCCTGTGGAGGTGGACTTTTACCACGGAACAGGCAGACCGTAGTGTTAATTCTTAGCCAATAGAAACAACCGCTACCGACACTGCGCGGCTATCTAGGCTGATTGGGAAAAGGAAGGTAACATTGATGATTAACTCCTGACGTGCCCAAACAGCCCTAAAGCCAATTTTGAAGATTTTTAGAAGGGAATGGGTTGGTGGCTATATTGAACTTTGTGGATCCATTGTCTCAATTTAGATGGATTTTGACGCCATCTTGGTTATAAGTAGTAGAATGAATTTCAACAACACACAATTTTACACGATGTGTAATGTAATTTTACGACAAATCTAGCATTCACTTCATGTGCATGATTTTACGCTGAAATTTACATAGATATTTCGTTCTGTACCTTTTGCTTCGAAATCCGGACACTTAAGCACTTTGGAGCATTAAACAGTGGTTTCGTTTATAAATTTGAAGTCTAATGAATATTTTTTTCTGCTTATTATCGAAAAAAAATATGATTTTCGCCTGTTAGTTGAGTAAAAAAAGCTTAAAATTTGGAATAAATCACTAAAAATATAGAAAAAGGAAGATGTGTTATGCTTCGAAATCCGGACACTCTTTGGAGAGTGTTTCGAAATCCGGACACTTTTGCTTCGAATTCCGGACACTTGGATATTATCATTTAAGAACATTTTTGAAAAAATACATGTAAATTAAGCATGTTAAATGTTATTTTCCTTTGGAAGTAATATTCCTATTTGTTTTGCTTTATATTAAATATCTACAAAATTACACAACCATTTAATCAGTGTGTAACAGATCCTTGATCCTTTTAATTTTTCCGTAGACTCTTACGTTCGTTATTTTTAATTTTAATAGCTAAGTAATTGTTTATTGGTTACCAAAATTCACAGTTGTGTTTAAGTACCAATGGTGTGTGATAAATTAATATACCCGTCGTTGGGAATTCAATATGCATCAGCAATCTATTTTCGGTAGTTTAAGCTCAAAATGAAATCTAAACTCTATGCAGAACATAGAAGAATGCAATTAAAATAAAGGCGGGTTTCAACATTTCCTTCACCTGGTATTTTTACTGTTGATATTTTTGTAGGTCTCAAATAAGTGATGCTACAATAATCGATGGTTCCTATTCTCAGCAGATAATAAAACCATTGAATATGCTATGAGGTAATCCGTTGAGCATGTTCACTTTTAATAACCAATGAGTGGTTGTGGTTTGACGTATAAATAATTAACTTAAAATAGTATGTAGTTAACTTACTCAAATATGGTGCTTTTTTGTGGTACGCACAATTGACATATTGTGAGCGAAGTTACTGGAGCGACATATACCGTGTTGATTCTAAGTGTGCGGATGATTTAAATCCCGGATACCAACCTTGAATCACCCAAAAATATTGTTTCGACACTTTTTATGCTTGGAGAATGTAGAAGACATCGTAATTATGGATTCTAGGTAAACAAATAGAATTTGGATCAAAAACACCTTGAAAAAGACCAGTTTCCGGCTTTCAAAGCGACCGGCAATTCGATGCAGCACGGTATCGTACTATTTCATGCACAATTTGATTTCTCTGTCCATGTGGGATCGAAAATCGGAGTATCACTTTGTAGTTCAATACGTTTTTAAGATAAAGATTTACTTCACAATTTCTTCATGTAGAACAACTATGTTTCAAAAACTGAGTTTCTCATCTAATTTTCAGAAACATTGTTAAATCATATAAAACAGGTATATGTTTATTCTCATATAAATTGTTGAAACACATTATCATATCATTATCATCATATAAATGTGTTTTGAAGTCATTCACAGTTCATCTTCACATTGGGAATTGATTTTTAAGACTGAAAACAATTTCTATTCGTTAACCATGTATGGAACTTAGCTATATAGTTCAATTACGTGTGTTTGATTAGCTTTTCTTCAAGATTAAACACTTTCACGTCATTTTAAACCACCAGGCAATAGGGAACATATCAGATTTCTATTAATAAAAATATAAGAGTTAACGGTAGTGTCCAAATTTTGTTTATTACTACTTACCAAAAGTTTTAAACATGAGCGTCCGGCATTTGAAACATATCAGAATTTTGCTTCGAAATCCGGACACCTGCAATTTGTATTAAAAACACGCAATTTATCCATTTTCAAAATAATTCCACTACATGTCTCACTTACTCGAATACAATATCAACCGTTTAGAGCATAAAACAACGTGTATAAGCTTTTGAACTTTGAATAATAAGGAAGAATAAATTCAACTGAATCTTAACCAACTGGCTAAGCAGTGCAAAAACAAGTACGTACGTGACAAGCGATTATGTTTTTCATGTTTTTCCGGTAATTTTCGCCACCTACTACGATGCCAATACATTTGAAATGTTCAATTTTAATGTATTATTTAATTGGAATGCTAACATTACATTTGATGTTATTTTCAACAGCAGAAAATGCTGAAATTGATCAGAGTGTCCGGCTTTCGAAGCGTCCGGGAATTCGATGCAAAACGGTATATGGAATTATCGAATTTCCGGTGGAATTTCTGATGTATTTGATAGAATAATAGTTTCAGTACCCTCCTGGTACTAAAATAAAAAAAATACCTATATGATTCACCAAGCATCTTAGTTTTTTTTTATTTCAAGATCATCGATGGTACAGTGCTCCAGTACCTTGACAGTTTGCTGTATATTGAACCGAGAAGAGTATTGAAGATTTGTTTGAAGTTTTTATTAGCGAATTAAAGGATTTTATTGAAACTGAAAAATTCAGATACGGAATTTACTACTAACTACTGCTAGCATTGTCTTACACTTTTTTTACTTCTGGGTCCGAAGAATTTGTCCTCTTGGCACCCCTCCCCCTAATTCCGGGCCTACCCATATGGCATTGAAAAATAGCAAACAAATGTGTACATAACTCTACTGCTTTCCGTCAGATTATTCTACTCTGTTCAGCAACTTTCTTCTCTATGGTTTGAAGAATAAATTTAGACTCTAAGTCCGATCAGTTTGTACTCACATTGGCGTACTACCGGATTCTAAATTTATCCATAGTAATTTCCAGATAAACCGACATCGTCTTTAGGCCATTTTTAAATCGCCACCAAAATGGTTGAAATTTGATAATTATCATAAAAGATTGAAAGGAAGATATAGGTAGTAGATTGGATTTTCATACTGTTTTGTTTTTTAGTTTTGAACCGCCCTAGTCTACAACTGTGGGTGCACATTGCCTTTTTCACAAATAAGTTGAAGGTTTCCTCCAATACAACCCTAGTGTGGCTCTGGCGAACAAGAAATGCACTTTTGCAAGCAACTCAGTCACTGCCAGTCGACTCACTGGATCTACTAGGTGTGAACGAATGCAATGAAACGAGGCGACAGTGAAGGCAAACTGCTGCTTGGACTATTGTAGACTTCATGTCGAGAGTCGAGACCCATCCGAGGGAGCCGAGAAGCCCCCAGTGAATTATGTTCGAGTTAGATAATCGCGTTCCGTGTCTGTTTTACTTTTATACTAACATCAATCGTCGTCGTAACTCCTTGTTTTACCTGACGATGTTGTGGGCGCAGTTGATGTGTAGCAACAACTCAGCCGCGGCGCCTTTCAGTGCATAAATTATGCCAGCTGGGTTGAAATGATATCGCGTGGAATTCTCATATGAGCGTTGGATCAATCTGCTACACAAAGCAATATTGAACCATTGTCCGCACAATTGGAACCGATTTCAAGAAGTCGTTGACTTTAAGACTCAAGTGACCTAAACCATCTTAAATTAACATTAGCTTGATAACAAATCCTTGTGCAAATAAAAAACCGAATCAAGTACTGTTCTATTTGATTCCAACTAAAATGTATAGTCGATTCTAGTACACACACTGATGTTGGCCTCACAGTTGAGATACAAATACGCGTAACTTCCGAAGGAATCAATTTCCTCGATGCAATTATGCAGTAGGTGAGACTGGGTGAACTTGTATAATATTAAGTTGACACATGTCGGAATCCAAACATGGCTGACAAAATGGCCGGCTCCGACTCACGATTTCAACGGCACTAATCTGCTGAAATAATGAACGTGCAAAGTCGATCTTCTTATTTTAAATTTTCTGCTAGTGCACAAAGCTAAAATAGGAATTGCACTGTCGTTCGCGATGTGTGCCTTTAAAGTTTCGGTACGTTATTAAAGCCTGTCCACGTTAAATTTCGGACACCCAAATAATGTCAGCAAAAAAAAGTTACTCATAATTCAAGAAAAACAATTGTTGGGGACGGACCTGGTGTAGTGGTTAGAACACTCGCCTCTCACGCCGAGGACCTGAGATCGAATCCCATCCCCGACATAGTCACTTATGACGTAAAAAGTTATAGTGACGACTTCCTTCGGAAGGGAAGTAAAGCCGTTGGTCCCGAGATGAACTAGCCCAGGGCTAAAAATCTCGTTAATAAAGTCAAACCAACCAACCAACCAAAAACAATTGTTTATTTCAGAACAAAAGAGTTATATCTACAAAATAAACAGTTGACAAGGATGTTAATCCTTCTTTCTGTAAAATTCTCGAAATTTCTGTGGTACACCCGCCATCAGTGTCCGAAATTTATCGTGGACAGGCTTTAAATGTTGATTCCAAGCTGTTTCACCTTAAAGGAGCGTTTAATACGTATTAACTAAGGCAAAATTTTATGAAGATCAACGAACTATCAATGTCATAAAGATGACTCGCATATTCTATTGGAGTAATTAGAACTGCTCAAAATTTAACAGCTTGTAAAATTAGGGTAGAAGTACCATTTATGGCTATATAGACAAAAAGTGATTTTTCTTATTGTTCCACTAGATAATAATGGTCGACATTCTCAGGAATGATAAAACTAGTTGTTTTTAATGATGATTATATCTTGATAAGAACATTCATGCAATACTCTTCGAAAAACGGACATTTCGGAACACCGCATCACGCATATGTCTTCTTCTTAGCAGTTTGATAAATTACCCTTGTACCGAAATTAATGTTTTCGTTCAGTAAAACTACTTCAACCGATGAATGGTTGTTGTCTAGTGAGAACAAATGAGCAAATTTAGCTGGTGAGCAATCAAATTCACCGTTTTAAGTTGTAAACCATGTTATATCCACTATGGCGATGATTGGTACTAAGAGTGTATGAAAACCCAATTATCGCGATACTCCGAAGAATTTGTTTACATTTTTTGTCTAGTGAAATACAAGAAGTAAAGTTATTTGTCCAATGACTTCTATGACGAAACGGTTTGGTAAGGCATTAGGGGGACATAACCCTAGTACCGGAAACTTAAGCCACTAAATTCATAATTAAAAAAATATTGGTTTCAAATGTTACTTATTTATGATATATATTATCATTTTTGTAATGTTCGAAAATAAATTTGAAAGTACAAATATGAATTTTGACATCACATTTTGATGATGTATTTTAGCACAAAATTGGCCAATCATAAAACGTGGCTCCCAATACCGGACACAATCTGGAAATGACTCGATTTCTGTAAATTTGTCCATCATCGAATGTTTTTACTCCAGGAATAGTATTTTATAGCCAATTTAATGCATTTGCAACATATACGAAAACAATTTGTGTTTTACTTAGTAGTTTGCAAGATGTCCGTCAAAAACCTCTTTCATATATGATGAAAAACAACACATTTTCTGAATGTTCATTCTTCTTATTATTATTGCATGTTCGATACCATGATCGACGGAATCCATGAAAAATGAATATATTTTGAGACACTGGTGCAAACATTACAAAGATTTCATGTAACAAATCAAGCTGTCCGAAACTGGGGGACAGGAGGCACTAGACCAAAATTGTAGATTGACTATATTTAGTTTGAATGTGGTACAACATACATTCATAATTTCAAATTATAATTATATTTGATCATGCTTGCGTCATGCAAACTATTGTGTAATATACAAAACAATTATTATTTATGCTCAAATTTAAGGTCAACTAAGGTCGATATATCAACTTTTGAAAAAAAAAATTCAAACATCTCTACTTCCTCAAAAAGGCATGCATATTTCAAGGATGATTCTACGCAAATATTACTTTCCATAATAGCTTTCTTTTCTTCTAATACACCATCTTCTGTACAATGGTTTCTCGATGTTTTGACGTTGTCCGGTATTCGATGTTGTCCGGTACTGGGGGATCTCCCCCTCAAGATTCGTACTACATCAGTAGGATTCTCAGAGGCGTCGCGCCCACATGTGCAACATGTGCACTGCACAGGTAGCTACTCGGTAATCCTAACCACCTACAATATGTACTATTTTAGAAGTACGATTCTATGATTCTCTCAATAAAATTCAGTCCATTTCAATTATATCTATTACTGACAGCTTGCAACGCAATTTTCACCTATTTAAATATATGAGTTGTTAATTTTTGCTATGCAAATTAAGTGAAAAACATGTTTGGTGCGGCGCGAGATCTGTGAAATAATTTTCTCCACCCGCCCAGCGCCATGCATGCTACGCAACACTTTGTTCCACGCTACACGTTGCTGCTGTGACGATGGAACCCAACGTGTGCACTCTCATCGGGAAACGCGCTGCCTTGTATTGTACACGCAATTTTAAATATGTGGTAGAATGCTTTTTGAACTGCAGATGCCAAATTAAACCAAATTTTCATTCTAAACAACAGGTAAATGTTAATTTTGGATTTGTCTGTAAAAATAATTTGAACTACGAGCTTCGTTTTACAATAAAGTACCCTAAACTACGCTGTACATACCTCCACATAATTGATGTCATCGTAATATTCAATTATCTTTGAAATAATATTCAAAACAGAACCCTATTTTGCAATTTATTGATTTAATAAGAAAAATACAAAATAACTTGAATGAGCAGAGAGCATTGATATACTATTTAATAGAATGTATCCTGTTGTTTTCATCATTTTAAAAAAACGTTTGTGTTGCGATTATGGCAATAATATTTATTCTTTAAATCTCTATGATCATGTTTGGTAGTAAATTGTAAATTAAAAATGATAATTGCGCAATGTTTTGATAGGAACATTAACTATGGATTATGTATATACATTTAGGAGCCAAACATAAAGAAATTGATTAAATTTTTGGTTTTGGATTTGTTATAAATGTTATACTACCTAAGATTCAAAAGTATAAGTTGTCGATATCCACTCCTAGCTACTCTAAAACTGATTATAATTTTTTGAAACTTGTGCAATATTCGCGGTTATTATTCTTAAGGAAGTGATGTTGAAAAAAATGCAATTTATTGTTCGACTTATCGAATATTTTAGCAAAAACATGGGAAAACTGGTATTTTTCTTAAATTTACTTAAGTTTCAAATATGTCCGCTTTTAAATTTTCCAAATGTATTCTACTGCATCTGAACAACACAACGAAGAGCTTAAGTAATCATCTAGTCCATTAAAAATTAGTTTTGAATGCTGTATATTTCTTTTTTGTTAGGTGTACGAATATGGAATTGGGTCAATTATAGACACAATCTCAATACTTTTCCATTATTCCAAAGATTTAAGCAAATGAATACAGTGTGTCATTGCCAAACAATAGATGACACCTATAACCTTCATAATTGATAAAGTATATCGAAGTCCATGCACCATTTAATAGATTTATACCAACTTGATATGAAAACAGTGCCCCGTACGAAAATGAGATTGAGTCACTGTATTAGCGTTAAATTATCAATCGTACCGGCTGGCATTTGAGTTCATTATATGCAAATAATTGATTCTGATCATGTCCCTGTTACATTTCAAATATCCCAAGAAGCGATTCTCAATCCTATCAGCTCCACTTTCAATTATTTACGAGCCGACTGGAATATATATAAAACGTATGTTGACGCTAATCTTGATGTTAACATTTCTTTAGAAACTAAACTTGATATTGACAATGCTCTTGAAACTTTAACAAATTCGATTGTTGATGCCCGGAGCATTTCAATTCCAAAATGTGAAGTAAAATTTGAATCCGTGATTATAGACGATGATCTTAAACTCTTGATCCGTCTTAAAAACGTGAGGAGAAGGCAATTTCAACGCACTCGCGATCCTGCTATGAAAATTATATGGCAGGATTTGCAGAAAGAAATCAAGAAACGTTTTGCTCAATTAAGAAACAAAAATTTTGAAAATAAAATTTCTCAATTGGACCCTGGCTCTAAGCCCTTTTGGAAATTATCTAAAATCTTGAAAAAACCCCAGAAGCCAAAACCGGCATTGAAAGAGGAAAACAAATTATTACTAGCTAATTGCGAAAAAGCTCAAAAACTTGCTATGCAGTTTGAAATTGCGCACAATTTTAATTTAGAACTTACTAGTCCAATTGAAAAACAAGTTACTCAGGAGTTCGAAAATATTCTCAATCAAGAGAACGTTTCCGAAAATTCCTGGGAGACTGATTTGGAAGAAGTGAGAACTATTATTAAAAAATTCAAAAATATGAAAGCTCCTGGCGATGATGGAATTTTCTACATCCTCATCAAGAAACTTCCAGAAAGTAGCTTATCATTTTTAGTTGATATATTTAACAAATGTTTTCAATTAGCATATTTTCCTGACAAATGGAAAAATGCTAAGCTTCTAGCTATCGTCCAATCAGTTTGCTTTCCTCCATCAGTAAACTTTTTGAAAAGGTTATTTTGAACAGAATGATGGCCCACATCAACGAAAATTAAATTTTTGCCAATAAACAGTTCGGATTCCGCCATGGACATTCGACCACTCATCAACTTTTACGTGTAACAAATTAGATCCGTTCCAACAAATCTGAAGGCTGTTCTACTGGTCTTGCTCTTCTAGACATAGAAAAAGCATTCGACAGTGTTTGGCATGAAGGTTTGATTGTAAAATTAAAAAACTTTAATTTTCCAACATACATTGTTAGAATAATTCAAAGTTATCTGTCAAATCGTACACTTCAGGTTAATTATCAGAACTCCAGATCTGAAAGACTTCCTGTAAGAGCTGGTGTTCCTCAAGGCAGCATTTTGGGACCAATATTATACAATATTTTCACATCTGACTTACCTGAGTTACCTCAGGGATGTCAAAAATCTTTGTTTGCGGATGACACAGGCCTCTCCGCCAAAGGACGAAGCCTGCGTGTCATCTGTAGTCGATTGCAAAAAAGTTTGGATATTTTTTCTTCATACTTGCAAAAATGGAAGATTTCTCCCAATGCTTCCAAAACTCAACTAATAATATTCCCACATAAACCAAAAGCTCTTTATTTGAAACCTTCAAGTAGACATGTTGTCACGATGAGAGGGGTTCCAATAAATTGGTCAGATGAAGTTAAGTATCTAGGGCTCATGCTAGATAAGAATTGAACTTTCAAAAATCACATTGAGGGCATTCAAGCCAAATGTAATAAATATGTAAAATGTCTCTATCCCCTGGTTAATAGAAAATCAAAACTTTGTCTTAAGAACAAGCTTTTGATATTCAAACAAATTTTCAGGCCAGCCATGTTGTATGCTGTACCAATATGGACTAGCTGTTGTAATACCAGGAAGAAAGCTCTGCAGATAATTCAAAATAAAATTTTGAAAATGATTCTGGGACTTCCTCCCTGGTATAGTACCAATGAGTTACATAGAATATCCAATGTTGAAACATTGGAACAAATGTCAAATAAAATCATTAATAATTTCAGGCAAAAATCGTTACAATCTTCTATTGCCACGATTAATGCGTTATATGTTAAGGTTAAGTTAGGTTAAGTATAATCAAAGCGTTTTTTTTCTCTTATAAGCAGGTGAAATCAACTCACCTGTAAAAAATCTGAACTGCTACGGCAAATGAAATGTAATATGTTGTTAACAAAATGTTAATAAAATCTTAAA
Source organism: Aedes aegypti (assembly GCF_002204515.2). Classification (NCBI taxonomy): domain Eukaryota; kingdom Metazoa; phylum Arthropoda; class Insecta; order Diptera; family Culicidae; genus Aedes; species Aedes aegypti. Next base: position 4,088,542 of record NC_035108.1, read on the forward strand.
TTTGTTTTACCAAATTAGGATGATAGTGTTGTCTAATAACACAGAACACCTAGATATAAGAAATGAATGTAATGTTTGGAATGATACTAATGAAGAATTAAAAAAAAAATGCAAATAATCGATAGCCCATAGTTGGTACACTTTTATGATAAAAGCCAGGAACACTATTGCCATAACTGGTACACAGAGAACAATTTTTAGAATTTAAGAAGCTTTAAGTCTATTTAATACTAAAATGGTTTATCTTGACTGTTTCGGCAAGGCTTAAAACTCGTAATTAACATCAACAAGCCATGCTAACGTTTTAGAAACGCGGCTTAAATTTGATTTTTTATCCACACTGTTGAATATTACATCCATAATTGGTACACCTACCCTATATACAGTCAACGAATTTAATCTAGTGAGAAATCTGGAAGAATTTTCATTTGGCAAAAATGACAGGAGTTCGTCGAAGAGTTCTTAGAGGCTTAAACGTGTCATGATGAACCCGAGCTGCTTTTAAAAAAAATCAAATTGAGGATAACAGAGGAGATCAATGTATGTTCCCTATCTTTTGCCTCATTCTAACAATTTTCTTCAAAACTTTGCAAAAGCAAATCCCTAGTTTTAGTGAACCGATGAAGCCTGGAAATGTAATGGGTTGAGCACTACATGTAAAGAATTATTGTGATACATTTTCACATCAATATATGACTTCCTGTGCGGCCTTAAAGAATATTTCCTATGGTTGCCCAGGAATCTGTAATTGTATGTAGTTGTATTGTATGCAGTCTACTTGTGCTTGACGAAATAAATAAATGTGATATTCCAGAAATTGGGAAACATAATTGAAGTCGATATACCAGCTAGTGTCAATAATAATCTACGTAGTTATGCTACCAGAATGAAGTAAAATGTATATTTACGTAACATTTGCAACTCTGTTTTCCGTTCTGTTTTGTTTTGTTCTGTTTCACCAGAGAAGTGGTTTCCTAAATCATAATATGCTTTAGTGGAGTTTCTCATTGTTTTTAGAGCATATCATAGCAAATTGAAAACACAGCATATATATCCGAAAGCAATACATTTGTCCTTAGCCATCATTCTTTGTTTCCCGCAGTTAATTTATGACTGCACGATGACATTCCCTTTGGCCCCTCTGTTCCAATGCTGGTGGGATTGTTTAATTATTAACGTTATACCAATGCGAAATGTAACTCCCATTCTCTCCGCCCCCACTTTGCACCAACTGTTATTACCCTTCCTCTCATTCCTTAGCCAGTTAAGACAGATTTTCTTGGATCACTACTATGTACAGTTAACTCTCTATAACTCGATATTCTGTATTTCGATATCGACTTATAAATAGAAGAACCGTAGTAAAATTTGGCTACTTTGACAGTCACTTGAAACTCAGTTGCACTGATTTTGTGTACTCTAACTCAATAGCTCCGTCACCGTCGACTTAAAGAGAATTTACTGCACCAGGTCTGTGCACACCAGGCATACTAGATGGGGTAATTAACCTATTGTTGTTTTTAATTTCCTTTTATCGCTTTACGCTGTTGAACAGTGGGTAACAGTAGTAGGCCATGAGCGCATAAGATCTTAGCGCTAGAAAGGTAACTGAACCATAAACTTAACTCTATCGCAGTCACCCACAACGTCATAATGGCGTATCATAAATTCCTCTCACCCGGCATGGCATGATCTTTACTGTCTTCAACTGGATTTTGATGAATTTTAATGAGTGATGATCTTTCTTCGGTTTCCTTCCTCGCCACCGTTTCGTTTTTAATAATGTGGACTTCAGAGTAGCTCCGTATGCTGATACTGAAAAAAAGTCACAAGCACTTCAGAGTTTGTACATGGTGTGCTTTGAAGGCTTTTTCCGGTTTGTCACTTCATGTATTGTTGTAAGTACATGGTCGCCAAATGAGAGTTGACTGAATGAATCGCATAATGTGGTACAGTGGTTACAGTATTATGGGTCACTCACAATTATGGATCATTTGCATTTGAATTAACGTTAAACAGAGTGGGTCTTCCTTAGCCGAGTGGTTAGAGTCCGCGGCTACAAAGCAAAGCCATGCTGAAGGTGTCTGGGTTCGATTCCCGGTCGATCCAGGATCTTTTCGTAATGGAAATTTCCTTGACTTCCCTGGGCATGAAGTATAATCGTACCTGCCGCACGATATACGAATGTGAAAATGAAAACTTTGGCGAAGAAAGCTCTCAGTTAATAACTGTGGAAGTGCTCTTAGAACACTAAGCTGAGTAGCCGGCTTTACCCCAGTGGGGACGTTAATGCCAAGAAGAAGAAGAGTGACAAATAATCGTGACTAGGTTATCCAGTGATAGTGTGGGCGGTGTACATTACCCATAATTAACTTTTTTTTTTTTATGGTGTACTCAGCTGGAGCTGTATGACAGCTTCGTTGTCTGTGCTGGACCCCGTAGTGCAAATTTTTACCTCTACTTTTGCCAATATTTAGACGGAATAGGCTATGTTGCCCGCTTTAACACTATTTTGGATGAATATTGTGCAGAAGTAGTTTTATTAAATTGTTTTTGCTTCATTTTCCCTCCCGTAGTCTTGTTTGTATAGTCATCCTTTAGTTCTGAGCAATCGGATTCTTGTTTACGCATGGAGAAGCGACATGAAAATATATGTTATTAATTAATGCATTTCTTGGAAATAACATACAGAGCTATGTTGTAGTAGTCTATGTTGACAAATTGTAGCACAGATGTCATCTCCAAGCATCTTTTGACAATGATAGACAGAAAATGTTAATTATACAGAATGCGGTCGTATATCAAACGATAGCGATAGGGAGATCCTTTTTTCCCGAATGGAATGAAGGTTATTGAAGTGAAAAACATGAAATGTACTTCCATCTATACGCGAACAAGAACTATCTGAAGTGCCTCGTCATTGTACGTCATGTATTCTCTAGTATTTTAGTCGTTTATGCTACTTAGCGTTAGCGTTAGCGTTAGCGTAGTTACGGTATACTTCGTAGATTGGATACTAGCAACATTCATGTTTCTTTTTAATAATCTCGTCCTGACTACTTTCAAGAACAAGGCAGGGGAGTATACCTTGTTCAAATCATAAACAAGAATACTAAAAGCATGAATATCGCTATTCCCGGCCACGCCCATCTTTACCGTAACTTGGGATAGGGGAAGGAAATGTTGATGTAGCACTTACTTAATGAGAGGCCACCGACTCAGCGACACCCTCATAAGTGCTACGGAGTTGGAGGTTGGGGAAGGTATATTGTCAGGATTCGCCTAGAAAGCTGGCGATAGACCATAAATATTTGTTGTTTAAGCGTTTTCAAATTAATCTTTTGAATGCCGGCAATCAAAAGAGAAAACAATAGCTTATTTATAGTATAAATAGTATTTCGCGAAATGCTTGTCGATTGTGCAGTAATATTTTTGCTCAATAACCAGTAAAAAGCAAAACCGATCCCTCCAGGGTCATCGGATTGTATAAAATAACGATACGCGTAAAAAAAAATCACGCCTATTGAAAAACTGTACTGTGCCCATTGAAAAACTGTGGTACTGGGTGGTACTGTATTTTTAGATAATCGAAAAACGAAAGGAAGCGCGTTCGAACTAAACACCCTGGGATAACACAGTCGGTTTTTCTGCTCAAAATTATACGAAAAGCAGAATCGATCCAGGGTCATCGAACGGTTAAAAAGCATCCACAACCGATTGTTAGTTGCGTAACACCCGCCCGGACAGAATGCGCAATCTGAACATAATTATCAAACTCCGAAAATAACTTTTTCCGTTCAAGAAACGATCAGAAGTTCCACGACGCGGACAAAAACGATCCGGAAGGCTCACAAAAGAAAAAGTATCATACTGGAACAAACTCACCGGATTGATTCTCTAAATTTATGTGCTGCCTGTCACTTCCGGATGGTTCGGTGAACTTAGGGCAGCCAAAAACCAACAGTACTGAGGACACAAATCAAACAAATCACTTTTTCATTTTTCACTTTTCACTATTCCATTTCTGAATGTAAAAACTGTCCTGCTTGGGCTTTACGAAGCACTACCCAGCAAGACGCTCCAAAACAGGAAAAAAAAAAATCTCCGGCGACGAAAACATGCGCGAAATTGTGAGCTAAATCTATCGGACCTATTTTAGTCGTTTATGCTACTAGTCTGAAACGTGATGTGTTATACTATATGAATAAATTTCAAAATATGAATCAAGTGTTTGGTTTTAAATAGTCTTTATCTTCCGAAGGTCGTACTGGAATGCTAATCAATACAATACTTTTCTAGGAGAGATGACTGTCTATGTTGCCATCTTGTAGTACCGAATCCAAGTTGTAGATAATTAATATGAGGAGAAGTATCAAATCTAAATGTACTGTAAATGTGTTTGGTGTGGTCATCGATGTGCTTTATGTTCGTCTTATTGTTATTGTTCTGAGGTCTTCTCAAAATGAGAATTCAATTGAATAATGTCTCAAGTTAGTTTACAGTTTGGATAGACAAAGTTATTGGTACGGTATTATTGGTACGGTATTATGAATATATAGGGGGGCTGAAATGATATACAATATGTGTTCGCTAAGAACTAAAAATGTTACTTACCCCTTTCTTAGTATACCCACCAACGCATATGGATCGTTTTTACCTCAGTTTGATGGTAATTCGATCCGTGTCCGTGCTGCTCTATGTGCTTCGGCTCCTAACACGACGTTTGATACATACGACAGACGACTTGCTCCCTCGTGATGGTGTTGTTGTTAGTTGTTATACATGAAAAGAAAGAAAGAAAGAAAGTTATTAGTATTAGGAATAAACAGGATTTAGTGAGTTTTCATTGAATTACATTTGACTACATCGCTGATTATAGTCAACGACATCGGAAACTTTATGTGTTGACTGTTGATCTAGTTTTTCCTCAGTCCCGTTGGTCAGTATTGCTAAAGGTCCTTTTTAACATGTTTATTAGTACTTGGACAAGTTGAATATTTTAAGTTTACTACTTTTATCATGTTGGTCAATAATGATTTTGATCAGTTTGTTTTATACATCTATTCATATTCAAATCTGGTCTCGTCTCTTTTCATTTAGAATCGTCGTAAATACATTTCTATGTGTTAAAAACTATACTAGAAATAATAAAGAAATAGAAAGTCATTTTTATTGTCCGGATCCACTTTTCGGTGACAAAATAAAGCATCATCGTGCCTAAGCCCTATCTATTTATTATAATTTTGCGAGAATGAAGCTGTTGTAGTTTTATGATACCAACATAATAAATGTGGTTTTTTATTATGATTCTAATGAGAGAAGCATAACAAATTAACATTTGTGTCACATTCTACTCGATGGATCCTCAGTCATTCTCCTCATTAGTCAATATTATAACCATTTGAACAAAATCTAACCTATCTGCATCAAAGCGTGGCTACGGCTCCTGTTACCCCGATGCCTGGTAACAGGATAACCGTTGGATCACATCCGTAAGATTGATGCATCTATGCCAGATGGTTGATGACGCGGCATTAAACAAATATTTCCTGATGTGATACCACCACGACTGGACATGTCTTTGGTTCCCATATAAGTGCTAATGGGGTAAGCCCACCCATCGCGGCAAGATTACACGTCCTAGGGGAGGGAGGTTATCCAGTGATAGTGTGGGCGGTGTACATTACCCATAGTTAACTTCAGGTATTATTCCGAAAATTTCTTCAAGAATTAATTTATTGATTGTTGAGCGGCCTTCTGATAGAAATGCTCCAAGGTTTTTTTTAAGTTCCACATCAGAAATCACTTCAGAGATTCATCCATTATTTTTATTTTCAGGAATTCCTAAAAAGATACTCTTACATTTTTTTTTAAAGAAAATTCTAAGTCATCCTGATTCGCAAGGATTTTGTGCAAGATTTTTGTTTCGAACGACTTCAAGAATTCAATCAATAATATCTCCAGCGATATCTCAACTCATTTCTTAGGGTTTCCTACGAAATGTCGTTCAATTTTTTTAAGATTTCAACCGGGAAGCATCTTTAAAAAAAACTCCAGAAACTCATCTCGATTCCGGCAGAAAAATGTTCAGAAAATCTTTGGAAAACTCCCAAAAAATTTATCAAGTATTATTTCCAGGGAAGTCCCTAGGGAATTGCCAAGGATTATTTTCATAAATTGTTAGAAAAATCCCTTGAAAAGTCTTGGAGGCATATCTACAACAAATTCTTCAATAATGTCTTATGAAACTTCTGCAGAAATTCCTGATGAACTTTTTGAAGTATGTCTGAAAGAACTTCGGATTCCTGGATAATATCTTGTAGAATTCATCGGGAGAATTTTTAGAAAAACATCGAATGCAATCCCGCAAGAAATTTGTATAGGATGATTAAGAATAAATGCTTTAATATTTGCTGATGTGAAACCTCAAGTGATTTTTTGGGAGGATCCACAAAGTTTTTCTTTAAAACAGTACTCGAGAAAAATTTGGAAGAACCTTCCATTAAAAATAGAGACTTGCATTAAAATACCGACTGAATTTGTAGGGCTATTGACGAAATTTAAAATAGAATTGCATCTGAACGATATGTCGACGAATCACCTACGACCAGATCGGTCGAAAAACTGCTGTGCATGATGATTGGAGCAAAAACTAGTTTTTCAAGATTCCCGATCGAGAGCAAGATTTAAGTGAACACCTTTTTCTCTTTCTTCGGGATTCCAGCCGAGGACGTCCAACCTGACTTGCTCCATCGCTTCCTTTTCAAGCTTGTCTGTCATTGCATTTGAAGAGGCAAACTATGGTCGCGAAGACTTTGCAGAAAATGGAAGTGCGCCATAAAGTTTCTCAAGGCATGCAAATGCGGTTTTGTATGACAGACTGGCAACACGCACGAGACAACAAACCATGGCCAGTCTGGATATATGTGATGAGCTTCAGTGCTTCCGTCTAACGAACAACTTGATTTTTCTGCAGTCTTCGTAGTAGTCGTTTGTTTTATAAAGTCGACAACTTTCTGTTGGTGGATCTCTACTTTCCCATGTTCCCGGTTTGGCTCCGGTGGGTTGATTTTGATGAACCTAATGCGACGATTATGATGGTGTGGTTTGCTGTGGCGTGACGACGCGTTATGCCACCTGCCTGCCTGTCAGTTGGGGAAAAACCACAGCAACAGATGAGCTAAACAAGCCCGAACGGCTTGTAAAAACGGGCCTCTCGATAAAAGGTCAGTTACCTTTGCTAACTAACGAACATGAATAACTCAGGGTAACATTCTTCGTAAAGACATAAGTCGCAGTTGACACCTATGTTTATACTATTTATTATGTACTTGAGAAAAAGCCCCAAAAAATGTTCAAAATGTCAATGTGTGACGATGAAACGCTTCATGGACATTCGATATAAGGGTAAGGCATATCGAGGTATGAAGAGTTGACTATCCCTATTTTTTATCACATAAAAAGAGTACCAATTTATTAACCATTCTGATTAACGTCTGATTTTGGCTATAGGGTGTTATATGTATTTCGGACAGAGCGTTACTCGTATACAATTTGGCCATATCCATTTGATGTAGCCATAAATGGCCAAATTATATACGCGTAACGGTCTGTTTAGAATATTTCGATCACCCTATCTACTGGATGCACGACTTATGCATAAATACGTTAGAAATAGGCATAACGGACGGTTTTCATAATTTTCAAAATTAGCTTGAAATCATTCTAAAAATAGATGATATAAGAAGGTTGGTAGCTTATCTTGTTTTTTTTTTTGCGAAAGTCCAAAAATACTTAAAAGCCATTCTTTATAAGAAAATTCGATAAGCAAGCATGATGATGCTGTACATAATTTAATTATCGCTTTAATGTTGCATGATGATCTAATGAATATGAATGTCATACTATAGAAGATGCAATCAAATTTGCTTTCAAGTGTGGTGATACATATATAATTATTAGGGTGTTTTATGTACAGTTGTGTTCAGAATAATATTAGTGAAAGCCGTTTTTCATACAAAATGCTCAACTTTGGCATGCTGTAACTTTGATTCCATATGAGCAATCCGCATGAAATTTTGGCAGGGAACTACAAATATACTCAATTTCATTATCACAAAATTTGAAAAATTTCACACTACCGGCTAAAAAATTAGGTAACAGGTGAAATCGCTCAAAATAATAGTAATTTTTCTTTTGTAAATTTTTGGTCAGCAACAAATTTCATAAAAAAATTGGCTTCTTTATATATTTATAGCTTTTATGGAAATGGTTGAAACGATGAATAAAGAAAAATTCAAAAACTCAACATACAGCAGATATTTAAATTATTAAAACTACTATTATTTTGGGCGATTTCACCTGGTGCTTAACTTTTTAGTCGATAGTGTGAAAATTTTCAAATCTTGTGATAATGAAATTGAGTATATTTGTAGTTCACTGCCAAAATTTCATACCGATTGCTCATATGGAAACAATTTTACAGCATGCCAAAATTGAGCATTGTGTATGAAAATCGGCTTTCACTACTATTATTCTGAACACAACTATATTTTGGACAGAGCGTCACGCGTATATGATTTGGCCACCTCCATTTGATTTTGCCGTAAATGGCCAAATTATATACGCGTAACGGTCTGTCCAAATTACTTTGATCAACCTAGCATTCTATCCATAGGCTTTTCTTTATTTTTTGACAGTCGATATCGATAAATGATACGACAATAAAATTGTTCATACTTCAATAGAAAACTTAGTCTTCTTTATTCAATACGGAAGAACACCCTATCGTTCCGATAATGTTTGGCATTCTAAATTAAAAATAACGTTCATTTCAGAGGATAGTGTTCGAAATTACAGACCCTACACTTGTCCGAATAATCTTGGATCAGTCTACCCAACACATTTTTCAAGTCAAAAACTATGGTTTGTTCTACCTACAGTTTCAAATTAAGAAAAATACCTAAATATTTCAAAATACGTATTGACTCACCTGAAAATTTCACGGGCAGATTGTTATTGCTGTTTTTCTGCTGAAAAGCCTCCATCGTAGCTCGCCTTAGCTGCTGCGGATTTTGACAGGTTGGCAAATGAAACTGATGGTTCTGGCGCGCGTTCAGAACCTTTGTCTATCAGTGCAAATGTCGAGTAATTTTGTTTATGCCTCGTGGGTGCCTGCCTTCCTTTCCTCGCCACGTATCGATTCACCCAAAGCTTCGGCAATGACCGAAAATATAACAGAATCACACAGATGTTTCTTCTCGTCTCGTTTCACGCGGATGTGAGCACCATCTACGTCGAATTCGCGCCACGTCGTCGTCACTGGGTTATCACTCTTATCATCACCAAGCAATGTAACTCTACAAAACCATTTGCCTTCGAGGGCTTCAACTTTTTCTTTCCACTCACAATTTGTATGCGGTATGCAAATTCCCGTCGCGTATTTTATATGCAATTAATTCATTTTCACCACACTTCCTGTGCCATCGTTCGATAACACACGCACAGCTCCTGCTGCAGGGCCACTGGAACTAGACGAAGGAGAAACGCACTTTCGCTTTCGTCACCAGCCAACTACTGCTAGGCAAAGCGTTGGTAAGCTACGCCCTTGAGATTTTCACTGACTGTGGATTTCCTTTCTTGTTGGAGGAAGGCAGAACACTTTTTTCGGCAACGAACGCCGTTTTACACGAAATAACTAGAATGAAAGAGTGGGAAACAAATAAGAAGGCATAAGTATCGATTAAAGAACGGTTCTTTTTTAAATTTTAATGATGATTTATTATCGATTCATATTTTGCACTATTCAAATAAATTGGATTGTAAATTTTAAATTTGATCTAATTGTTCCCATATACATAAAATCCTACGGGGGCACAACCCCTTTACGTTAGAACTGGTTGATTGTTAAGGATTTACATAACTTTCCAACAGATAGCAAAATAATAGTGACTCTGAAGACTAGAATTATCGATTATTCTCCAGAAATCCTCCAGGATCTGTTTCACGATTTCTCCAAGAATTTCTCAAGCGATTACTTCTGACATTTCTTAAAAGATTCCTCTAGAAAATCATCAAAGGTTTCTGAGATATCTTTAAGGTGATTATAGAACGAAGCCACACCTCAAATTTTCCAGAGCACAAGTCTTGAGAACCCAACAGCGCTCCACGTTGTAAATTTATCCCATTGGTCATCACTAGTAAGCAAGCAATTTGATTGATTATCTACGCGAACTGATGTCAGATTCTTCAATCTAGTACACTTGAAAATTCAAAGTTTAGCTTCGTTAATAATCACCTTAACACTTCAGTCGTCGCGCTGTTGTATTTGGTACAACAATGGTGTAAAAACCTCGCTTATCGTACACAGCATCAGCGTGGTTGTTCTGACGGTGACAAACCGCGCGACGACTGAAGGGTTAAGATTTCCTCCAGGAGTTACACTAGGGCAATTTCTTCAAGGATCACTCAAAATATTTCTCTACTGATTTCTCCAGATTTTCCTCCAAGGATCCCTTCACGGATACATACAAAAATATTTCCAAGATTCGTCTAGGAAATATTCCGGAGATTACTTCCGGGTTTCCTCCACGGGTCGCTCCAGGAGTTCTACCAGGACTTCTTCCATGTGTTCTAAACCTCACAAATTCCTCAAGAATTTCTTGCAGTTACCACGAGAAAAATCGCTACATGTCTTATCCTAAGGATTTCTTCAGGGATTCCCCAGGAAATTCTTCAGGGACTCGTTCTGCGCCTCCAAAAATGCTCTGGGGATTCCTCCAAGAGTTCTTCTTGAAATGCTTTCAGAGATTCTCCCATGTATCCCTGCAGGAAAATCATCAGAAATTATTCTGAGAATTACTTCAGGGATTATATTATATAATCTCTACAAACATTCCTCCAGTAAAAGCTCTACTTAAATTATTTTGAAAAATCTCTTCATGGGATTTCTCCAGAAAAATCTCTACACGGGTTTTTTCCAGAGATTTCTCTGTGGATTCCACCATAAAAATCTCTACAGTGATTCTTCCTGGGATACCTCCAAGGATTCTCCAGTGATTCTTCCAGAGATGCTTCCAGGGGACCCCTACAGGGATTTTTCTAGTAAAATAGCTACAGCGATTCCTGCATAGATTTCTTCAGCTTTTTCTTCGTGAATTTTTCAAATAATTGCTTCAGAAAAATGTCTACATGCTTTCTTCTAGCAATTGTTCCAGGGATGAGCTGTTAGAGAATCGTCTGCATATTTTAATGAAATATGCGTTTTGTATACGCAGTATTTATTATAAAAAAAAAGCCGTTAATAAAATAAAGACCGCGTAGCCGAAGAGCATATAGGGGTTAACCCCTCTACCGGCAGCTTCATTTTTTCACCACAGAAAAATATTCAAACAGCGATAACTTTTTTGTTGGTCGATGTTTTTGCACCATTTTTTCACAAGCCCTCCAAAAACCCTTATGTTTTAAGAATCTGCGTCGATATTGAGGGGTTAATGTTCAGGAATTTCTCCAGTAATTCCTCCAGAGATTTCCTCGGGAATCCTTCCATGGGCTCTTGCAAGAATGTCTCCAGGGATTCTTCTAGGACTTTAACCGGGGACTACTCTAGAGATTGTAAAATCGCGGAGGAAATCCTGTAAGAATTCTTATTAATTTTGATGGAATTCCTGGAGGAATTCATGGGCGAATCTCTGTAGGAATTTCTAAAGGAATTCTTGGAGAAATCCCCGGATGATTTTTTGGAGGCCCGGAACGAATCTCTGGAGAAATTCCAAGGAGAATCCCTAAAGGATTACCTGAAAAAAATCCTCAGAATAATTCCCCTTAGCATTTTTCCTAGAGGTATCCCTGGGAGAATTCCTAAAGGAAACTATTAAGGAATCCCTATTGGTATTCATGAATTTATTTATTGTAGAATCCCTAGATAAATTTCAGATTGAATCTTCGAGAGAATTTGTAGAGCGATCGTTGGAGGAAATCTCAGGAATAATTCCTAGAAGAATCTCGAGAAGACTACCTGAAGTAATTCTGGAAATATTTTCAAAGTAATCCTTCAATAAATCGTCGCTTTGTAACTTGGAGAAAGCCTTGAAGACATCCCTGTAGAGATTTTTCTGGAGGAATCCTTAAAGGACTCTTGAAGAATTTTTGGAACATCAGGAGAAATTGCTTGAAGAAACTTTGGAGAAATCTCTGGAGGAATCACAGAAGTAACTCTAGAAAAGTTCCCTGACCAATCCTAAGAGAAATTCCAGAATTTTACTGTGGGCATCTATGGAGGAATCACTGGAGGCATTCCGACAGAAACTCCTTCAAAATCTCCTGGCGAAAACGTTAGAAAAATCCTGGAATAATTCTTGGGGGAATCCCTGGAGTAGCACCTGGCAAAATTCCTGAACGGATCGCTAAAGGTATTTCTGGAGCCCTATCGGAATCGGTCTGGTCGCGAACAAAATTTCTTCCTGGAGGAATCTCAGGTAAAACCGCTAGTGTAATCCCTGGAGAAATCGCTGTAGGGATTAAGAGGAATTTTTGAAGAAATGCATAACAATATTCACAGTTTATGAAGTTGGAAATGTCGGTACTAAACAATCCGCTGGTGCAAGGCCTACATGCAAACTTTGGCTATGAAAAATGTTGTGTACTCTTAAGTTTGAACTACTGAACTCATTTTTGAAATCATACAGCATTGCAGGCACAGTGTTTTGCCCATACAGTATTGGACAAAACATTTGCAACTTTTTCGATTTTTCATACAAAATAACCAACTTTGGTAAGCTATTATTTATGGACCGATTTGAATGACATTTTGGCAGAATATCAGACATAGCTTGAATTTTAACATATATTTTTGAGTTGGTTGGTTTGACTTTATTAACGAGATTTTTAGCCCTGGGCTAGTTCATCTCGGGACCAACGGCTTTACTTCCCTTCCGAAGGAAGTCGTCACTATAACTTTTTACATCATAAGTGACTATGTCGGGGATGGGATTCGATCCCAGGTCCTCGGCGTGAGAGGCGAGTGTTCTAACCACTACACCAGGTCCGTCCCCATATTTTTGAGTGAATTTTCCACTCACAAGGTCAAAAGCAGTAACGGTTTGACTAAAGTGAATTTTTTGACGATTTTTCATAAGTGATATAACTAAACATTTTGAAGGAATAAATTCATGATATCTTATTCAAAGTTGTAGATGTTAACGAGATGAACAAGTTTGCTGAAGACTGTTTTTGTGTAGGGCTATCAGATTTTGAGATAAATAGTTTTGAATGTTTCGTCGAAAATAACACTTTAGTTAAACCGTTATAACTTATAAACTCGTGATTGGAAAAATTATTCAAAAATATATGTTAAAATTCAAGTTATATCTGATGTCCTCTGAAAATTTTATTCAAATCGGTCCATAAATAACTGAGATCTAGCTTACCAAAATTGGTCAATTTGTATGGAAAATCGAAAAAGTTGCAAATGTTTTGTCCAATACTGTATAACCTTTTATTATTTAATAACGTGTCCATTCCAACGAAAATTGCCTATATTTAGGCGTATTGTGCAGAATTATAAAATTTTATTTAGCAATAAATGATAAAATACATTAGCTGTAGGAATTTCGACATCATTTTTAGATTTGGGAGATCTAAATTAGATGTTCTAAAGATAAAATAGGATTTTTCTATTCCATACCAAATTTCGCCCCAGTGTGTCATTTTCAATTTATGATATTAAAACTTATTTCATGAAATGTTAAATGTTGTTAAATGGCAATAGATGGCTCTTTTTCAGTGGTAGTAGAAACGAAATCCTGAAGCAAAGAAAGCACCATGGAAGATGAACTAAACATAAGAGTTTTCTATTCACATTCTATCACATCCTCAGATGTTTCTTTTTTTTTATAAAAAATGTTGAAGAATTTCTTCAGGAACACCTAAAAAGATTTCACGAAGAAGAAGAGACATTGTTTTCCCCCGAAATGCATTCATTATTTCTTTATTTATTCGAAAAAAAAAAAATAATGAATGTATTTTCGAAAAAAAAATCTGTGATTCTTGAAAAACTCTAAGCATTAATTCTTAGATAATAATTCGTAATTCATCGCGATAATTCGTTACAGCTTATTTGTTTTATTTTTTGACTTCCGATATGAATTATGCCTTGGTTTTCTTCCCCGAATAATTTATCTAAAAAGTCTTCAAAGATTCATTCAGGGATTTATTATTGCTCTAATATTAGGTTGTCTGATGTCTTTCCTCAATTTGTCGCGTCTCCAGCAATGCCCTGAGGAAATGCTACAAGAATTTTTCAATGAGTATCTTCAAGAAATCTCACTAAATTTCAATGGATTATCGAAGAATTTCGTTAAACCCAAATTCTTTCAATATCTGCTTTCTAGAGATTTTCTGGATTGCAAATAATTCCTTTCGAAGAATTATTGAAAAATTTCTTGAAAAATGTTTGGTAATTCCAAAACATGATAAAACCAGAAATAAACTGATAATAAATCTTCGAGCTGTTTAGTGGAATACCGTGAGGGCCCCTAACTCTGCGCAGCTCCTAACTCTGCGCACTTTTACCAAAATTCACCAAAATCTGGTAAAACACTTAAATTTTTGTTTACAATTTTTGTTTCATATATTGCTACAATAGTAATAAAAAAGTACGCGAAGAATTTTCTTGACAAATTATGTTTATTACTCTAATAAAAAATGAAATAGCTTTAAAAATATTGAAAAACGTCCAAATTGACTGCCCGTTAGCAAAAATGCTAAGGGAGTACCTCATCACTTAAGTCATTTGAAGCAAATTAAAGAGAATATGTTTCAGATTTTTAGTACGTAGGCACTAGTTTATTTATCGAGCAATCATCACTGGTAAAGTGCAACTTTTTTTTCCTTCATTTTCTTATTCTTCTTAAGTGCGCATAGTAAGGAACCATTTTTCAACTATGTTCCTTACTATGTGCAGCAGTTATAAAACGTTATTTTCAACAAACAATCAACCCTCCAGAGGTCGATATTGAAGGGAACCATCGACTTGTCGACACCATCGTGATATGGAATAGAAATGCTTTGGAAAATTGTTTGAGGGGACCATCATAGTAAGGGAAGATTAAAAAATGACGTCCTTCACATTTTAAGGATTTCTACACTCCGTCTCCTCAGTCTCTGTCGCGATTTTTACAGTACCTAATGTCACATTGTCATAGACTCTTCCTCCCCTCAACGATGGACGTAATTTTTGAATGCTCCCTAACCATGCAATAAAATAATTTAGATATTTTGTATAGTTTCATGAGTCAATATCGAGTAATGGAACACCGAGGTTTAATCGTATTTGCTATATAGAAACGCCAATAAAGTACTGTTATTGATCTGCAATAGGAATCGTTCATTAATTACGTCACGCTTATACAGAGTGGCGATACTTCTCGATTGATTGATGAACAATACATGAAGAATGGATATACCCTTTCGCTTAAACTATTCTTCGTATTTAGTAGAAATGTTCGGGTTTTACCAGAGTCTATAAATGAAGAGTTGCGCGAAGAGTGAAACCAAATCTACCTATCGAACTGTCAAACCGTCTACCTATCGAGCAGACCAGCATAACAAATAGCCCCATTAAACATTTGACAGTTCAACAGCCGACTAAATTGGTTGTTGCACCGACGCTTATGGAAGTTTAACACAGCGAACAACTGACTAATCGCTAGATTAAATCGGGTGACCGAGGAAATCTGCGTTTTAGTAGGTCAACTTGCTTGGATTTTACTTAAAATACCGATTTATCCACCTATTTAGTAGGATTGCGTCGGCCCACCCTATTAAATCGGATGATATTCGATTGATCCTTGTGTTAATCTTCCATAAGCGACGGTGCAATAATCGACCGATTTTGCAACTAATTTAGTCGGCTGTTGAACTGTCAAATGTTTAATGGGGAGGGGCTATTTTTGAAGAAAAAGGAGAACAATCATTCAAAGAAGCCTCTTCGCGCAACTCTCTGTATATAGACTCTGGGTTTTACATATAACAAACCCGAACCAGGTTCTTATTTATTTACTTCAAACCCGGATCCGACCCGAATCCGAGACAATTATTTAATACCGAATCCGGACCCGAACAGAACCAAACAAATTTGGGTTTTATATTTTCTAATGAAAATACATAAACAGTCCAAGCTAATTTTCCTTTACACGCCAAAAGTGAACGCAAAAAAGACGTAGTTTGTACGTGTGATTGTAATTTCGATTATTTTAAGAGTTGCCCTTAATGGCATTCATTAACACTAATTATCATGGATTGAATTATAGATAAAATTCACTTCATTTAGTAAACTTCTATGTTACAGACATTCCACGCTCCACTAGGGACGTAAAGTCGTATAAAGTAAGAAAATGAAGATTAATTCAGAGTTTAACTGCTAGTAATGCTTTTAGTAAAATACTTTAACTGTTATAAAGAATTTATCGAGTGCGCAGAGTTAGGAACCTAAATGCGCAGAATAAGGAGCATTGCAAAAATGAGTGCGCAGAGTTAGGAACACGGACACCCTTGAGAAAAATTAAAAAAATGCAATAAAAATCATTACTTAGTGAAACTTTTATATTTTTTCCTTATACATAAGATCAATAAGTATTTGCTCCGAAAATTTCAGACTATTGTGTTTTGTTTTCAATTAATTACAGCTGTTTGAAATTTGAAAAGTCTTAAGTGCGCAGAGTATGGGGCCTTCACGGTACCTATAAATAAATGAAAGCCCGAATTTAAAACTATACCATTTAATTCCACCAGAGTTTGTATCCTTTGACAGATACGCGTATTTCGACCTCAACTGTAAGCCCGTCTTCAGTATCGTGTACGAGAGTTTAGTACACGACACTGAAGACGGCCTTACAGTTGAGGTCGAAATACGCGTATCTGTCAAAGGATATAAACTCTAGTGGAGTTAAATGGTTCAGTACTAAATTCTGGCTTTCCTTTACTAGATGTCTACTCATTTACATAAATGAAATTCCAGGTTCAAAAAATTCTCCAGAAATACATGATTGATGAATTTTTAAATTTTCAAACATAAACAAACAAAACCCTTTCCCTTGGAATGGGATTCAGATTTATGGACATCAGCGGCGTACCCTGACAATTTCTCTGGAGGTCGTTTCGCATATTTTCATAGCTGGTAGGGGCTCACCGTTTTGTAAATAACAGCTTTAGACCTTTTTACCCAAAAAAATACAAACAAAAAGAAAGCTAACAGGAACCACAACTCCTCAATTTTAACAAACATTTCCTTAAGAATATTTCTACGATTTTTTTGGAATTCGTTATAACATTACAACAAATATAACTGCCCGTTTTGCTGTAGATTTTTTCACATATTACTCCGGAGATCTCTTCAGGAGTTTGAATTGTGATTTTTCACGAACTTCTTAAGTAATTCTTCCAAGAATTTCTTTTTAGATACCTTCATGAATTCAATCTGTTGGATC
The DNA here is from genome assembly GCF_002204515.2 of Aedes aegypti. Lineage (NCBI taxonomy): Eukaryota > Metazoa > Arthropoda > Insecta > Diptera > Culicidae > Aedes > Aedes aegypti. Next base: position 4,106,028 of record NC_035108.1, read on the forward strand.
AGAATACCTTCATGAAATAAATCTAGATTTTTTCAAAGGATCCGGAATCCCTGCTTTTTTATTCTTTTTTTAAGGAAGTTCCAAGTTCTCCAGAAATCTTTGTGTGATCTAGGATATTCAACTGGAAGGATTTGAACTGTGATTTTGTGGCTTTCACAGTCTAAGAAATCAACACCCCTAGACTAAGATAGGCACATAATCACAGTTCGCCAAAAATTTACCCATTGATTCTTCCATTGATTTCCCTATGGCTTTCCGAAATATGTTCGTTAAGAGCGTTTTCAAGAATTCAAAATTCCTCCAAATTTAAAAAGACATCCAAATAAGTCTTCAAAGAATTTTTCTAATCATACATCAAGAAATGTCTCCAAAAAATGCCATGCCAATATTTTTTTGGTGGAAATTTTGGTAAAATCCGCGGACAATTTCTAAAGAATGTCTCAGAGCAATCCCTGATAATGCTTGTGTCCTTGATGAATTCATAGGATGATCTCTGAAAGAACTCTGTTTTAGGATTTTCTTAATAAATTGCTAAGATAACTGTTAGAATCTCTAAATAATGTCCTACAATACGTTTTTAACAAATTAACAAAAATCAGACAGAATCCCTGAAGAAATTTATGTGAGAATGATCGTAACAGTAACTGTAATAATTGAATGAAATTGTGAAAAATCCCTGTAGTTTTGGAAATCTTTTTTAAAAATTATTCAAAAAATGTTTGAATCGCTGCAACAATATATTTCATCAAAATAAAAGAAATACCGAGTCAGCAATGTGGAGAAACTTAATGAGGAATACAGTCGAATTTATTGATATTATTTTTAATAGATTTCATCGAGCCTGAAGAAAATTTTGAAACAATTTCTGAGAGTAATCGTGGATATTTTTTTTTTCAAGAACTCTGGAATAATCCTCCTAGAGTTGCAACTGGAAAAATCTCTTGAAAAACCAATGAAATGAACATCTGGAGGAAATACTGTGATATTCACCAAGATTTTTTCAGAATAATCTATGTAAAAATGTAAAAGTAACGTTGGAGTACTCTAGAATTTCCAAGACCGAATTCTAAAAAAGTTCCCCTAAACATCCCTTGAGAAATCACTGATATTGACTCTGAAGGAGTAACTGAAAGTATTTTAGAACAAATCTCTGGAGAAATCACTAGACTTCTTGAAGAATTCCTCGAGATCTGAGAACAATATATTGGAGAGCTTGTTGAATAGTCGCGTAACAGTCTCTGAAGGCTTCTCGGGAGCCTCTAGAATTTTGCACTAGAATTTATTCTCAACTATGTTTCATATGCTCTGCCCATAACTGCATATTTGTAACATTCGACAAAAGTAGGCATTGAGTAAATGGAATACCAAGTGTGCATTTTATGGCAGTATGGGAGAAACCTGAAATTTCTAAAAATTACCAGCAACTCAAAAGTGCTTATTTGAGGCCAATATTTTGTACAACTCATATCGCATACTAGAAGAATAGTCAGAAAATAATTCTGATAGAAACTTCATGGCTATTACATTACGTACGGTTATAATTACCAATGTGACAAAACAACTTGGTATTATTTTCGAATTTTCTAGAACAGTTCACAGATTTCAGTAGGTTGATCGAAAGTATTTATCATTTAGTGACTCTCCATGGTATTATCTCCTATTTGTCAAAAATGTCGACTGTTATGCAGTTATGGGCAGTGCTCAAGAACGACAGCCAACTGGAACTGTAGTGTACAAATTGACAATCTTAAGTTCTGATTGATTGTCTAAACATGTTATATGCTGAATAAATAAAGCTAACTAACAATTTAAAGGACTAAACATTACAAGTAGCGTTGTGTCGCAAAAAAATATATTCCTCTATGTACTACTAATTCAAAGTAATTTCAAAATTATTATTTTTATTTCATTAATTTATTTACTATTTCAATTCATTTTTTTCCAATTTGAATGCAATTTCCTGATAATTCCAGGGGTCCAGTAGACATTCTGAAATAAACTGATAGATAAGAGTGTAGAAATTGCTCTATAGCATGAGTCGCTGATGATCGAATTCATAAGTAGATTGCAACTTTTGGTAAATGTTTGTGGTAATTTTTAAGAAAAATTCCACAAGGAATCTCTTTACGAATCTCCATAATTTCTGAGGAGTTTTTAGAGTTTATTCTAAAAAAACTGGACATCAATATAAGAAAGCTCCTGATAATATCCTGAAGTTACTTTTAGACTTGGAAAAATTTAAACTCTGAGGATTTTTATGCATAATGATAAATAGTTTACTTTAGTATGGATAACAGCGTTTTCCCAATGGTTAACTGATATTTTGAAAGATTGATTACCCATTTCGTGCAGAAAAATTATCGTAATCAATGTAAACATCATGATTATTGACTATTGTATTGCTGAGTTGGCCTAATCGATTACTTTGCAGACCATCAACTCGTTTGATGTAGTATAATATTATAAAAAATTTCCCTCAATTTCCAGGCCAAACTTGGATTGCCTAACATTCCCCGACTTTACGTTTTTCCAGGTAGTCGACACCCTCTAGATGAACGTAGGCGGATATGCAACGAAATTGTACATTATGTAAAAATGTAACATTATCCAGCATGCAGAAAAATGTACATTATCCAGCATGCAGTTTAACTATCTCCTTACTTCCTTAAAAAAAAAGAAAGGAAGTTTGGGAAAGTTTGAAAAGGGGACAATCTTATTTATTCCAACGGTTTTCGAGTTCCTTGAACACTAAATAAAGAGAAACTAAAAGATTGGAGTTCTTCAGTGTTCGTTGGAGTAAGTGGAGTTCTTCAGTGTCAGTTACTCGTATCCTGATCGAAAGTTTGGTAACTAACAGGCTAACGTTAAATGAACGAATCAATTACAAATACTTCTTTTATATTCTCAGGCGAATCTGAATTGGGAACCGCTGCACGCAAATACTCTCCTAACCATTGTGGGTAGGTGAAGGCCATAAAAATAATAAAATACCGTCCCCGTGAAGCAGCCCGCCACGCAATCGACCACCGACACACCTTGTAAAAAAAACTAAAAGTTCTAATTGGTAACCCTTGAAAATCATTCCTCAGACCTAACACTGGCTTGCACTCAATAATGCATCTATTAATAATTGCATAAAGGCGAACAATGTTCAGCTTATTGCGTTCTAAACTCTGGATTATTCACCAAGGAAAATTCCCTCCAGCTGATGCACCTTATGCAGCCAAAGGAAAATGACATTCCCAGGGATCTCACCTTCCGGATGATCTGCTGCCAGCTCGAAGAATCTTCCCCACAAACACTTTCGGAACAAACAACGAATGGAACGAACGCGGCCCGACGGATTACAAGAACTGCACTGGGCGATAACGAAGAGGCGACGTCTTCTCCTGCGAACGCGTAATTTTCATTTGAAGCGACCGATGGAAGAATGCCCCGCGAGAGGGTGCGGACAAGAAATACGACGGACGGGAGCGACAAACCCGAAACACGACGGACGGAAAGTGGAGACGAGCGAGCGCGATGAAAACAAGTTTTGACTTTTGTGTGTGACTTTTCGCTTCTTTGGTTTTCGTTTCAAACAACGGTCTTGCTGGAGCGGCTTCACGAATACTAATGAAGTTTTCCGTGATGCGAAAGCAACACTACCAGCTGATCTTTAGCTATGTATTGATTGTTTTCCACCTATTTTTTGTGTGAGGAGGTGTGATGTAACCAGCTTACATGCACACTAATAAATGCAGAAAACTGTACGATGAGGATTGAGGAGGAAGAGAGAAGATAAAAGCACAGACAAACAGACGTAACACTTAGAACAAATCGCGACCACAATCATAGTCACGAAGACATGTACGCCCAATGCTAAAATCGGTGTGTTTGGCCGATGGACCAACAGATGGCGGTAGTGTGTAAACGTCAAACGCAAACAAAAACTATGCGAGCGCTGCGGGTGGTGGATTGGCCACCTACCATATATTTGAATCGGTCGTTAAAAAGGTGGTCGATGGACATTGGTGAGAGTGTGACGTCTGTTTGTCTGTGATAAAAGTAAACTGGACGAGCAAAACAAAAACGAAAATTTTTGACGCGAGCTTCGCGCACGCTAATTTAAAACCATCCAACAAATGCCGTACCCTATCAGTACCCGCAGGAAATGAGATCTGCACTGAAATAACTGGAACATGCTTACATTTGGTCGGGGTTCTGCTAAACCGCACCAAGAGTCAAGGCCCAAACGCAATAATAGCGGAACGGCAACGGAATGCGGAACCGGTTCGCCAGCATGAACTATAACCAGCTTGTCGACTCAGTGTTGGTCGAATTTCATTCGTTGTCAGCTCAGTCGAGATGTTGTGATTCATGCTGGCGAATCGGTTCCGCATTCCGTTGCCGTTCCGCTATCATTGCGTTTGGGCCTTCATTTTTTCCAAATTGAGTTTTTTACATCAGAGGGCTCGAATAATCATAACCTTTCTACCATAAAAATATCGAGTAATTTCAACAGTCCCTTGTAATCTTAGATCACAAATTTGACATGTAAAACTGAAATTTTGTTCAGCCAGAGCGAACCATAAATCAACGCACATCTATTTATCTATTCTAAAGGCCCAAACGCAATGATAGCGGAACGGCAACGGAATGCGGAACCGGTTCGCCAGCATGAATCACAACATCTCGACTGAGCTGACAACGAAAGAAATTCGATCAACACTGAGTCGACAAGCTGATTATAGTTCATGCTGGCGAACCGGTTCCGCATTCCGTTGCCGTTCCGCTATCATTGCGTTTGGGCCTTAAGCAACTCATAGAAATAGAGGCCAGTGATATTGGGCATCAATAGGGCGATATTCAAAACTGAAAAGGCAATAGATGACTCTTTTTCAGTGGAGTAAAAACGAAATCCTGAAGCAAAGAAAGCACAATGGAAGATGAACTTAACTCAAAAAGTTATGTATTCATATTACTCTTGATTTCTAATCACTACTTTTTCGATCCAGTTCCCTAATTGCAAGTAATTTACGTTTTTCATTATTTTCCATACGTTTTGACAGTTCACCGACTACCATTCTTCCATGCGCTTGTGTTTGAAATTTGAGAATCCAGCGTAGCGTGATCAGTGAAAGGAATACACACATCAGTGTCGCCGCTAGGCGGCCAGCACAGATAAACTGAATGTTCGAAGGGTTGTTGTCTGTACTTTTTGCCACTGGCGCCAACTGTTAGCGATTAAGATCAAAATAAACAGTCGTTACCCTATTGACTAATGGATCATTAAAATAACCAAAACGGCCGCTATGGAAAGCATAGATAGCGCCACCGTATTCTTGTGTGTTTGACAGAACAGCAATGCTGTCACAATGTTAAATCCCATATAGGCCTTTTCATGTGACAGATCCGTCTATGCATTTGTTTACATCGGTGGAGGACCGGTGCTAACACGGGCCTGTCATTTTCATAGAAGAAATGTCAAAGTGCTTCCCGATCAGCTGATTTGAGACGTCATTTGAATAGGCCTATACAGTGGCGCCTTTGTTTTGATGCGATGAGCACTTGCAAAAACTACCTTCAATGATCCATTAAAATTAAATATTGTTTCAGTGGCGTTTATCTATTTTCTTTGAAATTTCATCCAGCCACACCACACTAAGTCCTGTTTATCAAATCACATTTTGACATGAAAATTAAAGACATTGACATGCAATAAATAATTACATTTACTTGTTATATAATATGTTAATCAAACAATTCAGGTGCAGTAATGAAATAACGAATTAATTTAATCTGATACTGGTTGAACAACAGAAGTGAACTTGGTGCGCTTTAGTTGTTCAGAAAGTTGCATTATCGCCATCGAACCCCGTCAGACAGAGTGCACATTAGTTATTTCAAGTTTATCGTCATTCATTTAAGAAGTTAAGATGACGTAGTGGAAGCTCACTAGATTACCACTCAGAAGTCACGAGTTCGAATCCCGATGATACTTTTTTTCTTTTTTTCTAACAGACGGTAATGTATGTATGTTTATTTATTTGTGACGATAACCTATTAGTTTTAAACTTTTTACAAGGTCAAGGAAGCAACTTTTAGATTACATGGTTATTTTTATTTTGCAGTAAAACATTCATTCCTCACTTCACGCATTGAACTGTGAACTTGATCAGCAAAAGTGCACCAAATGGGAGTAACTTGGTGCGCTTTGCAAGAGCAAATTCATGGTTTTCTTCGATCTCAAGAATCTATGCATGAGCACGTGAGGACCTCGATTCAATACATACGAATCCTTCCCAATCATAGTACATAAACACTAGTGACATGGATTCCAACATGCATGGTGATGATAAACATTATTTGTTTCCAATTTAGTTGTGTTGAAAACTATGAAACACATCCAACCATACCGAACCAAGAACCATATTTTTCAATTTTTGTTCAGCCAGAGTGAACTGAGTGCTTCATATTTTGACGTTAACTACGTCTTACGGCAATATACTGGGTGTCAATTGAAAATCTGAATTGTTGCGACCGTCACGATATTATGTAAGATTTTAAATACTAATAACTCAGCCATTTATCGGTAGATTTTCAATATTTTCCCACCAATCGGTCGGAAATTTATACAACATTTTACTCAAATGGAGAAAACTTTTGATTTTTGACGATAGACTGTCGAAAATTGGGAAAATGTCGACCCCTTTCTTACGCAACCAAACTCGTTCATATTGTCTTCCACGACTCCACTGGGTTGGCTAGTGCACAATAAAAGCAGCCTAATTTCTGCTTCTTCGCGCATTCGTCTTTTGATGTTAACTACATCTTACGGCAATATACTGGGTGTCAATTAAAAATCTAAAATGTTGCGACCGTCACGATATTACGTTAGAGTTTGAACTAAAGGAAGGCTGCAACTATGAAAATTGACTAAAATTCAAATGCAAAATATCACTTGGCGTAGTTAACGTCATGCGGTCGTGTCTGTACACAACCCCCTCTGATTTTTTTTAATAAAATCCAGTGTCCAGTTACATCGATAGATTTACTAGTATATTCAATTTCGGTTTACTTATTGAACACTGTTAATCGCATGTGAGCGATAAAAAATTAAAATTAATCGTCCGCGATAAGACTTTAAAGTAAAATATTTCAGAATAAAGTTTTTGGCACTTGGTGCGGTTTAGCAGAACCCCGACCATTTATCGAACTTGAATAGGGCGATATTCAAAACTGAAAAGGCAATAGATGGCTCTTTTTCAATGGTAGTAAAAACGAAATCCTGAAGCAAAGAAAGCACAACATCTTCTGTTGCGCACACAATGTAATGTATTCTCTTTACACTTGATTTCTAATCACTACATTTTTGATCCATGGAAAAAATTACTAACAATTAGAAAACTGAATCAAAAAAGTAGTGATTAGAAATCAAGCGTAATGTGAATAGATAACATTTTGTTTTTACTTCATCTCCCATGGTGCTTTCTTTGCTTCAGGATAACGTTTTTACTACCACTGAAAAAGAGCGATCTATTGCCTTTGCAATTTTGAATATCGCCCTATTGCAAGTAATTTACGTTTTTCATTATTTACCATTCTTCCATGCGCTTGTGTTGGAAATTTGAGAATCCAGCGTAGCGCGGTCAGTGAGTGGAATACAAACATCAGTGTCGTCGCTCGGCGGCCAGTGAGAGAAACTGAATGTTCGACAGGTTGTTGTCTGTATTTTTTGCCGCTGGCGCCAACTGTTAGCGTTTAAGGACGAAATAATCAGTCGTTACCCTATTAAGGTGAAGATGAATCGAAGCCAAAGTCCAAATTTTCAAGAGTACGGATCTGGAGAACCATTCATTCGTTTGAGCTGAAAACCTTATCGATTGGTCACCACCTGGGAGGGAGAAACCGATACAAAATTTATGTACGTCATAGTGAACCGAGATTCTGCTGTCACGAACTGTCACGGTGAGCCCAGATCTTGAAGAAAGGACAAACTTGATAAAAGCGCGTAATTGATCAAAACAAATTTTTGCATTCCAACAAAGTTGACAACAGTCGGTTGAAAATCAATTCCTGCAACACCCAAAAGCAATGCCACGATAATACCTTTTAATTTGATCGAATATAAAGTCAAGAAACACGCATCTTTTTACTGTTTTCCAATCATTATTAAAATTGAATGCACATAAAACTATGGCCCTTTTTCCAAGTTTGTCCAGAAAGATCGAAGGTACACAACAAAAGAAAACTAGCGATTTTCCCCAAGCCTGCCTTGATTGTCGTTGGTGAGCGGGAGTTATCTTGCAATTTGGAAAAGTGTTGTGTCATATTTCGTGTGTAGTATCGGTGCCTCCCTCCCAGGTCACCACCAGCTAGTGACCAATCGATTAAGTTTTCAGCTTAAACGGATGTTTGGTTCTCCAGATCCGTGCTCTTGAAAATTTGAACTTTGGCTTCGATTCATCTTCACCTTAAACGAAGGCCACCTTAAGATAGTGAAACGAACAAAATACGACTGTATTTTCAATTTTCACCGCATTTACGGAAATGAAAGGAGGGTACGCTTCAAAGGCAGCAAATCGAAATCGGCCTTTTTGAAAAGTTATGGGTGACGTTTTGACGACAACCCTGAAAACTCGTTTTGTTTTCTGTTCTTTTTTCTTTTGGTGTGACACTTCATAAGCATCGAAACGTCAAAAATCTTTCAAAATCAGAGGCACGAAAATGGCGATCTGGAGCTCACTTGCACGTTCCGCTCAGGTTTCAGCCCAGTTTAATTCCCTGGTCCGCAATCCGGTGCTACTCACAGCAGCCAAAAATGGTAAGATTGAATTTATCTTAAGTTACCACAAAAAATACTTGTTCATTTTCGAGATATTCGATAGTAAATCGAATATGTTTGAACGAGCAGTGTTATGCAACATGAACATTGGAACTGAGGTTCTCAACAATAACAAAACAAACTTTTTTTCAGCACTGGTCCAGAGCCGTTCGATGGCCGGAGGACACGGTCCGAAGATGTTCACCATCACTCCATCCCGGTTCCAGTGGCACAAGTTCAAAGATATGTTCCATATGTACGTGATGGTGGGCGCAATTCCGGTTCTGGCCGTTATCTTCTACGCGAACGTTTTCATCGGTCCGGCTCAGTTGACGGAAACTCCGGCCGATTACGAACCGAAGCACTGGGAATACCACAAACATCCGATTACGCGCTTTATCGCCCGCTACATGCTGAACAACCCGCAGCAGGATTACGAGAAAATGTTGCACCATCTGTACGAGGAAAACGAAAAGTCGCAGATGCTGGCCCTGGAAGCCAAGATCCGCCAGAAGATGGCCGAGCGACACGATTACCAGTCCTATTACTACCGTCCGGCCATCGGAAAGTACCATCGGGTGGCGAAGGAGGCGGCCGATCATCTAGAGTCGATTCGGGGCGATTAAACTGGAACACCAGTGAAGTGTTGGATGTAGAATCGAGGCAGTGAGAACCGTTACGAAATAAATTGAGCTCCTTAAATGCGAATTTTGATATTCAGCGCTGACACTCATTATTGAAAAACAATTCCACGAGTTTTTCAGGTTTTTGCACAGGGTGTCTGTCTACTTGTTCAAGGAATACAACTTTTGATATTACCAGGTTTTTCCCTGGTTTTACAAATTACTTGTAGATTCAAGAAATACTCTTGAAAATATCCCAACCTTTTTCAATTGCGATCCTAATCTCCGCATCAAAATAGGCGACTGGCTAAATATTTTTAAGTTCACAAAGTCCTGGATTTTTTTCCTTTTTTTTTTTTTTGAGAAATTGTCTAAGATTTTCCGATAATTTTGCCTAGGTTTAAATGAAAATTATGTGCAGGATTTTGTGAAAAAAATTTTGCACAGCATTACGCCAGATTCTTGCTTAACATTTGTTTTGTAATCGCTGTCTAGTGTTTTCCTGCTCAGAATTCTATTAGAACGCCACGTAGAATTTTGTGAGTGCCCTGCCCATGATATTCTGCGAATTATATTCAAGATTCAGTGTTTATGTTATCGAGAATACTTTTTTTATACTGCTAATGATTCTGTACGAATCTTTCTCAACACTTATGAGAATCCTGCACAAGTATTCCATAAAGTTCTTGTGAATGATTTTGTGAGAATCATGCCTAAGATGTTTCACAAAATCTTCCTAATATTTTAGATAATTTCACCCAGGATTTCGCATATAATCCTCCAAGAATTGTGCGAAATTACCGCCCAGGATTTTGAAGAGTCTAGTCAGATTTTGTTTGACTAATTTGTCCTACGACTTTTGTTAAAGTTGGAAATTCAGTCTATCTATCATGAAGTGAAAAATGGGCTTTCTTATTACGAACTTCAAACGCCAACTTTAAGCTAAATTTTATGAAGAACAATTTATTTTATTGATGTACAAGGGGGTCAGGGGCCAAGTCTCCAGCATAAGTTTAAAAACTCACACCTTCCATAATACACCGGGGGTTTTGGAGTTTGGGAAGTAGGCAACGCAACATCTTTGACCAGAAGGTTCTTTAAGTTTTGCTTTTACTCTAGACTTCCCCTACACGTATGAATGATGCAAGGTCGAAAGAACATGAATCAGTCATACATATAACGGTAGTGAAGTGTTTTGCCTAAGGATATGTGAAAGGAGGGATTTTGTGTGGTGTTTTGTAAATCGCTCTGTGGAACAAATTTGTTATTAGTTAAATAATAAGTTCATTTGATTTACCTTTCAATTAGTATTCAATGATTACAGAAACTTTATACTTAACAAAGGCGTGGAGTGCAGCAAGCTAGGTGGGCGGATCAAGTGCGTATCGATTTGGCGAGCGTGGGGCAGAACCGAGGATGGAGAGATGCGACCGCAAACCGTCGTTTTCTCGGCCATTACGCTGCCATGATAAGAGATGCCTTTCCTCTTCGATGAATTATTCTTCGAAGCGGGTTAGATATGAAAACAAGGATAAAGAGAGAAGGAATGTTAGTGATTGTTACATGCTATATGGCAGTATTGGCGTACATTGAAGTCATACAAAATTTGCTCTTTGGATTCCCACGATAACAATCCCTGAAACTAATGATAAACAACAAAAAATGAATCCGAAAGAGCGAGAACCTTGATGTTTCAATGTATGACAATCCAGCTTTATTGCATGTGAGAAGTTCTTGGTGATATTCTCACAACGGCCATTCAGAATGGTTCGACGGATGTAGATAAAAGATCATTATGATAAAATTAACGCGACGACATGTTAGTAAACTCAAAACGATTATTATATTTGCAACTGTTAATTTAAATAGTTAAGCTAAGGGTCGGTTATCGCATATAACTTTATAGATAAGCAGCAGTAAAGCACAAACGCGAATCCATCCCATCTTCAAATGCACAACACTTCATTCTGGAACTTTAGAACGTCCATGTTGTAACTTGTTCACACAAGAAATCTGCCTCGACCGAGTTGGCAGAACGCGCCCATACCCCTTTCTGAACCAAAGAACAGGGAACTAATACCATGATACCTTAATTACGAATACAAAAGCTACTTCTATGTTATTTCCACTACTACGCTCACGATAATTATGTTATGATCGTTAGAATAAAAACGATAGAGGTTACTACTACATAACAGAAATACTACCCAAAGAACGCTATTGTCGCCAGTGTTGGTGTGATAAATGCAAAGTAGTGCAAAAAAGCGTAGAGGATTAAATAAGTTATTAATTACAGCATTTTGTTCAACAATATTATATTATATTATAAAAGATATTTAAAAATGAAACATTTCAGTAACAACAGTGCCATCAGTTTTCTAATTATTATACATACATCAGTAACATTACTAAACTATCTCTAATACCGCTACAACCTACCTTACTAAATAACGCAATACCGTAAAATGCCGTAATTCAGAACATTTTGGAATATTTCTCAAAAATCGTAAATTATTGTTAATGACAATTTTAATTGGAATTATGATGCATTACAAGCATATACAAATAGCGGTATGGACAAATTTCAAAATTTTTCTTAAATTTCGATTAATTTTGGACCAATATGCGGATTTAGGCGATGCGCTGAATTACGGTATTACTAAGGTAATAATTACTACATTGTTAGTAAACCTAACATGAATGTCTATTTTCAATGACCTGTGAGACGCAGAGACCACCCGCATCCACTCTTGCGCCTCGTGGTCTACTGAAAAAGATTTATGTATATTGAACTAATACTACTATTAGAAATAGTGCTACTGATGGAGGTGATCGTTGGTTTCCCAGTCTTGTTAATGATTTGAGTGTTAGTAGAGACTGGTAGTGAGCCCTGCCGGTCCCTCCAGCATTACGCGTAGTTATCTGGTGTTAGATCATGCGACAGTAACTAAACTCATGCTGAAGGTGTGATAAATCAAGTGTAAAATATATTTAAGCATTGAAACACATGTCATTATTTAATTTAAAACTATTAGACTAGCTTACATTTTATAAGTTATAATAACGATTATTTTCGCGATCAATTTATTAGCATTAGAGTAATTTTTCACAATATCAACAATATGCAATCACTTGATAAATCACCGTCAATCCCATCACCTAAGGGCAGGGACTAAATTTTATGAAGAACAATTTTAAGGGATATTCAAATCTTTAGATGCATAGAATCCAGTTACTGAACATTCGATCTTTTCCTAAATTTGAAATCTAGTTAAAGTTTAGTTTGAAATGAATGAAATTAAATAAAATAAATGGTATATACCATCAGTGCACCCGATTACGATCATTTAAGGGAAGTGATGTGTTCAAATAATTGTTACAAAACAAATATTAAGTTGATTATAATTATAATAATTATAGTACAGTTGAATTTCGTTCGTTGCACTATCTTTAAGTGAATATTCCATAACAATTAGAAAAACATGCAAATGAAAGAATTATTTTAGCAAATGAAAATAACGTCAGACGACGTCATTTAAAAATTGTTGATGTTGTTAGAAGATATCCGTGCGAAAAAGATTGTGTTTACACGAAAAATCAATCCTTACACTCTTGAGCGGTAATAGAAGCATGACCGGCTACTGGTTGGTGCACTGGTGGTGACTATTTATGCTTATTCTGCGCGGCGTGTGAGGTGACAATTGTCGACTCGCTCCCATTTGATTAACATTAGTCGTTTTACGTCACTTGAGGTGAGAGCTAGTCGTTTCGACCTAATTATTTCCTAATTATTTCAGGACTCGAGAATCCATAATTTAAAAATAAAAAGGGGTCTGTTACTAATCATGCGCAAATCAACACATCTTCTGATGGAAAAAATGCTATTATTGAAAATAAATGTAACAATGGTTTTGAACATTCTACGAATAGTAGAAAGAAGAATACGGCTCTGTAAAGTTGAATACGGCCTGTGAGGCTTTAAATAAACGAACTAAAAAAAAGGGGCCTGATGAAGTGGTTAGAGCACACGACGATGACCTAGGATTGAATCCCATCCCCGTGATAGTAATTTATGACCTAAACCTTATAGTGATGACTTCGTTCAAAATGGAAGTAAAGCCGTTGGTCCCAAGATGAACTAGCCCAGGGCTCGTTGATAAAGAGAAAAAAACAGGCTTTTTCGTTCAAATTTAAAGGAATTCTCATAAAAATCTATCACCGCATTACATTATAGGTTTTAATAATAAATCTTCGAGCTGTTCACTAAATACCAATAAGTAGATAAAAAACCTACCTGAAAAAAACCTGGAATTATCAGGGAATTTCAGCTACACTCAGGGAAATTATTTTGAAACAATAATAAATGGTAGAATATGTCGTTTTTGTGACACAAAATCTCCTCAGTCAAAAAAGTTTTCGGCTGCGCCGCTATCAAAACGTTAGTTGACATGTTCAGTCCCTTCAACGATTTTGAATCAATCAACATAGAAAATGATTAGACAAATAATCAGAACTTAAGATTGCCAAATTGGTAAAGGCATGTACAGTTCCAGTTGGGCGTCGTTCAGGAGCAGTTAATAAGTTGAAAACGTTTAAAAAATTATATACAAAGATGTTTTTTCGCTTGTTGTACATAAATAATAAACTTTATAGGAAATGAGCAAAAATTACGACAGGCACGAAAAATAGTACGTTGCTCAGATGAGCAAATTTGTGAATCATGGTGCAAAACGCTAGAGGTTCCAGAGAAACCTACAAAACTTATTGATGCTTAAGGAATTCTAGTGATTTCTTCTTTTAATTTTCAGAAATTTCTCCAGGGATGCTACCAGCGATTTTTCAATGGATGGTATTTCCTCAGAATTTGGTCCAAAAATTTTAGACCATTCCAACGCTTTCACAAAAGTTTATTCCAGAGTTTTTGGAAATAAAATCGTATCGACGAAATCCTTCATATATTTCTCCAAGAATTCCTCGATAAATTTAATTCTAGGATTCATCATTAGGTTCCTACAGACATATTTCTTGGATTGTCTCCAGCATATCTAGTGGGTGTAATATAATTTTGGTGCATTCAATTTGACCGTTTCTTTATCTGGAGTGAGTGTCTTACTCAGAGGCTTCTCTCTTGACAAATAATATTTTAAAACTTTTTGTAAAAGTTCTTACAGTGAATTAAACATAACCTGAGCTATAACAATAATAAAACTGAAATCAATTTACAATCTCAATAGTGATGTCGATTGTTTTTCTTTAAGAGTTCTTGACGAACAGCAGTATGAGAGATGTTTGCTGTTTCATAGGGTTGGACACTCGCTTGTGGCGCTCATATTTTCTACCAGCTAGAGCCTCTCTCATAGGGTAAAGAACCTTAACTGTAACAGGTTCAAACATCTCTCGAATTTTGAAATTTTTCAAAAGTTTATTCAAGGTTCAGGGATTCGGCCCGAATTTCTCCAAGAAATTTCTTCAAAGTGTTTTGTAGGACATTATTTGGAGATTCTATTGTTTTATATTTTAGGAAAAAAATCATCCAACATTTAGGAGGTCTTTGTGTGAAGATGTATCGAAGCCAAATCACGAATTTTCAAGAGCACAAATCTAGAGAATGAGATGCATCTTCACATTCAGAGAGCCTAGTAGGAATTCAACAAGGCGTAGGGGTAGTCGGGGCGGTTTGGCCAATGGGGTGGAATGAGCACCCCTTGAAAACTGCATAAATTCTTGAAATTTCATCTGAAATAACATGCAACCCCAGAGCTGATGAGGAAATGAAGCAATAGGCATGTTATAAGTCAGTGTTCAAAACTCAAAGAAAATTAAATAAATGATATTCGAAAAAACTGCCCATATTGCCCCGAATGGCTCTTTTAAATTTCATCATTTCAGAATAATGATGTTTGACTGTTAGAATGTTCTTAAAAAATTATATCGTCTTGCACGGAGTGTTTATAAATACTAATAACTTTCAAGTATAATAACAACATAATTGAATTTTTGGATTATATGAGATTATTTTTCAATCAAAAATGGGGTGCTCATATCACCCCATCAGTAAAAAATCGACTCGAAAAATGACAAATTTTGAAAAATCAATCATTCATCCGTGAACTTTATAAGACAAAAGAAATCATGCGGATCTAGTGTATTCATCTAAAAATTGTTGGGCATCATGCAAACATTCGAAAAATTCATAACATTTTCAGCACTTTTATCGACTTTTCCTTAAGGTGGCCAAACTGCCCCACTTTCCCCTACTTAGAACTCACACAAGTTTCATCTGAGATTACTCCAGGATTGTCTTCCGACAACGCAGATTTTTGAAAAAAAAAATCTCCAAAACAATCTAAAAAATTCAACTTAGGAATCAAACTCTCATCACGTGTTTCCTGTTAGGTTTCTTGTAGTATTTATAATTCATATATGGTTTAATTTTTTTTTCAAGCAAGATGTCTTTAAAGTTATTATTTTTAATACGATCATGCTACCAGTCCTGATTTCCCCAAAGTAAAACACTCTCCTAAAAAATATTGTGGGTACGTCGCTGATGTCCAATACACCTGAATCTCATTTTAAGGGAAAGTATATTTCATATCAAAGAACGCCTAAGTTCTCGAGGATCTTATCCATTGACTATTTCCTCCAAAACTTCCTTTTGGAATCTATTTAAGTACAATTCAATTTTTTTCAAAGATTACTTACAAATTATAGAGACGCCACCACGTTTCAGACCAATTCTTACAAAATTTCCGCTCAATATTCCTTTTAGATTTCAGCCAATGATTTCTTTGAGAAGGAGTTATTTTAGGGATTTCTCACGAGATTTCCTAAGATCCTTAAGATCTATCTTAATTTATCTAGCGAATTGTCAAGGATATTTTTGAATAAGTTGATAAATTTCTTAGAAAACCTGAAACTCTTCCAAAAAATGTAGATAAATTAGTAAAATATTTATTTTAAAATAGTCAATTAAATTCCTGGATGATATTTTGCAGCATTTTGGAAAGAATTTTCCGAAAAACATCGTACATCCTTGAAGAAATTTGTAAAGGAATGATCGGAGGATCTACTGAAATAATTGTTGCATCCTTTGCTGGTGTTGACGCTTACTTTAGATTTTAACTAATTCCGTGTGAATCTCAACAGCTCATGAGTTTGATGATGGAAATTGACGTAATACGATAATTTTTCACAGAAATATGTATTTTTTATGGCATTACTGTGTTTTAATTTACAAAACAATTCAGCTGTTGAGATTACGATGAAATTCACGGGAATCCGTAAAATGCGCTAAGTGTGTATGTAATTGATGCAAACCCAACATTAGAAAATATTCGAGAAATGTTAGGAAATCCTGCATGACAATATGAGGAAATTCTTAGATAAATGTCTGTGTTAACTTTTTGATGAATCCCTGATCTAAAGGACATCCTGGAAGGATTCCTAATAGATTTCCTTTAATAACCCTGACTATTTTTTAAAAATAATTCCTGGAACAAACTGTGCATGACCTCTTGATGAAATCTTTATTAATATGGTTGGAAGATTAACTGAAAATCAGCATAGGAACTCCTGCAGGGATTTTTGTTGGGTTTGCCGGATAAATCATTGAACGAACAACTTAAAAAAAAAAACTGGAATGAGCCATTGTGGATTTTCTTGGAAGAATTTCTTAATAACAGGAGAAATTGAATATCTGAAAAACAGCAGAGGGGATAATAATGTGAAATTTATTCAGAGTATTTCCTGTTGATAAATTAATAATAAATTGATATAAATAAATTTATAAATTGATTAATAAAGGTACTTCCTTGAGTGCGTCAAGTGCTGAAGAATTTCTTGTAGGAAATTGAGGAGAAAGTTCTCTACGCATCCCTTAGGCTGTGAACCGTTTCAACGATTCGTTTAACTTTTAGTTAAAATAGATTTGATAGTTATTTTCCCTCCGGTCAGAAATAACCCTGCTCTGGAGCATGGTTAAACTTGACAGTTCAAAAGTTATTTTCTGCTCCCGGTAATTTGAGAATAACTAACCACCTGTCAACTTTGTTCTGAAATACTATTCGACTATCAAAACTCAAATGATCGAACGCGAAGTTGAATTTAACCATTTGAGGGGAAAATAACTATCAAACTGTCAAATTTTAAGGCCACACGGGACGTCATCATAATCACCCTATCCATTTGAAGAAGCAAATCCCAAGAACCACCCCATATATCGATGCGAAAAAAGTATCACTATGATTCTATATATGTAGTACACAACCCAATAAATGTTCAGCTTCATCGGTTCACTAAAACTCGAGATTTGCTTCCACAAAGTTTTGAGGATAATTGTTAGAGTGAGACGAAATATTGGGAAAATAACACGGTCTCCCGTGTCACCTTAACTAAAAGTTAAATGAATCGGTGAAACGGTTCACAGCCTTAGAAATCGCTGAAGAAGTTTTGGACGAATTTTTCAAAGAATGGGTTGAGAAATTCTTAGAAGTATTGCATGGAGGAGTCTCTGAAAGTATTCAGAATAAGCCTCTAAAGGAAAATTCTTCAAGTATTTCTTTGAGCTAGAAATTTCTGGAGAACTTGTGGAATAGTCGCATGATAATCTCTGAAGTATGAAGATATCTTTGGAGCCTCTATAATTTTGGAGAGAAAAACGAAAACAAGTGACTTTAGATACCATTTTAATGAAAAAGATACTTTAGAGACCTTCTTTCTAAAATAGAGGCTTTCAAGAGACATGTATTTAAATAGAGACCAAGTCTCTAAAAAGAGGGCTGGTGGTCTCATTAGATCAAGACAATAGAGACCATTTTACTGAAAGAAGAGAATTTTGTGACATTTCGTCGCAATTATTAACTTTTCAGTGACCAGGTCGAAAGTAGTGACGTAGGCACTAAAAAGTAAATCGCTACCAGCCCTGTTGAAATATTAATATTACTTTTAAGGTAAAACAGTTTGGAATCAACTTTTGTGATTGCACTGGAACATTAAAGGCACAAATCTCGCGAAGGAAGCATCCAACAACAGTGAACTTTTTATTTTGGCTTTGTGCACTAGCAGAAAGCTTAAAATAAGAAGATCAGAAACAACTTCCAACTATTTCTCCAGTTAAGTGCCTTTGAAAACGTGAGTAGGGGCACAAGTCGGCCATTGTGACGGCCATCTTTGGATTCCGAGATGTTTCACCTTAAGGTTGGAGGTTTCTTTCAGAATCAGTATACCCAGAACCTAGGGGAAAGCAGTGAACTTTTTCTGTCCCACATCTATTAATGAGGCTGTGGCTAATATCTTATACAATAAATGACTTAGAATCAGAATGTAGAAAGCTTTCCAAAACGCCAAACAAGCAGTTTAGGAGAAATTTTGATCTTACCGTATCGTGGGCGTGATTCATCCCCAGGCTTGGCTCTTGGCATAGTGCAGCACTAGTTTCCCATTTGCACCGTAGCAGTCGTACAGGTTCTTAATTATCTGATCTGGCGATGGTGCAAACGTTTGGTTTATGTATAAGAACTAGAAATAAATTTAAATCACAGTCAACGAATCCTTTTTAGGCAATTTCAAAATCTACCAATTTCTCGCCAGGCTCGAGTTTGAGATACTTGTGAATAAATTTTATGATAGCGCTTATCGGCTTCTCCTGGTCTACGGCCCATTTCTTTTGCTTCAGTATCGGAGCGCTACCCGTTGCATGGAGAATTATATCAACTGAAATATAAATTAATACTTTTGTTCAAAGAAGTATAAGATCTAAAACTCACTTTTTTTAGTTTCCTGTTTTTCCACTTTCTGTGGTTCTAGGGAGAGATTTTCTACGTTCGATGCCAGCTCTTTGTCTGCGGTTTCGGCAACTGCGTCAGTCATGATCTATCAGTTGAAAATTACGAATTTACTGGTAAAAACTTAACTTTTCTAAACCGCTTGCGGACTTTGCGTGAAAACTTTGCACCTTTTGTTTACGAAAATTTATCACACAAAAACTGAAACTGACAGGGTTTTCAACTCACAGCATGTGGTCATCGATCCCGGGAATAGTGAGGAATTGAATTTCCGGGATTTTCTTTCTGCTTCGCCTAAGGCTAAGTAGCCCGTTATTCGTTTTGGCAGCCATGATGACTTTTCAGCTTGCAATTTCAAAGTGATATAACTCAGTCTTGATAGTTTATATTAACTTGAAAAAGTATCACTGTACGCGCTTACGTGCATAAAGTATGTTGATACTGTTTTAGCTGTGACAGTGAAAAATCAACTGATTCGAAACAGTGAGATGCATTAGAAACAATCATCAACGATGCGTACAAATTTCAATGACGGCATACTTCGCCATAATTTTACCTCAGACAACCCTCCATGTGAATTTATTTTATGGTACAGCAAAAAAAAACGCTTAAAGGCCGGTTTGCTACTGACAAGAAAAGGAATCGCCTATCTCGATGCGTGGAAAATTTCTCCCAAGAAATGGTCAAGAAAATCACTTTTTTCTGATCGCAGTACGCAGTTGAGAAGAAATGTCACTTCAAAGGGGGCTCTCTGTAGGAAATTTCTTGACCCTTTCAGTCAAGGAATTTCTTTACTTTTCTTGGGCAAAACAGCATACTTAGCTTAAAGCCTGATTTGCTACTGAAAAGGAATCGCTAAAGAAATTTCTCGCCGATTCCTTGCGGAAATTTTCTACAGCGACTCCCATTTGAAGTGACAGTTCTTTTCAACTGCGTACTGCGATCAGAAAAAAGCGCATTCTTGATTGATTTCTTGCAGAAATTTCCCATGCATCAAGATAGGCCGAGAAATTACTTGTCAGCAGCGAATCAGGCTTAAGGGGTGGTAAAATGAACAACTCAAGGATCTCGTCTTGTTGCTGATGGAGAAACGGTGAATTTGTATAGTTCTATCCCACAGCATCAAAGATAGAGGTATTATCTAAAGCATCGTTTCCCAAACTTGGTTTTCGCGATCCCCTAACGCCTCGTCACCTAGCTTTTTGTTGTACGACCAAAAGCGAGGCGATGACAGGTCGGGGGGTCGCGAAAGCTAAGTTTGGGAAGCGATGATCTAAAGCATTGACATGAACCTAGTCTAAAATATTTATTTTTTCTCATTTTTTTATCTTTAGCCAAAAACCAAGGGAAATGTTCATTTTGTCTGCACTAGGGTGTTTCATGTATTTTGTACAAAGCGTTACGTATATATTTTTTGGCCAGTTTCATTTAATTTTGCCGTAAATGGACAAAATATTTACGCGTTAACGTCTGTCCAAAATACTTTGGTTATCCTATGTGAGTTCTTCTACTTGGCATTACGTCCTCACTGAGACAGAGCCTGCTTCTAGGCTTAGTGTTCTTATGAGCACTTTCACAGTTATTAACTGAGAGCTTTCTTTGCCAATGTTGCCATTCTCGCATACGTATATCGTGTGGCAGGTACGAAGGTAATCTATCCCCAGGGAAGTGAAGGAAATTCTCATTACGAAAAGATCCTGGACCAACCGGGAATCGAACCCAGACACCTTGCTTGTAGCCGTGGACTCTAACCACACGGTTAAGGAATGTCAGCTGTTGGTGGTAAAATGGACATCATACAATATACGAGGGCAACATAGATATTTTTTAAAATTTCCATTGCATTTCCAAAAATACGTCCATATATGATTGTAATCCATTCAAAAATGATCTCAAGGTATCAGATCTGACATCATTTCAAATATCAGTAAAAATCGTTACTCACTGAAAAATCTCATGTCCTCCAAGCTAAAAGTTACGTCAGTTCTAATTTTCACACATGGTTTTCTACAAACTTTGTTTTCATTGATGTTTTCATGGATGTTTTCACTTCAATCGATCTCCGTAAAAACTCGAACACTTTGTTTTATGCTCTAAATCGTCCGTATAGGCTGGTTTGCTACTGACAAGAAAAGGAATAGCCAATCTTTATGCGTGGAAAATTTCTTCCAAGAAATGGTCAAGAAAATCACATTGTTCTGATCGCAGTACGCAGTTGAGAAGAAATGTCACTTCAAAGGGGGCTCTCTGTAGGAAATTTCTTGACCCATTCAGTCAAGGAATGTCTCTACTTTTCTTGAGCGAAACAGCACACTTAGCTTATGTGATAAAAAATTCATTGAAATTTGTTTTTCCTCATGTTACCACCCCTGTTTATTTTTCCACCACTTCTCCTACTTGACCACTGAAAAACATAAAAAAATCGACAATTCCTCCAATGATCCACGGTGTCCTTTTGAGAAAATGCCCAAATTCGCCAATAGGGTAACGGTCGTATTTTGGACCCCCTAATGGCCGGTACGCGAATCAAATGGAGCTGTCACTTTTCCTTACGGAAAAATGTGCCGCTCAATTATTCCGCAAGTAAAAGTGACACTTCGTTCATACTGGATCAGCTGTCAAAATTACTTTGGTAAAAAAAAGAAATTTTACTTGAGAAGGGACCGAAGCAATCATCGACATAGGGAGAAATATCAAGATGTAGAACATCGAGATGTGGAGAGTCGACTGTATTTAGATATAGTATTGTCGATTTCACCACAAGTTGGACCGCCTCAAAAGTGTGCACGCTCCTTCAAAGTGTGATAGCAGCTCAGGGTTACATCTAATCATGATGCTGAGTTCATGCATACTCTGTTCTTCCTTATAGTTCAAGGAACAATACGTCGAGATGATCCAATGCAAACGTGCACTTTTATCACACTTTTTCTGCACTCTACAACTTTTGCGATAGTCCAATCTGGGGTGAAGGGCGCAATGTAAACATACAACTTTTAAACCTTTACCATTAATATATTAACAACAAAACACAACACACTAGGCTCATTTTACAGGAATTCATGAATTTTACTGTAACCAATAATATTTAACGCCTTTGTACCATCACAACTTTACAAATTCCGGTGAATTTTTACCTAAAAATGTAAAATTTACCGTACTGCGGTAATTTATTTCACCGATTTTTTCAGTTGATTAAATTATGGTGAAATTCATGGATTCCGACAAAATAATTTAAGTGTGAAGGATTTCTTTGATCGTATCAATACTACGCTACCTTTGATGAAAGGGCACATAGCATGAATCTAATGTGTGAAGCAGAATAATGTACGTATTGGCAGTTTTTTTTTCTTATATAATGGTCAAGCTTGGAGGTCCGCATTCTGGCATTTAGTGGTCTGATTGATCTGAAATTTTCACCGCAATTTAGAAATAATATGAATTTCACTCAACTGAGAAATCAAAATATTTGGAAAGTTTGTGTTTGTGTTTTAATTATTGAAAATCTTTAAATTTGCGAAAATTTGCATAATGAAACATTGTTTTACAAACTTATTGTATTTAATTTCAAAATTTTGTTAGTACTTCCATACATGAGATATTTCTTATTCAAAATTTAATAAGTGTTGCAAAAATTTTAAGTTTGCTATAAATCAAAAGTTTGTTTTTAAAAGCTCTGAATATCAAGCTTAGCAAATTTGAAGTTACTTACAAGTTGCGATGAAAACATTTAGGTCTTTCAAAGCACTAGAAGCCGAGTTCCAAGCCACCATACTTGACCATTTTGTACGCATTTGATTCTGTCCAGAAGATTTTACAATTCTACAATTTGAAATAATGCATTATCTTAAACTTTTCCTAAAATCAAGCACCGATGCTTTTCTAATCTTATTACTCAATGATATCTTTGAGTCTTGTTTTACTTTAAAGCAGTTCGAAACTGATTTGTAGTAATTAGAACACTCTGACCACAACAGTTTCTACGGAAACTTCCATTGAGTCTGTTTTACAGCATTCAAAAGTTGTCTGAAAAAGGCCCCCATAAATTTCTGGCCCCGGGGCCCCCAAATTTGTAAATCCGGCCCTGCGCATAAGGAAGTGATTTTAGTTTTTTGTCCCAATTAATTAATTGCACAGCGTAACCATGTCAAAGAACATGCCAAAATGTAGAGAAAAACTTCCTCTACAAGGTAAAGATTCTAATACGGTCATGCAGGATCCATAAAATGTCGAAAATACTTGAATTGTGATGCACTGTTTTTCATTATTTTGGACACACCAAAACATTTTGGACCCTCAAAGTATATATTTTGGACCCCCGGCATTTTCTATCATCTGGCGGCAAAGTCCATGACACTGGTTGTTTAATATGCTTGCCCATAGTCTAATCAATCGATTGACAATGGAAAACCGAAGAAATTCTAGGCTTTTAGTTTAGAAATATGAAAAAAAGTTTTTGTTTACATTTGAAAAATTTCTGACGGCTTAAATTTCTGTGTGTAACGTATTGTAACGGTTGCATGAATAAACTGATCAAATTAAATTAATTTCAGATACAATAAACACATTTTCTATGTACAAATGGTTGATGCAAGCATGGAATAGTCCTATCTTTCCAAATGACATGCGAATTGAGTTGGTCTTTCGATTTAAACTGGGCAATTGGGTTGTTTAGTGATAACAAATTCACAGTTCTTTGTGGCTTGATCGAAAGAGCACATTTTTCTAAGTACAACACGATTTTATTGCGTTTCAATATCTTAATTTTGATATTATAAATGATTAAAAAAGATTTAAATCCCTCGACTCATTGACATTTCAATTTGGGTTCATTCACAAATTTCATAACGCCAAAAAAGTCCATTTTTGACACCCACCCACCCGCTCGTAACGCATTTTGTATTGATATTTTTCAAATTTTGTATGAGCTGTAACATCTTAAGGACACCCACCCACCCCCTCCAGCGTTATGAAATTTGTGAATGGGCCCTGTTCAATACTTACCTGTTATTTGTGAAATTGTCCTAAAATGAAATTTGTTAATGTAAATATTGTAAATAGTACTTACCTGTAAAACACTCACCTCATAAAACACACATCACCTGAAAGTACAATTAAAATACTTACCGTTTTGCCACCCACGCGCCCACTGTGCATGCTGTGGTGCCAATTGAAACAGCATAACTGTTATACGATCAGGTTAGTGTGAGAATGTACATAGGAAACGTAAATAAAAACAGTATTAAAACGACCGTCGCGAGTATCAGTCGACTACGTCTACCCAAATCTCGAGTTTCTATCTCCGTCCGAAGCTAAATTAGCTAATTCTAAGTTACGCGATAGTGCCGTGCTAGTGGGGGAGAAATTTCGATCACCTAAACGGTGCGGGCGATAAAGAACAGCCAAACTCTCTGAAGGCAAGTGATGTGAAGTGGGGAAGTGATCCAAAAAAAGGAAGAAAAGTAGCCGTAAACAAACGGCGAGTGCTTGAACAGGCCCTTTGCATAATAACAGCTCGCCCCGGAGTAATATTTGCCGAGGGGTGATTCAAAACTGATTTCAAACGTGTTTTAAAAATAGTTCCAGGTCACGGAAAATTTTGAAACTT
This sequence comes from Aedes aegypti, assembly GCF_002204515.2. Classification (NCBI taxonomy): domain Eukaryota; kingdom Metazoa; phylum Arthropoda; class Insecta; order Diptera; family Culicidae; genus Aedes; species Aedes aegypti. The sequence goes on from NC_035108.1 coordinate 4,130,844, forward strand.
TGGATTCTAGTTCAATTATTAGCGTAGATTCAGAATATTTAAGAAAACGGATACCCCTAAACAAGCCAATTTGCAGGAAAATGGCCCAGGGGGTCCAAAATATATAGGGGTCCAAATTATATTGGTTACCCTACTGCCGTTGACCACTCAACCCAGAGCTGCCACATTTATCTGTATTACACAGATTTTTTTATTCTGACACAGGTCCAATTTGTATGGAACACAGATTTTCTTTCAACAATTTTTGTATGGACACAGATTGTTTTGTATGGGACACAGATTTTCTAACCTGGTGGATACAGATTTTCTATCAAATCATCTGGCAGCTCTGACTCAACCTCAGAATGTTGGGCGTAATATTTTGATGTTCCCTGATTTAGTATTGTATTTTTTGGTAAAATCCAGAATGCGCTCGCAGTTCTGTTTAGAGCTGCGAACTTATTTACACAGTTAGAGAAAATTGCTCAGAACAAAGTATAAAAACTCTCTTGATTTCTTACACCACATGCATCAAAATAAATGAGACTTCACAAAGATTATCAATATTACTTGCCAAATTAGAGTAACACACATCATAATTGATAAAAATAAAACAGTTTTCAGTGAAATTTCGACGTCAGAAATATTAATTTCGCCAGCTGTATAACATTTCATTGAAGTTCGTCAATAATGACTTAGTGTGTAAGAGGTCAGTTTAGCCGCTTATTTACATCTGTCAAAGCCGCCCGGAGTCGTCACAGCCGCCGTCCCATTGTTTCGACTTTGACATTAGGGCCCATTCACATATTTCATAACGCTGAAAGGGGTGGGTGGGTGTCCTCAATATGTTACAGCTCATACAAAACATGTATAACATTCATACAAAAAGTGTTACGAGGGGGTGGGTGGGTGTCAAAAATGGTCATTTTCGGCGTTATGAAATTTGTGAATAAACCCTTAGCTTCGCATCCAGATAACTTCGCATCGCGTGAGCAGGTGCGAATACGGTTTAGTGCTGCGAAGTCAATACGCAGCCGAAAAGAAGCTTTCGATCCCGGGAAACGTCATTCGCTTATTGACGGACAGTTTTATTTACTAAAATTATGCTGTCAGTTTTACATACAAACATTCGTTCACCGCACTTATATCAACATGTGCTCCGACGATTAGAGTTAAAAAAGTTATAAATTTTACAGAGTTTTGTTTAAAATTATCACAAAAACATATTAGAACGGTGCGAAGACAATGGGTAAGATTCTACTATTTCACGAATCGGATCAAGAGGAGGACGATCAGATCGAGTTTAAAACCAACAAGAGCTACGCCAAGCACTACGACGAATTCCGCAAGAAGGAAGTTCTGGGCCAATGTGAGTATCTGGATTTCTTCGTAGATTCGCCGTTTCTTAACTCTTGATTTGTAGTGAAAAACCTTGAATCCGAGGGTGAGTCGTCCTCCAGCGAGGATGAAACGACGGACGAGGAAGTGGTTGACCCGGAGTTCGACAAGGAGTTCTTCCGGACGTTGGCCTATTTGAAACGGCGAGATCCCACAAAGTACGAGGAGAAGCCGCAGTTTTTCGAGAATGTCAAACCAGTGGAGGAAGTGGCCTTGGAGAAGCGGAAGAAAAAGGAGAAACCGATGACCCTGAAGGATTACGAGCGGAAGGTGATTCTGGAGAAGGGTGGCGTCTACGAGGACGAAGATGAGAATCCGATGCAGCAAGCGAGGCCGGAATCTCCGTCGTTGGTTCAGCAGCAGGAGCAGATTAAGGACGAGATTAGGCGGGCGCTGAGCAAGATTGATACCGACGATGAGGACGAAGAAGACAGCAAAGGGGGACTGCTGAAGGAAAGGAACAAGAGCAAGGAAGATACCGAACGAGATCAGGCAGATTATTTGTCTTGGCTGGCGGATAAGAAGGCGAAGGAAGCGCCCTCGGAGGAAGTGAAGCCTTTGGAACCGTTGAAGGAGTTTTGGAGCAGCAAGTCACTGTCTAAGGAGGACGCGTTTTTGAAGGATTACATTTTGAATAAGCGATTCGTGGACAGTTCAGGGGATGTTCCGACTTACGATGACATCGTGGCAACTTCAGAGGACGAAGAAGAGCTGGAAAAGCAAGAGGAGTACGAAAGGCAGTACAATTTTAGATTTGAGGAACCGGATGCGGAGTTTATCAAAAGATACCCCAGAAATGTGGAAGAATCGGTTCGAATCGAGCGAAACAAGCGAAAAGAGCAGCGACAAGCTTTGAAAGAGCGTAAGCAGCGTGAAAAAGAACAGCAGAAGCGAGAGCTGGAAGAGCTGAAGGCGATTAAATTGCAGGAAATCAAGGACAGGATTCAAAAATTGAAAGAAATTGCTGCGACCGAGAATATGACCTTAAATGAGGAAGAACTCGAATCGGATTTCGATCCGGAAGAGCACGATCGAAGGATGCAGAGAATGTTTGATGACAATTACTACGGAATCGATGAAGGCGATCAGAAGCCGGAATTCCCAGATTTGGACGAGGAGCTCGGAATCGAGAACTACGACCGAGAGAAGGTTGACTCGGACGAACAGGAGAAAGAGGACGACGGTCCGTACTGTGAGGATGATGACTTCGTGATGGACGCAGATTACGAAGAGAATCAAAAGAAGAAGAAAGATAAGAAAAACTTGGAGGAAGAACTGCTGGAAGCCACTGGCGGCAAGAAGAAAAAGAAAGGGAAGAAGATGTCGAAGTTTGCGGAGGTGTTGAAGAAGGAGAAGCCTCTATTTGATCCGGAAGATGAGAATACCTACGGCGAATACATCGATGAGTACTACAAGCTCGATTACGAGGACATAATTGGAGACACTCCGTGTCGGTTCCGCTATGTGGAAACGGTGCCGAACGATTTCGGATTGTCTATAGAAGAGGTAAGTGAAACTTTTGAATAATGTTTAATGTATGTATGTTTATGTATGTATGTTTATTTATTTGTGACGATAACCTATTAGTTTAAAAACTTTTTACAAGGTCAAGGAAGCTGATTTTGAAATATATATGTAGGATGTGAAAATAGAACGTACAAAATAGTTATTAATTGAAAACTAAATTACAGTGTCAAACTAAAGAAAAAAAGCAAGGGTAAACTCAAAATACAAGGCTAGACAATATTTTTGATAAAGGTTTAATAAAGGTTTGATAAAGGTTTAATACTTAGGGGAGAGTCCTATATGGACTGTGACTAATCGTTTTTCAAAAAGCAAGAGTAATTTCAAAACTGTAACACTCAATGGCGCGAGAATTGGGTAGGACAGTCAAAAGATTGTCCTATCTATAATCTATCTATCCTATCTATAATTAGGTTATATTACAGACAAATAGACATCACGATATCATCACTGTTTATCTTTTAAACGGTCCAATATATGATAGGTGGCTAATCCGCCATGTGCAGAGCTTGAATCGCTTTTGTTCGTGATTGACGTAATTTTAAATAAATTTCAAATTTCAATTTCTCGCGACTATGCTTTTAATGATAATTTGTTCAAAGTGTTAGGTCTGGGGCCCAGATAGCCGTAACGGCAAACGCGCAGCTCTTCAGCATGACCAAGCTGAGAGCCGTGGGTTCGAATCCAATTGGTTGATCTGTTTGCAATGGAAATTTTCTCGACTTTTAGGGCATAGAACGGCCCAACCTTTTTCGACCTCGGACCAAATCGCAGAAACGATGTTGTGTAGCATGCCATGTTTTTAAATGCATTCGCATGAAGTCTGACAAAAGTCAGAAAACGAAACAAATTTCTGTAGGAGAATCTTCGAAATCATACAACAATCTTGCTGAAGGATATTTTGAACAATCTACCATACTTTTAGATACTTGATTTTATAACTCTCGTTCAGAATTAAGTGAGAATTGTGCCTAGAATTCCTTCCAAATCTCACTCCATATTGATTTCAAAATCCTTCCTTGAAATGTTTGAGAATGCTATTCAGTATTTCAAAAGGAATCCGATCATAATCCTCTTATTAACTTACCTCAGATTCCATCAAAATCTTACCTAGGGTTATATTGTATCCTAGTCCAAGATTTTTGGAAATTGCGCATTGCATTCGATGAAAATACTGGCTAGAAGTCTATGGAATCCTATTGAAGATTCTGTGAGAATCCTAGATTTTGTGATAAGTTTTTTATAATCTTGTCAAAAATCATACAAAAATCACACCCATAAGATAGTAAGCATAATTTCTAGGAATTTGTGAGAATATTTATGTTCCAGCATAATATTATATCAGCATGCAGGGTGAATTAAAGTGCTATTCGGATACTTGGGCATCGTAAAAAGGTCAATCTTATAAACTTGTTTTTTTTTTATAATGAACCTCAGATCGATCTTCTCGAATTAGATTTATGTGTAGAACAATTTTATTCGTTAATATCTCACGAAATGATCTAGATTTTTTTGAATTTCAAATGAAAGATTTGAATATGTCATAAATTGAGTGTTTAAAAAGATTCGAACAAATAATTTTAACAATTATCGAGCTTAAATATAAATTTAAAATTAAATAGTAAGCTATCTTCTAACTCCAAGTTGGTACAATAGTCAGCGGGTCAAATATGATAAAACTCTTCAATCAGTTCGCAGGCCGCACAAAATGAAGTCCCAGACTGTGCTTTGGGCAGTAGGGTGCGGCTTATTTTTCAAAAGTTCTCAAAACCAAAAATTCGTATGTTCTACTGAATTCTAATCACATTGAAAGAGAAACCTCAAAATCTGAGCCAAAAATATTGAAATTTAGAGGTGGCGCAAGCGTCTTGAAGGTAAATTTTCAGGTTATGAAAAATGACCTTCAGTGAAGTAAACATAACTTTGTTATTTTCCAACCGATTTTGAAACTTTTAGCATCAATACCTTCAAAATTAAATTTATGAAAACTCTATAGAACATCAAATTTGTCTAAAATCAAAAATAGTTTTAGTTATAAGTAATTTATTCAAAAAATTTCTTCATTTTTCTAAAAATTTCAACTTTGACCATAACTTCATGATTACTCAACCGATTCCAAATCTTTTTATATGATTTTGAAGCTAATTCAATTGGTTCCAAACCTTTCATACATCACATTTCACTAAAAATATGTCTTGACCAAGTTTTTCAGCAAAAACTGAACAAAAACATGATTTTTTAACGAAAAATGCCAGTTTTTTTTAATTATTTGCCAGTTAAATATTATCTCTAAAGCTGAAACTGGTTTTTCTCATTTGTTTAACCTTTGTAAGTGACTTTGCAACAATTTTGAAATAATTCTGCAACAAAAATATTTTTGCGTATGTAAAATTATATATGCACTATTCAACTCGTAATTAAAGCAAGATGCTTTATAAATTTAAGTTCAATAGAAAAAATGCAATTTTCGGCGAAAAAACTTAAATAATCAATAAAAATTTGATTTTTTCATTGAAAAATCATGTTTTTGGTTAATTTTTGTTGAATTATTAAGTCAAAACCATTTTTAAGAAAAAAGTGCTGTATGAACAATTTAAAAACAAATAAATTTTCTTCAAAAACATGAAGAAAGATTCAGAATCGATTGAGTAATTATGAAGTTATGGTCAAACAAAAATGATTTTTTTAGTAAAATGAGGAAAAATTTGGATAAAAGTATGTTTAACAAAGACTAGTTTTGATTTTAGATAAATTCGATGTTCTACAAAGTTTTTACAAATTTAATTTTAAAGCTATTTATGCTAAAAGTTTTAAAATCGGTTGAAAAATTACAAAGTTATGTTTATTTCACTGAAGGTAATTTTTCATAACTTGAAAATTCACCTTCAAGACGCTTGCACCACCTTCTTCTTCTTCTTACTGGCGTTACGTCCCCACTGGGACAGAGCCTGCTTCTCAGCTTAGTGTTCTAATGAGCACTTCCACAGTTATTAACTGAGAGCTTACTATGCCAATGACCATTTTTGCATGCGTATATCGTGTGGCAGGTACGAAGATACTTGATGCCCTGGGATGTCGAGAAAATTTCCAACCCGAAAAGATCCTCGACCGGTGGGATTCGAACCCACGACCCTCAGCTTGGTCTTGCTGAATAGCTGCGCGTTTACCGCTACGGCTATCTGGGCCCCCTCTAAATGTTAATATTTTTGGCTCATATTTTGAGGTTTCTCTTTTAATGTGATGAGAATTCAGTAGAGCATACGAATTTTTGGTTTTGAGAACTTTTGAAAAATAAGCCGCACCCTATTGGGCAGCCATGGCATAGTAAGTGGTGCTCAGGCTCATTCTGCAATCTATTTCTGATCGAAGCTATTCATAATAACTTTAGGGGTAGTACAGCCTCCTGATGAAAAATTGTACGAAGTTTGTCACATTTAGGAGATCTAGACAACACGTGCGACCAGTGGGCCGCACTTTGGCCACCAGTATGCCGTAGAGCATCTTCGTGCTTTTCACACGATATACGAACACAAGAATGGTTAATTGGCAAAGGAACTCTGTGGAAGTGCATACAATAACACTCAATGGCGTAGCTAGAGTCTTTGGGGCCCGGTGCGGAGCCAGATTTGGGGGCCCCTTCCCGAAGGAGGTTTGCAAAAATGTTTTATTACCGAACTCACACGTACTTTCAAATTTTTTTCGAAAACGTTCAATACATAAATTAATTAACTCATTACGCGTGGTAAAGATGGATGAATTACACAGCGCAACAAAAATGACATTTTCGCGTGTCTCAAGGATCAAATTATGTGTCTCTAGTAGATTTGGGGTTGCTGAATCTGATGCCGTTCTCAGAAATTTCCCAGCACGTCACAGTTTTTAGCTACACATCCCAAAGTTGTATAAAACATTGGTTTTATTGATGTTTATCTAAAATTTGAAGTATATTTTATCAAATTTTTTTGTGATCTCATCCACCGAGCATGCAAAAGAGGACCTAAACTTTCGTTTTAGATATATTTTGTTTGAAATTTTACGATTAAATTTAGATCAAATAGATTTTTTTAACATGCTTGCAGTCTCCATACAAAATTCTTCGTTTCTCTTATATGGCAAAATACAATACTTTTCTAAACCTTAAAAAAAAATAACTTTTCCGCATCGAAATTATAAACTTTGATGATAAGTATTGTTATACACGTAGAGTTTGAATTCTGTGGCAAATTAAGCAAATAAATTACCTTACAAGCTGGCAAACTTGCATCCAAGTTGGTTGAAATAGTCATTTTTTGCATTTTCAACAATCAATATCTCAAAAACTAGACGTGCTATGATATTTATGTAAACGGCAATGGATTCAGCAACCCTTAATTAAGTAAATAGAGGTATGAGCTCAGGTGAGATTCAGACCCACGACTCTTGTATGCCAGACGAGTGCTTTACCAACTAAGCTACCGAGCCACTTGGCGATTCAATAACTCAGAAGGTTACAAGTTTCAAATTCAAACCCAATATTTGTAACAAAAATTGTGATCGTAAATGGTCAACATAATCTCTGCCTGTGAAAAATCACCCATACCCGGGTGTTGCTGCCAGCACTGCCTGCAATAGGTCAATAGTGACAATGCAAGTCAGCTAAAGAACAATAAGGAGAAATCTTTTGTGTAAAAGTAGCGTGATTACTGATTTGACGTCGGATAGCAAGATGAAAGGTCAATTATTTCTAATCAAGTGAATTCAAAGAACATTTGGAGTTAAATTTCAAACTTATATGATAAAATGAACTAAAACTAAGTGTGTATCACAGATATAATCACAGATCGTAAGTTAATCTTAAAACTAAATGGAATACATTAAAAACTACATCTAAATCACAGATAAAAGAATAAGCCTCGGAATGAGCATAGCACAATAACGGAACAAATTCACACAAGGATAAAACCGAAATTTGTAAGTAAAATTGTAAACTTATTGTAAACGAAGTCTTAGAAGAAATTTTGCAAGCATATTTGAAAGAATGCTATAAAAACAGGTACAACCACTAAGGGGTTTCTAAGAAAATTTTTGCTTTAACCACTTGAAGAACTCCTTGTAGTAATGAACGAATTCAAAAATAGCTCACTGGAGTAAAATGAAGGACAAATCCCAAAAGATTTCCATTTATCTGAGGAATTCTCACAAATTTATAAGATAAATACCAGGAAAAAAAATGTAAAAAAATGAGGGTATATTCGAAATAAGTAAAATAATTCGTAGAAGAATCCTTGCAGTTAATGGTTAAGATATACTTGCGAAAACCACGGGCTTGGCCAAAGGTACGCCAAGAAATCCATTCAGTGGTTTTCAGGAGAAAATGCTCAAAGGTCACCTTAGTGAAATTCTTGGTTGGAACCTTGATAAATTCCTAGAATGATTCATGTAGGCAGTCTTGAACAATCCTTTAAAAATAAATAAATAGACCTATTCGAAATATCTGTGCAATTTGTTTAAATCCCGTAATGAATTGACGTCCATATAGGAACGCCAGATAGATTATTACTAGCTTTATCAAAATGATTTTATACCCGAATCAATTCTTCAGAAATTAATAGAAAAAATCCTGATAGCATTGCTCAAAACATTCTGTAGAGTTTCTAAAATAAAGCACTGGAAAAAGTTCCCTAGATTTATGGTTAATCTCAATTCTGTAGAAATTTAGTTAGGATTTCTGCAAACATTTATGAAAAAATCTAAGCGAACTATTGAACGATTTTACTCGTATTTTAAGGTCAACCGAGAAAAAATTTTTGATGATTTTTTATTGGTGTTCTAGAATGATTCAAAAAATAATACCGTAAAGTGTCGTAATTCAGCGCAGTTAAGGAATAAAACGATTCAAATTGTTAATTAAAAATTAGTATTGCATCAACAAAAAAGCTTTATGGGTGGATCGCTAGCAAATCTATTCAAGATTATGGGAAAAATATAAACTAGACTGTATTCATAATTTACAATTGTGATTTTTTTGAAATAGTTCACTAGTTGAAATTGCCTAATTCCGCGCATTTTTTCAACGCTTTTCCATATTCCGCGCAGAAGAATCCCTAATTCTGCGCACTCATGAAACAATCAAATAACATTAATTTTGATAAAGGGGCTGCATCCATTAGTTACGTAACACTTAAAATTGAAAATTTTCAATTCGCTCCCCTTCCGTAACACTTTTTGTATGAGAAAACGTAGAGTTTTGTATGGACCGTAACTTTTTAATCTACGTTCAGTTTTTTTTATTAACTTTTTGTCTATCACATGAAATAAAGATAACCAAAACCGTGGCATTGGTACGTGTGAATTTCGTCTAGGGGAAAGTGGGGCAATTTGGCCATCTTAAGAAAAGTCGTAAAAAAAATTTTTAGATCAACACGAATGAATTTTTCGTCGATTCTTCTGTCGATGGGGTGATATTAGCACCCTATTTTATGTTGTGATTCCCATAGAATCTAACAATTTAATTATTTTATTCACTGAACTGGAAAGTTTAGAAATGAAATACTCTTTCGAAATCTACTGAGCTCATATTTGGCTTAAATATGCTTCTTATTGCATAGTTTTAGACAATTCGGTCGAGAAAAAACCCCCATCTTCTTCTTCTTGGCATTAACGTCCTCACTGGGACAGAACCTGCTTCTCATCTTAGTGTTCTTATGAGCACTTCCACAGTTATTAACTGAAGCTTTCTTTGTCAAAGTTGGCATTCGTATATATCGTTTGGCAGGCACGATATTACCTCATGCCCAGGGAAGTCAAGGAAATTTCCACTACGAAAAGATCCTGGACCGACCGGGAATCGAACCCAGACACCTTCAGCATGGCTTTGCTTTGTAGCAAACTGCACTGTTCATACAATACAAGGACCAGTTCGCATTATTGCTTGGAATCAAAGGGTTTTAAGCAAATCAATTAATGGTATCCACTAATGCCACGGGTAACTGAAACTTATTTTTTTAAGCAAAAAGAAACCTCAGAAGAACCTATAGGTCATCCATAAATTACGCACACAAAATATGGCCATTTTCAATCCTCTCCCTCGTATTATCATACTTTTTGTATGGAGGCTTCGTAAATTATGTAGAGATCGTAAAGTTTCCGTGAATCATTTCCCGAGAGTGTGTCGTAATTTGTGGGGTCTTCTACAAATTACGACCTGTTGAACATGTGAACGATATGTTGTTTTTACAATAATTCTATATGGATTGTATAATATAAATAAGAATCATAAACGAGTATAAATTGCCAATGTTATGTGTGGTTCATTATGCTAAGTAAATTTTGTGCGCACAGATGTACACACTTAATTCAAACTGCCGAATCTCGGCTAATTTCAACCGAGATCCGCACAGCCGAGCTCGTGAAAAAAAACTAAATGTGTATAGAGTATTTTGTTGGGGCTGTGCATAAATCACGTGGTATTTTTCCCTGTAAGGGAACGTAAATAAATGACGTAGCATTTTAGGGGGAAGGGGGGAGTCTACTATTTTGCTACGAATCATGTATTAAGTATGGGAAAATAAGCTACGAAGGGGGAAGGGGTGTCAAAAATTGGTCAAAAGATGCTACGTCATTTATGGACGCTGCCTAAGTGGGCTTTCCCGATATTCCGCTTGTACATGAAACGTATGTATGCATAAAGTTACTTTTCAGAGAAATAGACAGATGTGAAGACGGATATAGCATGTTTTACTTGTCTGTTGTTATGCGAAGAACAGTGCGCAGAATTAGGGCATTATGAAAAAAGGCGTGGCCTAATTCCGCGCAATACTTTTTTGAATAAAACTCAATAATTATGCTAATATTTGATAAGATTTCATAGAAGCACCATGAAACATATCTGTAGCAAGTAGTTCCATGGAAGATTGCATAAAAAATGAAACATTTTTAATAAAGAAATCGCGTTTGTTGTTGTCCTACAGTCTTAGCGCGGACGCTAAGAAAATTAGAAAAATAACGTCTACTCCGACGGGCCTTCTTTGATTATTTTTTTATGCCGCGAAAAAATGCCTTATTTGCTTTTAATTGTGATTCAAACTTATTCTTAATCAAAGTAGCCTCGAATAGTATTAAAAGTTGCTGAAATATTAATGTGTATTTCCATATATAAATAAATTTGTATGAAATGCGCGGAATTAGGGCACTTTACGGTACCTGAAGAAATTTCGATTAACAGTAAATTTTATGGAGCAGTCATTGGGGATTGTTCAGTATAAGTGATTATTCTAAGAATAATCAAAATACCTCCTAAAACAATTTCAACAAGTCATTGGTATACTTTATAGCAGAAACAACCCTGGAGAAATATCTGTCGTAATTTCTGAAAGATTGATTTTGAGATAAGGCTGATACATTTTTTTTCTTTCGCCACCGCTTCCTTCAAAAAATCGAAAATTTTGGAGACGAGACCAAAAGAGATTCATTGCTCTGTGCATTGTACCCTGAATATTTTTCCCAGCTTTGGGCCTCCCAAGTGGTCTAGGACATAAAAAAAAATTAGTATTTGCAGCAGTCTAAATAGTTAAAAAAATATCAAAATCTTTGGCTTACACATTTTACAAAATTCATTATTTTGAAAATATTTTGAAATCCAAAAAACTGTACACATTTATGCCTCTACTCATTCATCATATTGATAAGGTGTCTGTATCATTTCTGAAATGAAAAACATGCTCAAAGCTCACCAATGCTCTAGATTTTTGGAGGACTACAAACTTAGGTAGATTTGATTGAAAATAAGAATTTATGAAATAAATATTTATAAATTCAAAGACGTAATTAGACTCAACATTTTTAAATTAGGTATTTGAGCCTACTTGAGTATCTACAGGAACTAAAGCCAAAGCGACCCTCATCCAAGGCTCTTCTTGTTTTTCTTTTTCTGGTCAACCGACACCTTTTGGCATCAGTTGTAGTTTTACGTCAGCTTAGTTCTGGTACTAAGCCTAAACACGGACGCTCAGGGAGGCCTCCACACACACCTGAGACCCTACATATCGAACCCATCAAACCATGAGCCGGGACCAACGGTTTTACTTCCCTTGCGAAGGAAGACGTGATCAGAGAATTTATGCCTCAGAAATTCCAAACGGCGTCGACGGGAATTGATACCCGACCGACTAGGGTGAGAGGCAACCACTACACCACCGACGTCGCTTATCGAAGTCTCAGTTTTCTCATAAGTAAAATCGATTGAATAATATCAAGGAAAATAACTTACAAAACAAATATTTGTGTAGGCCCCTAAACTGTGGGGGGCCAATGCCATGGTCGCTCGGGCCCCTCGACCCACTCTAAACCTATCTCTAAAGTATTAAAAAAAGTGATAATCAAGGGGCCCCTGTACATCATTCATCCTAGTCTCCTTCAAAATTTATGCATGTCATGTTCATTATCTGTCTAGGATCTTACAAATTGTCAGTTCCCAACAAGCTATGTCAAATATTAAATGTTATGAGAATTCCGCCCTGCGATTTTGGGGCCCCCAGGAGCTCGGGGCCCGGTGCGGACCGCATCCACCGCACCCCCTAGCTACGCTACTGATAACACTAAGCTGATAAGCAGGCTCTGTCCCAGATTGGACGTAACGCCCTAAATAAAAAGGAATGGTACGTCAGTTTGTCTGTAGTTATACGTTTTGTACGGTAGTAAACTTTTAAAATAAATATTGAATCATTGATTTTTCTAATAACTTTAACTTTATTGACCTTGATTTCTCCGCGAAGCCTGCTAGTGGACTGTTGCCTGTTCATTTATGCTTGCTCTTCTGTTCCCTTTTTCTTGAATGGACTGCACTTTCACTCTTCCACACATCTTCTGGCTAGCATTCAACCTAGTCGCGCAAACACTCTACACAGAAAAAGTTCCTACCTGTCCTTCCTTGCAATCACGCAGTGCGCCGATACCAGAATGTTCTAATAAGGATCAATGACGGCATCTCAATAACATATTATATCGTAAGTAAATGCACATCGTTACATTTTCTTGCAAACACATGGTGTATTGGGACGAGGGTTTCCTTAGCCTAGTGCAGGATTGTTTCAACTATGCAGAATTTGCGATTTTTTGTGGATTTGGTTTCATACTCACCAATATCATATATTTTTCTGCCACATCATTGGAATGTTAGACTTTTTATTCCTCTGATCATTGGATGCCGTTGAAATAATAGGCAAGGAAGGGTCAGATGAGAATTACTAAAATAAATCTAAAATGAACTATATCTACACCACCATTTTACCATTATGATGATATACCCATATGAAATCTTCAGTTTAAAAAATCAATAAACCTGAAAATTCGAATCATTTTTCAGATATTGATGGCCAACACTCGGGAACTGAATCGATGGGCCAGCGTCAAGAAGACGGTTCAAATACGACCAAAGTACTCGGAGCTGAGCGAAATTGAAGTCTACAAACGGAAGGCTCAAAACGAAGAACTAAAGAAGAAAATTCTTCCCAGCTTATTCAAACAGCAAGAAGAGAGGTAATTTAAGAAGAGAATATTTTCGAAACATTGTAATAAAATATTGTTTTTTTTTTGTTACTTTCAGCGATGAAGACGAAGAAATCAAACAAAAGAAAGTTAACACAATAACCAAACTGGACGATGAAGAGACAACCAACACTGCGGAGACTACTCCTACAGAGAGCAAAAAGAAGAAAAAGAAAAAGAAGAAACAGATGGTGCCTGAAGAATCAAAAACGGAAGAGGAAACTAAAACTGTACTTGAGACAGTAGAGATAAATCAAGAACACAAGAAATCCAAAAAGAAAAGCAAAAAGCCAGAAAACCTTGAAGAACAGAGTGAAATAATAGTAGAAAGTACCGAAGAAACACCGTCAGTGGAGGAAAAGAAGAGCAAGAAACGAAAAAGGGAAAATGATGAACTTCAAACCGCCGAGGAAAGCATACCCCATCCGGGGAAGAAACCCAAGAAGTTCAACAATGAGCGCAAAAAGGGCCACTTCGACAAGAGCCAACAGGCGCCGTCGAATGTCACCGACAGTCGGCTGCGGGCGTTCGGTATCAATCCGAAAAAGTTCCACAACAAGCTCAAATATGGTGGAAATCAGAGCCAGCAGCAAGCGGCCACTGGTGAGAACCAGCACGACAGTAGAGGCCAACAGGATGGCCAAAGGCATCAGGGCCAGCATCGGAAATTTGATCGTAAAGGGGGAAAGTTTAAAAATCAGCATTGGAAGAATAAGAAGCAGGGTTTTGGAAAAAAGTGAACAATATCTATTGTTAAGTATAATGTAAATAAAAACTATCAAAATGTTATATGTATCATATAGGCCTCCAATCGCGAAACGCAACATACTGTTAGCCATCTATACTTTGGTAGCGCAACTAGTCAGATGATGAGAGATTTGATTTTTCACGCATCCATCACATGCCGCTGTGTAGAAAAATGTTTTATTTTCCTGATATAAGACGGTTCACAGTGAAACAGTTAGGCGGAAAAGGTAGGAATATTCATTCTCTATGTTCTACATACGTTTGTTTTTTATATTATTCCACTACTTTCATAAAAAAATGAGATCCGGCTGGTAGGAGCACTAGTTTGAGGTTGGAAAACCAGGATATGTGAGGTTAGTTTCATTGGAACTTTCGCCTGAGCGATTTTTGCACTTGAATAAAACACGTTTCGAAACATTGTCCGCTGCCTCTAAAAATACCTTTGGGTAGAGAAATGAATTCTCTACCATTGAATTTCATTCTATTTCGTACATTATTTCACTTAAGCGGTAAAAATAAATATTTTGTTCCGAATGTTTTGAAACTATGAATGAGTTTGAAATTGCTCTCGTCAACCATCATCATGACGACAGCAGCACACCCCACTGGACGAATTGTCGTCTTGGGAGCGAATAATTAAAATTTGTTTCTAAGTTTCTTGTGTTTAGTATCATAAGGGCGTAACTACAGTAACCGATTTCGTTTCATAGATTTTCTCTAAAGATAATTGGGTTTATTCTACGACTGGCGTGAGGTGACAAATGTCGGTCTCGTATAGCGAGGTGACAATAGGGTAACGACTGTTTATTTCGTTCTTAAACGCTAACAGTTGGCGCCAGCGGCAAAAAGTACAGACAACCATCTTTAGAAAATTCAGTTTCTTTCACTGGCCGCCGAGCGACGACACTGTTGTTTATATTCCACCCACTGATCGCGCTACGCTGGATTCTCAAATTTCTCAAACTTTCAACACAAGCGCATGGAAGAATGGTAGTCGGAGAACTGTCAAAATGTATGGAAAATAATGAAAAACGTAAATTACTTGCAATTAGGGAACTGGATCAAAAAAGTAGTGATTAGAAATCAAGTGTAATGTGAATACATAACTTTTTGTGTTTAGTTCATCTTCCGTGGTGCTTTCTTTGCTTCAGGATTTCGTTTTTACTACCACTGAAAAAGAGCCATCTATTGCCTTTTCAGTTTTGAATATCACCCTATTCTCGACTCGAGTGAAGTGACTCTCCATTTGATTTGCACGGCGAGTCACTTCACTCGAGTCGAGAATTGTCACCTCGCTATACGACACCGACATTTGTCACCTCACGCCAGTCGTAGAATAAACCCAAATTTCTTGGCTGGGCAATTATTTTTGATCCAGTAGTATCTAAGAACTTATCGTCCATCGTCATGCTGCGCGAGGTGTACGCACGGGCCTATTGATCGCAAGATTTTGGTTCAATTCCAAGTAGTCGCGAAACCTTTTTTGTTTTTTAAATTAAAACCTTTATTAAAATAATTTTATGTTGATTGGATCACCATTTTCTTGAGCCACCCTAGCCTAGCGTAATGTCAAACGTTTAGTACGCAGCCAGTTAAACTGACAGCATGTCGAAGCTTTTAGTTTCTTGCCCGATCATCGCGAGGTCGTTCACGTTCACAGAGTTGCGAAAAGTGGATTTTGTGTGCGAGAGTGCTGTTGTGTCGTGTGGTTGTCGATCGAGTGTTTTTTCCGTCGTTTTTCGCGAGTTTTCAGTGCATTTCCCATTGTCGAACAGTTGGAAAATGGATTCGCAAGCTCCTGTTTGCCATCAGTGATATTTGGCTCGAGCAAGAAAGGCCTCCGAGGTTAGTGAATTGAGGATTTTCTTTTTCATTTTTTTCATTCGTGGAATTTACACAATGAGCTCATGAATAAGCAACGCCAAGGGTAGGGGCAAAGCAGGAAATTATCGAAAGAAGCTTTTCAAGCTTCATACTGATGGCTGCGTTTGACACAACGTTGGCCAACACTGAACCAAGGAATCATATCAATATTATCTGAAAACACTTATAGTTTTTTTCCATGTAGTTTTTCACATAACGCTCATCGGTTTATCACATAAACTATTCCGACTTGATTATGATTGGATTCATCTGACAGATCACATAAATTTAAAATGAAAATTTTATTTGAACCATTGGATTTTGTTATGTGAAATTCAGATGGCATATATTAATTTTGTTAATGATATTTATATGATAGCACAATTAATTGAAATGGGGAATATTACTGATTTTGAGAGAAATTTATAAAAAATATAATTTAAATTTAATTATATTTATTCAGCATGTTTTGTCTTCCAAAATAAAATATGATTAAGCGAATTTAAATTAGGGTTTATAAACAAAGTTTGAACGGTCTTCTATCCTTAAATTTGGGTATCGCTTCCTATACCATTTTGGGTGCTCCGGATTGTCCACCTTCCGTTTTTCCATTTCTTCCATGGTCATGCATTTACCATTTCTCTCATCTGCAATTGGATCGATGATATTTCCTGATCATTTGCTTGTTTTACGGTGTCAGGGCGTTCTAAATTTAATTTTCTGTTGCTTTGCTGTAAGATCAAATACAGATCAATGAATTCATATTTCATGGTTTTATTTATGAATATTCAACTTACCCTTTAGGTTCACATATTCGTAAAATATCCCATGGTGCGCAATTTCAAATCATTTTCACTCCATTTATCAGGTCAGCCGAACTCGCCATCATGAAAGTACTTCCAGTAAAACGATGAAATTTGCACATGTGCCTATCCCATAATAGTTATCGGATAACATACATAACTTTCGTTCATATATAATATATAGTGTTGACTAATGAATATTATGAGGTATAATAATGAGTTTTATGTACTTTCCACATGAGTATCATTGGATACACATAATATGAATGGGATTTCAAGTATCGCCAAAGTAAGTGACGTTTTTAATAATTTCTATGATATTTCTTGGTTCAGTGAATGTTGCCAGGCATGAAAATTTCAGTACTTAGAGCAGTATTCGCGACTACGAAACAAAAAGATTTACAAAGCACTCGCACTTATGGAAAACCTCGTAAGGAACTGTCACCGTGTGCGTGAAAAAAAAAAGCAAAAAATATATCTCCTTGTTTTTCTCATAAAACCGAAGAAAACATCAGCAGCTTCGTAGTCCCGAATAGGCCTATTCACATGACGTTCAAAAACAGCTGATCGTTAAGCTCTTTGACAGTTCTTCTATGAAAATGACCGCCTCGTGTATGCACCGGTCCTCCACCGATGTAAACAAATGCATAGACGGACCTGGCACATGAAAAGGCCTATGAGCCTCTATACGTGCTATAAATTCTTTTGTTCTTTTGACTTTACTGTGCGCCATGTGTTGGTGCTGTCTCGCTTTCTCTTATGAGCAATAGGCCAGAGGAAGTGGTTCACCCAGAGTGAATTTATAGCAGAGAAAAAGTAGATTTTGTATAGGCCAGGGGAAGTGGATGAACTTTTCATTCATTTTCCTGTCAATTTTCATACAAAACCTACTTTTTCTCTGCTATAAATTCACTCTGGGTGAACCACTTCCTCTGGCCTATGAAAATTGACAGGAAAATTATTGAAAAGTTCATCCACTTCTCCTGGCCTATTTGAAAACAGCGCGCACAGTAAAAGTCAAAAGTTTTGTAGCATGCATAGGCTCATGTTTGTTTATAATATCTATCAAACAGTCAAGAATTAACATATCTACACGAAAAAAAAACCGTTTACCTAAATTTTTAGTTGACTACCCAAAATTATTTTTCTCTCAACCTAGAATCTCTCGGTATTCTCTCTCTTCCCCAGCAATGTTGTCAAAAATAGAGAGCTGTACCTACCTAATGGGGGTATACGGGGTATACTATAGTTCGGCCCAATGGACCGAAGCACGGGTTCACTATCTGACGTTTAAGCGGTGCCGTGAATAAACACGTAAATAGGCCTATTCACATGACGTCTCAAATCAGCTGATCGGGAAGCACTTTGACAGTTCTTCTATGAAAATGACAGGCCCGTGTTAGCACCGGTCCTCCACCGATGTAAACAAATGCATAGACGGATCTGTCACATGAAAAGGCCTATAAGTCCATGGCAACGAGTGAATTCGGAACCGCCCAAACGTCAAATTAGTGAACTCGTGCATTGGTCCATAAGCCAAATTTGGGTAAATGCGGTATTTTCAAGCTTCGGTTATTATTTTGTTTAGTTGGTGTTACATCAATTAATTTGATAAATCTTCGTTAACGATGTTATACCAATTTACTTACTCGATCCATGGCTGTGTCTCTCCAACTTCGATTTTGGCCCACGTTCTCCAGATCGTGTTGCACCTGATCAAGCCACCTCGCTCGCTGTGCTTCCCGCCTTCTTATACCAACCGGATTGGACGCGAACATCATCTTTGCAGGATTGTTGTCCGGTAGTCTTGCAACATGCTCTGCCCAGCGCACCCTTCCGGCTTTCGCAACCTTCTGAATACTGGGTTCGCCGTAGAGCCTAGCGAGCTAGTGGTTCATTCTCCGCCGCCACACACCGTTTTCCTGTACTCCGCCAAAGATCGTCCTAAGCACCCTTCGTTCGAACACTCCAAGTGCTTGCAGGTCCTCTTCCAGCATGGTCCATGCTTCAAGTCCATAGAGGACCACCGGCCTTATAAGCGTTTTGTACATGGCACATTTGGTGCGGGGGTGAATCTTTGTCGACCGCAGCTTCTTCTGGAGCCCATAGTAGGCGCGACACACCGTCCATTGTTTCTCTTATTAGTCTTGTGAGCTTCCCGGGAAAGCTGTACTCGTCCATGATTTTCAATAGCTCTTCGCGGTCGATGCTATCATAAGCCGCTTTGAAATCGGTGATAGACGATGGAAGATAATCTGGGATAGCACTTTGTAGGCGGCATTCAGGATAGTGATCGCACGATAGTTTTCACATTCCAGTATGTCACCCTTCTTGTCGATGGGGCATATGACCCCTTGCTTCTACTCCTCCGGCAGCTGTTCCGTTTCCCAGATTCTGATAATCAGCCGGTGCAGACAGGCGGCCAACCTCTCCGGGCCCATTTTGATGAGTTCAGCTCCAATACCATCCTTACCAGCGGCCTTGTTATCCTTGAGCTGGTTGATGGCATCCTTAACTTCCCTCAATGTGAGGGCAGGTTGGTTTCCTTCATCCGCCGTGCTGACGTAGTCATTTCCTCCGCTGTCGTGACCCTCGGCGCCTGTGTTCTCCGTGCCATTCAGGTGTTCATCGTAGTGCTGCTTCCATCTTTCAATCACCTCAAGTCCGTCCGTCAAGATGCTTCCGTCCTTATCCCTACACATTTCGGCTCGCGGCACGAAGCCTTTTCGTTATTCGTTAAGCTTCTCGTAGAACTTTCGCGTTTCTTGTGAACGATGCAGCTGTTCCATTTCTTCACATTCCGCTTCTTCCAGGCGGCGCTTTTTGTCTCGGAATAGGCGGGTTTGCTGCTTTCGTTTTCTTTTATATCGCTCCCCGTTTTGTCGCGTTCCTTGCTGCAGCATTGTAGCCCGCGCTGCATCCTTCTCCTCCAAAACCTGCCTGCATTCTTCGTCGAACCAATCGTTACATGTCCTCCTTTCCATGTACCCGACGATGCTCCAGCAGTCCTCAAGAGAGGCTTCGTCAAGCTCGCCCTCTTCCGGCAACGCTACCTCGAGATGTTGCACGTATGTGGCAGCGACGTTCGGTTGGGCCAGTCGCGCTAGGTTACACCGAGGCGGGCGTCGATACCGTACATTGTTGATGACGGATAGTTTTTAACGCAGTTTCACCACTAGATAGTGATCAGAGTCAATGTTAGCACCACGATAGGTTCTGACATCGGTAATATCGGAGAAGTGCCGTCCATCGTTCAAAACGTGGTCGATTTGTGATTCCGTCTGCAGTGGTGACTATCCTAGGACTTCCTCCAGATATCTTTTCATTCACTTTTCAGTTGAATTATCCAGTAGTTACTCTAAGAGATCTTCCAAAGAATCTAACAGAATTTCTTCCATGAAAACCCGAAGGTTAATTCTAGAGCTTTAGGTAAAATTCTTTGAGATATCCAAAACAAAATTTTTGGAGGAATTCCTTAGGAAAATTCTTGGAGAGATTTCATAGGAAATACCGTGCACCCCCGCTGATTTGAACGGTATCTCATTCAAACCATCGGAATTCATTTTTAATTTGAACATCTAGTCACCCTAGAACCGTGTTTCTGGTTACCTCTTTCACTATTTTGTTTTGATTCTGCGTCCCGTTCCACAGCATTCCATTTCACTTCACTCCGTTCCATGAGCGAAATGACGTTTGAACCATTTTTAATCTGAACGATGTGCAAATTAGCGGGGTACAAATTAAAAAGTGTTCAGATTAAATGTAGTCAAACCAACGGGGGTACCCGGTAGTCACTAAAAATAAAAATCTCTCAAATAAAGATATCTATCCATCGATCTAACCTAAAGAAATTTATTGACGTAAAAGAAAACTTTTAGAAATATTCTCAGCGAAAAGTCTGGTCTGAACGCGTGGTTCCTATTAGGTTTCGTTTTGAATTTTGATTACTTTTTGATCACTTTTTGGTTCCTGTTCAGTCTCTCTTTTTCAGGAAAGAGGTTTATAAATTTCTTATTTTCAAGTCACTTAGTCGCTACCAGCCATGCACAATTTTTAAAATTATTAAAAAATATATAAGACGAAAAAAAAAATGGGGAAAGTAATCTGGAAACAACTTTAAATTTGAAATTCCGTAACAATTATGATTATTTTCGAACTTTCGAACGTTTTCGAATGAAATGCAATAATTCATCATTTATCTAAATTATCACATTTAAATGTTGTACAGGTCAAACGCGATTAACCGGGGGCTTGATAATCTATGTTTCTATTCGAAAAAAGAAACATAGATCCGGGGATCCAAAAGTTTTACGGATTATTTCTATTAATTTGGATGAGAATTCACCTCATCAAATATTTAGCAGATGAGTTTTGTAACAAGCATTGAAACGATTCAATTAGTTTGTTATTTAAACAATTTGGTTTTTTTGCATGTACGATTACTTGTAAAAACATTGGAGCAATTCTCGCTGAAACCAGGCCGCCATCGGCACCCATCGTTAGAATTTCAATTTTTTGTCTCTGATCGCTAGCTTTCGATAAAACTTAAGGGTGGTCCTTTTTGTTTTCTCAAATTGGTGGACCCCTCGTACGCCAGCTAGCTAAACAGTTTGCAAAAAAGCCCATTTTTTGATAAATCTTGGGTATTCCTTCACGTGATATGTCTCATATTTCCCTTGGAACACATACCAAACTTAATGGCATCGTATAGAGAAAGGATTTAGCTTTCATTTGAAGTTAAAAAAAATCCTGCGGCCATTTTGAATTTGGCCGCCATCTTGAATTTTGTTAGAAAAATCGTTTTTTCACCATTAGCGCACCGCTCGTTTTGAATTCTGAGATCACCATCAGAAAGCTGAGGAAAAATTGCGTAAGATAGGCTACAGAAAATAGGTGTGCAATGGTATTTAACCCAACAAAGATACAAGTTTTCAATAGTTGGTGTATTTTTCGAGTCAGATGAAGAATAGGAGTATTATTTTGAGTGAAAAAATCTGGCGGCCATCTTGGATTTTGACGCCATTTTGGTTTTAAGTAGTTGAATGAGTTTTCACCTTGATAACACTCAACATGTGGAATTTTAATGCCACCGTTACACTTACTATTCTTCTTGTTCTTCTTTTTCCTGACGTTACGTCCCTATTGGAATAGAGCCAGCCCCTAAGCTTCAAAAATTAATTAACAAGTAGAATTTTTTAACGCTTATTTGCCACCTGAATGATTGTTCTGCATATCTGCGAGTTGAAAAATAGCATTAATTCTTTCATTTATTTGGTCTAAAACCATTGATAGAAATGAACAATCTGTTGAACAGCTAAAATAAGATAAGAAATAAAGAATCTGTTTGTTTTTTAACGGAGATCTTTAATTAATTAAACATGTAGAGCGCTGAGATGGTAAAAAATCATTCTACTGCTAAAAACTAAGATCGCGTCGAAATCCAAGATGGCCACCAGATTTTCCAAACTCAAAATGATTCACCTGAGTTTCGGCATTACGTCCACATTAGAACAAAGCCTGCTTCTCACCTTTCAATTTCGCTATTTTTCACATGCATGTTGGGTGTTAGTAAAAACAATACTTTATGATTCAGAAAATCAAGGATTTTTTTTGCTTAAAAATTTAAGATTTCCATTCTAAATTAATGCACTTTTGGAAATGTTTTACGTTAAAACTACAGATATTACCACAAAACTTACTAATGTCCCAACGCACAATTTATAAACTTAATTCGATGACAAAAAAAGCATATGGTAAAAAAAAATTTGTTTATTTCAATCAATGTTTTTGGACGGTTTTTATTCATTAAATTTATTTATTCATAATAACTGAATTCAAAGATATGTCGAAGAAATATTCTGTTATTAAAAATCGTATTATAAAAGAAAACTCCTATTTAATAACCTGTATTTGTAACTAATAAAGCTGAGTATCAGGCTCGGTTCCACTAGGGACGTAACGTCAGGAAAATGAAGAATAATAAGAAGAAGAGTATACGAGTATACGACATGCTGAGTGCTATCAAGGTGAAAAATTCATTCTACTAGTCAAAATCAAGATGGCGTCAAAATCCAAGATGGCCGCCAGATTTTATCACTCTAAATAATACTCCTATTCTTCATCTGACTCGAAAAATACACCAACTATTGAAAACTTGTATCTTTGTTGTACAAAAAATGATGTTTGCATTGATTGCACTCGCCATATACGTCAAAATCGTGGAACATGTTTTAGAAAATCGTTCATTTCATAGGGTAAATACCATTGCACACCTAGTTTCTGTAGCCTATCTTACGCAATTTTTCCTCAGCTTTCTGATGGTGATCTCAGAATTCAAAACGAGCGGTGCGCTTATGGTGAAAAAACGATTTTTCTAACAAAATTCAAGATGGCGGCCAAATTCAAAATGGCCGCCGGATTTTTTTTAACTTCAAATGAAAGCTATATCCTTTCTCTATACGATGCCATTAAGTTTGGTATGTGTTCCAAGGGAAATATGAGACATATCACGTGAAGAAATACCCAAGATTTATCAAAAAATGGGCTTTTTTGCAAACTGTTTAGCTAGCTGGCGTACGAGGGGTCCACCAATTTGAGAAAACAAAAAGGACCACCCTTAAGTTTTATCGAAAGCTAGCGATCAGAGACATAAAATTGGAATTCCAACGATGGGTGCCGATGGCGGCCTGGTTTCAGCGAGAATTGCTCATTGATAAACTTAGTTAATATTTTAAAACATTGTCACAAATCCAAATGACCCATGGAAATGGATAGTGCATAATTTTTCTTTTTACACGAGAACGCAGTGCTAAAAAAAACTTTCAAGAAGAAGCATACATAGGCACTTGAAAGTTCCGTTCAGTTCACGATGATGAACAGAGCTCTTACAAACGAAATAAAAGACACCAACTTGGCAAATAGGGTTTCAATGCTAGTAATGGATCCCTTAGTAGCTGAAATTCATTCTCAACGCTTTTCCGCAATGATATCTCAGACGAATATAGGGAGACTTACGGCTTCGGCACCATGCGACTATTATCGGCAACCAAACAAACAGGTAATTTGTCTGCTGATATCCGAGAAAATTACAAAAGAAGCGTGGCATCGGCTTAGACTATCGAGAATACGTAAGTTCCCTTACATTTTGTAGAGTCTAACAACATGTTTAATGTCTATACTTCATAGTACGCCTATGAAACATACAAAATCATTGGATTTGAAAAACATTTGACATTTGAAAAACTGTTGTCCGAATGCCTATCAGCGGACTTTGGGGCAAGTGTGCCATAGGGGCAAGTGTGCCACCCCTGATTTTCATAAAAACTACATTATATATTGTCTGTTTGAGCTTAACAATATATTCCCTTATAGTTAAAAAGTTCAAATATAGCGTGACATAATTTGTGTACCATCCCTATTCGCCGTATTATAAGGGTAATACATATATTGTATTGAATGGAGACAAAACTAACTATTTTAATTATTCGAATAGAGTAATAGAGAGTTACGCTTGTTTTGAACCGTGTTATAAAGCATTCCCTTATTACGGTAAACTTAAAATTATTTTTAAACTATCGATTAGCGTCTGCTTTGTAAGTAATATAAATAGGAAATACAGAAAATTTAATTGCAAGTAGAATTACATGCGATGTTCATTCGGTGGCACACTTGCCCCATATTATCGAAAAATAGGTTATTTTGGATGATATTCGAAAAACTAATACTTTCTGAAGATATTTTCTTTGTAAATGGTACAGTGGTTATGAAAAGCTGTGAAACTAAAATCATGAGGCAAGCTTGGTGGAGTTTATAAGCTTTAGGTAAAGTAAGAGAACAATTTTCTTAAGGTGGCACACTTGCCCCAAATTCCGCTATCGACCCACCTAGAAATGCTAATTATGGATCCTCTTGTGTGGCTTAATTTACAAAACTGTTCAAATATCTGTATTTATGCGCCTCAACCCAAATATTTTGCCTGAAACTGCTGACGAACAATGCAATCGGAGTTCCTCCGCTGACTGTTTATAGGAATAAACTTTCTTTTTTTCTATCTTAATACACGCAATTATTATTTTTTCTGAAAGTTTTTTCAAATTATGTTTCTTTTGCCGCTAACTTGGAGCTACATTGTGACATAACAATAGTATTGATCGACACAATAGATATTTCATAATAAACATTTGAACACATAACTTCCCTTAAATTAGCGGAATTCGGTGCACTGTTGGTACTACTAAATGTTGTGCGCTATTTCATGATACAATAAAAATTATGAGAATGATTATGTGATAGTGTAGTATTGCCTAGTTTGTTAGTGTTACAGGTAATGCAGGGCTACATTTCTTCATTGACAGACTACCGAATAATCGGTAGTTTTGGCAGCTGCGCTCAAAAATTTAAATTTCCGAAATTGCAGTAATCCATACGTTTGCCGAACCGATTACCGACAGATTCAGTCGATTTGTCTACTTCGCGAATGATAAGAGTGTTGTCATACGAATATTTAGGTTCCTCATTGACGAATGACAACAAAATTAGTCCTGAACCCTCCCGATAAAACTATAGGGCAAGACTTGCTTTTGGACAAAAGTGGGTGTTAATTTCTCTTAGGCGACCTAGCGACATCATTTTCAGTATTTGCGGGACGAACCGGTGCAGTATCCCAAGTATGACTCAAACATCATTTGAGGGTATCTCCAAGCGTGTGGTTCAAGACTTGGTGCGCAAAAGACCTCTGATTGCTTCCTCCTCCCACAAACACCGTTTAGCAACCCACGGACGAATGGCGACAACGAAGCTGCCGCCGCCGCCGCCTTCACCGATTACGGCTCTGCTGAATTGATCGTTGATGCGTGCATTTGCTCACGCGGGGGAGTTGCATTGGAATGCATCCGTCCATTCGTTCCATCGTCATCGTTTGAGAACTAAATAACAGTCGCATGCGCACAGTAGAACGAACTTTTTATTTTGCTTTAACTTGGGACTTTAATAGTCTTTGTGTTCTGTTCTCGAATTGCGGATCGCATAAGCTGAAATGTTTTGTTTCGATCAATTTGCGAGGCTGAGCTGATGTTTATATTAACAAGTGATTGAATATCCGGAGCAAAACATCAGATATAAGAAACCTCGACACTTTCTTCTTCGTTCGCTAAAACGTTGATGATAAATGAGTAGCGTCCATCTTGTTCGAAATGCTTCTCGAGCAATTCAAGTGATGATCACATTGGCACTTTCAGCGAAAAAAAAAACGCTAGTCAGTCAAGAGTGTGGTTAGCCGTGATGATCGAAAACGTGCCCGCTGCCCACAAGATAAGGGATTGTGGGGCGAAATGGCCATCCTAAGCATTGGCGTATGTGGAAGGCTAGATTTAGCTAAACGAAGCTGAGCCCACTATTTACAAGTCTAGTCTATCTCTGAGACGAGACTCGCGAAGACGGTCTTCTTTTTCTGTGATTGCTGAGGTTTTTTCTTATTTTACTTTGTGTTTATACCAATTATGCGCATGCTGTTCAAATCCTCATATGAACCTCTCAGCAAAAAATGATTGAGTTTGCATCACATCGAATCATAAATAGCCGTTTCAGTGAAATTTCATGCCAGCAAATGTAGCAGACATTAGAAATAAATAATCTTCTGCTTAGATTTATCAGCAACTTTGGAAAAAACTGCTCCGCAGACTGAGATTTTTAATAACAGTTTACTTTGAACACAATACTTCTCACTTTTTCAGCCATAAAAACGGTGGGCTGCATTTGACGTTTCGTGAGAGGGGAATCTGGGCTGCATATGACGTTGATATTTTTCCTCTTCGCGAGTCTCTCTCAGGTCTATCTTATCTTATCTATATAAATAAAAATGGAATGGTGTTTGTATGTCACGAAATGGCTTACGAACGGGTCAACGGATTTGAAAGATTCTTTCTCAGTTTTGTTCGTCAGGGGTTCCGGCGTGTTCGTGTGTATAAAAATCCCAAGATATTCACCGGGAAAGTTGAAAAAACGAGCGCGAACGAAACTGTCATTTTATATGGGACGATCAAAAGCGTTTTTCAACAGCCTACTTGATGGCAAGACGAAGTTTGCCGGGACTACTAGTCTATAAATAAAAATGGAATGGTATTTGTATGTCACGAAATGGCTTACGAACGGGTCAACGGATCTGAATGATTCTTTCTCAGTTTTATTCGTTAAGGGTTCCGACGTGTTTGTGTGTATGAAAATCCCAGGATATTCTCCGGGAAAGTTGAAAAAACAAGCGCGAACGAAACTGTCATTTTATATGGGACGATCAAGAGCGTTTTTCAATAGCCTACTTGATGGCAAGACGAAGTTTGCCGGGACCATTAGTTTACACTAGTTTAAAACAAATATACGTCTATTACGTTTTTGGAAAGTAGGTTTTGATGTAAAGATACTAAGATTATCTAAGATTATCTTCATGGTCATGACCATTGGTCATTTACCTTGTTGTCAAGTGCTTGTGGTTTTTCAGACAAATGTATATTTCACGCATAATTTATGATCTCGCCCTAAGAGCTATTGGTAACCGAGTGTGTAGCCTGTTGTTTTTAAGCACATGAATGGGCCAAGATAAAAACTATTACCACTGGGAGAGAAGCATCTACTTTTCATCGTAGAATTGTTAACTAACGTGTAAATTCATTCGTATGATCAGTAACAACAAGCTATACACTTGGTGACCAATGGCTTATAGGGCGAGATCATACATTAAGCGAGAAGTTAACCCTATGTCTTAAATTGAAACGCGTATATATTCATGTTTCTAGTGATCAAGGTTTCATACTATAAAAAATAAATTTATTCTTTCCTTGCTGCTGTGTAATCCTATACATAATTTATCATATTGAAAATCTTATTATAGAGAAAATTGCTGGCAAAATCAAAGGTGTCCACTTTGTCCCATATAGACATCTTCCCTAACACTCCCCTACGAATGAGGCAAGCGTGGTCAACTGTTGTGTGAAACGAACATGTTTAAACCAGTTTGACTTTCGGAAATGTCACCACATACCGCGGGGAGCACTAATTGAGTATTGAGTTAACATCTATCGCAACTCTCTACTCCGCCATGAAGCCCTCGTTCAGATCTAAAAGGTTTGTTCGCCCTCAAGGGCTCCTAAGAGGCGATGAGACCCATAAGCCATGGTATGCAATGTATAAACAGTAAACACTAACTAATCGTCGTCGTCATCATCGGGCCGAGTGCAACAAGAAGAGGGAGAAACGGGTTGAAAAACCAACAGAAATCCTCCGAGTTGGTAATTCCTTTCATATTATTATTAGACTTCCTGTCACTGTCTGTCTGCTGCCACGGCGGAGTGCCTATAGTTATCCCGCGCTGGGAGACGTAAAACACCCGGGAGATTGTCTCCAGCGTCGGCAATCCCAGACTGTCTGCATCCTAAAAATAATCATTGCTTTTAATAATGTGCAACACCAAACTATCGACTTGTTGTGTGCATAATTTAATTTTCATCTGCGACAAATTTGACTGTCTGGCAATGCGTCTGCACCGCGCTAATTCTGGCACTACGAGCCAATTGGGTAGCATCTTGCTCATGGATGGCCCCTAAGGTGGCCCATTTTTGTATGAAAAGAATGAAACCCCTAAAAATCTAATAAACTTAGAACAACCTTTCCAAACTTGTTCATTTGGACCATCTGATACCTGATACTGTAACAGGGTGTCTACTACCTGGAAAAGGGCATGGTAGAATATGTCCTTTTTGCGACTCCAAAACTTTTCAATCAACATTTTTTTCGACTACGCCGCTAAAACGCTACTTTCAATGTGCAGTCATTTAACTATTTTGTCATCTAGTCTTTAAAATGGCTATTTTTGATGTAGGGTCTTTAAAGGCTCTATATTAATCAAAATGGCCTTCTTTGCTTAATATGCCTGCTATGAATTTATATTCAAAATTCTAGAGGCCGCAGAGCAGCCCTCAGAGACTATTGCGCGGCTATTTCACAAGTTCCAAATGATATTTTTCTCAGATCCCGAGGAGTGCTATCGGAATTCTAGTGATATCTCCAAAGATTCCTTCTGGAATACTTCCAGGTACTCTTTCTGGAATGCTACTAGCTACTAGCGATTTCTCAAAGGATGCCTGAAGAAATTTCTTCAAAATTTAATCCAGAAAATCCAGTAATTCTCAAAGAGATTACCCTGGAAAAATCCAATTAATCCAGGATTTCCTCCAGATGTTTTTATGAGTTTATGAGTTACTTCTAGGAAATTTCCCACAGATCCTTCAGAAGTTCTTCCACAAAGGTTTATTCCAGAGTTAAAAAAAAAATCTTTTCAACATTTTTCCAAGCCCTACAAATCTACAATAATTTCTACGCGAATTATTTCTTTTATTCTAGGCATTTTCAAAAGCATTAAAAAAATAACGCATTAATCGTGGCAATAGAAGATTAATTAAAAAAAAATCATTTACGGTTACTCTCAGTAACTGCTCCAGAAATCCTTCAGGCATTTTTCGATGAAATCTATTATAAACTTTTTAAAGAAAAAAATATTATGTTTCTGCGGTTCAAACATAAAAAAAATCTAATTTCATTTCTGAATCTCCATGGATTTTTCACAACTTCATTCAAGGTTCCTCACTAGTTAATAGGGTCGATGTACCAATAGCCGCATAGCTAAGAACAAATATTCGTATGAAATCGAAAAAAAAAACGCTCGCGTCATTATTTTTTCATCATCTGAAAGCTTTTTATCTTGGTTTTGTGGGAAAAATATGAAAACTACGAAAATCAATATGCTTGTATTTATTATGGCTTGTGCCACTATAGGAACACATGTGCACTATTCCTAATTTCTGTTCCTATAGTAGCAGTAGCATCACGGCGTTGGCAAAATTCAAATCAAAACCATATTTATACAAAACTTTTATATTTTTCCTATAAAGTGTGGATCAACAGCCTTCGTTTGATGTAAAACAAGTTCTTAATTCATCAATTATTTCGTATAATAAAAAATAGTTTTTCTCAGTAGTGCTACTATAGGAACAATAGGTTTACTATAGCCGCAAGAGAGCTCAAAAATTAAGCTAAAATAATTATTTCGATCATTTTTTGAACAAAATCAAGCTATGTATCAATGGTACTTATATAAATAGCTTCTGACCTTCATGTCAAAAATATTTTGAAACGCTTTATAGCAAAACAGCCGTGAAAAGCCACTAGTGCGACTATAGGGACTGTCTACTAAGGAAACACCGACCCTACTAAAACAATTATTACAGTTATTGTTCCGATCAATCACACATAAATTTCTTCAGATATTCTGTCCGGATTTTTTCTAGGAAAACATCAAACAGTCTTGTAGGACATTCTTCAGAGATTCGAATGTTTTTTTAGTTATCTTAGCAATTCATTAAACAAATCCTAGAAAAATTTTCATCATGAATCCAAGAGTTTTTCAGAGATCATTGCAGAAATTTATTGAAGCATGCATAGAATTCACACAAGTTTCATCGGAGTTTATTCTAAGATTTTCTTTAAAAGTTACTCGAGGATTTTTTCAAAATTTTCTCCAAAAAATCTGAAAAAAAAAAATCTTAGGGGGAGATCCCCCAGTGCCGGACAGCACCCAATACCGGACAAATCCGAAAAATATAGAAATCATGATCCAATCAAGATGGTGTATTAGAAGCAAACGAAGCTATTATGGAGAGTAATGTTTGCGTAGAATAACACATCCTTGTAATATGCATGCCTTTTTAAAAAAAGTAAAGATGTTCGAAAATTGTAAAAAATTTTACGTATTTCCATAAATTTAAGCCTAATTAGCAATTATTTTTAATATGGTAAGCATGATCAAATATAATCATAATTTGAAATTATGAATGTATTTTGTACCATATCTAAACTAAATATGGTCAAACTACAATTTTGGTCTAGCACCTCCTGTCCCTCAGTTGCGGACAGCTTGATTTGTTATATGATGTCTTTGTTATTTTCGCACCAGTGTTTCAAAATACACTCAATTTCCATGGATTCTATCGATCATGGTATCAAAGATGCAATAAAAATAAGAAGAATGGAAATTCTGAACAACATGTAAAATATGTTGTTTTTCATCATATATGAAAGAGGTTTTTTGATGACCAACTTGCAAACTAAGAAAAGCTCAAATTCTTCTTGTAAATGTTGCAAATGCATTAAATTGGCTATGAAATACTATTTCTGGAGTAAAAACATTCAATGATACACAAATTTTTAGAATTCGAGGCAATTCCAGATCGTGTCCGGTATTGGGAGCCACCTTTTATGAAAGGTCAATTTGGTACTAAAATACATCATCAAAAAAAAATGTCAAAATTCATGTTTATATTTTTAAATTTATTTTTGTACGCTACAGGCAGTTACGCCCTTATGATACTGAACGCGAGATGTGTATTGTTTTTGTGAAAATCATGGCATGAGTTTTAGAATAAGAGTGCTTCGTGAAGCCCAACCAGGACAGTTCGGTTTTGCTGACGGTTTCGCGCGTTTTCTCGTCGCCGGAGAACTCTTTTTTTTTCCTGTTTCGGAGCGTCTTGCTGGGTAGTGCTTCGTGAAGCCCAAGCAGGACAGTTCGGTTTTGCGTCGTCGAATTGGTTTTGCTGACGGTTTCGCGCGTTTTCTCGTCGCCGGAGAACTTTTTTTTTCCTGTTTCGGAGCGTCTTGCTGGGTAGTGCTTCGTGAAGCCCAAGTAGGACAGTTCGGTTTTGCGTCGTCGAATTGGTTTTGCTGACGGTTTCGCGCGTTTTCTCGTCGCCGGAGAACTTTTTTTTTCCTGTTTCGGAGCGTCTTGCTGGGTAGGTATTTGGGAAAGCCCAAGCAAGACGGTTTGTTTTCGGGACGTCAAGAAGTTTTGCTGTCAGTATCAGTTTTGTGTTCAGTCGAGGATGGATTACCAACTGGTGAGTTCGTTTCATGCTTATGATAACACTTTTTTTTTCTTGAAAGCGTAACTTTTATGTAATATTAAAACAAACTTTGTATGGTTCGTCACTATAAGTGTCGGCATTGTACTTTTTATACAATTTCAATATACATATATTTTTCTCTTTTTGACATTATTAAAAAATAACCTTTGAATTGTTCGACATTGTGAATGTTGACGTATTTTTTAAAACTTCTACCATATCAAGACAAAAAGCACAGTAATACTCATATGTAATTTTCAAACAAACTTTGTATGGTTCGTCACTACAAGTGTCGGCATTATTCCTGTTCATATAATTTAAAATATATACATGTAATTTTCAGTTTTCGCCATTAATAAAAACGTCTTTTGAATTGTTCGACATTATAGATGTTGACGTATTTTTTTTTTTAATCTTCTACCAAAAACTTCTCGAGACAAAAATACAAAACTAGCTTTAAATATAAGTCGTATATTTCCCCCTTGTCCATGGATCGCATCACCAACCAGAGGTGACTCCCAGATCTTTTCCTCCCTCACTAATAAACACCCTTCCCGTGGTGATTGTGGAGATGCAGAGGTATTCTCGGTCTCTAGAAGCAACAATCATTACACCCTAACATTCCTTCCCCATCCCAACTGACTGTAAGGACTTGGCCGGCGCCGTTATTGATCAATAATATTAGATCTGCTAAAATTGCACTTCGAGAGTAAGTGGAAACTCCCATCCCTTATTCATTTGGATCGTAGTGCAATTCTTACCAGTTCCGATCAATCACGGAGTAGCAACCATTGACATGTACAGTCAGTCTATGCTATGCTATGCTATGCTTAAATTTATTTTTGTACGCTACAATAATTTTATTTATTTATTTATTTATTTATTTATTTTTAACTTCAATTTTGAAAGAGGGAAAAACCCCTTTGAGTGATTTCACTTTGGAATCTTTCTCAAAAAGGCACAAAACCTCTTTATCTTTTCTAAAATCATTACAAAAAGAAAACTTAAGAACTAAAGGCTCATCCGGAATTGATCCATATCGGAGCCGTCGTAATCATCATGAGGGACCTTTTGTATCCAAGTGACTGGAACTGAAACAGCTAAAATCTCCGAAGAAAAACAAATTATACGGAAGGTCCACTATCTGAAAATATATAAAAAAAACGTATCAACTAAAATAAGAAATCTCATTAAAATACCCATATAAAATTTTTAAAATATTCAAATTTTTACACGCCAGAATATCTCGGATAGAATTTGGTATATTGTGACCCAATTTTGTATTTTTTTCAAAAATAGCCTCTCTTGGCAAATTAAAACGAGTGCAATTAAAGACAATATGATCTATATCTTCATATGACTCACCGCATTCACAAAGATTTGAGTCTTTGATATTTATGCGATATAAATGACTGTTGCATATATAATGATTAGACATAAGTCTAGAATAGAAACAAATAAAATTACGTCCAAGTGATAATTGATCAAACCAAGGCAAACACTTTACCTTTGGACAAATAGAATAACAATAACGCCCTTTATCACTTGCATTCCAAGTATTTTGCCAATTGTCCATAGAATGTTGTTTCAATTTAGAAAAGTATTCGGATGGATAAATTACACGATTATAAATTACACCACGAGAAACACCTAATTTTGCTAAAGAATCAGCTTGTTCATTACCGTAAATATTACAATGTGCTGGAACCCAAACAAAAACAATTCATTTAATATATCTTTAATAGATAAGATAATATTACTTGTTTTAAAATTAAAATTCATAGTATTCAAAGCATGAAGACTACTAAAACTATCAAAGCACACCATATGAATGTTTGGGGCACAATTTTTGAGCAAGCAACAAGCAAAATGAAGAGCTGTTAACTCAGCTATGTAAATGGAACAAGGAGTTTCTAATTTGAAAAAATGTGCTATATAAAAGTTAAATACTCCAAAACCTGCTACATTATTTATCAAAGATCCATCTGTAAAATAAATTTGTTTGGGTTCAACTCCAATAAATATGCTGAAATAATAAATTAGCAAAAGAAGCACGAGCATTTGGATGAATATTTTTCAATTCTTCATGTAAGCCCGACTAGAGGCTTGTAACAAAAATATAATAAAATTTTATCAGAATATGATATGCATATCATATTATGATATAATTTTGTTAGCCTCCGTTATCCATAGAACATAACAAAACAGAAATATAACATAATTTGTTTTATTTTTTTGTTCATTTTGAACAACTTTATAACAAAATAAAAAGATAGTAAAATGGTAAAATGGTATGAGGTCGAAAAGAGTGAACATTCATGCTGTATTCATGAAAACCAGGAGATGTATCTAACATGACATTATGAGCAGAACAATAAATAAATGAGCTCAATATTTTACTGGAAGGATCAATTTCATACAAAGATTTCAATATATTTATTATTGGATGATTATTTGAAAAACATTGAAATACAAATTTACAATTTAATTCATCAAAACGAATTCGGAGAGGAGTAATACCAGCTAAAACTTCAACAGATTTAGTATGGGTCGAATTCATTAATTTCAAACAAATTCTTAAACAACGAAATTGATTTTTTTCCAATTTAGAAAAATGTGATTGAACAGCACTACCAAAAGAAAAACAACCATACTCCATTACAGAACGAATAGTTGTTTTATAAAGTGTAATTAAATCACTGGGATGAGCTCCCCACCAAGTACCAGTGATCGTTCGAAGAAAATTAATTCTCTTGGAACAAACGGTTTGAATATATTGAATATGATTATTCCATGTTAATTTAGGATCAAACCATATTCCTAAATATTTATATTCAAAAACTTGATCAATATGGTGATTATTTAAATACAAGTCAATACCAATTGGAGAGTGCTTTCGAGAAAAAATAATAAATTTAGTTTTTTGCACTGAAAAAGTAAAACCATTATTATGCGCCCATGTATCAATGTTGTCTAAACAACTTTGCATAAAATGACGAATAACTTCTCTATTCTTACCACTGATGGAAATAACCTTATCATCAGCAAATTGAACGAAATAACATCCATTAGGTATAATAGAAACAATATCTCTAGTGAATAGATTATATAAAAATGGACTTAAACAAGATCCCTGTGGAAGACCAAAATAACTATAACGGATCATTTTCGTTGCACCGTTATGAAAAAAATGTATAATTTTAAAAGAAAATAAATTGCACAAAAAATTTGCAATAATTAAGGGAAGTTTACAATCGATCATTTTATTATAAAGCAAATCTATCAGAACAGAATCATATGCACCAGAAACATCAAGAAATGTGGAAACTACATCTTGTTTCTTGTTAAATGATAACTCAATATGTGAAGTTAAAAGAGCTACACAATCACGTGTACCTCGACCTTTTCTAAAACCAAATTGAGACGAAGAAAAAATGTTGTTTTTTTCAGCCCATAATTCAAGCCGATTTAAAATCATCCTTTCCATTAATTTACGAAGACAGGATAATAAACTAATTGGTCTTCTAATTTCAACTAGAGAAGGATTTTTACCAGGTTTTAAAATACTTACAACTTTTACAAAACGCCATTCCATTGGTAAACTATTTTGAAATAAAAAATTATTATATTATATTGAAAGTAAATGTAACTTCCCATCAATTGGTAAATTTTTCAACACTATAAATTTTATATTATCAATACCAGGTGCAGTGTTTTTCGTAATTGATAATGCCAGATCCATTTCTTCAATAGAAAATTCAGTACAAAGATTAGGGAAATAATTATATGATGAAGAATTTTTATATTTTATATCTAATGGTGTAAAATCAGGACATATTTTAGAAGCAAATTGATCAATCCAATCTTCCGAGTATTCCAAAACTGGTATATTAGAAACATTATAATTTCTCATGTTACGAGCAACAGTCCACAATTTTGATAAAGATGTATCAGAATCAAGATTTTCAATAAAATTTCTCCAATAGTTCCTTTTCTTAAATTTTGTAACTCTGGTAAACTGAGCTTCTGTTTTACAATACAAAATATAATGCTCCCTAGATCCTGAACGCCTGAATAATTTAAAAGCATTAGATTTACTTTTCAAAGCAATGGTGCAATCCTTATCCCACCAAAATGAAGAGTGTTTTTTCTTAGATGAAGATTGCATTATATTTTTGGTTTGTGATTTTTTTTAAACATTCAACTAATAATTTTGAAAAATTATCATAACTTTCAATTGTGGAAAGTGAATTATCAAAATTGAGTAATGCAAGGGAAACTAAATCAGAAAATTTAATCCAATCTACATTTTTTGTCAAATCAGGAACACAAGGTTCTTGAATATTTTGATTAAAATTAGGATTATAAATACTAATCAATATAGGAAGATGATCACTTCCATTTGCATCTTCAATAGTTTCCCAAGAAGAATTCATGGATAAACAATTGGAACAAATAGATAAATCAATACAAGAATGGCGACCACGAGGTACAACAATCCTGGTGAAAGAACCATCATTAAGAATATTTAAATTTAAGTCATCAATTACATCCATAATAAGTGAACCCCTACCATCAGTTTTATGGCTACCCCAAGCCAAGTTATGAGCATTTAAATCGCCTAGTATATAAAAAGGGGATGGAATTTTATTTAAAATTGTTTTAAACTCCAATAATGAAAATTTAGTTTGGGGAGGAATATATATGCAAATGATTGAAAATTCCAAACCATTATGTTCAATAGAAATAGCCACATATTCAATTTCTGAATCTATTGTAAAATCCAAATATTTGAACTCAATATTTTCTCGAATCCCAATAAGCACACCACCATATGCAGTGTTACGATCTTTCCGGATAATGTTGAAAGATGGAATTCGAAACGATTTAGTTTCCTCTAACCACGTTTCATTTAAACAAAATATATCTACATCACAATTAACAACTAACGCTTTTAATCTATCAATTTAGGGAATTATGCTTCGACAGTTCCACTGCAAAATGTTTAAGTTATAATTTTTGGATGAAGCCATTACGAAGAAAACAAAGAGCAAATGAGGGGTCCGATTGAATTCAATTTTTCTAAAATGGAGGCCAAAAAAGGTAAAATTATCTTAATTATTTTTTTCCAAAACTCATTCAAACCTAGAAACTCAATCAATTCTCCCAAAATATGTAAAATAGAATTATCTTCACCTGATTTTTCAGTTTTTTGAAAAGTAGAATTAGAATTGATATTCTTTTCATTAGTGTTTTCTTCAGAATAAGTCATATTTTTCTGAAAACCAGGAATAACTCGAGAAGTAGAAGAGCTAAGAGGAGGAAAATTGGTATCAAATGATGTTGATGGTTGAGGATTTGTAAAATCATCATTTTTTATAATTGATTTTATAATTCTTTTTCTTTTATTGGGAGGTTTATATACAAAATGTTCATGATCATCATTTGATACCTCATTATCAACATTCTGTGAAAGAGGAGCAAAAATATTCGTTGAGGGTAAATCAGAAATTGTTTTAGTTACTTCAGAGTATGATAATTTGCTTATATTTTTATTTTTATGATTTGATTGAGTTTGGTGTGCAATATAAACGAAACATTCTTTTAAAAAATTATGTTTTTTACCACAATAAATACAAATATCTGAAGATTTGTTACAATCAACAGATAAATGACCTTCGCCATATTTAGAACATTTTAGTTTGTTCGAACAAAATTGCGATGTATGACCGAATTGAAGGCAACGATCGCTATGCATAATCTTTGGATAATAAAGTCTAACTTGAAAAATAACATTGTCTATATCTAGATAATCTGGTAGAACAGACCCTTCAAATGTAATTTTTATGCAATTGGAATGCATGTACAGGGATTGAATCCTGAGAAAATTGAGAGAATCTCTCACGTATCGCTCTCTGTAACTATCATAATATGCTGCACATTATGAGAGACTGTTTATTGTATACTGCTACAACTTTGATCAGATTGGGGGGACAGTGGTGCATGATAAAACCCCTCTTAACATGCTCCAAGCCTGGGGGACACTATTGCTATTGGAAGTTCGTGGATTGTTTATCGTGCCAGTAAAGAAAAACACCTATCCCCAACGGTAAACAAGCAAGAAAAATAGATTTTATCATCGCTCTCTCTTTGGGGCTCTCGCTCGCTGCTTCCATTTATCAGACTTGTTACACCTTGCGATACAATGACGATCGTGGACCGCAACAGATGGGATGTTTTTCTTTGCTTGCTTTGATCGTGCTTTATACACAAATGAGAGCGAATTCTGCAATGCCTGTGCATGTATGATGGATTTTTATCAGAAAATGTTAATTTCGATAATCGCATGTAATCTAAAATTTTCACAGGTGGAATAGCTTTGTTTTTAAATTTACCAGAACCAAAATTAACAATATCATTACAATCCAAATCTTCATCATAAATGATCCCGTTAATTTCACACGAGTCGCAAGGTGCGTAAACTCGATATGAATTACAAAATAGTTTAGATTCTAGTAATGAATTTACGTCATCACGAGATCCGAAAATAACCCTCAATTTGTCAAGAGAATTTTTTTTAATTTCCTTGACGGATTTATACAATTTATAAATTTCCGAAGATATTAAAAGAACATTTATAGGTTTTTCCTTTTTGCGAAAATAAACAACAAAAGGACCTAAAAAACTGGAGGGATAAGTTTTAATACGAAAACGTTGGGTAGAAGATAATTCACTATTTTCACCGGATGTCCCACCCCCGTCAGTCTCCATAATGGAAAATTGACGGGGTAATTATAAAAAATAAACAAATATAATAATAATATTGATAATGTATACCAGTAGTAATAATTAGAATAATAAAATAAATAAAATTATATTTAGGGAACTTCAATCTGATACAACGAC
Source organism: Aedes aegypti (assembly GCF_002204515.2). Lineage (NCBI taxonomy): Eukaryota > Metazoa > Arthropoda > Insecta > Diptera > Culicidae > Aedes > Aedes aegypti. The sequence continues at coordinate 4,169,530 of NC_035108.1, forward strand.
TTGAGATCGTCGATGCCAATCAAGTATTTTCACCAGCACAAAAATTAACTTGATTAGTTGAAGCTTGATTTTTTTTAGTTCGTTTCTATTGCATCAAATCCTTAACGATATCAACTTGTTCGAGTTTCTGCCTTCAAATTCGAATTCACACCACCAGGCAGGCCGTCTAAGCCAAACAGCTTTTTTCCACAAGCACCAAACTTGATGTCTAGTCAGTACAGCTCGTCTTTTGCAAATCCTCGATGATTCAGATCGTTAAATGTCCACCTTCGAAACCAATAGCTTGGAAATGAAATCCACCTGAAAAATGGAAAAAAATTGACAGGCGCAAAAAAAAAATGTACGCTACAATAATGATATTATTTATCATAAATAGGCACCAAGACCGCAAAAAACCAATAGTTCTTAAATAATGATTTTAGCGGCTTAGGTGTCCGGTACTGGGGGATCTCCCCCTACATTTGCCTGGATACATTGCTTGATGAATGATTAGAAAAAAATAAAGTCCTTGGGGAAATAACAAATAATGGAGGACTCCCTGAAGAAATTTTGATTTCTTGAAATGCTCTAAACAAAAATTTTGCAGAATGTCATTTTCGATGGATACATTTCTGGAGAATTTGGAAATTTCTTAAAAAATGACAATCTTTTTAGGGATTTTTGATCCTCAGAAAAAAATCCAGATTGATTTCATTAAGGTATCTAAAACGAATTCCTTGAAAGAATTGCTTAGACATTTCGTGAAAAATCACAAATCAAACAAATGTTATTTTCGGGGACTGTCGTGGTCACTACCAGCCTTGATTTCCCCAAAATATCATCTATGAAAATATTGAAAACGATCTTCAGATAATTTTTTTTGGTACGTCGCTGATCCATCAATCTGAATTCTGTTTTGAAGGAAATTATTAACTGTAGAACTGCTTATAGTTGAGATGCAAGCTCTGTCCCAGTTGTGACGCAACGCCAGAAAGAAGTAGTAGTTGTAGTCTTTCTATGTCAGTTACTCGTATCCACTGCTTAAGAAAACTTCAACTAGTAGTCAAAATACGTGTATCTGTCATAAGACAAGCAATTAGGGCAGAATTGAAAGGTACAATACTAAAATCTAATTTTTTGATTCTCTTTATTGAGATTCTGCTTAGAAGGTTTGAATACGTGAAAGAGATACATGTTTATTGTTTTTCTTATACAAATTTCAAGCTCGTTTAACTCTCTTACACTGCATTTAGATGAATTTCGTTCAATTTTTGCTTCTGGGGAACTTAAGATGTTTTGCACCTAGATGATACTGGGCCATCCTAATGGCCCCATTCCGTCATGACCGGAGACCCACAGAATGCAAAATAATGTACATAAATGTATAGTCAAAAAGAGCACTGAAAGCCGCGCAAGCGAGACGCAGACGGATGAAACGACAAAAAAAGTCACTCAAAGAGAGGTTCTACGGTTCAGCGAACCGCTACACCGCAAACTTCCTCTTGTGATGGTGTTTTGCGTTTTGATGTTACATATGTTGGAATTGTGAATTGTATGCATATGGATCAACAAATGACGGTGTCGTTCTGCCATCAGATGTTGCACAATTTATATTCACATTTTGGTTTTTGTCAAACGTCTGTCATTCGTAAAACGTACTTTTATGTGACTTTGTTCTTTAGGATATTACTTCATGGATCATAATTTAAAATGTTCCTGCAAAATGATGTTGATATTTTGTTCGTTCAATTCTATTTCTATCGTGTTACCAATAAAAAAAAGTTTCAAAAAATTTTATTGTAATATTATAAATAAGTTAGTAGATGTGTACCATTAGCTTTGAAATCTGTATTGTTTTATAGTGAGAATTTGGTCTGTTAATGCGAAGTAAATGAAAACCGAATTCAGTACTATGCCATTTAATTCCACAAGAGTTTGTATCTTTTGACAGATATGCGTATAACAACCTCAGCTGTAAGGCCATCTTCAGCGTCGTATTACTTGATTTGAAGAAATCCATCTTATTCACACGTTTTATTCTAAAACTAGGTATAAAGCGTTGGTAAATGCTAGGCATGGCGTACCATTGGTACCTCGCGCACCTAAAGGAATAAAATATATCCCTCTGTGCGGTCCTTAGGCCCAGCAACTTCTATCCTTAGCTTCTCGCGGTACTGACCGGAGTTCGAGCAGCCTTAAGGGAGATCGGGTAACTAAACCCGGGTGGGATGTTTTGTCGTATGCTGTCAGGGATTCTGCAAATATAGAGCGTCTGTATTCCATGTTAGGAGCGGCTGCCAGAGAAGGACTCTAAGCTAATCTGTGCACTATGGTGTCCTCCGGACATTTAGGGGGAATGGTCCTCCGGAAATCTAAGGGATTGGTGTCAGGCCCTGCAACCAGCCGTAAAAAATCAAGCAACGAATAATCAACTAGAGAATACGAACCGGGACAATCGTCGAAGACCACAGTGACGTAAAGGGACTAGCGATTGGAAGCTCGGCACGTGGAACTGTAAATCTCACAACTTCATCGGGAGCACACGCATACTCGCCGACGTGCTGAAGGACCACGGATTCGGCATCGTAGCGTTGCAGAAATGTGTTAAAAGGGATCAATGGTGCGAACGTGTAGAGGTAACCATACCATCTACCAGAGCTGCGGCAACACACACAGCTAGGAACAGCTTTTATAGTGATATTATAATAATGATTTATGATATGCAGAGGCGCGTGATCGGGTGGTGGCTGATCAATGAGAGAATGTGCAAGGCCGGTTCTTCAACTTAAGCATAATCAACGTGCACAGCCCACACCCCGGAAGCACTGATGATGATAAAGACGCTTTTTATGCACAGCTCGTACGCGAGTACGACAGCTGCCCAAGCGACGACGCCAAAATCGTAACAGGAGATCTTAACGCTCAGGTTGGCCAGAAGGAGAAGTTTAGACCGACTAATGGAAAGTTCAGTACGCACCGGCTGACAAAAGACAACGGCTTACGACTAATTGATTTCGCCGCCTCCAGGAGTATGGCCATTCGTAGCACCTTCCAGCATAGCCTTCCATACCGATTCATCTGGAGATCATCACAGTAGATTGAATCACAAATCGACCACGTTCTGATTGATGGACGACACTTCTCCGACATTATCGACGTCAGAACCTATCGTGGCGGTAACATCGACTCTGACCTCTATCTGGTGATGGTTAAACTGTGCCCAAAACTCTCCGTCGTTAACAACGTACGATACCGACGGCCGCCCGGATGTCGCAACTGCATATGCGCAGCACCTCGAGGCTGCATTACCGAAAGAGGGTGAGCTGGATGAAGCCTCTCTTGAGGACTGCTGGAAAACAGTGAAAGCAGCCATCAACGATGCAGCTGAGAACAACGTCGGGTACGTGGGACGGAGTCGAGGGAACGATTGGTTCGACGAGGAATGTAGGCAGATTCTAGAGGAGAAGAATGCAGCGCGGGCGGTTATGTTGCAGTTATGGACCCGGCAGAACGTGGAACGTTATAGACGAAATTGGGGACAGCAGAACCCTCTCTTTCGAAAGAAAAAACCCCGCCTGGAGGAGGAGATGGAACAGCTTTGCCGGTCTCAAGAAACACGTAAGTTCTATCAGAAGCTCAATGCATCTCGCAACGGCTTCGTTCCGCGAGCCGAGATGTGCAGGTGCGAACACCTGAATGGCGCTGAAGGCACAGTCAATGAAAGTCGGGATAACGTAGGAAATGCCTTCGTCAGTACTGCGGACGATGAAAACCAACCAGCCCTCACTTTGATGGAGGTTAAGGATGCCATTCACCAGCTCGGAGAAGCTGGCCACTGCACCGGCTGATAGGCACAATCTGAAAAACAAAACAGCTACTAGAGGAGTGGAAGGAAGGCGTAATATGCCTCATCTACTAGAAAGGCGACAAGTTAGATTGTGAAAACTTTTGAGCGAATGCGGCCTACAAAGTATTATCCCAGATCATCTTCCGTCGTCTGTCACCCGTAGTAAACGAGTTCGTGGGAAGTTATCACTCCGGCTTCGTTGACGACAAAGGACCAGATCTTTACTGTACGGCAAATCCTCGTGGATGTCGTGGATACCAGGTCCCAACGCATCACCTTTTCATTGATTTCAAGGCGGCATACGATAGTATCAACCGCGTAGAGCTGTGAAAAATCCTAGACGAGAACAGCTTTCCCGGGAAGCCCACGAGGCTGATAAGAGAAACGATGAAAGGTGTGCAAAATTGTGTGAAGGTTTCAAGCGAACATTCCAGTTCGTTTGGATCTTGCCAAGGACTACGACAAGATGATAGGCTTCCTTGCCTGTTGTTCAATATTGCGCCAGAAGGTCTTATACGGACAGCCGGGCTTAACAACCCACTCTTCAAGGTTCTTGAAGGTGATGCTTCCGGAATCATGTCTACAACCACGGGCTGTTATGACTACTCTATAGCAGGTTTGAGATGCCCCTGGGGAAGTAAGCAATTTAGAACTACTTCCAGAAGCATCATCTTCAAAAATCTTGAAGTTCGATGCCCATATTGATATAATTACGGCATTACGTCCACCTGCATTCAATCTTCAATTGGATCTAGTTTCTTGGAAAAATGTTAACATCTACAGAACATCTTCTTCTAGGCAACTACGAAATCGTAACTTATTCTTGACAAATCATCATCGAACAAATTATGCCAAAAACGGGCCTCTAAATCAAATGATGGCCATTTACAATCAACATTGCGAAACTATTGACTTTACCATGTCTCGGCAAAATCTAAAAACATACTTCAAATCCACTAGAAATCGCAACACATAAAATAAAACAAAATGAAATTAACATTACTTACACTACACTTTTTTTTCAATATTTTTTATAAATTTCATAATTTTAGTATTAAGAAATAAAACAAAAATATGTATATGTAAAATGTACTAGTCTACGTCGTTTGACGAAATAAATAAATAAATGAAAATTATCATCACACCGCACAAAATTACAAGCGACAGAAAAAATGTGTTTTGGACATGACCTCGGAAAATCTGGAACATCTCCGGTGTCCTGTGGCCAATATGCATGGCCAAGCAAATTCCTGAAACCAAATTTGCCAGCGAATGCTTCCAGATGCATCCAACCATTTTTAAAAAAGTTATGAGCATTTGAATTTGGGCAAAATTCTGCCTATCTCAATCATTTTGTCTATCCCCTGTATATCGTGTGACAGGTACAATGACACCTCTTTGCCCAGTGAAGTCCGGCCGACCTCCAACCTGGCCACCTTCAGCGTGGCTTTGGACGTTACCATAAAGTATTCGTATCATTCCTATAACTTTCTGAGGATGAAGTATGTAGTTTACTTGGTATTTCACACTTCCTTAAACGGCCGAAGATCCCTCTACAGCTCGCTATCCAATTTAGTCAGGGGATGCTCAAATTTTAGTTGATTGTAAGACCGGGGACCGTTATAGAAATCATGATTTTTAATGTTAAAATAACGCTAAAAAAAAACTAAAATTCAAAATTTTAAGTGCGCTGATATTTTCCAGTTTGTTTTGAACATACAATAAGAAATTGGGTTGAAATGGCAGACAAAAGCCCGTTGCAATGCGGGGGAAGTCATGTTCTGTTCATCTCCCAATCTAGGCATTGGCTATCTCTCTGCCTGTTCCTGCGCCTACAGCAAATATGCGCAGACACACTCCCTATTCAAAACTCCATTCAATTCAATTCCATGTTGTCTGTCTGCCCTCCCGCGCATAAACGACACCGGCGACGGCATCACTCAACCGCCCCCGGTGGCCATAGTTTAGTCGCCCGTCGCCCTTTTTTTCAGACCTCCTCAGACCACCGTTCATCGCATCGGTGTTCGAAAAAGCTCGTCACAACGCAACGATTAGCATCTCCATCTCGCCTAGTAGGGCAAGTGTAGTAATAGTGGAACAACTTAGGAGGAACAGCCATAATGTGCCGAAAAAATCATGAAACATGTAATTTTTAAAGACAATTTACACCGTCTTCAGCACATAGGCTGCACAGACTGAACGATCACTAACATTAGGCAACGGACAACACGAAACACCCAGTAGCCCAGCGATGATTTTTTTCGTTTGACGAAAAGTTTTCACCGACCGGAGCGGGAATCGAACCCACACCGCGTGGCACAATACGCCTAGACGACTGACGCCGCTAACCGCAAGGCCACGAAGCCCACATGTAACATTTTAACATATTAATCGATAAATCGACACTGTTTCGTCATAAGGGCCTAACTGGCATGAGCGATTTTTCTTCATCGATCCTCTCTTTCGCTGATAACATCTCAAAAGTAAATACATTTGTAAAATTTCTTGAGAGCAACCATGATGATAATTGAATGAATGCAGATAAGCCCTTATAAAAAAAATCTTTGCCGAAATCTCAATTCCCTTTATTATTCAATGTACAAAAATTACAACAGGGTCCAAAATGTGTTAATGAAATCTGGATTTTATTTAATTACACGATAGAATATGCATCTTCTTACTACAACTTTGGCAATTTTCCGGCTCAAATAACTGCTAATAAATAATTGAACTTTGAATAAATTTGTGGTACTGTAGAGAATTTACACAGCACTTAGAACCATACATAGATTGGTAAGATCAACCCTACTTTTCTGGGACAGTTGAAAATGTTGCTGATTATTCTTCGATATTGTCCTTATAGGTGAAAAAATGTATCATCGTACATCATAGAAAAACTTCACATAGTCATTAATTAGTGCGAAACATGAAAAAATACACTACCTCTTGTAAGGGAGCGTTTACCCTATGAGCTAAGCGCCTTCACATCGTTCCCAATTGCACCAGGGCGACAGAACAAGCGCACTTGGGGTCTCTGGCAGGCAACCCTTTTGTGTGGATGAAGCCTTTCGGGAGACAGCCTTCAGAAGCAGAACTCCTCGCAATGCCGAAGCAGGGGCGCGGAATGACGTGGGGACCCACTGAAGCAAGTAATAAATCGAGTCGTGCGGTCGAAACCTTCTCACGGTTGTAAGGCTTCTCGGTGTGGCCTCCATTCGCCTGATTATTTCTTAGTCAGCACAGCATCCCGCCTTCTGGGGCTCAAAGTACATTGCGCAGCATAATATTCCGGCGAGAGAGGAGTATTGTAATCGAGGTGAAACTAAATTAATATTCATGTAACGCCAGAAAGGTGATAATTGGCTTGTTACAGTCGGATTTCATCTAATATGTTATGAACGAAACCTGGCACCTCTCTAGGAATGGGGAGGGTTTGATTCATATGTCCATTTCCCCCCTTTCCGCCACGATCCTGTGCTCTGGAACTGCTCCTCGTTCATAATAATGTTTATCGTTTTATTTTCCTTCTCAGTATTCTCCAGCATCGCGCCGGTGTCCCCTCGTCAGTGCCGGATTTGGGCTATGGGGGGACCCAAATGCAGTATTCAACGTATTTTATCACACCAGAAACTGGCGTTTTAAATAGAAATGTTCACTGCAAATAAGGGAATTTTCGGCAATTTTATTCTCTTCTCTTTGGGATGGTTAAGTCGGCCAAATCTTCTGAAATGGACAGAACTCTGAAATCAACAGTAAGACTAAGATTATTGTTGCAAATTTTGAGCTCATTATGTTTTAGGGTCCCAGATAGCCGTAGCGGTAAACGCGCAGCTATTCAGCAAGACCAAGCTGAGGGTCGTGGGTTCGAATCCCACCGGTCGAGAATCTTCTCGGATTAGAAATTTTCTCGACTTCCCAGGGCATAGAGTATCTTCGTACCTGCCACACGATATACACATGCAAAAATGGTCAATTGGCATAGAAAGCTCTCAGTTAACAACTGTGGATGTGCTCATAAGAACACTAAGCTGAGAAGCAGGCTTTGTCCCAGTTGAGACGTAACGCCAGAAAGAAGAAGTAGATGTTTTAGAAAACCACCCATGATGAAGAGAACAAAGCTGCCGAAAATACAAGTCAACCTACATAAAAATACCCAAGTAACATTAGTAGCTTTTTAACGGTTTAATCGACTGAAGTTTGTTTTTGAGTGATTTCTTCAACTCTTATTCAGCAAAAAAGTTTGTTGGATATGCACGCTATCAACACATCACATTCGTGAAATTTTCACATCGTGAACTGTCTTGCCAAGTAACTAGCAAATAACTCACTTATGCGTTAATATTCAGCAAAGCAAATTAGAGTAAGGTGGGGCAAAAGTTATTATTATTATTATTATTAGAGTAAGGTGGGGCAAAACTTCGACCTTAGTGGTATAATCAAAGTTTCCAGGAAAACAATAGCAGTTAAAACAAAACAAATACCATACAGTGAACCCTTAACATATAGGCTATAATTTTGCTGAACAAACTTGTGTCAAAATATTTACCCATTTTTAGTTATAACAGTTTCAAAATTGATTGTCTTAATCGAACTTTTTCCCCACCGAACCGGGAAAAACGGGAAAAGCGGGAAAAAGACGGGAATTTGAATCCATCGGGAAAATTGACGAGAAAACCCGGGAATTTGAGCTAGTCACCGGGAAAACCATTTTGAACGAAGATCTTCAAGCTCTAAATTAACAAACCACCAAATATAAGCATTAAGCATCTGTATTGTTGGAAAAATAAAATTTTTACTTTATTTATTCAATTTCTCGTAGAAATAGTCTACTTTGCTTCACTAAAGTTCTTAAAAATGTTTCAAATTGATTGGTAATGTTTCGAAATCGTTTGTTTTTTTCTCTCACTTGATTTTTTCACTAACTTATGACTCAAAGCTTTGAATTAGAGTTTAAAAACTTCTGGCAGAATTAAACCTTGAACATATTGGATTCATAACTTTCTTTAGTTACTTTAGTTTAGCGGGGCTTTGTTTCATCATCATCTTAAACTTTATTTGCTTTAGTGAACTTTTCTATTTTATGAAGAATAAAATCGAAAGATTATAGATTGAAACATTTGAAATAGTACAATAGGATGCACAACAGGGGCATATCTATATAAATGAAAATGGAATGGTATTCGTATGTCACGAGTTGGATTCAGAACGGGACGACTGATTTGAACAATTTTTTCACTTTTGTTGTTCTCAAGAGCTCCGACGTGTTTGAGTGGAATAATATTTTTGAAAATCGTCCAAGAAAGTTGAGAAAACGGGAAATGTAAATTTGACATAATCTTCGGTATTATTTTCAACGCCTCTTCCCAGTAGGCCGGGCAATACAACGTTTGCCGGGACTGATAGTTGTTGAAGCGAATCAAAAGTGCCAAGAGTAGAAACCATTCTATTGGCACAATTGAGGGGATTAGAAGCAAATGGTTGTAAGTGACAGAAACCTAGTTTTTTTTTACTTATCTCATTTATTTGGCAGGCTCGGGCGCCGTAGAGCATGACAGAGCCGAAATATTTTCTTTTTTTACATTATTTACATTTTAAACTTTGTATTCATTTTAAAAACTATGTTAGTTTGGTGAGTTTTTAAGATTAGGGAATACATTTGTACAACAGGAAAGGAAAAGAGTTTTCGGGATTTCTTATGCTACTTAGACTACTAAGCTGATGAAACTTGAAGGCACAGGGTGTCCAGATCTGTAACGAATCTTAACAAAAACGGTTTGTGGGAGACACGACAAAAAGAGGACAATTTGAAGGGGAAAAAGAAAGACGGGGAACGAACGACAATCAAACTCGGATATTGATACGCTTTACAAACAGATAGATAAAATTCATATATTCTAAATCAAGGCCCGCCAACACTTCCCTGGCAGGCTTCTGCTGTTTTCCTCGGATCCGGAGAGTTTCAGTCAGCTCAGATCTGATGTCACGATGCTCACCGCATCCTCAGACATTATGTTCGATATCCTGGTAAGCCACGCCGCAAACACAGAGATTGCTTTCTGAGAGCCCAATACGGTGGATATGCGCGTTTAACGAATAGTGATTGGACATAAGCCGACACATAACACGAATGGAATCGCGGCTCATGCCCAACCCCTCAAACCATGGTTTTTTCGACACCTGTGGAAATATGGAATGCAGCCATCTACTCATTTCTTCGTCTCTCCATTTCTATTGCCAGCTGATCAAGGTCTCCCGACGGGCCAAGGCAAAAAATTCATCGAAGGCGATTTGACGCTCGTAAACGTAAACGTGACGTAGCGCCTACCTTAGCCAGATAGTCCGCTTTCTCATTGCCCGGAATGGAGCAATGGGAAGGGACCCAAGCAAGGGTAATTGTGTAAGAGCGATTTGACAAAGCACGCAAGGCCTGGCGTATTAAATTCAGGAAGTACGTTGAGTACTTCACCGGCTTCATTGACCGAATTGCCTCCAGAGAAAACCTAGTTTTGAGTTTTAAGTTTTGTCAGCAATTTCATACTAATTGTATGGGAACCAAAGAAACTAATCCGAATATTATGTTTCTTATTGGACGGAAAAATCACCTAAAAATACAGTTGAAAAGCTTGAAGTAGAATTGTTTAGTATTAACAGTTAAAAAACCGACCAATGGGCCATCCTTTTGCGTATGGGCCTCTCAATTAAAACCGGGAAAATTTTGAAAATCGTACCGGGAAAACCAAGAAAAAAGCGGGAATTCCAAAATGAATATTTGGTGGCCACCCTGAAGTTCGCTGACTAAAACGCAAAATATCGATCCTTTTATGACAGGCATACATTCAACCAGCCGTAAACTTAAGTTTGCCAAAAAATACACACTAAATTTTCATCAAAAAATGCCCAACACCGGGTTAATTGTAATATACTCAAAAATAGCATGTTTTCGCAAAACTTAGTGGGAATGTAAAATTTTGGTGACAGTTTTCACACGATCAGACAAATTTAACGTGAAGATGAATCGAAGCCAAACCTCAAAATTTTAAGAGCACAAATCTGGAGAACCAAACATCCGTTTAAGCTGAAAACTTAATCGATTAATCACAAGCTGGTGGTGACCAATCGATTCAGTTTTCATCATAAACGGATGTTCGGTTCTCCAGATTTGTGCTCTTGAACATTTGAGCTTTGGCTTCGATTCATCTTCACCTTAACTAAATTTGAAGATAATATGTGGATTTTAGGCAATTTGCAAGTTTTTCTGTGATTTTATACATGGATCGAACTTTTGCCCCACTGATTCGAACGTTTGCCCCACTATGTGTGTGAGATCCATCTAACCCCCACTGTCCGGCAGTGGTATTATGGAAAAAAGTTTTCAGCAAAATTGTAGTACATTTTTGCAAAAAGCTTCAGTCCGGGAGTTAGAAGGCGATAGCTCTATTGCAGATCCAGTGACCCATTTCAGAATGGCTGGAGAGACACGTCCATTCAGAAGTCACTTTCACTAACAACAAGCCCCGCATGTATGCATAACCGTTATCAAATGGATAATAATGATACATACACACTTCCTGTTTCGAAGATGTTTACTTCGAAACTGGCGCGTATTTATTTTTTAAGTAGCAATAAATATGTAATCAGAACAATCTCACCAAAATCCATCCAAGGCGGCGGTGCCATCAAATCCAATCAGCAATCGATTTTCTTCTTCTTCTTTATTTTTCCTCCGGGTGGCATCCATTTTCTTCTTATTGTGACGCATATACCATTTGTCATTGCCAGATCACATTTCGAACAAGTTTTAGCACCATCATTTCTAGTTCTTACTTTCACTTATTTTGTATAACGTAACCACTTAATAGAGTAAAGTGGGGCAAAAGTTCGAGTGGGGTAAGAGTTTCTTTTTAAGATTTCTAGCTCATTTCAAAACAAATCTTATAAATGTCATGGTGGTTCGAATGCTATTCAAGTAAGGGACTTTCAATCCAAATATCATAAAAATCGATTGAGATTTGGAAAAGTTATGGCTATTTGTTGTTTTTCGACGTGAATATTGTAATTTTTGGTCAAACTTTCGTTGCATGGAACCAATTGAAGATAAAATCTTTTCCAATATTTTATGTAAGGGCGTTTCTAGGCCTATCATAAGGTTGCTTTAAGGTGTATTAGTTTTTGCATAAATGCTTGAAAACAATTTTTGGCCCATAGTGGGGCAAAAGTTCGAATCAGCGGGGCAAAAGTTCGACCCATGTATAAAATCACGGAAAAATTTGCAAATTGCCTAAAATCCACATATTATCTTCAAATGTTGTAAAATTTGTCTGATCGTGTGAAAACAGTCACCAAAATTTTACATTTCCACTTAGTTTTGCGAAAAACTGCTATTTTTGAGTAAATTACAATTAACCCGGTTTTGGGCATTTTTTTGATGAAAATTTAGTGTGTATTTTTCGTCAAACATAAGTTTACGGCTAATGTAAAGTATGCCTGTCATAAAAGGATCAATATTGTGTGTTTTAGCCAGCGAACTTTTGCCCCACACTAGATTCGAACTCTTGCCCCACCGGTGGGGCAAAAGTACGAATAAGACAATCAATTTTGAAACAATTATAAATAAAAATGGGTAAATATTTTGACACGAGTTTGTTCAGCAAAATTATAGCCAATATGTTGAAGGTTCACTGTATGGTATTTGTTTTGTTTTAACTGCTATTGTTTTCCTGGAAACTTTGATTATACCACTAAGGTCGAACTTTTGCCCCACCTTACTCTATCATTTGTTTTTATTCTCGGACCATCTGTCCTTCGGTTTGTATCGCGACGGCGAGAAAAAAAAGGGGTGCACAATATTAACAAACTCAGTAAGAATCAGCCAAATAACATCACACTGAACGCGCCTGGAAGGATTATTCACGGCGTTTTTCGAATATTTACTTCCGAATTGAATCCCGGATGGCGTATCACCAGTCAAATCGCGAAAGAAAAAAAAAAAACAAAAAAAGAACGAGAGCACGAAAAATAACGTGCAGCAAAACAAAACACGACCGTTCGCGGGCAACGCTTACTGCGATCATCTGATTCGAACGTTTGCCCCACTATGGGCCAAAAATTGTTTTCAAGCATTTATGCAAAAACTAATACACCTCAAAGCAACCTTATGATAGGCCTAGAAAGGCCCTTACATAAAATATTGAAAAAGACTTTATCCTCCATTAGTTCCATGCAACGAAAGTTGACCAAAAATTACAATATTCACGTCGAAAAACAACAAATAGCCATACATTTTCCAAATCTCAATCGATTTTTATGATATTTGGAGTAAAAGTCTCTTACTTGAATAGCATTCGAACCACCATGACATTTATAAAATTTGTTTTGAATTAAGCTAGAAATCTTAAAAAGAAACTCTTACCCCACTCGAACGTTTGCCCCACTTTTCTCTATGTGAAATTCAATCCATTTTTGGTATATTTAACCCTTAGAAGTCCAAGACGAACCTCGAATTTTAAAATGGCCACAATTCAGAGACCAGTAGACCAATTATTTTGAAATAAATTTTGAATTAAACAATTCTTGGGTGAGACATCTCCCCTTTTCTAGGTAGCGGAAAAACCGTGGACACGAGGGGTCCAAAATTGGACTCAAACGGATATCGCACCATCCAAATGAGCTAGAAGGTTGGTGTCTTCGGCAAAGTTGTTCAGCAAGGGCTATCTGGCGATAATAAATCTGAGAAGTCATCCAATAAATAGTTAGCGCTATTGACAAATTTCATTCAATTTTTTGCATATCAAGATCCTTATCAGGTTGGTGTTTTCGGCAAAGAAGTTCAGAAGATTGAGGGCTATCTGGATGTGAAAAATCTAATTGAGAATTTTATCCGCTTGGTGGCGGTAGTAACAATTTTTTTTTCAATTGTCTGTATCTCAAGATCCTTATCAGCTAGAAGGTTGGTATCTTCGGCAAAGCTGTTCTGCAGATCAAGGGCTATCTGTCGATGAAGATTATGATTGAGAATTCATCAGCTAGGTGGCGCAAGTAAAAAGAAATCTTCAATCTTCTCCACCTCAATGTGTCTTCAGCAAATATATTCAGCAGATTAAAAGCTTTCTGGAGGTGAAAATTCTTGGCGCCAATGTATGGCCGATCGAAAATCATTAGCAATGCGTTATCCAAACAATTATGAAGATGACTACCTAAAAATGCTGATAAGATTTCGAATGACTGTTCAAAACCTGATTGGACACATAACCGTAGCAAATCAGCAACAGTATTGTAGCTTAAGATTTTTATTAGCTAGAAGGTTGGAGTCTTCAGCAAAGATATATAGCTTTCTAGCGGTGAAGAGTCTGATTGGGAATCATCATTTAGGAGATGTTAGTAAAAAGAAATCTTCTATCTCAAGATCCTTATCAGCTTATCAGCTAAGCCGTTCGACAGCTTAAGGGGCTACCTTGTGATGGCAAATCTGATTAGAAACACATCAACTTTTGTATCTCAAGATCCTCATCAGCTGATAAGGGCTATCTGGCCATGAACAGTCTGATTGAGAATTCAACCGATATAGGGAACCGGTGCCAATAGTGGATTACCCAAGCAATAAACAATTATAACAACGAAAAACCTTAACAGAGATCTTTTGGCATTAACAGATAGATTTCAACTTCTACTATATGGGAAAAATATTTTTTGAGCATAAAATCGCTTGAGCTTTACTGGTACATGTTTTCCATTAGTTGCGCTCCAGTTGTAGACGTTCGGGAATGGTTCAAGGAATTTTAAACAAAATAGTTGATTTTTACATAGGTTTAAAATTTTCCCTCGGAACAGCAACGACTTCATAAGTCGAGTCTAGTACACGACACTGAAGACGGCCTTACAGTTGTCAAAGGATACAAACTCTAGTGGAATTAAATGTTATAGTACTAAATTCGGTTTTTTCATCTACTTATAGGTATTCTACTAAACAGCTCGAAGATTTATTATCACGGTTTTTCAGTTTTAAGCGGGATTTACCTAGCAAATTGTCAGGTTGCTTAGTAACGAAACACGATTTACTGATATTCGAGATCTCATGAAGTTCACTGTACATACAGTCGCCTCTCCACATTTCGATATCGAAGGGACTATCGAGATACGGTGAGATCGAGACAAAGAACATTGATTTAATGAACACTAGATTGAAAATCACTCCGTTACTAGGAAAATGATAAACAAACAAACTTCATTTCGAATTTACATTTTTTTCTGAATCACTTAAATCTGGTCTAGTTACCTTTGATAGTGTTCATATCGACATATGGAGAGAAAATTGGGAACGAAAAATCAACAGCAACATATCGAGCTATGGAGATATCGAGATAAGGAGATCGAGATGTGGAGAGGGAAATCGTATGCAGAATGAAGGGACCGAAGCAATCATCGACATAGGGAGAGATATCGAGATGTAGAACATCGAGATGTGGAGAGTCGACTGTATCTAGTTTAAAATAAGCCGAGATTCGGTATACAAGAAACGGTATAGGAGAAACACGATCAAGATATATCTAGAGGAATATAAATGCAATCCCGAGAGCAATTCCTGAGGTAATACGAGGAGATCTCTCTAATTATATTAATGATAATAATCTGCTGACAATATATTTAACAGACACATTTTTAGCTTCCTAACAGATTTGATAAAACCTTCGAATAATTTCTGGCAAGATGTTTTTCAAAAATCTGATTACTTGGTGGACTTCATAAGTTTTCCAATTTATCATGACGTAATTCTTGTATAAAGACGAGTGCTAAAGACAATCTTTGAAGAATTCAAACACAAGATCAATTTACGTAGTAAATTTTTTCATCGTTCAGAGGGGAAAAGGCATTGCCATTGCCCCCTCTGGCTACACCCATGCGTGCATGACCCCAAACATCATCATCAGTTTTAATGTAAACGTGGTAAAACATAACATTTACAGGGTGTCTACTACCTGGAAAAACCTGGAAAACCTGGAATTATCAGGGAATTTTATTCAACCTGGAAAAAACCTGGAATTCTCAGGGAATTTTGATCACAATCAGGGAAATTACTTTGAGGCAGTAATTCATGATAGAATATGTTCACGACAATAGATTTTTGCGTCATAATCCAGAGCTACCATTATTTGCCAGAAAACTCTCTTCATTCGAAAAAAAATTTCGGCTGCGCCGCTCTCATGAGCACTATATGAGCTATTCAATAAGGATCCTTTTAAGTATGAATTTTTATCAGCTTACCAAAACATGATTGATGTTTTTAATGTCTCTTTATTTATTTAGTGAAGGATTAACATATCAAAGGCTGGTAGTAGGTTTATTTTAGATACCATTTTTATGCAAGTCTCTAAAAAGTCTTTATTTTTGATAAAAGGGGTCTGAAGTCTCTATTTTAACCAAAATAGTCTCTTAAGTCTCTTTTTTTCCATTATCTTGCTTGCAGATAATTAAGATACAAAATTTCTTCTCATATTTCTCGAGAACAGTTTCAGGAATTATCCTTGTGGTTGCTCCAGAGATTTCATCAGGAATTCTTATAGAAATTCCTCTACCAATTTTTTCAGCAATTTTTCGTAGGGTGCTTACAGGAATTTCTCCAGAAATTGCTTCAGGATTGAGCATTTCAACGTTACTACCTCTAGTAATTTTCCTGGTATTTTTTTCCGGGTATTCCCTGAGAACAAAGTCTATCCTAGGACTTCTTCCAGATACGTTTTCACTAACTTTTCAAGAGAATTCTACAGTCGTTAATCTAAGAGATATCTAAAGATTCCCACGGAAATTCTTCCAAGAAAACCCGACAAGAATTTCAACGCCATTTCATCTACGGTTATTCCAAAGAATAGCTCCAAAGTTCCTCGAAGGGTTATTCGAATGAATCTATCAAGAACATTACAAATAATTCCTTATATTCGACCTGTGTTTCATTATTAAGTTTCTCTAGATTTTTTTTCTAGAAATCTCTGCAGTGTTTTTTCCAAGGAATTTTGGAGTTCATCCAAACGTTTTGAATGAATTCTCAAAAAATCCCCATGGAATATTGAAAAGTTCATTTAAGGTTCCACACCAGCTAACACTCCAACATTTTTTTATGAGATCCTACGATTGTAGTAACAATAATTCCTTCACATTTTTTTCAGAAATTTCGTCCTGTTTTTCAGGAGTTCCTTCACAATATTCTGCGAGATTTGATTTTTTCTTTTATATTTTTCAAATTATCTTAGCAATAATTTAGCAATAATCTTGGAAATCTTCTAATAGTTCTTCAAGAGTGGCTCTTTCTAAAAACTTTTTTCCTCAAAGGTGACCTAAGAAATTACATAAGTAACTGTAACAGAAGGTACCCTAAAATTTACTTTAGGAATACGTCACGAATTTTTCTCAACAATTCATCAGCATACTGGAAAATTTCATTCAAATTTCCTCGAAGAAAACTCCTGGAAGAATGTTCGAGAAAAAAGTTGTGAAAACTTCCTTGAGAAATCTTTTAGAATTAATGGAGGAATTTCCGAAGAAATCTTAGGATCAATCTCTGGAGTAATTCCTGAAGGTATCCTCAGAGAAATTTGCTGTTAAAATCTTTAAACAAAAATCTAAAGAACAATGTTGTAGAAATTCTTGAGAATTTGGAATCAGCTGGAGAAGTTTCTAGTTGAATATTACAACATGTTTTAAACGAGAGTCTTGAAGGATGTTTGTAGAAAAACTGATTGGAGAATCACCGGATAAAATCCTAGAGGACTAAAGGCTTTTTCGAAAAATATCTGAAATAATGGAAATAAATATAGGGATTTCTTATGGAAGCCCTGAGGTATTGTATGTGATATTTTTTTAGAAAAATCTTGATTTTATTTTGAGATACCCAAAATAAAATATTTGGAGGAATTCCTTAGGAAATTCTTGGAGAGTGAAAATCTCAAATAAACATATCAATCAATCCCCATCGTAATGTCGTCATAATACATGTTTGTCATTTACTGGCATATTCCAGATTTATTGGTATGTCGTCGTAATGTCACGAGAGATTTGAAAAAAAAAGTTTAAAATATTCTCAGAGAATTATGTGGTCTGATCAAACTATTCTATCCTGGTTCCTGTTAGGTCTCGTTTTGCTTTTTGATTACTGTTTCGTCTCTTTTTGATTACTTTTTAGTGTCTTTTTTCTGGAAAGAGGTTTCTAAATTTCCTATTTTCAAGAAACTCAGTCACCACCAGCCCTGCTTCAAGCACAATTTTTAAAATTATTGGAAAATATTCGATTTTAGAACAAACGATTTTCGAAAAGTATTCTGGAATTTGTACAACTTTAACCTTCCAGTCGTCGCGCGGTTTGCCACCGTCAGAACCACCGTGCTGCTGTTGTGAACGAAAAGCGAGGTTTTTTCAGCGGGGCTGTACAAAATACAACAGCGCGACGACTGAAGCGTTAAATTGAAAATTTCGTAACAATCATGATTAATTTAGAACTTTTCCGAAGGAAATGCGAAAATTCAACATTTATTTTAATTACCACAGTGATATGTTATACGGTCTAACGCGATTACCCAGGGGCGTGATAATTCGTGTTTCTATTTCCGAAAAAAATGGATCGGGATCCAAAAGTTTTACGGATTATTTGTATTAATTTAGATGGGTTTATGTATATCTATTTAAATATGTAGCAGATGACCGTGTTAATGTTAAGATATTTTAAAGAATTTGGCTTTTATGCAGATCAGAACTGTATGATTGCTTGCTAAATCGATAAACTTAGTATTTATTGTAAAACTAGTGGTCCCGGCAAACTTCGTCTTGCCATCAAGTAGGCTGTTGAAAAACGCTTTTGATCATCCCATATAAAATGACAGTTTCGTTCGCGCTCGTTTTTTTCAACTTTCCCGGTGAATATCCTGGGATTTTTATACACACAAACACGTCGGAACCCTTGACGAACAAAACTGAAAAAGAATCATTCAAATCCGTTGACATTCGTAAGCCATTTCGTGACATACAAACACCATTCCATTTTTATTTATATAGATATTACCACAAATCTAAATAAAGTTTTACTTTTGCGCCCATGAAGTTGTCTTAATTATCTAAACGACCGATGGAAATGATATGTACCATTCATCTGTACTAAAAATACTTCAAGAAGAAGCATACTGATGTAGTTGAAAGTTTCGTTAAGTTCACGGAGCTCTAACAAACGAAATATAATACAGCATCATTGGAAAATCTAATTCATTTGAATTAAATTCAAGCTTTGGTATTGTTAGCATGTTCATATTGTAATATTGGATATTGGAATCACTTCAGCATGCTCTAAATAATGTTCAGAAGTGTATAAATAGCTATTAAATTGAAAACATTTCAAAATTTGTCATTTGTTTGTTTTAGGGCTCTTTTCTTCACCTTCGCTTAAGCCGTAAACCACGTTAAACCCATTTAATAAAACTAGATTTAAGACCTAAGTGGGGGTGAAAAAAATCATAGACATATAAAATTAGAGTATTTCTGGAACCTGGATTTTTTTTTTTTGTAAAACCTGGAAAAACCTGGAAATATCAGGGAATTTCATTTCGGTAAACGAGTAGACACCCTGATTTACCCCGTCTTCAGCCAAAGGCTGCACAGACTGAACAATCACTAACATTAGGCAACGAACAACACTGAACACCCAGTAGCCCAGTGAAAAAAATTCGTTTGAAGAAAAGTTTCCTCCGACTGGAGCGGGAATCGAACCCACGCTCCGTGACACAATATACCTAAACGATTTACGCCGCTAACCGCACGGCCACGAAGCCCTACCAAATAGGCTTACAAAATCGAGTCAAAAAGCTGACAAAATGGAGGGGTAGACAAAATCGGGTCAGTACTGTATAGCCGTATTTAAGAAAAATAAAGTCGAAAAATTGAAAAGGGCGTAGCTCCAATTTTCGACTTAATCTTTCAAAACTCAAATAGGTTATGGCTTTCATAGATGAGCACTCTCAGGATCTGAAGACAGAATTTTGTTAACATTCGATGACCTCGAAAATGTTCCACTGTGATATTCTGTGATTCCTTTTATGGAAACTGTTATCAAATGTCAACTTTGAAATGTGTCTAAAGAGTATTTATTGAAAAGTAGTTTGAACTGTTTTTGAATTCTTCGAGGGGCCTCTGCTGGGGGTCCGGGGCATGTTTCCTTCCCCATCTCTAATCCGGACCTGCTCCTCACTGTAAGTTTACTGCGCTCTTTCGATTGGATCTTTTTCCGCCGACAGACCGGGACTTTTGTATGGCAATTGAGCCGAGTGAGCGAGCGAGGGTTTTGTTATTATTATTCTTATTTTGACTTTTAGTGCATTCCAAAGCGTTTTTGATTACCATCGCTCCTGTGTATGTGTGTTTGCATTAAGCAAGTAAGCAATAATGGTGGCGCAGCGCAGCGATTCTTATAAGAGTCTCTTTCCCTCTTGAGGTATCCCACAGTTTGGTCCGGCGAATGGATGGAATGGCGGAGCATGGGATGAGATGTGGGAGGGATGCTACCGAGTTGATGCGAAGAGGTCCGAAAGGGAACTGGCAAAAACACAGGGAACCACCGCCGTCATGTTTTTGTTTTCTCCTCTTTAGGTACGTCTTTTCATCGCCACGACACGCTGCCTCTCTCTCTTCCTCTTTGGATCGATGAATTTTTCTGCTGAGAAAATCTGCTCTTACGATTGAGACCCTTTGGAGGAACGCTGGCTGGCTGGAGGTTTCCCAAGAGTGAATAATAAAGAGACCGAGCATAAATTTGAGCCACAGCTTGGGTAGAGATCAAATGGGGTTTAGGGTGCCTTTTTGTACGATATTGTATTTCCAGTTGAGGTGGTTTGATGTTACAAATATGTTAAAGACTATTCTCTTCTAAGCAGACCTCACTAAGGTCAAAGAGACCAAAAATCATTAAATCTCTCGATTTACTAATTTGTTAAATGGATAGAGCTTAACCCAACTCTATCCAGAAATTTCTGATGAAATACTTAAAAATGCATAGACTTAGTAATTAAAAAATGAATACCACCAAGAAATTTTCCAGGATGTTTTTAAATGGTTCTCATAAGTATTGGCACAAGAGTTCGTCCCTC
The DNA here is from genome assembly GCF_002204515.2 of Aedes aegypti. Taxonomy (NCBI): domain Eukaryota; kingdom Metazoa; phylum Arthropoda; class Insecta; order Diptera; family Culicidae; genus Aedes; species Aedes aegypti. The sequence goes on from NC_035108.1 coordinate 4,190,470, forward strand.
TAATTTCAAAGATTCCAGATTCTTCAAAAAATTATCTTAGGAACAGAACTTTACCATTACACCAGGATTTTCACCAGAAACTCGGAGGATTGCTTTGGAATATATCTCGAAGATTTGTTAATACACCACTTCTTTTCTAACACTCATATAACGTTTTTTATGATACCTCCAGTTAGTCCTCCATTTTTGTATAGTAATTACTTCATAAAGTTCTTCCATGAAATTCCTCTAGTTATTTTCGTTGATATGTTTACTAAGCATTTCTCACTCTGCTGAAAGGTGCCTTTCTGCTGCACATTTACCCTATCGCGGAGGAATGCATGTTGGGAAAAGATAAATGGTTGGTTTTCTCTCGCCTCTTTTGCGCATGCTGGCCACGATCAATTCGCCTTAGCTGCACCATCTCATCTCCGACGACCGTCCGCGGGGGTTGCATATAGAGGGGGGACTCGAGTGGGGCCACACTCTGCCCCTTTGCTCCAACCAGGGCACAGATCTTCCCCGCGTTCAATTACGGACAACCCGAGCTAGCTGGGCCACAACTAGTTGGATGCTGAGCCCAATTGAGAGAATAAGTGCGGCGGTGCACAGTGGTGGGCGCTCATAGGCCAAAACTCGGAAATAAGTTTTTCGATCTCTTGTCTCTTTATCTTATACTACTTGCGTGGCCTTTGGTTTCGAGCGGCTACCTACAAAAAAATAATTATCTCGTGTATTTTTATGTCAATTTTATAAAGTGGGATCAGTTTATGCATTATTACTTTCCCAATAGACAAACTTTTTGGAATGCTCTAGTTTTTTAACAAATTGTGTATTAGCTTTCTATAAGCACATTTACATTTTGCAGTACCGTAAAACGGGGTAACTTTGATAGTTTTTTCGATGAAAACTTGAATATTTATGCATGTTGTTTCAAAGAATTATAATTTCTATTTTTAACACAAGTACTGGTATCCTAATTATCGACTGAAGTTGATAGATTGCCAAAAGATTTATTCTGAATGGATATATAATTTTTCATATAATCGAAAGAAGGTTTTCTGTTTTGGGATTATAAATCGAACAAAATTGATTGAATTACGTAACATTTATAGGGCGTTGCATACCTCTAGGCGTTTAACGCTATATGGAAATTTCTGACTTAGATTACAAAAATGGCCCCAGTTTGCAAAAAAGGGTTCTCGCTAAGAGATTTGAGACCGAATTCATGTTCAGCTACAGCTAGGCTGTCAAGGATAAGTGACGAACTCATTATGACTTCATCAAATAGTGATCGTAGAACATATTGTTTGTAAGCGTTTCAAAAATGCAAAAATCTTATAATTTTTTAATAATTGCATATAAATTCTCAAATATGCTTGATTCCAACGAAAATAGCTTTGGCATGAAGTATCATTCTAATACTCTTTACTTTTGCATTCGTTTTGATTAACTGATTAGCAGAAACTTTGTTATTTCGTTTAGCATGTTGTGGGTCTCGCACTATCAAAGTTACCCGCATTATCAAAGTTACCCCGTTTTACGGTACTAATTACATTACTGTGTCAAGTCTACCAATTCGTGGTCCACATAGACGGCCATGGTCCACATAGACGGCCATTACCTTTCCGTGAACCAAGCTTAGGGCTGACTTGCGCTTTTATTGTTCCACCAAACACTGCAAAATGAAATTGCTCATCTTCGTATGTAATTAGGAATTGAAAAAAGTATCACAATATGCATATGCTATGAACATCTTCAGGATTGAAAAATTATGTTAAAGCTTTAAATATCCATATACCAAATTTATGCTTATGAATATGTAAAGCAACTATGAGCAAATAATCTTTTTCTATTGTATTTTAAAAATCCTGATATGTTAGGTGTACCACTATTTCCACCCTAAGGAAAATTATCAATTTTATATTATTTAAAAGTAGTTTAATATTGTCAATATGATAGATTGAAGCTTTTAATCCATGTTTAATAAAAATGATTTATGACCTCTTCTCAGAACAAATGGAACCACTGTGCGGTGGAGTGCAAACCCGGTACAGCTGCACTGAAGTGACCGTACCGACACCGACACGATCTTGCTGCCCATGGCAGGGTCTGGAGCGCGAGAGAAACAGGGAGGAGGACGTTTGACCTGGGAACACACAGAGATCCGTCCAATCTTCGAGACTTGATTCAGAAGTGGTCGGTTGGTGGTCGCAGCATTCCAGAGCGTTCGAAGTTCGGTTACTCGCCAGCAGACCCCCCTCCCTCCCTTAGGTCTCGATGTTCATCATGTTGCTGGTTTCGCATCGAACTGATGAATACTGCGATGCTGGTCGGTCGGAAAGGGTTGAGCAATGGAACTTTTTGCCCTGAGAAAGACACCGGGAAATAAATAAATAAATATTTCCACTGTGAATGTTGAATGAGAACAGATTGTTTCGCAATTTGGTTGGTCTGTTTTCTGCTTGTAAAAGTGAGGGCATAGCTAGTATGTCTCAAGGTATCATTTCTAGCTCGAAAAAAAAGTCAACGATTGCGGTTGGAAAGTTTTGATTATCTCTGATCATGGCTTAAATCTGTTCGAGTCGAATGCTCAACTGACTTCCTAATTTAGCGAGCCTTTTTTCCATTTTCGTGATTGCCTTAGCCATAGATAAACCCAATCCTAAACGATCTTCTTATTTGAAATTTATAATCGTTCCAGTGATTCGAGTACAAGGCACATTTGTTAACCATAAAGAGGTACCAAATTTGTCGATATCTAATTTCCCAAAACAATAAACCATCCATTGATCGAAGATAGGTGAATAAATGTGATGGTGAAAGGGCCTGTGCTCCACTCGTTCAATCGTTTTATGCACCGGCTGGAGCCAGACTTTAATTACACTCGTATCTCACTTCTAATTTTCTCCCGTTCGATTGGTGCTTTAATTCAGCTTTTATGACTAGACGACCGCATAATCCAGACACGTTTTTTTTTCTCCAAAGTCACGTAGATCCAGCGGGAATCATTATCCACCGATCCATTATCGATCACAGAGACTCCTATAGAAAAGGAAACCCAAAATGCTAGAGAAATATTTTATTGGCCTATTGCTAGTCGTTCGTCATGTTGATTGCCTTCCCCTTGGTCGTCCCTATCTCCACCCTAGCTCACCAGAGTCGGGAAAGGACTACTACTCTGTAGAGAAATGACTTTCGGCATCTTTTTAAGAACTTGGATTCCGAGAATTGTACGGCCCATAGGCACTCGTAACTGGAGGCAGACCGAGACGTGGGTTGGTTGGGATGCCTCTTGAGGTGATCAGGTTTCAGCTCTGAAGGATTGGAGTGGAAAAACACGAGTATGAGTAGTGTCTTAGGGGTGGGCCCGTTTCCCAAGGTCTCGCTTCGAAAGTGGGTAAATATTTATGAACGAATAATTTTGGGACAAGTTATTGCACAATAAACTATCAGAAGATCTGTTCGAGTTGAATTTTTTAATGTATATCATCTGGTAACTCATACCCACATCTACATGGATAAGATCACACTGATAGCATGTGACACAATATCACGTGAAGGGCTATTATTGTTCACACTATCATCATAATAAAATAATTTCAGTAATACCTAGACATGCCTTGCATACTTTTTTTAGGAACAGCTCTCAAATTTTATGTTTCTACAAAAGAGGGAAGAGAATTATGATTATATCTAGTTTAAATATACAATGTTTGAATACGATGGATTTCTTCAAGTCGACTGTAGTACACGACACTGAAGACGGCCTTAAAATGAGGTCGAAATACGCGTATCGGTCAAAGGATACAAATTCTAGTTGAATTAAATGGTATAGTTTTTATGTTCTAATCTGATTATCAATAGACAGCATTCCACTTCAATCATATGGGCATTTTGCATACAGTCTGGCGAAGAAGAAAAACGAAGACATCTAAAGTACTGGGAAAAGCAGTGAACTTCCTACCAAATAACTTGGACTGAATATGCTTTGTTGGTCTGAGTCAGATTCGATCCCAGTAACCTTCTGCATGTTCTTATTTTATAAATGTCCATTTTACCGCAAAGCTATTGTAAACACCTATTCTTCAATACTATTCGTAGCGAGATCCTGTGCGGCTTCATAGCCATACTCGGTAAAACTCTGCATTCCAGAATCCTTAGCATATTTTTAGCGATAGAAAGATCCTTTGAAACATCATTTTTGAATTTCATGAGAAGTCTCACCTCTACGTTTTTTTACGCAATAACCTTGGTAACTTTCTATAACGATCCTTGTTAACGTTCTAGATAGAATCTTGATTCGGCAATGAATTCGCCAGAAACTCTAACCGAAATCTTTAAAGTGATTCGTCATAGATCTTTAAAAGACAATTTAATAGATAGATCATAGATTCGTCTCCAACCCAGACAACCAGAAATCGCATGAAAGTTCACGTTATAACTCGTTTATTCATACTAATTACGTCAAACTCGCAAAACACCGTGGATAAACTCGTCAGATTGTTGAGTTTCCTCGCTTAAAACACTTTTTTCTGAGTTTATTTGTACATTTTGCTTCGTCCCGTACACTCGTACAAAGTAAGTCGAATCAATCCGTAGCAGCTGTCAAATCAACATTTATTATCATATGTTAAGTCGCATAAGATCACAGGTTAGCTCGGTAGAATATGTATACACTCGTAATGTATGTTATTATTCATCACATAATAAATGCACGCATATCGCCTCCACTTTTGTACGTAGAAGGCCTTTTCGCGACATCCTATAAGTGAAATTTTGTACATACAAAGCCTCCAGATGATTTCGTTATACGTACATTTTGGTTGTCTGGGAATGCCATCAGGAATTCATGAAAAACTTCTCGTTTGGATCTAGTAGAGTAAGAAAACAGATTTTTGAATCATAACTAGTTTTCATACCCTTCCTATAGATTTTAGCTTATTCTGTTCGGAAGTCCAAAAAATGACACAGAATTCTTGTAGGTCAAAAACAAGTACTTTTTTAAATGATTTTGCCAATAATACAACATTTGCAGTAGTTTGTAACGATCTTATCGGATATGCTACATATCACGTGAGTATTATATCAAAGGCTAGAATTGCTAAAACTTTGAAGAGTCCCACCCACAGACTAAAAATATCGGGAACATTTTCAATCGGGAACAAATTTTTGATGAGAGCTTTGCGGGAACCTTACCGGGGATCGAAACGATAATTGACCATGTTTATGTTTGTTTCAGAAACCACTTAAAAGAATTGCAAATAAAATATGGTATGTTGTATTCTTTTTTGTGCTCAACTGTTGGTTAAAATCTGGGCTGAATTTTTTTTGTCATATTTCTTGGCAGATCTAAGTGGCTTTCTATTGAAATCCGGAACAGATTTAGTGAGATTTTTTGACTGTTCGATGGTCCTCCTTTTGATGTTGCATGTATTTCTGCAGGTTTACAATGACTCCAGCTATTACAAGCGAATCTCTCGTTAGATTATTAATTCTGGAATAGAAGAATAATGATCGAGGTCCTTTTTGTTTCATTTTTTACGATATTCTTGCAAAAATCTAGTAATGAAAAAAAAAATAATATATATAAAATCTCGAAGTCCTTGTTAGAAGCAAATTAGCATAAGCATAAGCATAAACAGATGACCGTACAATTCGTAGTTGCTACTCCGCGATTGACTAGGACAATCGAAATTGCACAGAGAATCAATGAACGGGGCTTGGGATTAGCTAACCATTCTCAATGTGTACAATTCGAGGCTCAAAATATAATAAAGTTAATAACAGCGCCGGCCACGTCCTTACAGTCATCGAGGAAGGGAAGGGATGTTAGTGTGACTATCGTTGTTACTAGAGACCGAGATCACCTCTGCATCTCCACGGTATTCGCAGGAAGGATTGTTAGTGGGAAGGGTTTAAAAGCTACATGATCAGGATTCACCTTGGTAAGTGATGTGACTCATGAAACTTTGATTTAAACTTAGACAAATGTATGTCGTCATCTGTGCTGACGAACTATTCATAGATTATTGTTAACTGAAAAAAAAATAATATTTTTACTTTCATTTGATGAGTGTTTTTTCAAGTTTTTGCCGACACACGGGGAGATGAACCATTCATTATTTATTTATTTAATTCACAAGCATTGCATATCAAAAATAGATAAAAGGTTAAAGATCTTTGCATGCCTTCGTGAAAAATAACAAGAAATTAATAATTAATCAGAGTTAAAACTAATACTAATGTACTAAAGAAAGGTAGAAAATAATAAGAAAAATTGTACTTAACAAAATCCAATTCAAATCTTGTTAATTTCTCCTTAAAAGAAGCAACTTCAATCTTGGATACTTGACAAAACCAAAGAATTGGAAGTTTCGTAAAATTCTTGTGCTCTCCAAAATACAGGAATAAACGATCTTTTGACCCATGGACCGAATTCTGAATTCCACAAATATAAAATGAATCCGACCTGAATCTCTATAAAATGAATTAAAACGTACCTGAAGCACTAGACTATAAAGTGAATCAGACTTTAATCCTTTGATAATGAAGTGAATCAGTCCTAAACTGCTTAGGCATGGAGTGAATTGGGCATTATTCACTGAAAAATACAGTTAAACTAAACTGAATGATTCAAATTCGAAGTGAATCAAACTTGAACCACATGAATATGAAGTTATTAGGACATGAATCAATTGAACATGTAGTAATTCAGACCTGTATTACTAGAATATAATGTGAATCAGACCTGATTTAATTGAATATAATGTGAGTCAGAACTGAGACACTCGAATATGAAGTAAATCAATCCTAAATTACTTAAAGATGAAGTGAATCTGACATGAATAACTGAGTTACATGCACATGAAGTGTTTCTGTCATGAATCTATTGGATACGAAGCGAATCAATGCTGAATCAGTTTAATGTGAAGTGAATCAACCCAGAAACACTTGAATATAAAGTTTCTCAATCCAGAATAATGAATTTATAACCAAGTTGTTTGCCTTCCGTATGTTCTTGACTTGAATGAAAAAAAAAAACTATTAATTTTATGCGCTTTCATTACCACGCTCAGTGATCAACTGAAATTTTAAAGGAATTCTAGGAACTAACATCTTTGAAAGTGTCCTGGCGTATTCCCCCAGTATATTGAATATGGAATATGGAACGAAAAACCTCGGAACATCTGCTGTGCATCAGTTGTAGTGCTCTGTACAAGCGCCTTTGTACAAATTCCTAAACAATTGCAATTCAAAATGCGAATAGCAAACAGGGGTATACCATCAAAGTTCAACTAAATGGACGCAGATGTTTTAAGGACCTCTTCAGGACTTTTCCTTCCAGGAGATTTTTTTTCACATTCTCAGGAATTACTTTGGGACCATGAATGATTTTCCAAAGAAAGCCATTAAGAATTCTGCTCTTCTGTTAATACCTAATACTGTTAATACTGGTTAATACTGTTAACTAGCTTTGATACATGTATTAGCGGTTCTTATGAGGAAACGACTTTTAGTGTCGAATCATAAATGGTCATTTTAAAACGTGATAGAGGCAGCGGAACAGCTGTCCCGCATTTGATTCAACCAAACATAATTCAACAACAAATGCGCTTCGGTAAAAGTCAGCTCCAAAAGTCAACGAGTTGGGAATGTGTAAACAGTCAAAAGTGTGACATTGATGGCCTTTTCAATCATGTCGCCGCTTATGCTTCACCACGCAAATGAGCATAAAAGAGCTGCATTCCTAGTGCGCAGTGTGGTCAGCATCGGATTCGAATGGATCCCTAGAAGATCTTATGGTTCCCTCCAACCGTTTGGCAACCTTCCACAGCACGACAAACACTCACGGCTCGCGCTTACCTGATGGCAAACTGGTCCTCCGAGCACGTTTCGGAGTTCTGGAAATGAAATATTCAAACACTCCAGCGCCTCTCCACGAACCCGTTTGCGCACGGAGAACGCCGGCGGCCCTTTCTCATCTCTGTATCTCTCTGGCCCGCTCTGGCCGGAGCCGCTCGGATCCATCCTTCCAGGAATTCTGTCTGGGATTTCCAGTTCTTTTTCATAGGTCTTTTTTTTTGTTTACATTTCTAATACACGACCAGCTCGTTGGTGGCATATCAGCTGCATTCCATTGCCCTCCGTTTATACACTTCTCACTTTCATCCCTTTCCGTGTGATCATGCTTTTTGGTGCGTTGCGTACTCTCTCGCACGTAGGCTCGCAGAGGATTTTTCCGTTCTGAGTCCTAAATCTCAAATCTCCCACTACAGCTATGGTTGTATGGTGATAATCACGCCGATGATGAAGGGTCCTTGTACTCTGCATTTCATGGCAATGCGTGGGATGGGAAAATCGATTATTAGAAATTTGTATAGTTGCATTGGTTGCGGTGTTATTTTTTGCTTCGAGTGGTGAAGTTTTCCCATAACAGTTTCTCGTTTTTTTTTTGTCGGGAGGGGTATTTAAGGATCGTGTGAAAATGCAGCTGATGGTAATGCGATACGGTTTTGATAAACTTACAGATAGGAGCAATTGTCAACAAGTTGGTAGCAATTAATTTTCGAACTATGGTTTTAAGCTATGGGAAACAAGAGAATGAGAAACAATATTCTCAAAACAAATACTGCCATTTTTGTCCCATGGGATTTCCTATAAACATGGGACAGTCATGGTAATAGTGGCAGAGTGGATAATGTAAATAGTTTTCGTTTCTAATGTTCGTTTTTTAATTTCTTTTCAGGTATGTTTCGGTGTCCAGGAAACCAAATGTAATGTAGTCTATGTACCGTAACCTGGAGGTATAGTATTTCAGTGGATATTAGGTGGTAGTTATGCACAGCCATGTCTTTTGAGTTGAATGTTTCGAATTTGTATTGAGCTTGAACAATAATATTGTGGGAAATATTTTCTTGAGAATAGGTTTTTATACCTAAATTGAAAATGTTTACTTGTGCATATAATCTTGTTAATAATGTGATTCAAAAAATCTTCAAAAACAGTTCATAGTTTGCAGTTGTAAAATCGTTCTTCAATCAACAGTATTGCCAAGTAAATTTAAAAGAATTTGATTTAAAAAGTTGTTTTACCTAAATTTACCAAAATCTTCTCTTTTATATTAGAGAGCATCTGTTGGAAATAAATATGAGAGAAACCCTGGAAACTTAACGGAGGCAGTTTCATACGCGAAGCAAACAAATTGACTGGATCCATTCACAATAATGTTACTTGGAGTCTCACAAATGAATAAAAACATCGCTTCAAAAATTATGAAATTTGATACCATGCTTTATAGTGGCCACATCCCCGAGGGCACCCGGAACGCTGCTACAGGGTGGTCACAGTAACTTGAGATCTTGTAAATATCTCTACATACATCGTCTTGAAGAACCATGTCGTTTGAAACACATAATGACATGGTTTGTGATGTATTCCGATACGGTCACATGCCCCGGGGCAGTCGAAACCTGCTACAGGGAGGCTGATGCGGCCACTAGTCTTGTCAGTATATCTAGAGATACCTCCTTGTAAAAAAAACCCTTTTAGAGGCCCGAAAAACGTTGCTATTCAGCAATGCCAAGCTGAGGGACGTAGGTTCGAATTTCACCGGCCGTAAATCTTTTCGGATTGGAAATTTACTCGACTTCCCAGGTTATAAAGGGTGTCCAAGATGAAATTGCCACACACAAAATTGATTCGCAAAATTCGAGTTTTCATCCGATTGCCATCCAATTTTCAGGGATTGATAAATAACTACAGTCGATTCTCCACATCTCGATGTTCTACATCTCGATATCTCTCCCTATTTCGATGATTTCATAAGTCCCTTAAGTCTGCATACATTTTCACTCTCCACATCTCGATATCCTCCTTATCTCGATATCTCCATATCTCGATGTGTTTCTGTTGATTTTTCGTTCTCAATTTTCTCTCCGTATGCCGATATGACCAATATCGAAGGTTACTAGACCAAAGTTTTGGGATTCAAAACAAATTAGGAGCGAAAAATGACGTCTGTTTGTTTATTACTTTCTTGGCAACGGAGTGTTTTTCAATCTAGTATTCATCAAGAATTTATTCTTTGTCTCGATCTCTCCCTATCTCGATGGTCCCTTCGATATCGAGATGTGGAGAGGCGACTGTACTAAGATACATTAACCAAACTCTTATGATTAGAAGACATGGACACCGTCTTCAGCCATTTAGCTGCACAGACTGTAACTTAACACTAGACAACGGACAAGCATGCTCCAGTGGCACAGCCGAGAAACATTCCTGACGAAAAGTTTCGACGACTGAAGCGGGAATCGAACCCACACCCCATGACACGAAGCGATTACTGCCTGGCGACACTAACCACTCGGCCACGAAGCCCACTCAGAATAAATGGCAGAATAAATCATTTATATCTGTGTTAAATTTTGTCTTTGTAATAACTCCCAAATATGAGATGAAATTCCTGCTGCAAATCCTGAAAAAATACTTGAAGAAGTAAAATCCACCAAGAAGTTGGTAAAACCCTTGTAAATTTGTGGATATTATGGCTGTTTAGCGGTATCAGCCGCCACGAACCGTGGGCTCAATTCGCGCTCCATTTGGTGGAAAGTTTTCATCCAACTAAAAATTTATCACTGAGCTACTAAGTGTTAAAAGACACGCCAACTTCCATCGCTGGCCACGCCCATCTTTATTACGATGAAGGGAAAGAATATTGATGGTATGACATCCTTTTTAGGAGTGACCAGTAACTCACTGATTTATGGAAGTATTTCTGACAAAATTCAAAGCAAAACTGCATTTTTTCAAGAGATTCCTGAATATTGGTTTGGTGGAATAGCTGAATTTGCATGAATAATTTTTGAATAGATCTTTGCAAAATAATCTAGGAAAAATATTTCGGGATTTTTTATTTGGAAAATTCCTTCAATAATATCTGGATAAACTTTAAAAATAATGCCTGAAAAAATGCTTGAGAAATCATGGGAGAAACTGGAGAAATTCTCCAGGTATTATATGCAGGAATCTCCTCAGATATTTTGGAGGATTTACTAAACAGATTCATTGGGAAATTGCTAGAATTATTATGGAGAAAGTTTTGTTTTTATTTTCGCATGAAGCTCTGAAGGAATTCTTGAATGAATGTTAAAAAAACTGAACCCTTGAAGTGATTCAACAAATATCATGGAAAGTATCAGGAAGCTTATGTAGAAAATATTTGAAGACTACCTTATAAGAGTTTTTGGAGGAGTCACCGCAGAAATCCCTGAAGAAACGCTAAGAAACTGAAGAAATATATCGAATTATTACTGAAAAAATACAGTAGAGAACTGATATCTGCATGATTTTTTTTTTTTTTTGATAAATTTTGGCAATAATTTTTGACAGGACTCCTTGAATCAAAAACTTGGAGGAAGACTTTTACGAAAATATCTAGAGAAAATCATTCAAGCACCTTTGATAGAACCAATAAGTAGTAGTTTATGAATCCTCATAGCTCATTGTTGTCATTTCAGGACAATCTCACAATCATGAATGGAAATCTATGAACATTTTTGAAGAAGTGCTAGGAAAAACTCCTCAATAAAATTATTTAAAAAATTCCTGACGGAATTACCAGAATAATTCCAATAAGCAGGTATCTGTTAGTCTATTTAGCACACATTGTTTCAGAATTACGAAATTAATTCAGAAATCCATTGAAAATCCAATTATAATCATTGAACGATTTTTCATGAAAAAGCAATTTGTGAACGTTGTCAGTTTCTTGGAGGCATTACTGAAGGAATATTTCTTAGGAATTATAAAGAAATTCTTGAAAGTAACTTTTGGTGAATTAGATATGTGCATGCAGAAATACATATAAAAATTCTTGTAGATTTTTCATTCAAGTTTTTTTTTGAGAATTCCTCCAAAATATGCATTGAGAAATGCATATTTTTTCAACAATGATTATTGGATTGTTTTTGGAGTGAATTGCAGATGGAATTCATCAGGAATACAAATGGGGGGCCCAGATAGCCGTAGCGGTAAACGCGCAGCTGTTCAGCATGACCAAGCTGAGGGTCGTGGGTTCGAATCCCACCGGTCGAGGATCTTTTCGGGTTGGAAATTTTCTCGACTTCCCAGGGCATAGAGTATCTTCGTACCTGCCACACGATATACACATGCAAAAATGGTCATTGGCATAGTAAGCTCTCAGTTGAAAACTGTGGAAGTGCTCATAATAACACTAAGCTGAGAAGCAGGCTCTGTCCCAGTGGGGACGTAACGCCAGAAAGAAGAAGACAAATAATAATTAATGAGAAAAATTTGAAAAAGTATTCAAGAAGCCCGGAAAGTTCATAAGCAATCGTATGAGAAATTGCACAAAGAATTCATTGTGAGATCTTCGAAAATTCTGAAAAAACTCCTTGAATTTCTGAAAAAAAAATTAAAGCATTTCTAATACTTGAAAATATATTTGAAGCAATTTTTGAAGGGGAATTTATAAACAACGTTTCGGAGAAATCCTTGAAAAGAATTTCTTGAAAAAAGTCTGGATATCAACTCGGAGGATTTTTTAAAGGAACAATTACTTGAAGAATCTGGAATCACCAGAAATATTTGAAATAATCCGAGGAATTCTTGAAGAACTTAATCTTTCGACATGAATCCTGATTTAACCCCAGGTATCATTTCTCAATAAATCCACATGAACATGAGCTCATGATTGACCGCCCGCAGTTGCTACTCCGTTATTACAAAAACAGCTCTACCTACTCAGGGAACAGACGCTACTCAGGATCAGTAGCGTCCTCAATGTGTAAGTACTGGTGCTCGTATTTGTATAACAAACAACAACGGCACCGGCTGCGCCCGAATGCAGGTCAATTTGGGGATGGGAGGGAAATGTTGACATTTTACTTGCTTTATGGAAGCCGAGGAGTTCTCTGCACTACCATAAGTTAACACTGGGAGTTTGGATATGAGAAGGGATTGGGTAGAGGATTCGTTTTGGTAAACGTTAGCTATATAATTTGAAATGATGCGCCTAAAAAAAGAAAAAGTGTTCGTCGCTCGTCTCCGTAGGAACAAGTGTCAAAGTCGAAGGATCAAACACTATTTAAATCATTTCGTAATAAATCCACACTCCACAAAGTACTCTCAAGAGAATCTCTGAAATGATTCTCGATGGTATCCGTTGAACAATTCCTAGGGAATCCACTGGAAAATTTCCTGGGGGACTTCTTGGAGAAATCCCTTGACTCATTTATGTACGATTTTCTATAAGAATTCCTTATGCAATACACTTTACCCAAATATGTCCTGGGGTACTTATTTAAATATCGATGAATTTTTCGAGTTGAAACATTTATCGGCGTAAAAACTCAAAATCGACGGCCTGACGATGATCGGCGCATGGCGCGCCGCCGGTGCCTCAATCGGCGTCAGCGTGACGGCGGCGGCGCACAGGTCTACTGTGGAAGAGCTCTTATGAACACTCAGCTGATTTGCATTGTCCCGACCCAGTTGAGACGTAACGCCAGAAAGAAGAAGAACATTCTAGACACTTAATGAAATTTGATTGAACAGTATTCATATCGTTCCGCATTTGTCACATCTCTCGGGGCACTCGCAAATATCTCTTTAGATACCGTCTTACAAAATCATGAAGTATGATTTGCAAATTGACATAATTCAAGTAGGGGTAGAGCACCAATTTTCGACTGATTCATATGATTTTGGCCTACTTCCTATGGAAATTCGAAAACTGGCACAGATGTGTTACTATCAATATTATCTTTATTTAAGAGATTTTCAGCCCTAGGCTGGCTCATCTCAAGAAAGAAGGTGGCACAGATTTCTTGCAGGTTGAAAATTAGTGCGTTTCCCCTAGAGAACAAAAATGGTAACATTTTCGGTACCGTTTTTGTCGAAATGACAAATTCTTACTCTACGGAATTATGTTCCAATTCCGGTGGCCAATAGTCACCATGTTCAGTCAGAACATTTTGAAAAACACAATACAATTTCCTACCGGATGTTTCTTGGTATATATAATTGGTCTAAAAAAGTTATGCAAGTTCGAATTCATATAAATTTTCGCCCACCTCAACTTTTTTTTATGTAATCCCTGTGTAATGCATTTTTAGCAGTTAATATCTCGAAAACCAGTCGAGGTATTATATTTTTGAAAACGGCGATAGATTCAGCAACTCTGAATTGAGTAAACAGCACTTTTTTTGCTTGGGGTGAAAAGTATACGAATACAAATATGGCAAGTTTGGCAAAGAAAGCACTTGATCGATAACTGTGGAAGTACTCTAAGAGCACTAAGGTGAGAAGCAGTTTCTGTCTCAGTGGGGACGTAATGCCAAGAAGACAAAAGAAGCTACTTCTGAAATTACAGTTCGTTACAATCGTCTATCGCTTGTGGTTTAAAATTCACAAGCTGTATTCAACTGATAACATAAGCTGAGCAGTTTACTTTTCTTGATAATGCAAAAATAAATGTGAGGCTTACACTGAAAATGGTGATCGAACGTTGACCAACGGTCGTTGAATACTTTCAATAAGATTACCCAGTGCATATACATACAGAACATGCATCCGTGAAGTAACTAACTACTGGTGCATATGAATAATAACAAATGATGAACGAGGGGTTCAAAGGAAACAAACAAAAACCGCACAAGGCTTTCAGATTAGGCCACAAGATGTCTTTCCTCGCTCTGACACCCAACAATAACAACGACCGCTGCTGATGCAAAGTTCAAATTACGACTTGCACTCAGAGAGAGAGAAAGAGTGCAATGTGATTTACAGATCACTTGTTTACTTAGAAGTATGAGCTCATCGCCGCATAAACCACGCCAGATGATATTGGTACCTTCTTGGAAGGATCTTATCTCATTCTTAAGTTCGGCAGAGGCCCCAGAATTTTCAATTTGAATGGATAAACAAGTTCATTCACGAAATGGTCGTTCTGTCGGCTCTGGAAAAAGTTTATGAATGCATTTCTCATGTAGACGCCAGCTTCCTGTGTCTGATTGGTGCATCTTCAAAACTACAAATTTATGAATGAATCGAATCGAGACCCTCCATGTGTTCAAGCTAGAGACTCTGCTTTTCAATTCATATCGTCTATCTCCCAAATCCAAACAAAAACTCGAATCGCTCTAATTTAAATATTTGGAATTTTGAACCATTCAGTCATTGTGTGGAAGAGAGGAAGCCGCTGCTCCTTTGTTCCCGTGGCCACCGCTATCAATTGAATCATCGTCGCCCCTTTTTATTTGAGCGCTCAGCAGCTGTATAGAGTGAGAGTAGGGGAGAATCGGTAGTAGCATTCATTTGATTTTCGGACAATTTCCTAACCTTTTCTTATTGCTCTGATGTTTAGAATTATGTTATATATGTGTGTCAATTAATTGAAACATTGTCAGTTAAAAAAATCTGCAAGCTATTCTCAAAAACGGAAATTAAATTTTAGATTGTCTCATCCCCATTATCCCCTAATAGTAATAGGGACACATCTCCACAGGGCAGGTAGTAGTAGATTTCTTTTTTGAGACTTCCCTTTTTTAATTCTTTATTGGTATCATTCCAAACATTACACTGATTTCTTATATCTTACAGAGCACTGTTATTAGACAACACTATCATCCTTAATTAGTAAAACAAAATTAAGCTTCTAATAACATTTGATTAACAACATATCACATTTCATTTGTCGTTGCAGTTCAGAATTTTTACAGATAGGGTGTCGACTGCCTGGAAAAACCTGGAAAGTCAGGGAATGTCAGGGAATTTATTCCTGACCTGGAAAGTCAGGGAAAATCAGGGAATTTCACTTGAGGTCAGGGAAAAATATCAATACTACAACACCAAACGAGTTTATTGTCTGCAAAGTAATTGATTATGCTGAATCAATACACCTTCAGCATGGCTTTGATTTGCAGCCGTGGACTTTAACCACTCGAATAAGGAACCAGGACCCAGAAAATTCTCCAGAAATTCTGAGGATGATTCTCAAAGTTCCTCGATTATTTTTAGTAATCCAGAAAATCATTGAAAAGCAGAAATTTCAGGAATATCATTTGAAATAATCTTGATAATCTATTGACCAGTGCTGGGAATGGTAATAGTAGTAGGCTTGAATTTCACGAAAATCACGTGGCTCTTCCCAGTACAGTAGTTCAAAAACGTGAATCTCATCAAGTGGCATGGGTGCATGAATTTTCTAAAACGTCATTGAAGGCTCTAAATGCGGGAAATGCAGCGGAAAATAGAACATTTTTCTACAGTAATTTTGGGTTGCCCTTAGCAATGGGTGTTTTGCAATTTTCAAGGCTTTTTGCAGTAGAAGCATTAACCTAAGAATGCTAATGTCGCTACTGTTCGTGTTACCAACATCTAGTTTGCCACGCGCTGACAGCTTGAGTACCGGTCCTCAAAGTGTCAAATAAATTTTAAAATCATCCACTACAACATGGAATCGAACAAACCATGAAAAGATACATTTAAAGGTGATAATAAACTAATTTAGTTTTGTGAGAACAGCACCATGAGGAGCGTTCTACTACTAATATTTCTATTCTCTTTGCCTACAGTATCGATGGACGTGAGTTTCACTGGCTTCGCTGACTGTGATTGGCTTTGTTTGGCTATTGTAGAGTGAATTTCAGACTTTTTCCCAGCCCTGCTATTGACAATTTGTAATATTGCTTAGCGATACTCGTAGATGAGTTCCTAGAAGAGTTGCTCGGAGCATTGCTGAAGTACAAGAGAAACATTAGAAACCTTCTAATCAACGCATTGTTCAAGCCCTGAATGCATTCCGTTAAGAATATTTAGATATTTTTTCGTGGAGAAAAGCTAGGGGTAATTCATATCGAAATCCTTAAATATTAACTATAACTAATCATCGTGAAGAATTATCAAATATATTCTAAGGAAAAACTAAATAAAAACAATTTGGAAAAAATATGTTATCCTGAAACATATTTTTATAAGCATTCCTGGAATAGTTCTAGGAAATCAAAATGCTATTTTTAGAAATATTAAAGACTGAAAGACATTCTCTAACAATTTTTAGAGAATCTTGGAGATGAGGAGCTTCTGGAGGAAATCTTTCAAGAGTTCATTGAGAAGTATTGAAGGAATATCTGGAAAAAAATCTTAAGAATTTTAAGAAGAATTTCTCAGCAATCTATGTGGAACTCCTTGAAGCAATTCTCCAAGAAAGTTTTATGGCAATGGCTAGAATTTTGCCTGGAAGAAGCCAAATTTTTGGATGGCTTTCTTTCACTAAAAAAAGTATGATGGATAATCGTAATAGTGTTGCCTCTTGTATAAAAAGGAAGGAGGACCAAAATTTTCGTTCATGCCTTAAATTTTAAATTAGGTCTGAGGTAGTTCACTAGCCGATAACATCTTTATTCATACGGATCTTCAAGTTTGAAATGTAAATAGATTCTCAATCGTTCAGTTTTATCATATCAACTTGAATAAACGTTCAAGAATGTCATCTGGCAGGTACATATATCTCAATAAAGCAAAAGCCTTTGATCAGTTTATTCATACGACCTATAACATAACGAATATGTATCTTCTTGTAAAAATCTTACTTATTTCGCTTCAAATTAACCAACTCAGTGGTCTGGAACTTTTCTGGAAAATGACTTGAAGGTCAGGGAAAGTCAGGGAATTTTATTTTCAAAATTGAGTCGCCACCCTGAGTTGATTTCACCTGCTTATAAGAGAAAAAAAAAGAGTTTTCAATTTACTTAACCTAACTTATATTTATAACGCATTAATCGTGGCCGCATATTGCAACGATATTTGTCTAACAATAAAAAAATATTTTATTTGACATTTGTTCCAATGTTTTAACATTGGATATTCTATGTAACTCATTAGTATTATACCAGGAAGCTTCAGAATCATCTTCAAAATTTTATTTTGAATCCTCTGCAGAGCTTTCTTCCTGGTATTACAATAGCTAGTCCATATTGGTACAACATACAACATTATGGCCTGAAAATTTGTTTGAAAAGCTTGTTCTTAAGACAAAGTTTTGATTTTCTATCAATAAGGGGACAGAGACATTTTACATATTTATTACATTTGGCTTGATTACCCTCAATGTGATTTTTGAATGTTAAATTCTTATCTAGCATGAGTCCTAGATACTTAACTTCATCTGACCAATTTATTGGAACCCCTCTCATCGTGACAACATGTCTACTTAAAGGTTTCAAATAAAGAGCTTTTGGTTTATGTGGGAATATTATCAGTTGAATTTTAGAAGCATTAGGAGAAATCTTCCATTTTTGCAAGTATGAAGACAAAATATCCAATTTTTTTTTGCAATCGACTACAGATGACACGCAGGCTTCGTGCTTTGGCGGAGAGGTCTGTGTCATCAGCAAACAAAGATTTTTGACATCCCTGATGTAATTCAGGTAGGTCATTGTATAATATTGGTCCCAAAATGCTGCATTGAGGAACACCAGCTCTTACAGGAAGTCTTTCAGACTTGGAGTTCTGATAATCAACCTGAAGTGTACGATTTGACAGATAACTTTGGATTATTCTAACAATGTATGTTGGAATATAAAAGTTTTTTCAAATTTAACAATCAAGCTTTCATGCCAAACACTGTCGAATGCTTTTTCTATGTCTAGAAGAGTAACACCAGTAGAATAGCCTTCAGATTTGTTGGAACGAATCAAATTTGTTACACGTAAAAGTTGATGAGTGGTCGAATGTCCATGGCGGAATCCGAACTGTTCATTGGCAAAAAATGAATTTTTATTGATGTGGACCATTGTTCTGTTTAAAATGATCTTTTCAAAAAGCTTACTGATGGAGGAAAGCAAACTGATTGGACGATAGCTAGAAGCTTCTGCAGGATTTTTAAGCAAGCCTCGGATTCCTATAGGAAAAGCTTCAGGAATTCTTCTAGTTAGTTCTTCTGGAGTAGTTCTAATTCTTCCAGGAATTTATCAAGAAATTCCACTAATGATACATATATGTACTCAATTTCTGAGGAGTAAAAACTGAACTCAAAATTTTCAACACAGATTCTCAAGCGATTCGAGTGAGAGTGCTAAGAAATGCGAGGATTTTTTTATGATACTCTCTCTCTCTCTTTCTCTCTTGTTGCGATGCTCACCTTTCTTCTTCTTCTGTCGGGTGTGGGATCACTGCGTCCATTTTTTAGGACTATTGTGATATACCCTATTACTCTATGTACACAATGTTTTCCAGTAGCAAATGTGCCTCCGGAATACTTTGCGCATTTGACTGAACTTTGAACCATCTGCCATTGATGGGCAGAAGTCCTATTTATGTTGCAGTGTTGTAGTTCCCCCAATCTGGCGTGATCAGCCTAATAAAGCTAACCACCTCCCTGGGGGATGCGTTCCAAATATCAGCTGGCTGTAAGTAGTGCTTGCCAAATATTTTGAACCTACGATGGTTTTTGCACTGCAAGAGCAGAGAAGGTGTTATGAGGTTTCGTCCGTCTCGTCACAGAAACGGCAATTTGTGTTTTGGACGACACCGATCTTGTATAAGTGGTATCTGCTTGGGCAGTGACCAGTTATTAGACCGATGTATGTTCTGAGATCCCTTTTGTTGAGACCTATAAGTTTTTGTGTTTGTGTCGTGTTTATTGTTACGAACCTTTTGGACTGATTCGCATTGGAAACTGTATTCCAATTTGATTGAATTTGACCGAACAACCAGTTGTTCAATTCCGTGTTTAGTGCAGAGTTTGAAATGCCAAGGAATGGCTCTGGACCTATGAACATATTGGTTGATCCATTCCTTGCTAGCTGATCGGCAATTTCGTTACCCTCTAGACCCGTATGTCCTGGGATCCAATATAGTTTAACTCGATTGCGTTCAGCTAGGGATTTCAGTGCAAGAATGCATTCCCACACAAGTTTTGAGTTGCAAGTGAAAGCCTTCAAAGATTGAAGCGCTGCTTGACTATCAGAGAAAATACAGATGGTGGCATGTCTGTAACTTCTTTTCCTACACAGCTGCGCACATTCCTTGATTGCATAGACTTCTGTTTGAAATACTGTAGGCCACTGTCCAAGAGAGACAGAGTTTTTGGTTTTCGGTCCGTATACTCCAGACCCTGTCAGATTATTCATTTTTGAACCATCTGTGTAGAATTTAATAGATCCTGATGAAATGGTGGGTCCACCACGAGAAGGAAAGACCACCGTGAATGGCGAGTCATAATTTACCACTTTTTCCATCCAGTCACTACATTTTTCAACAATAGGATTTATCGAAAATTCGATTAATATACTGAGATGACCTGTTAAGTCCCCTGATAGTAAGACTGTTGATCGTTTTAGCCTAAGAGCACTTTTCTCAGCATCCAGCTTTATGAATTGATCCAGCCGAAGCAGATTGAGTATAGCATCTAGGGCAAACGAGGGGGTACTACGAACTGCACCGGTTATGGCAATACAGGCAGTACGTTGAATTTTGTTCAGCTTAGCTCTAGCCGTAGCTTCCTTTGTTTTAGGCCTCCAAACAAGGGAAGCATAGGTTATTCTAGGCCGAACGATTGTTTTATAGATCCACATGATCATACTGGGTTTTAGACCCCATGTTTTACCACAGGTCTTTGAGCAAACCCAGAGTGAATTGAGACCTCTATTTATGATTGTTTGAATATGGGTATTCCAATTTAGTCTTGCGTCAAGTGTGATGCCAAGATACTTGACCTCATTTGAGTAAACTAATTGTATTTGGTTCAAGAAAAGAGGGTGGAGTAGTGTCTTTCGTCGTTTTGTGAACGGTGCAGTTGTTGTTTTTGAAGGGTTTATTCCTAGTTTCTCTTTTTGACACCAGGAGAGTGTGTGATTGAGAGCAATTTGCATCCTTGATGAAATAACGCTGTCAAATTTGCCTCGTACAATAATGACTACGTCATCTGCGTATCCAACAACTTCAAAACCCCTTCTTTCTAAGCTATCTAGCAGTTCGTCCATCACTAATGACCACAGTAAGGGAGAGAGTACTCCCCCTTGAGGGCATCCCCTTGTAGCCATTACAGTAATGCGCGAATCACTCAGCTCAGATGAGATCTGTCGATTTGCTAGCATAGCATGTATCCAGGTTGCAATGCATGGGTCGAAGTTTCTCCTCAACATTGCCGAACCTATAGACGAATAAGAAGCGTTATCGAACGCACCCTCAATATCAATAAATGCTATAAGAGCGATTTCTTTTGCATTAAAGGTTTTCTCGATCTTGTTCACTAGCGTGTGCAGTGCTGAGACCGTTGATTTTCCGCTTTGATAAGCAAATTGGGATTTAGAAAGAGGCATAGTTTTCATAAATTTAGAATCTATATACTCGCATAATACCTTCTCCATGATTTTGAGCATTACCGAGGATAGGCTTATCGGTCGGAATGCTTTAGGGTTGGTTTTGTCCTTTTTTCCTGCTTTTGGAATAAAGACAACTCGAACTTGACGCCAATCGTTTGGAATGTGTCCCAGAACTAAACTTGCCTTAAAAATCTCTACCATGTGTGGAATCAGTGTCTCTTCCTCTTTTTGGATAAGCGCTGGGAAGATTCCATCCATGCCAGCAGATTTGAATGGCTCGAAAGATCTCACTGCCCTAACAACCCTATCGCGAGTAAAAGCGTCTTTGGCAACCTTTATTGCGTTCCTTTTTGCTCCTGAGTCCCCTGATAGGAACCCGTGTGGAACTGAGACGTCAAGTCTGGCACCTTCAGCATTTAGACTCGTTTGTGGGATTGAATCAGGAAAGTGAACTCTTAGCATTTCACTCAGTGTTTCACAAGGTTCCACAGTGAGTGAACCGTCAGTCCTTTGAAGACTTCCCAAACCATTGGAGTGATCCTTCGAAAGAGTTTTATGAAGTCGAGCAGCTACGGGAGTTTTCTTAATGCTTTCACACATGAGAACCCATGATTTCCGTTTTGCTCGTCTCATTTCTTTGTTATACTCTGTCAGAGCCTTTCGGTATAGACTCCAATCAGAAGTGCGTTTGGCTCGGTTGAATTCCTTCCGAGCAGTTTTTCTGAGTTTATCAAGGTTGAAGTTCCACCATGGAACATCTCTGTTCGAACTAACTGTTTTGATCGGACAGCTCTCTTGATAAGCATTTAGAATTTTGTTTTTAATAGAATCCGAAGCTGCTTCTAACTGTATAATAGTCTGAATATTCGGCTCTATTATATAGTCTTCAGAACGGAGAATAGCTGAGTAGGTTTCCCAATCAGTTTTCTTGGGATCTTTAAACGACTTTTGAATCATTAGACCCCCTTCCCACTCGAAGACTATATGTTTATGGTCTGACATAGATATTTCATTATCGGTCTTTCCATCAATAGGACCCGAGGTGACGTTCGATCCTGTGATAGATGGCTGCGATCCTGTCAAGTTTATTGTGACTATAATTCCATCCTCTTCGTCGTCCATTAGTTCAACCGAAGGATGGAGTCCTGAGTCGTTCGGGAGTGTCAGAGGGGGATCGGTTTCCATGTTTTCATGCGAACTACTAAGAAGCTCATCTTCGGTCAGTCCAAGCTCACCTTTACCCACGCTTCAAAGTAACTCTTGAGTGTCCTGCCCGAACAAGACAGTCCTCGGGGTGTTGTGAAGGCACTCTTTTTCGATGGAATTTTACTCTGTTGTGTTTTGTGCTGCATTTTCTTCGCTCATTTTTGTTGCCTCCCTGCTTAGCAATTTTCCGCTCCCTCGCAAAGACGCATAGGAGAATTGGACATTATCCATATTATTATCAATTATTTTTTTTTATATTTATCTTAGCAATTTGTTTAAAAAGTCGTCAAAAACGTCTTCATGAGTCCTGGAGTTCTTTCAAAGATATATGCAGGAGTTATTTATGAATTTCTTCAGAAGTTCCATTCGAGATTAGGATTTCTTTTAGAAATATTTCCCAATTTCTCTTCAACAATTTCTAAAAGCTTTTCTTGATATTTCTCTAGTCATAATAAAGAAACATTTCTGAATAAATCATTTGAGGACTTTCCGGAAAATTTTACAAAGCTTTTCGGGAGAACTCGGGAGTAGTTACTGAAGGTATCCTTAGAGAAATTCCTGGTTGAAACTATAAATGAATTCCAGGGCTGGTAGTGAGTCAGTTTTTAGCTATTTTGTCCCTATTTTCGACATGATCACTAAAATGTAGGGGAACCTGGTCCAATTCGGACCCTGTTCTAATTCGGACCATCAAGCATTTCTCAATACTGGCGCTACTGTAAAGATCGTGGGTACCGTTTTTCTGCTCACCGTTTGGCTTAGATCTAACACAATAAATTTGACGCCTTTCAGTTATTACGTTTTCATTTTATATTAGTTTATTGTTTTGAAGTGCTCAGGTGTACTGTCGGTTGGCGTTATTTCCAAGCTTCTATAAGCGACAATAATTCTCCAATCTTTCTGTGTTATTTTATAATCGAATCACCCTAGCCTATGCTTTCATCTGACCATATGGTTTTGATATGTCTATGCACCGTTTGTGCTCAACGAGTTTGAAAATTTTAAAACGTGTGTTGGCCCAATCCGGACCTTTTGATATGGTTCGATACGGACCTCTTGATTTTCAACGTGAACTCAGTCTATTCTAAGAGCTCCACCCCGTGAAAATCTTCCCGACTCGATCGAATATCACAGAAGTTGTAATATTGATAAATAGTGCCTTTGTTTCTGTTGCGGTCAAGAAAATGGCATCGCAATATCTAAGAAATGAGGTAGATTCGATTTTTGTTCACAAGTTCGAAGAAAAGCGCAGTCCTTTCAATATAGTGTACTTTAATCCATAAATATAAGTAGGTACTTCTCAAACTTGAATTTCCGAGACTTCGAGTCTGTTTGTTGTTTGTTTCAGTTTCCCATACAAGTTCACCTTTTCAACCCGATATTTCATAGCAAAGTTTTAATGTGTGGAAAATTTTACAATATTCAACTTCAAAATTACTTTTTTGAAAGTATTTTGTCAAAATAAATAAAAAAAGCTCTAAAATTTGAAAATATGTGTACTTTATCTCGATAGCTCCCATACACGATAGTCTGTTCAAAATCGAGTCAGGAAGAGTTGACTGTACCCAATTTTGAACAAGTTTCTAATATATTTTTTAATGAAATTCATATATCACTTGAGCTTGTTCTGACTTGAATTAGTTTGAAATTTCTCACACATTGAGTTTATTTTTTATGCTTGCGCTTGCAGAAAAAGTTCAATAAGCTTTAATTTCAAACAAATCTGAGTTATAAATTGATACTTATATTGAGCTGTTCGGTTATCCAATCCGCATGGTTATTAAATTAATTAACTCATTACGCGGCTGGGATCTGAGTTATATTTTGTTACTAACATTGCAAATAACGATGAAATATAGCGTGGTCCGAATTAGAACATGGGGGATCCGAATTGGAACAGGGTTGATGCAATTCGGATCTTTTGGAGAAGTTGGTTTAAACATGTCTAGCCATGTCCTGGTAGGAGCTATCACAAAACTCTCTGAGAGAAAAATGTGCGCGCTGAATTGCGCTTTCACGAAAACATAAAACTTTTCATGCCGTTCATCGTGCTGAAAAGATATGGCCAAAAAACTATTACTAGGTCCGAATTGGACCATGTTCCCCTAATTATTTGCAACAAAAAGTCACTAAAGTCACTTTTTCTCAGTGAAATGGCCACTAAATATCCAAATGGTCACGAATATCTGACTGAAGTACTGAATGAACAGCACGTGAAATTTGTACAGTGATCTTTGGTTGACAATCAAAAACAATCTCCAACCTGCCTTCTGAACATTCAAATAATGTTTCAAAAGCTTTTCCAAATTTACTCTTTAATTTTATTTAGGAGTTCTGTGACTTTTATTCAAAAACCATTCCAGGAATTACAATAAAACATTTAAAGAAATGAGCAAACATTTATCCACTGGCTAAGCTGTAACCCTTTCTTACCGACGACTTCAATGAATTTTAGCCATGAAGATGAAGTTCGTCAGAAACAGAAATTTCACCAGAAATTCTACCACAAGTTTTTTTTTAGAATTCATGGATTTGGAATTCACACGAGTTCTCTACCGATTGAAATCAGAAGTTCGTAATAGAAACCTACATATATATGCCTAACTTAAGGTGAAACATCTCGAAGTCCAAAGATGGCCGACTTGCGCCCCTACTCATGTTTTCTTATCTTGTTCCCGATCTTCTTATTATGTTTCTAAGGGAATTTTTTGTTGCACAAAAATACCAATTTGAAAGATATTCTTATCATGAGAAATATAAAAGAAGGTTTGATGAAAATCCTGATTTCTGATGAGTATCCCAGAAAGTTTGGATAAGAATCGTGGGAAAATTTTATGTAAATCCTGGAAAGCTTATGATTTAAATCTAGGAAGGACTCTGTTGAAAATCTTGGAAAAATTCTGATGAAAATCCAAAAAGAATTCTGAAAAGAATCCAGGAAGGTTTCTTTAAGAAGCCTGCAAGGATTTTGATTGAAATGCTGCAAGGATTTTGATTTGAAGCCTTGATGGATTCTGATGCGAATCATGGAACGATTCTGTTGCGAATGTTTAAAGGATTCCAATGAGAATCTTAGATGAATTTTGGTAAGTATCTTGGAAGGATTCTGTTGAAAACTCTGGATGGACCCGGTTGAGTATCCCGGAAGAACTGTGTTGAGCATCATGGAAGGATCATGTGGAAAATCCTAGAAGTATTCTGTGAAGACCTCTGAAGAAAATATAAAAAAGTGTGATTAAAATCCTGGAAGGAGTATTCTGAAGAAAATTTGGAAAAGTGAGATGAGAATCCTGTACGGATTCTAATAAGATTCTTGGAATGATTCTGGTGAAAATTCAGCATCGATGATGATGAAATTCTGGAATTATTCTGATGAGAACCGTGAGAGGGGTTCTGATAAAAACTTAGAAAGACTTCTTATGATAATCCTGGGAAGATTTCTTACACCAATCCTACGAGGATTCTGCAAAGCATCCCGAGAGGGTTCTTATGTTCTTATGAAGATCCTCGAATTTTAATGAGAATCATGCTAGATATCATATGTGAATCCTGAAAAGAATATTGCTAAAATGCTAAAATGGCGCTGATGAGTATACTACGAGAATTACGATTGGAATTATGAAAAGATTCTGATAAGAATACTGTGAAGAATCTTATGTGAATTCTGCGAGGAAACTGTTGGGAATTGTGGGAGGATTCTGAGAGATCTCTGAGAGGATTCATCAGAAGCTCTACAGAATTCTCATCCTGCCTTCCAAGTTTCTCTATAGAATAAAAATTACAAATATATTTTTTTGGAACTTTGTTACTGAAATTCATCTTATCATGCTGAAATTTCAGCAATTTGTTTCCCTGAAGCCTTCAGCTCGGAAAATTCCAGCAACATATTGCTGAATGACTTTAATACGTACAAAAATCCATGTCGGAATCCTGGTAGACTACCCGGGTAGAGGTGAATAACAAAATAATGGTTAAATAAGAACAAATTTTGCAATCATATCTAGTTTAACCATTATTATGTTATTAACATATGACATAAAATATCTCATCAATAGCAAAACATACTATCATAGCAAAATTTGTCATTGATATGTTATACTTAAAATTAATGTAATAACTAATCAATAACAAAATATACTATCATGGTAAAACTTGTTATTTGTACAAAAATACTAAAAAACGTTAAACATCTAAAGAATAACAAACATCGCCATCAAGGGTAAAATATGTCATTATTTTGATACATGAAAACTTTATTCTAATAATTCATGAGAACAAACCAATATCAAATTTTGCCATAATAGCTCATTTTGCAATTTAGCATGATTAAAATATAAACTTTTGGCTTTCCTATTAAGGTACCGCGGGGCAAGTGGGAACGAAAAAAACGATAGTTCAAACAAATCGTTCAATAAAATTTTTAAATGTCAATATTTTTCAAATCCAACAACACAATCAAGTTTTGGCAACATATTTGCTGGTGTGTGCATGAAACTAATCGAATAATTTCGAAATTGTGAAAACCCTGAAGGAAGTTTTAGAATGAGCCAATGGACGCAGTTACCTCGCTAAGCGGGGCAAGTGGAAAACATCCAGTTTCATGCGTCAATCCACATCAGTAAGTCAACCATTACAATAATAGGATTAATAAGTCATAGATTTTTAATTTTAAGTACATATTTGATGTACATAAGGGATCAACCATAAAATACTGTACGTTTAAGCAAGAAACCCTTTATTTAATAGTATGTCACCTCACATTTAATATTATCTGAAAATTCCTCAATAAAAGCGTAAAGAAGAATTAAACATGTTCAAAATATATCATTTATTAGTTGGTAATTAAAATGTAGCACATAAACAATCAATAATTGACGAAATTATAAATATGTTTTGTTATTATTTATATGCATGGCAGAAAACCACCTTATGGAATGGAATTGTTTTCCATCACTACTTAATTAGGTAGAAGTAACAAATAAAGTTCAAATAACATAGGAAAGTAATCGTTCTCATGATGCATTTCAAATTTCAGCTGTGTGTTTGTTCAATTTTGAAGTCGTATTTCAAAAATAAAAAAAATATTAAAAAATAAATAATAATAACACTTTTCTTCTCCCTCTTATGCAATTACGTAATTTGAGGTTGATCTTTTTTGATAAAAATCATTTGTTTGAATGTTTTAGTGCTACTCTCTAGCAAAATGTATGAAACGTGTACGAAAAGTTTTGATTCTTGTTTTTGTTTTGATAGGTCCCACTTACCCCAGGTACAACTATATTTTGGGGTAAAATAGACCATCTAAAATTTCATATGAAATGAAAACAAAATACTGGTTTATCGTTAGCAGCTTGTAATAATACTAAAAATCATAGCTTACTGATGGAAATTGGATGTAAAACACATTTATTTTTTGCGAGTCAATGCAAGACGTGAAACGTGTCACAATTTGTCATGAAAGTTGAAAATGGCGCTGAACTGACAACTGTTACATGAACCACATGGTAATAAAAATAACAATATGTTTAGTACTAAATACATTCCTTGTCATTGTATTTTCAACTTTCTAGAAGAATACCCCCTTGAAAAACTTTTCCTAGTTGAACTATGACGAAACGCCCCACTTACCCCGGATTCTCACTTGCCCCGCGGTACCTTAACAAACTTTTTGCTTTTTGAATCTTTAATGAATATCATAAAAATAGTTTTATTATATTTATTAAAGATTCAAAAAGCAAAAAGTTTGTTGGCAGGAAAGCTTTAAGTGTATATTTTAATCATGCTAAATTTTGATATTAAAGTTAAAGAACTAAAATTACCGTTATTTTGATCTACTCGTGAATAACTTATTTAGTTATTATTTTGTTATCAATATCAAAATAACAACATATTTTGTTATTTACCGTTGCCTATATTTTTGCTATTATTTTGTTATTACAATGGCAAAATATGTTATGGTTTAGATTTTATGCCATACAAACTCAGTTATTATTTTTGTTATTTTATCTCTTATTTCAGATAAACAAAGAACAAATTTTGCTATTCAATCATTCTATTTTAACACTTCAGTCGTCGCGCTGTTGTATTTTGTACAACACTGCTGAAAAACCTCGCTTTTCGTTCACAATAGCAGCGTGGTGCTTCTGACGGTGGCAAACCGCGCGACGACTGGAGGGTTAATAGTAAATTTTTTTTATTCTTTTGTTATTCTCCTCTACCCTTATAAGGACTTTCTTGAGAAATTCGCAAAATAATCTTAGGGTAAATTTTCGTTTTATTGGTTCCTGCTGATGTCTCTAAAATTACTATTTTTAAGATACCGTAAATTCGGGTGAAATTGATCAGTGGGGTGAAATTGATCACCGTTTAACACGTTTTCATTTCTTCCTAATGGGGCATAAATATCGATGTGACCTGCAGTGAATTACCGTCATTTGTCGTAACTATTGCCGAAGTGTGTGTTGTGAAGCTTTTTGGATTAAATAATGTTTATTTCTATGAAAATAGTGTAAAATTTCAAAATCATGTACGGTGCAGTATTGACAATCATCCATAAACTTTTAGTTCTAAACAAGGATTTAAACATGATATAAACCTGAAAGTTTGTAAGGATGCTTAAGATATATCCCCAAAACAGATTTAATCACCAAAACTCGAACAATTTGCTCATTCGTTTGGAATATTTGATTTTCTGTTAGATATCCGGAAATTCCTTAGGAAATTGCATACATTCAGGCGTTTTCCGCGTAGTTCTCGAAATTTAACTAATCATTATTTCTATAAATATTGCATTGTTAAGATTTTAACAAGCATATTTAGATTCAGGAAGCTCAGATTTGTTATGTAGAGTTGTTTTGCAAACCAACAATAATCGCATTGACAAGTGATCAATTTCACCCCGAAATGGGATCCGCCGATTTTTTATTTTAAAGTTATTTCTTAGCACTAAAATGACATCCGTTAGAAAATTCCGGTACATGAAACAATTAGACACACCTTCGTACTTGTTTTCCTGCATTCAGTTGTTTGGCATTGTGAATATTACAGAAAACAAACAAGAAAAGCCGTGAAAAATGATCAATTTCACCCGAAATTACGGTACTCAGTTGCTACCAGCCCTGCTTCCAAGACAGAGGATCGTCTTTGGACTATGCTTCACTGCTTAGTTACGACGATCTTTCGCCTGAATCGGTACTGATTCCAGCTACCAAACTAACAATGAGACAAACAGAGCACAACATTCATTCATGCATGGTTCGTCGAACATCCGCCCAAAAAGACCGCGCCAAGAACATTCACAACAGAACCGTATGGGTTTTTTAATTCTTCGCTGCATTTGGCGTTCTTCACTTTGATCTATGTTTAGTCGAACCGTGCCTACTAAAATGGGAAATCGTTCCCCTTCGTAGATTAGATTTCATTCATGAGGAGAGTCGAACGATCGAAGAAGGCCGAGGCATAAGCAAAGCCAATGCCTACTATGAATATGGTTCTTTCTTTGGCTAGCTCAGTGTTATCAGAAGGCGCTTGCTGGGAACGAACTCATGCAAGGATAACAGCCATGGCTAAGGTACCCTTCTCGAGGCCACGACGACCGTCGCTCGATAAATGCTATGTAATGTACATTATAACCGCCATAAATGCATGGTAAAAGTGCACTCGGCTTCGAACAGTGCTTCTGCACTGGGAATAGGGCCGGAGAGGGGTCGCGTATATTCTTCCGAAGGACGGGAAATGGGGAGAATCGTGCGACGACGATGTTCGCGTTTCGAACTGCTTCTTCTGCTGATAGGGGGACCTGGGGTAAAATGCATCAACAAGATTTGCCGAAATGAAGAACAAACAACGTGTATGACGTAATTCAATACACGTATCTACCCTAGCTAGTGTTGCGTGAGTTCTTACCCTAGTTATAGTAGAGTTTTGAAAAATTAAACCTTTTCCAAATACTATATTTGCGATAATAGTTGTATGCTGGGTAGAATGCACTCCTTTTTAGGAGCAGAACGCACCACAACAAAGAGGCAAGACACACAATCTTGTTTTAAAGTTAATTTCATTTTTTAGGGAAAACACGAATTTCAGATACTTTTTCCTTAAAAAATTATATAATTAATTGTGCATAGTATTTCCGAGCAAGAAATGAAAACTAAATGAAAACTCATCTTGATGGTGTGATATCATCGTTGGAGATGACTCAGTGTGTTAATATCCTGATCTAGTTCACAACTGAGATCAAAATTTTGTGTGGAAT
Source organism: Aedes aegypti (assembly GCF_002204515.2). NCBI lineage: Eukaryota > Metazoa > Arthropoda > Insecta > Diptera > Culicidae > Aedes > Aedes aegypti. The sequence goes on from NC_035108.1 coordinate 4,221,259, forward strand.
TGAACAAATTAATGAGTGATTCCAAGCAACAGCACCAAAATTTGGTAAATTTTTTAATTCATTTTTTTCTATTGAGCTGAAACTTTGCACAGTTTTCCAGTTCCATCTAAATCGTCATTTTCCGATATCAAATCTTCAAGTTGAGTCACGACTAACTTTTCAAAAGGGTGTATGTGAAAATGGTTCAAAAATATTCAAAAAGCTGCACAGCAAAAACGGTTCGTTCGATTGTTAGACAACTAAAGAAACAAAGTTAGACAACTAAATAAAAATTCCAAAAAAAATACACACAGTAAAAAAAAAATTTTTTTGCATTAAAAAACATAATTTTTGACACAAAAACTAAAATATCTCAAAACACTATCAAAATACCAACGTATTTTTTTGAGGGAAAACGGTCCATTATATTAGCTACCTACCATAAAAATTTGGTGATGGTAAACCAATAAACAAAAAGTTATGACATTTCAAACATGTCACAATTTTCACATTTTGTAGAAAAAAAAATTTTTTTTCGGGGTAAATTATTACGGGAACCGCAGTTTGTTGCTGATTTTATTGTTAAGGGCCTTGCGTGAATTAAACAAGTCGTTTTCATGTATTCATTAGTATTATGTATATTATATGTATAAATATTATGTATATGTATATATGTATATGTATATATGTATAAATTAAAATGAATTAACAGATTACACGAAAATAAAATTTTTTTTACCAGGATATTTTTTTTTAGAGTATGATCGATGAGTTTCTAAATGTTATATATAAACTTTAAAAGTTTTGGATTTGGGTATGCGTTATGAGATCATGAAAACATTTTATTAATACTTATTTATTTATTTATTGTTATTCAATTTTTTTACTATATCGAACACTTTTGCATCATTATCAGTACAGTTCGAGTATAGTTTTGCTTTAATTTTATTTTCTGACAATGGAATGAAACAGTGAAATTTTTGGGTTCCTTGGATCGTTTTCGCGTTATTATATTGCTCGCTGAGCTCTAATGCCGTTAATTCGTACTCTTCAGTAGTTGTAAAACAAAATGATAATTTTGTTAAATCTTCTTCTTTTCTGAGATTCGCCCAATCAAATAGTTCTTTTGCAGTTTTAATTGGATGCTCACGTTCTTTGGCTAAACTTGCTCTTGTGGCCATGCGCTTTATGGTTCCTCCAATAGCATCACAAGGACCTTTGCCATGTGACGTAGCAAAGAAATGCCATTCTGCATCAATTCCGTACTTTGATTTAAATTGACATAGGCTCGAAAAATTCTTACGGTTTTTGTACTGCGATGCTGCTCCATCAGACATGAAATATATCTTTCTGATTTCTTTATTCTTATCAACGCGTAAAAAGTTAATCATTTTGGCAATGAACAAATTTACAGATACTGAGTCGTGTCTTAAATCTTCGGAAATCACAATAAAACTAAAATGTTCAATTTGCGTACTTCCATTGAAATAAATAACGAATGGATGAATTGTAGCTTGTTGTACGTTCCAGTGATGGGACTGCACTTCATCTTGCAATACAAAGCTATAGTTTTCAGAAAAATCACAAATGACTAAAAATTCACCATCTTGTAATGTATTTTTCGTATTTTTTAAAAAGCGGGATTGCTCTGTTTTAATAAAGTCGTGAGGAATTAAACTTTCTAATTTCAAGCAAAAAAATGACACAAACTCATCTACAGGTTTTACAATAGTTTCTAGGTCACACCTATCCGTGGTCACCCATTGCTCAAATGATAACTGATCAATATGATTTTCTTCAAACTCAGCGAATAAAGTATTTTCCAATGATGAAGAATCTGGACAATCCGAACAAGATCGTAGATAGCAATTTGATGTTGTATTTTCACACAAAAGACTACCAGTTAACATTTTAATATCCTTTGATAAATTGATTCTTTTCAAACTATGTAAGATTAGGTTAATATTTTCGTGTGTTGTGCACACACAAACATTATGTGTTCCTGAATTGGATAGAAGCTTGCATTGCCTTGGACGAAGGCTTGCAATTGAGGAAAAACCTACCTTAATATTTTCGTTAATTTCCTTGAAGCGTGTATACGCTTCTTTCAAAGTAGTCATCATTAATCGTTTTTGGATTGCTTGACGCTTTCCATCTTTTTTTACAGATACATAATCTTTTTGGCTCTAAGTAGAGCTATGTAAGTACTTACTTCATTGTCTTCAAAATATTGAATTATTTTTTCTTTTGTCTCATCTGTTAATGAAGTACTCGACCTAGCATTTTTGGTTGCAAGACAGTTATTTTTGAGTTGTTTTGCCTCTTTTGCTGTATTTCTATTGGTTTTGAACTCATCAATGGCGTCTTGAATAGACCACGAGCTTGGCAGCATCGACAAAATCAATATTTTTTCTTTCCTTGTCGTGGCTAGATTCGAGAACCTTTCCTTCATATTCATAATTACCTCCGTGGAATCCCTCTAATAACATATCTTGATATCACTAGGGTACCAGTGCCAATAATAGAGCCTTTGCAAAAGGATAAGTTCTAGAGGAGAGACCTTTTTCCGTCATTCGAAATATGTCAACTTTTACTATAAAGGTAAAATATAAAAAGAATATTTTTTTTTTGCGATTGGAATCGCTTGAGCCACTATCGGTACACGTACTACATTAGGTATACAAAACTACATTAGTAATCAATTAGTCATTTCATATATAGCAAGAATAAAGTAAAAGCATTGAATTTTAGTGAAAGATTTCAATTTATTGTTCTATCTCCCTGAACAACAAACGTTATAATTTCATCAATCTATGTAGTAATGTTGTTTATCCCAGGTGCGTTTTGTTTCGACAGTGCGTATTACCCCAGGCACCCTAATGGTTTGGTATGTTGCCTCGCCTGCGCATCATCCCACGGAGGGTGCACTCCGGAAAATCTCCCAGGGGACTCCCTGTGGGAACGATCGAGATGGCATATTTTTTCCTTTCGTTCTTTCGACGGGGAGCGCATTCTTTTGACCCTCAGCTCTTTTTCCACGCAACTTGCTTTCTCGTTCGATGCTTGTAGTTGTGCCACAGAGAAATGCTTTCTGTCGTCTGTCTCACTGTAGTGGTACATTTCATTCATCGTAATCGTTTACAACCATCGTGAGTAAAAGCGCGATGGCACACGTTCTTTGCCTTTTCCGCTTTGATGGCGTGTATCCGTCGACCCCGGATGCCGGACTCGGAATGGAAGGGGTCGGTCGGATATGTGGTATCGTCGTATGTTCAGTTGTTAGTCATAATTGTGCAATCTTGCCAAAGCACGAGTCTTATGCTTGGTTCTAATTCCACGCCAAACACTAATATGAATCAGCTGAATTTATTGTGTATTTGTGTATTGTGGGCTGTAAAACACAAAATTATGTGTGTATGGCTTATACGCCTTTCATGTAAATGCAAATTTTTCAAGATTTCCAATATAAATGCAATCAAAATCGAAACATTTTTAAGTCTAAACCGAGAACTAGAAATTGTACTTTTGGTTCAAATAAACGATTTGATCCTAATCTCAAACTTTCCATCAATTCCTTAGAAAACTCGACAAAAAAGAATAGTTTCCAACGAATTTTTAAAGAAATCTGAAAACTTCATCACCAAAAAAATCTAAGAATTTCGGGTGAAGTATTTAAAAAAAATCTGCCTGCATTCGTGTATGTGTTACACTAGGTTTTACACCGCAAAAGTACTAAACTTAGCGAACTGACAGATAGGTCCTACTTGAGAGACTATTTGTAGAAAGCATAATTTCAATGCGAGATTGTTTTTAATCCGAACATGAAAGAATGTTACCGTATATCTCATCGTTCGACTGTCAACTTCATTTCATTTCGTAACGCTTCAATAATCTTCTTCTTATAATTGTACACTACTGTTTCGAAGTTCAGACGAAAGTAAGATTTCATATCGCGTTCTGTACACTAGCCTGGGACACGGTCATATCTATCTATCTATCTATCTATCTATATAAATAAAAATGGAATGGTGTTTGTATGTCACGAAATGGCTTGAGAACAGGCTAAAGGATTTTGAAAATTCTTCCATAGTTATGTTCCTGAAGTGTTCCGACGTGTTTGTGTGTATAAAAAGCAAAGGATATTTAGGGAAAGTGTACCAGTTATGGCCATAGTGGTTCCCTATTTGGCCATATGTGAAATTTCGATGACTTTCACATTTTTAATCTTTTTGAATGTGTTAACATCAAGATATATCCAATATCTTACTGCTAAAACACACAAAACTTTTCAAAATATGGAGACATTTAAGTTATCACGTATGGCGAAATAGGGAACCACTATGGCCATAACTGGTACACCTACCCTATCGGGAAAGTTAAAAAAACAGGAGTGAACGGAACATCCATTTTGCACGTGGCGTTCCATGGCGTTTTTCAACAGCCTACTTGATGGCAAGACGAAGTTTGCCGGGACCACTAGTGAAAAATATAAATTCTCGCTCCAGTCCACTTTTTGGATTGCATTTGGGTCCCATAAAAACTGTGCTAAATTTCAGCTCGATCGGTGAAACTATATTTTAGCGCCAGTCGTTCAAAATTTGTATGGGTTTTACTATGGGAAAATTTACTTTTGCATAGAAAAATTGCCACAGGTCGCTCATTGACCTCTGTAACAATTTCGATCACAGACATTAATCGGTGTTTTTACGATGAATAACATTGTCGAAGACCGCAACGCAAATCGATGCTTGTGAAAAAAGTTATTAAACATCTACTATTAGGCAATTTTGTTAGTATATTTATTCCTCTACGTGTTAATCAATGTCATCTTGCCAATATGTTTTCATTTAATATTTTGACGTTGGATAACGTCTTGTCTGGAGCACAATTTGGAAAAATGAAAAATTGCTCGCGTTTAGTTATTTAAAACCGTATGAGCTAATTGGTAGATATTTCACGGCCAGGCGCTGGAAAGTTCAGCAGCTCCTCAACAACGATGGCTGTGGCGCACACGATTCGCAAACTCTGCACCGGTCATTATGTATAGCTGGGCTTGTCAGATGATTATGGTGATATCTGCGCTGCCGAGATCATTATAATGAATTGTCGGGCACTACTGGTAGATGTAGAGGCACATTTCCCCGACGAAGCAGAAGAAGTTCTTTATGGCGTGGACCTTCTTCGAGTATCAAAAGGAGACTATGCCAATCATCGTGACAGGCAACTTCAACATCGATATGAGCAAACAAAAGAACATGGAGTTCGCGGACTTCATGGAGAAGTACCTCAACCTCAAACTGGCTTCGGAACCCACTAAAGCAACCAATCTTAGTGAATCATTCGTGGACCTAACGTTCAACTGGAATATTTGTTTTGAGATCAAGAGTTTCCACTCATTCTTCTTCTTCCATCGACCAATTCTATCAGTGTTGAAGTGTTAACTGAACCAACCAAATAATAACACACAATGTCCATAATCAGGCTTGATAGAAACTCCTCCCCGATGCAAAGAGGAGGCGATTTTGCCGTCTTTCTGAGGAGAAAAAATTGAACTCAAAATTTTCACCACAAATCCTCGAAGGATTTGAATGAGAGTTCAAACAAACGAGAGGATTTTTTCTGGTACTCTCTTTCTCTTGTTGCGATGGTCACCTTTACTCACGCTTCAAAAGTATTCTTGAGCACCCAGCCCGAACAAGGCAGTCCTCGGGGAGTTGTGAGAGCATTCTTTTTTTTATGGAATTTTACTCTGGTGTGTTTTGTGCTACATCTTCCTCGCTCAATTTTCGTTGCCTCTCTGCTTAGCCTTTTTTCGCTCCCCCGCAAAGAGGAAAATTTGTTAGATTTTTAGAAGTACAAATTTTCCATAAGTTCGTGATGGTCTCACACCAGGAAATAAAAGAAGCTAACGTTATCCAACGTTACTTGGCGGTCGTATCTCGGAAACAACCTATTACTTTTTGTTTTTAACAAGTATCGGATTGTTTCGCGGTCTTCAGCAATATTCTTCATCGTAAAAATACCTATCAAGGTCCATGTTCAGAATTTTTAAAGTGGTCAATGGATTACTGGAAGAATTTCTGAAGGTTTCTATGAGCAAACCACGAAAGAATTTCTATAGATTCTGTGATTTCAGGGCTGGTAGCAAGTCACTTTTTAGTGACTTGGTCACTTTTTTCGATCTGGTCACTAAAAAGTCACCATTTCCATCAAAAAGTCGCTAAAGTTACTTTTTTCAGGAAAAAGGTCACTAAAGTCACTTTTTTTTGATCTGATGACAAGTTACGCTTTAATAGCTTTTCAAAATAAAACAGAAAGAAATAGATATTTGTTGATATAACTACAAATATAGTGTGTTTTTGAAAACGCAACGTTAAGATTATTGATTCAAGAAAAATAGGGACTTCTGACTAAGTGAATATTCTGTAGACATTTCCTATGGAAAATGTCAACATTTGCTACAATAATTTTTAGAGAAGATTCTGGCAAAACTTAGAATGCATCATTGGGATGATTTTTTGGTCCGAAATATTTTATTAAATTTTGGCAAAAACCAGAACCAATATCCGTTTTAAGTAATCTACAGCCACAGGGTGTCCGCAAATTATCCGTAAAAACTTTGATGACATGGCTCTATACAAGCAAGCATATTAAATTCAATATTCTTGCATGGTTTCAACCATTGGCTGCATACATATAATATCTTGAGAAGTAGGTTTGACACATTTCCGATTTCAAATATTTGTAAAACCAAGCCAAATATGTTGAGGTATCTTAAACGGAGCTGTTTTCGAGCTTCATGACGGAAGAGAAATGACTATTTATGTAGAAAAAACACGTTTCTTTAATGAGTGTTTGTACATTGTTTGACGATAGTTAATTATTAATAGTGATATCAGTGACTATTCCCTAACGTCAAATCTACCTGTTTATAAATTTTAGCGATTTCTATCGTTTACGGTTTGCTTCATAATCTAAGTAAGCAAAATTAGTCATTTCAGGGTCGTAGATCAGATAAAACGTGAAGTTACGAGTCGCCACTGAGTAATATGATTATTTTCAATAAGAGTCATCTTATTCTGTTTGTCTCGTATTCGTCAATAATCAATTGTGTTCTGCAGTTATTGTTTATTTGCAAGAAATGGTTTAATTTAACAGAAATTCTGCCACAGATTAGCAGTTTCGTCAACAATCAAAAATTTTCCCTCGATTTATTCACCAGATTTGTAGAGAAATGCTTCAAGTAATTCGTTTTGCATCGCTACTTCAAAATCTTCAATGATTTTTTGCCAGTAAGTTCCTTATGAACATGAATTTTGCTAAAATTATACCAGAGTTTATGTATTTTTTTCACCAATATTGAACTAATGTTCGTTTCGTAAAAAATGATAAGTGAAGTGAAATCTCAAATGCGTCATCTTTTAAGAATAACTATTAGGAAAGATTTGAAATTATTGCAGTTCTCTACATTATAAATTCGCCTCATATGTAGATTGGTTAACCCTTTGTCTGTGTTTGGAACCAATATGGCCCCAGAGTACATTGACGAGGCTGTAACTTTTTTGTCAGTGAACCGATTTGTGAAATTTTTTCATACGTTAGTGAATTTCCGTGAGTTTTAGGACGCGATAGGATTTGTTATCAATTATCTTGAAAAATAGTTCATCGAAAATTTCATGAAAATAGTACGTTGTCTGTGTTTTAGAAGGAAAATTTAATTGAATTTTACTAAAAAATATAAGAAAATTCAAAAGGGGGCTGGTTCATTGGTGGGAGGGGTTTTTGTGAAAAATGTTTAAAAATAACGAATTTTTAAAACTTTGGACGCTAATATCTCAGAATAATTCTATATAAAATTATACATTCTTCGGTGAAGATTTGCAATAGGGAAAGGGCTATTATATTATGCATTGGTCAGTTGGGAATTTCACCACATGATGGCGCTAGCTAAAAAACATGGCGACTATGACGTTCTATAGATCTTACGATGGTTCTAAATTCTGATGATTTGTAATATTGATGTCTTTGGCAAAGTTGCTCATTAGTCTAAAGGCTATACACTATATGTTTGCTTTGTTGAACATTCTAGGGATCCCAAAACACAGACAACGTAGCTTTTTTCGCACAGAGAGAAGGTTAATTTACACATAGAACGTATTTTCATTTCAAGTCATTTTTGTGACTTATACTTGTAGTTTTCAAGTCACTTTTAGGTCACTTTTTGGTCACTATTTAGTCACTTTTTTGATCATTTTGGTCACTAAAGTCACTATTATTTTACTGTCTGACTGCTACCAGCCTTGTGTGAAAGGGTTGCGAAGGAATCTTTTTCCTCTAGGTGTAACATTCTTTGCGAGGATTATTCAACAAATTTTTATAGCAACTTCAAATTGATCACCGATGGGATTTAAAAAAATTAAACTGTGGTATTTTTTAATGAAAAAAAAAACAAATACCTGAAAATTGTCTTACGTAATAAATGGAAAATCATACCTAAAGATTTGTTCAGGAATACATTAAGGACTTCTCCAGAGTTCTCTGCAGCAAGTCTTCTAGCTATTCTCCCAGAAACTTCTCCAGTAATTTATCAGGGATGTATCTAGTATAATAGTTTGTGATATTGTGAATATTAGTGATATAAGCAACAAGAATCCTACTTTTATTTTAATGAAGATTGTGATATTGAGTGTTGATGCGGTTGGTAAATGGCTGGGCATGGCGTACCATTGGTACCTCGCGTACCTGAAGGAATAAAATAGACCCCTTTGTGCGGTCCTTAGCCTCTTGCCCAGCAACTCCTATCCCTACCTCCTCGCGGTACTGGCCGGGGTACGAGTAACCTTAGGGAAGATCGGGTAACCAACCCCCGGTGGGAACTTTGGTCGTATGCTGACAGGGAAGGGGGGGTTTGCTTTTGCTTTTGCTTCTGCAAACCTTGAGCGTCTGTACTCCATGTTAGGAGCGGCTCACAACAGCGTCTGTTCCCCATGTCAGGGGCGGCTGATCATCGTCCGAGTGCCAGAGAAGGACTCTAAGCTAAACTGCGCACTATGGTCCTCCGAACATTTAGGGGGAATGGTCCTCCGGAAATCTAGGGGGTTGGTGTCAGGCCCTGCAAGCCAGCCGTAAAAAATCAAGCAACGGATAATCAACGAGAGAATACGAACCGGGACAATCGGCGAAGACCACAGCGACGTAAAGGGACTAGCGATTGGAAGCTCGGTACGTGGAACTGTAAATCTCTCAACTTCATCGGGAGCACACGCATACTCGCCGACGTGCTGAAGGACCGTTGATTCGGCATCGTAGCGTTGCAGGAAGTGTGTTGGAAGGGATCAATGGTGCGAACGTTTAGAGGTAACCATACCATCTACCAGAGCTGCGGCAATACACATGAGCTGGGAACAGCTTTTATAGTGATGGGTGATATGCAGAGGCGCGTGATCGGGTGGTGGCCGATCAATGAGAGAATGTGCAAGTTGAGGATCAAAGGCCGGTTCTTCAACTTCAGCATAATAAACGTGCACAGCCCTCACTCCGGAAGCACTGATGATGATAAAGACGCTTTTTACGCGCAGCTTGAACGCGAGTACGACAGTTGCCCAAGCCACGACGTCAAAATCATCATAGGAGATCTAAACGCTCAGGTTGGCCAGGAGGAGGAATTCAGACCGACGATTGGAAAGTTCAGCGCCCACCGGCTGACGAACGAAAACGGCCTACGACTAATTGATTTTGCCGCCTCCAAGAATATGGCCATTCGTAGCACCTACTTCCAGCACAGCCTTCCGTACCGATACACCTGGAGATCACCACAGCAGACAGAATCGCAAATCGACCACGTTCTGATTGATGGTCGGCACTTCTCCGACATTATCGACGTCAGGACCTATCGTGGCGCTAACATCGACTCTGACCACTATCTGGTGATGGTCAAACTGCGCCCAAAACTCTCCGTCGTTAACAACGTACGGTACCGACGGCCGCCCCGGTATGACCTAGAGCGGCTCAAGCAACCGGATGTCGCAGCGGCATACGCGCAGCAACTCGAGGCTGCATTACCGGAAGAGGGTGAGCTGGACGAAGCCCCTCTTGAGGACTGCTGGAGAACAATAAAAGCAGCCATCAACGATGCAGCTGAGAGCAACGTCGGGTACGTGGGACGGAGTCGACGGAACGATTGGTTCGACGAGGAGTGCCAGGAGGTTTTGGAGGAGAAGAATGCAGCGCGGGCGGTCATGCTGCAGCAAGGGACCCGGCAGAACGTGGAACGCTATAAACGGAAACGGCAACAGCAGACCCGCCTCTTTCGGGAGAAAAAACGCCGCCTGGAGGAGACGGAGTGCGAGGAGATGGAACAGCTGTGCCGGTCTTAGGAAACGCGTAGGTTCTATCAGAAGCTCAACGCATCCCGCAACGGCTTCGTGCCGCGAGCCGAGATGTGCAGGGATAAGGATGGGAGCATTCTGACGGACGAGCGTGAGGTGATCGAAAGGTGGAAGCAGCACTTCGACGAGCACCTGAATGGTGCTGAGAGCACAGGCAATGAAGGACGGGACAACGGAGAAAATGCCTTCGTCAGTACTGCGGAAGATGGAAACCAACCAGCCCCCACTTTGAGGGAGGTTAAGGATGCCATTCACCAGCTCAAGAACAATAAAGCTGCTGGTAAGGATGGTATCGGAGCTGAACTCATAAAGATGGGTCCGGAAAGGCTGGCCATTTGTCTGCACCGGCTGATAGGCACAATCTGGGAAACAGAACAGCTACCGAAGGAGTGGAAGGAAGGGGTAATCTGCCCCATCCACAAGAAAGGCGAGAAGTTAGATTGTGAGAACTTTCGAGCGATCACCATTCTAAATGCGGCCTACAAAGTACTATCCCAGATCATCTTCCGTCGTTTGTCACCCGTAGTAAACGAGTTCGTGGGAAGTTATCAAGCCGGCTTCGTTGACGGCCGATCGACAACGAACCAGATCTTTACTGTACGGTAAATCCTCCAAAAATGTCGTGAATACCAGGTCCCAACGCATCACCTTTTCATCGATTTCAAGGCGGCATACGACAGTATCGACCGCGTAGAGCTATGGAAAATCATGGACGAGAACAGCTTTCCCGGGAAGCTCACGAGACTGATAAGAGCGACGATGGAAGGTGTGCAAAATTGTGTGAAGGTTTCAGGCGAACACTCCAGTTCGTTTGGATCCCACCGGGGACTACGACAAGGTGATGGACTTTCGTGCCTGTTGTTCAATATTGCGCTAGAAGGTGTTATGCGGAGAGCCGGGCTTAACAGCCGGGGTACGATTTTTACGAGATCCAGTCAATTTGTTTGCTTCGCGGATGATATGGACATCGTCGGCCGAACATTTGAAAAGGTGGCAGACCTGTACACCCGCCTGAAACGCGAGGCAGCAAAAGTTGGACTGGTGGTGAATGCGGCCAAGACAAAGTACATGCTAGCTGGTGGGGCCGAGCGCGACAGGGCTCGCCTAGGTAGCAGTGTTACGATAGACGGGGATACGTTCGAGGTGGTCGATGAGTTCGTCTACCTTGGATCCTTGCTGACGGCTGACAATAACGTTAGCCGTGAAATACGGAGGCGCATCATCAGTGGAAGTCGGGCCTACTATGGCCTCCAGAAGAAGCTGCGGTCAAAAAAGATTCACGCCCGCACCAAATGTACCATGTACAAAACGCTCATAAGGCCGGTAGTCCTCTACGGGCATGAAACGTGGACGATGCTCGAGGAGGACCTGCAAGCACTTGGAGTCTTCGAACGTCGGGTGCTTAGGACGATCTTCGGCGATGTGCAGGAGAACGGTGTGTGGCGGCGAAGGATGAACCACGAGCTCGCCCAACTCTACGGCGAACCCAGTATCCAGAAGGTGGCCAAAGCTGGAAGGATACGATGGGCAGGGCATGTTGCAAGAATGCCGGACAGCAACCCTGCAAAGATGGTGTTCGCTTCGGATCCGGTTGGTACAAGAAGGCGTGGAGCGCAGCGAGCTAGGTGGGCGGATCAAGTGCGTATCGATTTGGCGAGCGTGGGGCAGAACCGAGGATGGAGAGATGCGGCCACGAACCGAGTATTGTGGCGTGAAATTGTTGATTCAGTGTTATCTGTGTAGATGTTAACTAAATAAATGAAAATGTATCTAGTATAATAAGCCTTACTAAATAGATCCCTGGATAAATTTATTGAGGGTTTTGTTTTGAAAAATTCCTAGAATATGGACTGAAGCACTCCCAGGAGCAATCTCTAAAGTTATTTCTACGGGTATCCGTAGAGAAAACGCTGAAAAAAGAAGCTTGGAAGAAATACGACGAAAATATAGGACTCACATAAGAATTTTCCTAAGTTTGTTTAGAGGCATCTGGAGTAATGTCTGGAAACAAGTTTGAAGAAAAAATGGTTGATCGATTTTGGGACTATTTTTTCAGTCAAGTACCTAATTTTTAGACGTTCAGCCCTGTAGTTGCTTGTAAATATTAACCATCTTAAATCCTAATGGTATGAACGTTGGCAACTAGGACCTAATTTTAGATACACTTTTATCTCTATAAAGTACTGTGTTGGCAATCAGTTCGCTTTCTTCTATAACCGAGTCAAGACGTGTGCGCGATGTGCTCCTTCAAGCTGCTTTTGCTCCAAAGATTTGATTTTACTTTTAACGCTGTAGTGTTGTGAGGGCATGAAAAGGGGTTGTGGAATGTGACTAAGTGGAAAGGTGTAAAAAAAAAAAATTAGCATTGTTTGTTCGAAAGGAATGGAAAACTGATTAATTTTATAACAGAGGAGATGTGTCGGTGTGAAGAAGAAAAATTGGTTCCGCAGATGCTACACATTCGAAAGCGATGTATGTGTATGAGTGTAAAACGATATATACAATTTTAAAACTACATAAATGTGTCGGTTGGGTTGCATGATGACAAGAAAAGTGATGTGATATATCTGTACATGTTCATCGTACGTAGCGGCGTTGGTTTCAGCACCAGTGCCGATCGTGTAGAGAGTAAAACAGCAGGGCGACAAGTAACGAGGGCATGAAGCTAAGTATAATCTTAGATGTTTTATTTTATTTTTAATAACCTTTCTCACAGATAAAGTTGTCAAATTATTTTCCTATATTTTATGTGTGTTTTTTTTATTATTTAAAATATTAATTTATTGTGATTTATAGCAGTAATTACCGCAAGCAATGACCATTTGCCATTAAGTTTATTCCATGTTTATTTGAATTTGATGTTAATATTTGCGATTTGGTGATTTCGATGTAAACTTCTTCCTTTATCAATAGTACAAATTGTTTCATTGCACGGTGGTTTAATATTTAAATAATCTAGGCAACTTGGACGAGAAACAGCAAAAAAACTTTTTGGCATTCTTGGTGTGCTTCCCATCACCACCATCATTAGCGTCATCATCTTCATCGGCATTACTAAATCTACACAGCAGTACATACGCGGGAATATAGTGGTGTGCGTGAAGCATTGCTATTTTCATTCAAATCGATGTGGGGTGAGGTTGTGACAAACGCCGTTTATTTTTTGTGCTGTATGTATGCTTAGAGATTGGTCGTTGGTTATGGATTTTACTGAGGTGGCGCGGACCATTGATGCGTGTCACTGGTTCTCTCTTTTACTCTCCCGCTGTTCTTGTGTAGAGCAAATAGTTACGTATCTATTTGCGTTGCATAGAAGCGGCGGGGGTGGGAGGGAGAGCTGGTGACATGCGTCAGTGGTCTGCGCCAGCTGAGTGAAATCCATAATGGACCGATGCACGAGTTCACTAATTTGACGTTTGAGCGGTGCCGAATTCACTTGTTGCCATGGTCACGTAAATAACACGGCACCGCTCAAACGTCAACGGGTGAACCCGTGCATTGGTCCATAGGTATGGACCGATGCACGAGTTCACTATCTGACGTTTGAGCGGTGCCGTGTTATTTACGTGACCATGGAAACTAGTGAATTCGGCACCGCTCAAACGTCAAATTCGTGAACTCGTGCATCGGTCCATTGGCTTGAACCCAGTTGAAGTGATAGTGAAAGGGATTCACGGCGAAGTGAGGATGAGGGGTTCATTCACAAATTTCATACCGGCATATCATATACACCGTTCTTTTTATTTTCATACAAGGGCTACTTATTTAGAGCTAAATTCTAGTCATACATACTTTCTCAGGACGCATTGAGGGACATCATAATTATTGTATTTGCAGATTAAACTGAGTTAAATTAAAAGATTCAAGTATTCTAGGTTTTATATAACATAAGTACGTTGTTTAATATCGGGATGTATAGCATTATATTATAACAGTTCATACTCCAAATCTCGATATCGAAGGGACCAGCGAAAAAGATCGAGACAACAAAGTTTCAATGAAAGCTAGATTTAAAAACATTCCCTTCATCTGACAAATCATCATCAAATCGTAATTTGTGGATACTTCATTGGCAGAATATTTCAATATTTCCACAGCAGTACAACGTTAGTGCCATTTTTTTGTTAATGATATATCAACTGCATATTATTTATTATATCATATTACCAACTGTCGGCTAAACACGGAAATCTATCACACGCTGAGCGGCGCGATTTAGATAATCTTTTGGTGTGATAGTGAGAAATATCTTCTTGATTGCCCGTTCTTTATATACATATACAGAGTATACAGGGGAGGCGTCGAATGAAACAGTATTGTACGGGACATTTGAATGAACCGATGCACGAGTTCACCAATTTATTGTTTATTTACTTATCATGGATTCATTCTTTATTTGTTACATATACAGTATAGACCTGATTTTGTAAGCCCCCTTCTCTGTATTTTTTTTTGTTTTTTAGTTTTCGGCATAATTTCAAAATCGCCCATATTGTGCAAATTGATGTGACACGTGAAACCAATATTTAATAAAAATAAAATAAACAAGCCGGGCTGTCAAAATCTAGTTAATACTTTACTAAATATTATAGTTCGATTGCATATTGATTTGCACATTCAATTGCTTATTTTAACCATTAATTCAAAAATTGATTACAGATTTTCTACAACATCTCCGCTGATCATCGAGAAGGACCTGTAAAAGTTATTTTTAATTCATGTTTTTTTTTCAGGATACATAAGCAAAATATAACTGCAGGAAGCCGTCGTAAACATTTAGTTTAAACATTGTCATTGTGTTTTTTTTTCAGTCTTGTTGGAACAATCTGTTATTATGTACGTAATATTATTCATCTTTTATTCAGGGATTCTAGGTCAAATCATCGAGTTATTGCATGATTTCTTATATTTTAAATTATTGTATTTAATATTATTACATAATTATCATATAATTGAATCATATAACACGGGTGATATTGGGAGGGTGCATCAGGGCATCATTGAAGTTACAGCTGGATAATGGAGTGGAGTGCCAGCCGGAGTCAAGGGTTGAAGCCACATCCCATTTTGGCCCTTAATACAATGGTATGTTGAATTCAGATTGATAATGAAAATTGACTGTACTGGTAAGTGGAACCGCATGCAGAGCAAGACTCAAGCTAGGATGGTGGATACCTACATACATACATACATACAGGATAGGATTACCCACATAACTTGACGAGAAAGTCGTTTTTACGTCATTGTTATTTTAAATTCTTACTATATGCCCTGTACAGCGTACGCTTCTAAATTTAGTCATTTTCAGTATACCAAAGTCGGCATATTATATAACGTAATGTTATATTTTATTTCATTACATATATCCATCTTATATTATATTATATTATATTATATTGTTTTACATTATTTCGTATTATACCATATACTACATAGCATAATGACTATATTGACAAAATACTGGGAAAAGAAGGAGCATCAAGGGAGTTCCTGAACGAGAAGCGAACTTCGTTTTTCAGCATTGTTATTTGGAATTATTACTATCGGCCCTGTCTAACGCACACTTCTAGCTTTAATAATTTTCAAGATGCTAGGATTGGTGTATTGTATACTATTATATTATGTTTTCTATATCATATACATTCAATCGTATTAAATTATTTCATATTTTAATACTATATACCATATAATATATGTACTTTATTGCATGTAATATATTGGACAATATATATGGGACGGAACATCAGAGCATCATTGAAGGTGCAACTGGACAATGAAGTGGAGTTCCTGAACGTGACGTGAACTTTGTTTTTACAGGATTGTTACATGGAATTTTTGCTATATGCCGTGCACAGCGTAATTTACCTCGTTAGCCTGAGTCGAGAGTTTATAAATACTTTATTATATTACATTATATTATGTATTTATTATATTACATTACATTTTATTATATTACATATAAAACTATATATTATATTACATACTATATTATATAACATTGTCAATATATTGGGACGGGAGGGAGCATCAGGGCATCATTGAACTTACAACTGGACAATGAAGTGGAGTGCCAATCGGAGTCAGGAGGAAAAGTGTTAGTCGCTCGCGATTAATACTTTTCTCTCCAACAGTTGTAATCGATTTGACGCGCCCTTCTTCTAACAAACCATCCCGTGGAAAGCTCGACAAGTACTGCAAATTCCTATACTCAATCTGTTGGATCATACTGTTGGAAGGAGATTCTCTACTTCCCGCGGGTTTCGCGTAAGTGTCTCTGCTTACGGGTCCGCCACCCTCTTTTTGGCCCTTCATACAGCAGTATGTTGAAATCAGGTTGGTAATGAAATTTGACTTCACTGTTGAGTGGAACCGCAAGCAGAGCAAGACTCAAGCAAGGATGGTGGCTACCTACATACATACATACATAAAGTACTGTGTTGGCAATACTTAAAAGTTAGGCCTCGCAGCGAGTTTTCTTATTGGTTCATCTTATGCCATTTTGAATAATCTGAAGGTTCTTTATTAGTATCACTTTATACAATACATAAATTTCTTATATCTTAGTGTTTTATATCTAGGTGTCTTGTGTTAGTCTACATTGTTCTGGTAAAACTATTTTGAGCTTTTATTAACATTTTGTTAAAACATATTACATTTCAATTTCCTCAACAGTTCAGTTTTTTTTTACTGACGAATTGAAACCACTTGTTCTCAAGGCAAATAGTAATTATCGGTTAGAAAGATAAGCATGTATTCAAGCCCTTTCATAACACTAATAATAGCTTTATCAAACTCACATTGTACCAAAAAGGGCGTCAGTATCAGGTACTTTTTAACAACGAAGTCTTTGTCACATATTCAGGCTCTTCTTCTTCTTGGTATTACGGCTACACTGGGGCAGAACCTGTTTTCAAGCTCAGTGTTCTTAGACCACCTCTACAGTTATTGTCTGAGAGCTTCCTTTTTCAAAGCAACAATTTTCAGATTTGTGTATTATAGGGCACTTTCGATGGTACTTTATATGGCAAATCTCGCACACTCTGAGATAACGCCTTAAAAGCCATTGGTAGCCACGTGGGTAGCTCGTTGTTTCTGAGCAAAAGAAAGAATAACCATCCAAATCAACATCACTGGCAGTTAGATAATGATCCTTTATTTCCCATAGCGTTGTTAAATAACATGAAAATCCATTCAAATGCTCAGAAACAACGAGCTACACACATGGTTACCAATGGCTTTTAGGGCGAGATCAGAAGTTATGCGAGAAATGTACCATTAGTGGTGCCTCTAAGCAAAAAAAATGCTGATAAAAATGTGTGATTTGAACGGATCAGTTCATATATTTCAAATTCTTCTATCATTCAAATGTATGAAAATTATGGCGCAATCCATTGATTTATTATGAGACCCTCCACTATGGGTACTGGTGCATGAGTATACCCAATTAGGCATAAAGACGTTTGACATAAGGACGTTAGGCATAAGGATGTTGAGCATAAAGTCATTACGCATAATAGACGGTTGGCAAAAAATACATTAGGCATAATGGACGTTTGGCGTATAATAACACGTAGGTTTACCAATTTGGTAATGATATTGAAAAATAAACTTTCTACTTCATCAGGGAAGGGGAGAAGGGACTTTTTAAGAAAAAATTACAGTACTGGAAAATGAGTGGGACGACGATAGACGACATTTTTAACCTTCCCATGTGGTGTGATCTCGACGTGAGCCTTACTTGTTTTATAAACAATATTCGAGCAATACAATCCAGTTGTTGTTTGTTAAGGTTCTTTGATTACTGTAATGAAGTTAAAAATTATGTAATGTCAACAATGTCGTGATTTTTGTCGATTAGAAAATATTTAGCTTTAAAACCTTAAAACTCAATTATTCAATCTCCTTTTGCATGTAATCGCTAGAAAATAGCCTTAAAAATAAATAAGGACAAATTAAAAAAAAAAAACATAATAAATTTAAATGCATATTATTAATTATATTGCATATATCAATTAAAACAGAACCAATTTGACAACAATTTTCTGGTTGTCATTCTACCTTATATTTAGGATATATACAGGCCTGGTTATCAGTTCAGTGACTGACAAGGCGGGTTCAGCCCCTTTGGCTACAGAGTACAATGAACCAGTCTTGGTGATTGAGAGCTTTCTGTTGATCATTGGTGCTGATTTGAGCTCTTCTATCAATTATTGAGCGGTAATTAAGTCTTATGAAGATTGACCCCGAGGTATTTTTGGATCACTTAAGCTTCTCGCAAAAACCAAGATAAAATGCTAACATGGCGCGAAACGTGGCAAAACACACTAAGGACTGTTCATTTAAGAAAGTGGACACGTGTTTTTTACAGTAAACTGTTTATTTTCGAACAAATTCATGAGTTTACCTAAAATACATGGAAATCAACGTAATTTCGATCAAATTCACATAAATTTGAACATTTATTGAGCATTGCTGGAGAATGCTCTTACTTTTCTTTTGATACCTCCCATAAAATTCTGCACAACTTTTTTCAGAACTTTTCGAACTGCTTTTTGAACTGCTGACCACATTTTCTTGAAAAAATCGATGGAGCTTGCTTCTCTTCCATCCTTCTTAAGATGCCGTTTGATTATTGCCCAATATGTTTCAATGAGGCGTAGTTCTGAGCAATTTGATGGATTCGATCATTTTTCTAAAAATTCGACTTATTCCTTCTTGAGCATCTCCAAAGTAGCTGAAGCATAGTGAGCCGATGCTAGGTCTGGCAAAAACAATGGAGGCATGGTATGCTTTCAGTAGATGGGCAGAAGCCATTTTTTAATGCATTCAGTTCTGTAATTTTCGCCGTTGATTGAACCCGTCGTGAAATATGTAGTACTTTCATACCGCAGGAGCAAATTGCTTGCCATACCAAATCATTTTTCCCAAATTTTTCTGTTGGGATGCATCGTACGTCGTCAGGAATATCTGTTTTGGTCACAGCGTTGAAAAAATTTAATTTGGACACTTCGCGATTTAAGCCAAATCTCGGAACGGCAGTTTTTCTGTACACCATTTGTGCAGAAAAAAATTGAGAGTCGCCATGTCAATTCGACCCATCGTTTAGAATTTATAATTTTTTTATGTCAACTTTTGTCTGCTGTCAAAATAAACACTTGAGATCACACTGAAACAAAATTTTATTTGTTTTTTACGGATTTTTTACACCAAAATGCTAATATTTAGGTGTCCACTTTCTTAAATGAACAGTCCTTAAGGAGCCGATTACAATACTTGACACTATTGATTCTTCCTGGTAGTGGTTTTTTTCTTAAAGCTTCTTCTTTCTAGCGTTCCATAAAACATCTCTAAAAAATTATTACAAACTTCAATAAAAAATTGCTTTGTAAATTATATTTGTTAAAAAATATCGCTGCTATAAAGTTCAACTCAAGAAAGAATTACGATTAAAGCTTAACTGACAAAGCAATAAAAATGATAAAATTAGAGAACATGCCTCCAACTTAAATATTTTCAATGAAATTCCCCTTTCATAAACCTACATATAAAACCTCTTTGAAAACCATTAATATTTCCTTCAGTTTCCTTTGCCATATCGTTAAAAAGTATGTTTACAAAGTTTTGCCTAAAACGTACCTTAGAACATTAGTATTGCCTAATATCATGACCCTGTCATCAATATTATTAAGTAGCTGAAAAAAACCGAATTTAGTACTATACCATTTAATTCCACTAGAGTTTGTATCCTTTGACAGATTGTGTATCCTTTGACTTATAGTACTAAATTCGGTTTTTTCATCTACTAAACAGCTCGAAGATTTATTATCGCCTATTACTTTTTCACCGTTTTTACATTTTGTTTTCAATTTCGCCCACCGATTGCGCCATGTTTATTTTTTGTAATAAATGGCGTTTCGACGAATTCGCGAGATCGGAATTGAAGCAAATTCCAAACTCGTGAAGATAACTATCCAACGTTATTAGGTGAATCAGCACATTACGCCTTATTTCGATTTTTGGCATACCATGATTCACATCCTTCTAGTTAGAATGCAACCTTGAATGGCTTGTTGGTACGCATATTCTTCCAGTAGAATTACCGACGCATTAAGATTCCCCCTCTTGGGTTACGTCATTTACGAGACCAACCAACATGGCTAGCATTTCCTGTTGGTTGATCAGCAAAATATTTTCGACGACGTTCACAGACAAGCTGGCTTTTGAAGGCAAGCTGGGGGAAACGTATGGCAATCCGCTTGCTGCTATACTATAGTATTTGTACATTCTCGTATAGGAAGAGTCACACGCAGACGGGAGTAAGGCCTGGCAATGTTTATTATGCTGATGTTGATGATTTCTTTTTCGCCCTTGTGCGCCATCCGTCTGTCTCGGATTCAGTCTGTGGGTATAGAGAGTACACCAGAGGGATGACATCATAGTTTTTCAATATGGTATTTGACAGGTCTGGTTGTGCCTTCTTATCGGGAGCATAAATTTATACTCCAGTTGCAATTCTCACGCACACTCATATATTTGTTGACTGTTTACCTTCCGTATGAGTGAAAATGGGACAAAATGCGCCAAACAAGACAAAAACTGCGCAAAGCTGGTATGTGAGAATGCGCATTGCAAGTCTTCGGTTTTCTTATAAGTGGTTTTATCCGCGTTAGTAATGGCATTTAGCCATCGATCACTCACATCGGTATGTGTTGGAAACTTATGATGCGAAATGTTATCATCGTGAAAATTGTTCTTCTGATTATGAAAATCGACACCGCAAGAAGGAAAACAACACTTCATTGTGCTTTTCACGATAATAGAAATCTCGCATAACTTCTGATCTCGCCCTAAAAGCCATTGGTAACCATGTGTGTAGCTCGTTGTTACTGAGCATCTGAATGGATTTTCATGTTATTTAATAACGCTATAGGGAAGAAAGGATCAATATCTACCTGTCCGTGATGTTGGTTTGGATGTTTATTCCTTCATTTGCTCAGAAACAACGAGCTACGCTCGTGGTTACCAATGGCTTTTAGGGCGTTATCTCAGAGTATGCGAGAAATAAAACTTACTTTGGAATGGAAATAATAACGAACAATATACGTTGATTTTGTGTGCCTGGGTTCGTTTTCCCACATTCACACCAGCTGCATAGCTTATAGCGTAATAGTATTGGTGAGCACTGCTTGCGTTCGATAAGGGGCAACAAAATATGGCCATCATGCCGGCCCCCTGGAGTACACATAAAACATTTTTACGATCACTTGGTTCGTTGCCGTCTTAGCCACCAAGTCAGGTACGATTTTTGGGAAAGGCGTAATTAACATGTTCTAGTTTATATGAAAATAATCTGTAATCAAATAGGTAAATAGTATACCTTATGCTGAAAGTAATAAGCAAATGTGCCATATCCAAAGTTTATCTTTACATTCGTTAGTTACGTCCTATTTCAAAATCATACGAGACATAATATGTGTACAAACAAGGGGATTCCGTAGTAGCCTTCCATGTGTTTGTGAGGACGGTACGTCGCATATTTCTTCTCGCGAGGGTACAACCGGGGATGCTCCGTACGCTGTGACTGACTGGCCAATTCAGTTTCGGTCTACCCTCGGAGCTCTTGAGAGTGCGCGCGCGATCCCAGCCATACTATACGGAGTGTTTTTCATTTGGATGTGTGAATTTTTTTTTTCGGCAAGAGTGCCATTTGCAAGGGGGAAGAAACTAGTTTAATTACGTCATAACAGTAATTACTATTAGGGAAACGGCATTGGACTATGTGTTTTGCTACGCGCTTCGCTTCACAATAGAAGATAGTCACGTCGAACAGGCGAAAACTGCGCGTTTGCAAGCTGAATTGAAGGAAAATTTACTGTGCTGGCTTTGGCGAAACCAAGCCAATTTATTTACTGACGGAGATATCTATTTGAAGAAATCGATCTGCGATGTTGGTGTATTGCCTCCAGGTAAGAGGTACTAGTGTTGTTTTACCCCAAAATCTACGGGGAAATTTCGAACAGTGTGGAAACCTATGGTGGAAATATGTTAATTTAATTTGTAGAAGAATGAAAATGGTGATTCGAGAACTTGTTATCGTGCTGAACACTAGGAAGAGATATACAGAAATGGGTTTCAGTTGTGGTTTCAATGCGCTTTGGAACAAAATGCAGTATACAACTGACTGAATAATCGATAGCGAAAAATTGCACTCAAACACAGCAGGCTGTGGGATTTTGAAAGCTCCCAGCTTTCACCTGGCGTTCACCCAAAGGTAAAGAGTTCACGAGTTACTATGGAACAACAATCAAAAACAATGCCCTAGGGGGTGCACCACACTCAAAGCCTACTACTAGGTATTGGTGCTACAAAGGTAAATAGCAGATAGAGAGCCCCCCCATCAAAGTCACGTCTACTGTCTACTAGCTGTCGTCGCTGCTGATTAGCTCACAAAAGCTACACTTCTCGCCGAATGGAGCGAAATAAGTTCGTTCGCTCGGCCGTTCGCCGTTCAGTGTTGTCGACTTTGTTGAGTTGAACAGTTGCGACACCGTGATGGAGAATGGAGAAAAAAACGTCCTTACAGCTGGAAAACGCTTCAAGATGGTCGATGGCCGTGGAATCCATTTTGAATAAATTTAGCTCGGTCGGTCGGTGTTCGGTAGATAATGGTTGGGGTTACGCTTTTCCGATGCTTTTCTTAATACATTTTTTATTTTAAACACTTCAGTTTGTAGATAGTAATTAAACAATATTATCCGAAGAAAGCTGCACAAATACTGAGCTCCCAATCGCATAGGCAACAACAAAGTAGGCATGACGGTGGGCTAGACTTGGACGAAGAACAGATTTACAGATATGAGCTTTTAGGCTGTTATTGAACTGATAAAACAAATAACTGAAGGGATATCAGTCTAACGCTTTGACATTTTCAACAATTTAACATTTCTTTCTACCAACCCCACCCCCCAACAATATATTCCATTTTTATAGAGATGACTACAAAGATTTTGTGTCACAAAATCGGGAAGTATTTTGACGAACATCACAGACTTTTTTGCCTGAGTGTAGATATATAATTACAAAGGATTGTCCAATGTTATCAAAAAGGACTTCGGAATTTAGATAATGCTCCACGATTTCTTCGAGTTAGCACAGCTGTTATCCCTTCATATCATATTATTTTCAAATGCACCTTCAAAACAATGGCTTATGTGCCATAAAGCAAGGTGGAGCCATAATACGTCCCAGTATTGGTAATAAACTTTTACTGATTTCTTTCATATCGCACTTGAAAACGTTTCCGTCAAACGCCAGACCATTCAATAGCAGAATCTGCGTTGCTGAAATCGAAAAATGAGTGACTAAAACTCGAAAACATTTGGTCAAGTTCACCACACCACACTTCGATCGATTAGTCCATAAAATACGTCAAAAGTTGCATTTGACAAAAATAATCTTATCGCCATTGCGACGCTGCGAGATAGATAGATAAAATTGTACATGTCTGAACGATTTTGTTTCTGATACCAAGCTGCGTGACATTCATTTTTCTAGGGTTTCCGGATCGATATTCGGTCGCGAATAACTGAATTTTAAACATGACGACATATTTTCTTGACGTCGTCTTTATTTTCTATCGATTTAGGTATATCATTTACCGACACATTTTCTTTTAATGCTTCAAGCCAAGTATGCTGTTCAGCTCAAGAAAAGTAAAAATTTCTGCGTAAGCAATTGTCAAGAAATTTTCTACAGTGAGCTCCATTTGAATTGACATTTCTTTTCAACTGCGTACTGCAATCGAAGAAAAATGCTTTTCTTCCAACGCATCGAAATAGGCGATTACTTTTCTGTTGAAGTGCATACTTTGCTTTAAACACTGAGTTTTGTCAAGCAAGTAGATGGCTGTAGTGTTCGATTACCATACTTATATAAAATCGATACGAGTACTACAACCGTGTGGTACAGCAAACACCGAAAATTTGAAGAAACCGATTGGTTTCAATGTAGGTGTACTATTGGCTTGTATGATTCATTGAGCCGTCTAAAGCAATGTTGCATGCAATCTTCTTAAAGTTTATTGCAATCGATTCTTGTGTGCAAGGTTCGTTCGACATTGATAAGCAACCTTTAGGGTTGTCCGGATTGGGGACATTTTAGTTATAAACGCAGTATTTATAATTGGATTTTTTTCTTTTAATTTGATGTATGCAAAAAGTAAGTGGGCTGAAGATCTCGATCACAAGCTAGTGTACCCAGAACGTGATGGCGATGTCCAATAAATATGTTTAAATTACAAAACCTATTCAAGATATCGTCACATTCATTATTTTGGGTTTTGTGCAACGTAGGAACTATATCACAATCACACGACGCGACGCGAGACAGGACACAACACTTATGGTTCTTACAAACGTTAAAAGGACATATAAATTACCTTTTTTAACGACCGGTTTCGGGCTTGATGCTGCCCATATTCCAATCACCATGGATCCCATCAGCCCATCATTCCAATCACCATGGATCCCAAAAACAAGCAGCGTTCCATTCGATGGTACACCGACTGTACAACATCCCAATGGAAAAGAAAGAGTTAGAAGAAGAGAAGAATAGAATTCATCAATCTGCTGAGTTGAATGGTTACGACAAGGTGTTTGTGAATAAAATCCTACGCAAGCATGAGAGGAAGAAACATAGGCGAGCCGCGACTACTTTTGAAGCAGAGAGAGAGGATATCCGAAGGATTAGTTTACCCTTCTACCCGAAGGTGACCAATGGGATTAAGAACACCCTTAAGCAACATGGCTTCCAGACAGTGTACAAGAGTACCAACACTCTTAAAGACCGCCTTTGTTGCTTGAAGGACAAAGTACCGAAGGAAGATTTGTCGGGGATTTACCAAATTCCGTGCAAAAGCTGTCCTGCGGTATACATCGGCCAAACTCGCCGAAAATTCAAAACACGTTTGAGAGAACATAAGAATGCCACTGAAAACGGCAGAACAAACGAGTCAAGCGTTGCAGTACATACAGTGGAACTCAATCATTCCGTCGACTGGGATAATGCGAAGCTCTTGAAACCTGTGAGGAAGACTTCGCATTTGAATGCTTGGGAATCGATGTACATCGCTACTGCTGAGCAACCATTGATGAACGAAGATGAAGCCCCAATAACATCACCCCTATTTTACCTGACCAGACGAAAAATCAAATGATTTTACCCCCCTACATTCGACGTGTACTTAGCCAAGTATGAAGCTGTATATGTGCGTTTTCCTTCTATACAATCAGTTGGACATCGTCCTGATATCGTCACATATTTTGTTAAAAATTTACCTAGAAATTTTTGGAAAGCGTGGGTCGAATATCTAATGACTTTCTTCCAAGCCAGCTTTTAGCTAAATTTTTAAAGCAATCTCCACGAGGCTCATTTGACTCCTGGAGATTGCTTCAGAAATTTAGCTAAAAACTCGCTTGGAACCTTTTAAGAAAATCATTAGATGTTCGTCTATGTGTATGACCGTTCATCAAAAACCATTACACGTACCTTGGCGGTTCTAGAGATCTTAGCAGAATCTGTTACAGATGTCTCCTTCTGCGCGTCAGGCCAGTCAGTAACGTATTAACGTGCCTTTCAAGACTTTCCCATCCTTTTTCGACACGGAGGCATGTTTTAAATCTCCTTCTGATGGGGTAAAAGCTTTTTATATTGTCCTGCTATCGATTCTGATGAGGACCACTACTCAAAATCAAAGAACCATGTCAAGAATTTTTCAAATATAATCCGAATAGAATCTGGATTGTTTCAAGCAATATTTGTAATACTATTATAATGCCACATTGAGGTATGGTCATTACTTGAAGTACTGACAAATACCTTATTATGGTATAAAACCAAATTATGTATACGTTCCGAAAATCTGGACATTAACTAGTCGTGAATTCGATTCTTACCGAGAAGACGTGTAACTGTTTCGCAAATTTCAGTTCAATTAACGATGGCCAATTTGTCCAATAGTCCATTTTACGAAACGGCAACATTGATGATATTGCTATTACTTTCACACGTTACGATACCGCCTCCTGGCAAAATTTCATTCATAAAATAAGCGATCAGCTGTTCAAAAACGTCTCTTAAAATGGACTATTGCAATGTACAGTGGCATTCCGTTTTTGCCATGCTCCTTTTTGGCACCTCCCGATTATGGCAAAACAATCTCGCATACTCTGAGATAACGCCCTAAAAGCCATTGGTAGCCACGTGTGTAGCTCGTTGTTTCTGAGCAAATGAAAGAATAAGCATCCAAACCAACATCACGGGCAGGTAGATAATGATCCTTTCTTCCCTATATCGTTGTTAACCTTTCGGTCGTCGCGCGAATTTTTGTAACGCGAGTAGTCGCGCGTTGTACTTTGTACAACACCCTTGGTTTTGCAAATATCCCAGGATTCTGACCACTTATAAAGATGACGTCTTCGGCAAAATTGTTCAGTAGCTCAAAGGCTATCATTGCTTTAGCCAAGAAATTCGAGATTTTGCCACTAGGCGGCGCTAGTGAGCATGAAACATGTACTTTCGCAGATCTCAGGATCCTGAACACTTAGAAAGATGGCGTCCTCGGCAAAGTTGTTCGATAACTCAAGTACTATCATTGTTTGAGCTAGTTGATTCAAAATTTTGCCACTAGGCTGCGCTACTGAACATATAACGTTTGTTTCGCAAATATCTCAGGAGCCTGATCACTTAGAAAGATGGCGTCTTCGGCAGAGTTGTTCAATAGCTCAAATTATTTCGAGATTTTGTAAAATAATGCTAGTCTCAGAGCTTCTGAACAACTTTACGAAGGTGCCTGTCTAAAAATCAAGATCCTGCAGTATCCACAAATCAAATATTTCATGCTCATTAGCGCCGTCTGGTGGCAAAATATCCTATTTCTTGGCTCATATAATGATAGCCCTTGAGCTACTGAACTACTTTGCCGAAAACACTATCTTTCTAAGTAGTCAGGCTCCTGAGATATCTGCAAACACAAGTTTCATGCTCACTAGCGCCGCTTAGTGGCAAAATTTTCAATCAACTAGCTCAAACAATCATAGTCCTTAACTTACTAAACAACTTTGCTGAAGACGCCATCTTTCTAAATAGTCAGAATCCTGAAATATCTGCAAAACAAAAGTAAAACTTCCATGCTCACTAGTGCCATCTAGCGGTCAAATTCCGAATTAAACAAGGTACCATCAGATAGCGTT
The DNA here is from genome assembly GCF_002204515.2 of Aedes aegypti. Classification (NCBI taxonomy): domain Eukaryota; kingdom Metazoa; phylum Arthropoda; class Insecta; order Diptera; family Culicidae; genus Aedes; species Aedes aegypti. The sequence goes on from NC_035108.1 coordinate 4,248,875, forward strand.
TCATCTCCATAACAACTTTACTGAAGACTCCAAGTTTCTTAATTATCTGAATTTTGAGATATACCGATTTCAAACTGTGGTTTTCTCGAACCGTATATAGTGCGTTCATTATTATGCGACTTCCATGTACATTTGTTGATTTTACCGTATTATAAAGGGCCATACTGTAAATAAAAACTGTCGAGTATTGTTCTTAAGAAGTTTCTGGAGGAATACATTTTGGTTTGGTGTCGATAGATATCTTTGTTGCAAAATGATAGCATATAAATCACAAGTGTTGTACAAAGTACAACAGCGCGACAGCCCGAAGGTTAAATAACATGAAAATCCATTCAAATGCTCAGAAACAATGAGCTACACACATGGTTACCAATGGCTTTTAGGGCGAGATTAGAAGTTATGCGAGAAATGGATCCGTTTTGTGGCAACATTTTCGAAAACCATTTGTTTTCAGGCTTACCACATTCCAGAGCTCAATTTTTGTCGATATTCTCCCAATTCGCACTAATTTCTAGGGGTCTCATATGCGCGTATTCAATTCTAGATGTTTGTGTGTTCGCAACGTTTAATGAAGTCGTTCATCTTTATGAATATCTCAACTAGAGTTTCATCATCTTTTCTCAGACATTCGCTCTGTATGACCAGCCTATTTGAGTATGCTATACTAGTATGGTATACTTAATACAAACTCGTTTAAACAAAGCACAAGCATTGACTCAAGAGAAGCAACAATTCTATGACTCGTACCGAGTTTCTATAATGAAATTCGTCTCGCATCTTAAGTTCTTTATTCATTTTATTGTGGAACTACACGTATTGCGTATAAAACACACCACTGCAATAGCAGCAAATCAAACAAAACGTTGTGTCTAAAATTTTAAAGGATTTCATAAAATAAATTGCGTATTTCAACATATAATCCATAACTTTGATAATATCTAGAGTAATAAATGACCCATCGGCTTCTTCTATACGCCGCCAATATGACAAGTGTGAACGCAGTCTAAACTACAATTTATTCTCAATAAGATAATACGATAGAGACTGTATGACGTTACATTTTTAAAGAACGATTCAACATTATACACCAGTGTTACTCAGGGTAGACTATAGATCAAGGATGCGGGCCGCATGAAACAATCAAAATGTTCCTTATCCGAGATCCGGGTGATCCATAGCTGGGTCTAAGAGCTTGCTAACTAGAATCTGGAGATTCCTTACGGGATTCTATGTTTTTTTATCACAGGCTTCTGAAAGTTTTCCTCGAATTCTTGAAGATACTGAGCAAAATTTGTATATTCCTATCAGACATTAGGGGTTTCTTTTGGAATCCTGAGAATCTATAATTAGATGTTGGGAATGCCGTGCGAAATCTGGCGATTTCTTGTAAACTCTTAAGCTGTCTAAGGTGGATTGTGAATTTCTAACGGAATTCTGTGGATTTCTAATAGTATTTTGAATATTTGTGGCAAAAACTTGAGGATTCTAGCGGAAATTGGAGATTGCTAGTGGTAGTTTAGGAAGTCTTTATGAACTTTTGAGAATTTTCATCGTAGACGTTAGAATTTTCAGCAATATCACAGCGGAGTCTTAACATTCCTAGCATGCTCTTAGGTGGTTCTAATGGTTTCATAGCGGGATCCTGCGAATTTATATTGAATTCATATGGTTGATTTATTACACACAAGCTCAACTTCAATACACAATTGAAACTCATTGCAAATCTAAGTGATAAGAAGGTCATTCAGGGTGCTCATACGGCTCGCGGGTCGCGTGTTGAGCATCACTATTCTATTCCATTTTATAATTATTTCTCGATGAATTTTTCATATGTATTTATATGAAGAATCCCATGCAAGTCCTAGTCAATATTCTGGTAAAAAAACTTGAAAATGAACCGTTCGGAAGTCTGGTCATCATACGGTTCCATAATGATCATGTAATAACGTCAAAATTATATTCTTTAGGTTAAAAAATAGATTCCAATTTTGTCACGTTTTTTTCAACTGAAAATTTCGACTTGGTTGCCAAAAACGGAATTCCACTGTATATGTAATGTCTAGATTTTCGGCAGTTATTAACGTTTGGTAATTGTTGCAGATTAGCTGTAAACATGATAAATCATAATTAAAGTATAGATACGTGCTAGGTTTGCATTGCTGCTTTGATTAGCCTCTAATGTTGGCGCCTTAGAGATCTCAGAGATGTCGAGAATCATCTGATAAGAATTTCGATAAAATCTGCTTAAGAATTGGACATGACTCAATAGCGTTAGTAATTTAAAAACGTGGCTTATCGGCAAATATCTGTAGCGGTAAACGCGCAGCTATTCAGTCGTGGGTTTGAATCACACCGGTCGAGAATCTTTTGTAGTTGTCAATTTTCTCGACTTATCAGATCATAACATATTTTTGTGCGAGCTTTATGATATACGAGCAGAAAGAACATTTAGCTTAGAAGTAGGTATTGTTCCTGTTGGAACGTAACACCATAAAATAGAAGAAGCTTACCGGCTTATACGAATTCATAATAAAATAGTATAGAATGAGCTCACCAATTCTGCATGATTCATTCGTTTTTATGTTTATGCATGACAGTTTCCGTTCACCAGCAAGATAGGCGTTGAATTTTCCAAGTGAAAGCAGTTTAAGGAATAACGTGCCAAAATTCAGGAATCGCCATAATCTCTTCCTTTTTACCGCTCGTTTTCCTGAGTATAAATCACTACATTTATAAGATCTACAAATCTGAAAAGGCTACCCGTTGATTGTGCACTCCCCAGACAACCAGAATGAACGTATAACCAAATCACCTTTTGCGTTATACGACGCTTATATGTGCAAAGTTTCACGTATAAGATGTCGCTAAAAGGCCTTATACGTACAAAAGTGGAGGCTTTATATGTACATATTTTATATGATGAAACATAACATGCAATGCAAATGTGTAGATTTTCTTGCGAACTAGTCTGTACTCTTATGCGACTAAATTTATGATAACAAAATTTATTTGACAGCTGCTACGGATTGATCCGACTTACTTGGTAAAAGTATACGGGACGAAACGGAATGTGCGTATGAACTCATAAAATAGCGTTTTATGCGAGGAAACTCATCAATCAAACGATTTGATCCACAATGTAGTGCGGAAGTGATGCAGTTTGTACAAATAAACGACTTTTTCGCATACTGCTATGCGACTTCTGGTCGTCTGGGTCGCTGCATTCACTGAGTAGCTTATCAGCGCAATACGTTTGATTGACAGCCTAATTTTTGCAACACTAAGAAAAACAAGCGGCGTAGATACTGCACCCTATCTACCTTTCAACTTAATCTGGACTAATAGTCAACCGTTGGTCTATTGGTGGATTATTTGCTGTTTGTTTGTTAAGCAATCCAAACTGTTAAGTTGTTCCTTTATCTTCATATTAAATATGATTGGCCTATTCTTCCATGCTTGCTTTTAGATAGGCATCGTTTCCTGCCATTGGTTAAACGATAATTGACATTAACTATAAACACTTGTCTCCACGTGCTCCTTATCGAGAGCCATTTGTCAATTAAATTTCTGTGGAGTGTGTCTGCAAGACGAATTGAATGTCATACCAATAGCTCAATTCGTCTCAACCCAACTCAAACATTTTCAACTATATTCATATTTGTTTATGTAACCCCCGCTTCCCTTACAGAAGCATGTGACGTTAGTAATTTCGGAAAAAATCCTGATTGTGGTGCGCTTTCCAACCTAGAAAATTGCGTTTGATAACGATATACAGATTGGCCCCTGGCGTGTCTCAGATAAGGCCTTTAGTACACTGAGCCAAATATACTCAGGAATTTCATAAACCAAAACTTACTGATACACTGGAAATAGTGGATGCGAGTAACTGACACAGAAGAAGACTACAATCGGTAATCGAAATACGCGTATCTGTCTCTCCACATCTCGATATCGAGATAGGGAAAGATCGAGACAAAGAATAAATTTTTGATGAATACTAGATTGAAAAACACTCCGTTGCCAAGAAAATAATACACAAACAAACGTCATTTTGCGCTCCTAATTTGGTTTGAATCCCAAAACATTGGTCTAGTAACCTTCGATATTGGTCATATCGACATACGGAGAGGAAATTGAGAACGAAAAATCAACCGAAACACATCGAGATATGGAGATATCGAGATAAGGAGGATATCGAGATATGGAGAGTGAAAATGTATGCAGACTGAAGGGACTTATGAAATCATCGACATAGGGAGAGATATCGAGATGGAGAACATCGAGATGTGGAGAGTCGACTGTACATCGGGGCAAGATGAAGTGCAATGTTTTGAATATCAGGGTGTCGACTACTTGGAAAAACCTGGAAAGTCAGAGAATGTCAGGGAATTCAATTTTTGACCTGGAAGGTCAGGGAAAGTCAGGGAATTCCACTTGAGGTCAGGAAAAAATATCAATACTACATCACCATAATTCCACTAAACAGCTCGAAGATTTATTATCAAAAGTCAGCAATAAGTTAATAATCATGATGTTTACTATCAACACGATATATGAAAAAATGTGCAATGAATCTTTTAAAATACCAGTTTACCATTCAGAAAATGCTCTTATGCTTATTAGAGTAAACTGTACTTTATTGCCTATATTCATTCATACTTATAACACACTTTTGGTATACGTACGATGGTAAAATTATCTTGAAATGAGTTCCATGCTGATAATTGTCATTCAAGATAGCCTTGGAATAATTTTCTTGTCAACTTGTACCATGGCATATGTATCAGGTTATCTTACCAACGTATTATACTCAAAATTCAAACTTTCTAAAATAAAAAGCATTAACAGTGGTCTCCAAACAACTACTTCGAAGTTGGCGTGGATTGTTTTGAAAATATTTTGTTCTTAAGTTCCCTAGACTAACTTATTGCCTAATTCCGCGCATTTTACTCAAAATCTTGGAAAAAAGGGAATTAACTCCATCAAATCCTGTCAATCTTCAAAAGTTAGCTATCCAAGTAAAACTGGTCGAATGTTTTGGACAGTTTTATCAGGTCCGTCACACTCGGGCTCAGATTGTGTACCACTTCTAGTACTGCATTTGGTCCCTCGGTAGTATAAAAGGTACCCAAGTTTGACAGATCGCAGTACACTTTTCACGGCATTCTAGATTACCTTATGAGCCATAAAATTTTGGGCAACTGCAAGGGACATGGAGGTCTTTAATTTGTCTTTGGTTTCATGTTTGTTATACAGGGTGTCCCAGAAAGTATGGGCACGACTTTGATAATGAAAATCATAGAACTTTTCCAAACAATCAAATATTTTTATATTTTTGTGCCTTTCTATATGCTATTTCAACCAGCATCTGTGATAAATTTGTTTGATTTAATAATTGTTCACATTGAAAATTTTAATTTTAGAAAATAAATTCTTATCTGGTCAGCACAGACCCTACATTTTGTTTTTGTTGAAAAATAACTAGTAAAATATGTTTTTTATCAAAATCTTTCACCGTGATGAGTTCAAGTACATTGTATCAAGGATGTTTCACATAAATTTTGGTTTGAAATTTCATTTGGCTTCGATAGAGAACACTTGAAAAAATTGAAAAATTCGAATAATCTCGTTTTTTTCTCTCCACATAAGGCTGATACAAATATTAAATTTCTTTTATGTCCGAGACCTCTTGGAAGGTACGAGGGGGGGGATAAAAATATATAAGGAACAAAAAAATAAAAATGAAAAAAAAGTTATTTTTTCGAATTTTTATTTTTGATGATAGTTGTTAAACTGTTTTTAATCGTCCTCTGGATCATTATTTTACTTGTTTTTTACTTTAGAAATTGAAAAAACCTAGCTGATGTCAAAAAAATGATGAATCTTTTTTTTTCTCCCCTTCAAAATTTTCGGATTTTCGAAGGGGGGGGTGACATAAAAGAAAATTAATATTTGTATCAGCCTAAGAAAACATCACGAAATTATAATTCTTCAGGTATTTTAAATAGTATTAAAAATAATACATTTAAGATCTACGAAAGGTTGATTCGTATTCTCTTGGATAGGCAACTTTAATTTTGGATTCATTTATGTTTTCACGTATATATAAGGTTTTGTTTTTTGACCATTTTCAAATCAACCACTTCTAGAATCGGATTTTTAGTTCTTATACAAATTTTACATGCTTAAGTTTAAAGTTTCAATTTGAATATCAGGTATCAGAAGGCCGGCTCCAGAGGCACGTTCCCCGCCATTTGGGAGATTTGTGCCATCACAAATCATTGCTGTAAATCATTGCTGATTACAGTTAAACCTCCATGAGTCGATGTTCCATGACTCGATATCGACTCATGGAACCATACTAAAAATAAAATTTCATGGTTACTATGATGGTCCCCTCAAACAGCTTTCCAAGGGATTTGTTTCCGTTACTCGATATTTCCATGAGTCGATGGTCCCTTCAGATATTGACTCATGGAGGTTTCACTGTAATATTTTTTTCAGATATTTACTATACGCACTTTCTGACATAGAGCTAATTTTGTGAAAGAAAGTCGCTAAAAAATAACACGATTTGTGCAAGACTGATAAGAGATGCTTCAAAGAAATGTTATGTAATCAACACATTAATAATTAAATTATTTACTAAAAAATCGCAAATTTACTCTTGTTGGGTACAGTAATTAAATGTGTATAAATCAGATTTTTATCTTCACTAGTTTTAAAATGGCAGTTTGGTGAAGTCGTGCCCATACTTTCTGGGACACCCTATATTTGATGTAAAAGTGCAGCATGAAAAGCATGAAAAAACAAATGAAAAATCGAAAATTTGGTCCAAAAATGCCTGTGTTTCAGGTATCAGGGTATAGGCAGGTTATTTCTTTATTTTTTCTTAGGTTGTTTCCGAAAACAGTTTATTCAGATACTACCGCCTTTCATCAGGATTTTTTCAGAAGCTTTCTTAAAGATTTTCCCAGTTTTTTTCCCAATACCCAAGAAATCTTCCAGTATATCTGAGGATAATTCTCGAAAATCCTTGATTTTCATCAGGGAGGGAATCCAGAACATCATTGAAAAGCAGAAATTTCAGGAACATTCTTTGAAGGAATCTGCTTGATAACCTATTGACGTTTGGTGAGATTACTTGGAGATACTCATAGAAGAATTCTTAGAGGAATATTTCGGACCATTTCTGAAGGCACATCAAATTCAAGAGGAACATCAGAAAACTTATTATTAGCGCATTATTTAACCCCTAATGCATTCAGTTAAGAATATTTAGATAATTTTTTTGGGGAGAATACCTACGTAATTCATATAGGAATCATAAAAATTTAACTAAAACCAATTACCTGTAACGAAACATCGTGAACAATTTTTGAAAGTAAAGTACCCTAATAAAAAAAGAAAACATTTTGAGAAAAAAAAAATCTGTGTGATTCCTCTAAAATATCATAACAATATTCCTGAAATAATAATGCCAAGAACTCCAAATGCTATTCGTGGAGAAATTCAAGGCTGAAAGAAATTCTCTAAAGTTTTTTCAAGAATCTTGGAGATAAGGAGCTTCTAGGGGATATCTTAGCAGAGTTCACCAAGGAGGTGGCATGAGCCAAAATTTACCAACCCAACATCAATTCAACATGGCGTCCAGTGTTCTTGTTTTGATTATTTGGAGAGGGACAAAACACATGTTTTTATGGTAGGAGACATCAATGCTACCTCGCTGATGCGAAAAATATTACACAAAATGATGAACTAATGAAAAGGGTCTTCAAATACAACGATTCAATGCGAATTGTTTAATTGCCAGAATCTAGCACTAGCAGCGTATGAGCCGTATACTAGAAAATCAGGAGCAAGTTTAGGGCAAACCGGCCAGAAAGTGGGTATCAAAGCGCGAAGTACCAAAACGATGTGAGGAAGAGCCAAAATGTATGCAGGATGACAGCCGTGTCAGTCCTCTGGAGTTCACGGAGAAATATCTGAAAAAATATGTGGAAAAAATCGATGTGGAATTCCTTGAAGCAATTCTCCAAGAAAGTTCTTTGGTAATGGCTCACATTTTATCTGGAAAAAAATGCTAAATTTCAGCATAGATTTCTTCCACTAAAAAGTATGATCGTTATAGTGTTATAATAATGTTTAAACAGGAAGCAGTCCAAAATTGTCGTTTATGCCTGTAATTTGTGAAATTATATCTTAGGTAGTTGAGTAGCTGATTACATCTTTGTTCATACGAATTTTCAAGTTTGGAAAGAGATAAATATTCAATTTCTCAGTTTTATCATATCAACTTGAATAAGCGCTCCAGAATATTGTCTGACAGGTATATTTAAGTAAAGTTAAAGCTTCTCCTCAGTTTTTACGTACCGTAAAGTACCCATATTTCGCGCGCTCTCCTAATTTTGATCACTGACATTTTAAACATGTTTTTCGGAAGACATTTTTGTTGGCTAGTATTTTGAACAATTCTTCTTTAGCCATGGTTACCTAACATGCAATTATATTGTCCAATATGTATCAACACATGTATAAAATGGCAGTGAGCGAAATTAGGAGCGTGCGCGAAATATGGTAGCATAACGGTACGACCTATAACATAAAGTATACATCGTGCAAATCGTCAGATATGTATCTTCTTGTATAAAGCCTACTATTCAGTTATCTGGAATTATTCTGGAAAAAGACTGGAAGGTCAGGGAAAGTCAGGGAATTTTGTTTTCAAAATTGAGTCGACACCCTGAATATGATGTCAATAAATGTAAAGTTTGTTGTAAATCTGTTAACTTAACGTTTCCGTGATTAAATTTCTTATATTTATCAATATTATTATGTTACCTTGCCATTTCATCTTGCTTAAGCTGTTTCAAGTTGCCCCGACTTACCTTGCTTAAGCAATCATCTTTATAATCATTTCTGATAGGATAGCCGCAACTTAACTATACATATTTGTTATAGCAAAAATTCATCAGGTTTTCCATTGAGCTTCGTGGACTACTTTTTTAGGTGTTCGTGATTGGCAAACTCATGTAATGCTTTTAATCATTAGAAATAGAAATAAATTAGTTATTTGAAAAAAAAAAATCTCGTCAACGATCATAATGTCGCAAACTTATTTGTAATGAAATTCCTAAGTATGTTTGTCTCAGTGTAGCGAACTTCACTTATCTGACACACTCGAAAGAATCTAGTCCGCGAGTTCGAATGCAGTCTCCAAGCGATTTTGTCGCATGTCGACCCAATTTCATCCATAGCTCCAATAACTCTGCAAATCCCTCTTGTGTCGAGCCTACAAATAGCATCTAACAGTTGCGAACTCACGATTCTCGATCTGTACGATTGCAGTTCACCATCCCTGTCGCGTCGTTGAGCCACTCGCAACTCACACTGTACCTATGCCTATCCGTCTGCGCCTGGTTGGCTCTTTGTCCAATCTGCAGGAGGGCTCAAATGCCATTCGCTCGGTTGTGGTCCAAACCCAGGCCACGAGCAGAGCCTGGGAATGGAATGCAGCAAAAGCAGCAAGCATCCACAACCGCAGACAATCTCCCGAACTCCATCTCCAGCTTCGGCCACAGCTCGTTCATGCTTGTAAAGTGTACAACTGCGCAACCCAATCTCGAATTCAGTGCAGAAGAGGAACGGCACAAAAACAGACCTCAATGTGGCAAGAAATGTTATAAATAAAAATAATTATGTTCTTCTGACTGCTGCTGCTGCTGCTGATGCTTGGGTCTCTCCGGCTTCGAGCGAGAGTTCGAATTCCTTTCTGAAGCTGTGGCGGTGGCTGTGTGGCCTTTTACCTCGCCCAGGTTTCTTGAATGAAAGTCGTGAGATTGTTGTTCGCGGAGGCCCTTGCATGCTCGCGACCTATGTACTTAATAGCATTCCCCGTTCGGGCTTGTTTCTGATTTTTCCCCTTTATTACTGTTATTGAGAACAGCAAGCTCAATTTAAGCTGATTCAGTGTAGTACTAGATGATGATTTCCCACACTTCGATCGTAGCATGCGAGGAGACCAATGCAACAAACCACTCCCATACTGCACTGGCCTACTCCGTTAGAAAACCGTTAGATCACTTGACTTAATTTGCTTTCAATCGCAGAAAGATAAAATCCACTATCAGTCGGATGTTTCCCAATCGAAATGTTCGAGAAAAACCCAGGGCACGTACCACCAATCACGGTGCTAAACAATAAATGATTAACGCGCGACACCTGACCGGACAGGTTTTGAAGCAATCGCTTTTTTCCCTTCGCTCCGTGTCTTACAATTACGGAAAAACTCACATTCTCAAAGATCGTTTCAGAGACGGCCGAACGATGGCACACGCTTCTCAAATACTTGGCCCGGAATCGATTATCTGGTATCTTCAGAAAACCTGCCGTAGAAAATTAAACACAGAGGAACAAAACATCTGCCGAATTTCGTCGAAACCGAAGCCGCCTACTAGGGTTACCAATCGTTAGCGACGATCGCCGGTGCTTGGAAACGCGATCGAACCGATCACCCTAAATCCGCCATTCGAAAGGAAATTGCAGCTGTCCTCCGGTCGAGCGGGATATTGAATGGGATTATGATGGTTCCTTCGAACGGCACACAAAAACGCCATGTGCCCGGTGTTGGTAAAGAATTTCCTGCCGTTTGAGAGAGTGGCACGTGAAAGCCGAATCCACACCGGTTCTCAGCTGCTCTAGAAAATTAAGCAATGTGTTAAAATGAAGAGGAACCGACGAGACTGACTGTTCGAACCCTGCAAATGCAAGCACCATATGTGTATAAGCCTTTGGCATGTGTCAAAAAAATAAAAAAAAATATGGCAACCGACATAATAAGGGATTCCTGTGAATCACCATCATCATCCTATCACACAGGAGCTGGCTAGGCAGGTTCGAACATGAGATACGAAAACGACATTTGTTTTTCGTTAGCAGCTGTAGTCGGATGAAGCGACGACGACGGGTTGCTTTGATGGATTATCTCTCGTTTTTTTTCGAGCGATATGTTCGTTGAAAGGAATTTTTCTTTTGGGATTCAATGGGAACCTCGAACAGTAATCCTATTGATTCAATAATAGAAAAATATTTCTGAAACATTTTTGCTTCAGGTTGAATTTGGATTTGTATTCCTAGAATCAACTATTTAATTTTGATGATGAGGGTTACAGTCTTGTTCATTTGCCAATGAAGATGTTTTGATCGACCGATCGACGGAATTCAGTGCTGAAATCCATTTATTAACGAACATTCATTCGAAATTTTGGAGTCCTTTTGATGTAGTGCATGCTGTTATCAGTAAAACATACGTCAAAGCGCAAATACACTTGACTAGACTTGTTGCAATATTCATGATAGCGGCGCATGAAGATAGCTGTTATCTGACATGTGTGGCATTTTATGTTGCAATTCGCTACAGGGAATTTGTCGGAATCATTGCTGACCCAAAAGGCTTCGATGAATAGGTCTTGAGCGAAGTTTTTGAATAGGATTGAAAGCAGGTAAAGCACTGCTTGGTTAGTAGATTAAATACGAGGTCTCTAACGATTTCCTTGCATGATACTCCTCAAGATTTTTGCATTGACTTTGGCAAGGTCCTGGATTTTGGCGCAAAATTTATAATGGATATCTGGCTAATCACTTGAAAACTCAAGGAATGCTTCATATAGGTTTAGTGATCCTCTTAAGATATTTTTGGCGCATTATTCACAAGTTCTTGATTGATCCCTGCAAGACCTTTGGCGGATTTTTAGTGAAATCATTGCTTTAGAGATTATTGCAGCATCGCTTTATGGAGCTTAGCAGATTACTTAGGATTTTGTTATAACTAAGCTAACTAAAGATACTAAAACCAACGGAAATACTCACAAGCCAAGGAAACAAGAACCTCGAGAATCCCTCCGCAATCTCATGACCGCTCTAATGAGGATTTCAACTATTCCAGAATTCCTGCCATTATTTCAAGAAGAAACACTAAAAAATCATAAATCCCATTAAGTTTCCCTTTGACTTTCAATCCCTTCCGAATCCCATGGGAATTTCTTAGAAACCTGCCTGGAACCATTCCAAGTGAGAGGGCCTTTTATGAATACTATTTTTTTCTTTAAGAATTTCTTATGACTGTAACTGCAACTCACTTTCTCTGTCCAGAAAATCAAAACGCCTTAGAACTCATTTGAGGTTTTACCGTTTTAAAATCTCTGGAAAATCTCCTAAAAAAACTGAGCAGATTTTCAAAAACTTTGAGGAATATGAAATCTTCGGAAACTCGCTACAATATTAAAAAAAAAAGAAAAAAAAACTTTCTAAATACAATTTTAAACTACCGTGAAGGCCCCTAACTCTGCGCAGCTCCTAACTCTGCGCACTTTCACCAAAATCCACCAAAATCTGGTAAAATACTTACAGTTTTGTTCAAAATTTATTTTTCATATATTGCTACAATAGTAATAAATAAGCACACGAAGAATTTTCTTGACAAATTTACGTTTGTTACTTTAATAAAAAATAAAATAGCTTTAAAAATATTGAAAAACTTCCAAATTGACTGCCCGTTAGCAAAAATGCTAAGAGAGTACCTCATCACTTAAGGCATTTGAAGCAAATTAAAGAGAATACATTTTCGATTTTTAGTACGTAGGCTGTAGTTCATTTATCGAGCAATCATCTTATTCTTCTTAAGTGCGCATAGTAAGGAACCATTTTTCAACTTTGTTCCTTACTATGCGCAGCAGTTATAAAACGTTATTTTCAACATACAATCAACCCTCCAGAGGTCGATATTGAAGGGAACCATCGACTTGTCGACACCATCGAGATATGGAATAGAAATACTTTGGAAAATTGTTTGAGGGGACCATCATGGTAAGGGACGATTAAAAAATGACCTCCATCATATTTAAAAGATTTCTACACTCCGTCCCCTCAATCCCCTGTCGCGATTTTTACAGTACCTAATGCATGCATTGTCACATTTTCATAGACTCCACCTTCCCGTAAACGATGGACGTAATTTTTAAATGCTTCCTAACCATGCAATAAAATAATTTTGATTTTTTGTATAGTTTCATGAGTCAATATAGAGTAATGGGACATCGAGGTTTAATCGCATTTGCAACATAGAAACGCCAATAAAGTGCTGTTATTGATCTGCCATAGGAATCGTTCATTAATTACGTCACGCTTATACAGAGCGGCGATACTTTTCGATTGAGTGATGAACACTACATTAAGAATGGATATACCCTTACGCTTAAACTATTCTTCGTATTTAGTAGAAATGTTCGGGTTTCACATATTACAAACCAGCACCAGGTTCTTATTTATTTTCTTCAAACCCGGATCCGACCCGAATCGAGACAATAATTTGATACCAAACCCGGACCCGAACCGAACCAAAGAAATTTTTTGTTTTATATTTGCTAGTGAAAATACATAAACAGTCAAAGCTTATTTGCCCTTACACGCCAAGGGTGAACGCAAAAAAGACATAGTTTGTACCCTTTTTGTATGTTGGTTTAGGTTTTAGAAAACTAAGTTAAATACATGTTTTGGAAATCATATGATTATTTCGATTGTTTTGAGAGTTGCACTTAATGGCATTCAATTGAATTATAGATAAAATTCACTTCACTTAGTAAACTTGTGTTAGAGACATTCCACGCTCCACTGGGGACGTAAAGCCGTATGAAGCAAGAAAATGAAGAGAAATTCGGATTTTAAATGTTAGTAATGCTATTAGTAAAACACTTGACCTGTTATAAAGAATTTATCGATTGCGCAGAGTTAGGAACCTAAATGCGCAGAATAAAGAGCATTGCAAAAATCAGTGCGCAGAGTTAGGAACACGGACATCCTTGAGAAAAATTAAAAATTTGCAATAAAAATCATTACTTAGTAAAGCTTTTATATTTTTTCCTTATACATAAGATCAATAAGTATTTGCTTCCAAAATTTCAGAATATTGTTTTTTGTTTTCAATTAATTACACCTGTTTGAAATTTGAAAAGCCTTAAGTGCGCAGAGTATGGGGCCTTCACGGTAAACGACTTTTAATTTAATAAAATTTAATCTGATGATAAAAATTAAATTTCTTTAAAAAAAATTAAATACGATAGAAGTGCAAAATAAGACAAAGTGCTAAATTAGGGCCCTTTAGGAAAGTTTTTCTTAAATCCCTTCAAAATTTCCAAAGGCATGTCTTAAAAATCCCTTCGAAATCATGTATTTAGGCTTTTTCCGGACAATTTTTAGAAAATTTTAAACCATTATTCAAAAATCTAAAATGCTTTCGAAATTCTGGAATCCTTTGGAAATTTCGTTGAGAAGGTTCCGTCGAAGTCGCCAACTAAGATGCCTTTAATCCTCTCATTTGAATTTCAAAACAATCCCATTAGAATCTCCTTAAAGTATTCTTAATATGTATTTATGTGGAAGATTTCATAAATCTTTTGAAATCCTTTAAAAGTCCTTATGGAATCTCAAACATTATTTCGAAATCTCTACTAAATTCCATCAGGATCAAAGAAAAAGAAGCTCTTCGGAATCCTCCTTGTTATGGAATCCTACAAAAATCTTAAGAAAACATTCATTAATTTGTTAAAGAACTTCGAACCCATTTCAGAATCTCTTGAACTTACTTTTTAGTATTTTCCTTCAGAATCGTATATACTTCTTCATAATCTCTCTGTAACGTGCAATAAATTAGCATTCGCATTAGGCATTTCGCACAAATTCGTAGGTGGTAAAGCCTGTCCACGATAAATTTCGGACACGGATGGCGGGTGTACCACAGAAAGTTCGAGAATTTTACAGAAAGAAGGATTAACCCTCTAATACCCAACCCCGCCTTTAGACGGGGTACACTTTGGAATTTTGTGTATTTTTTCGTAGCTCGGAAATTAAAATGATTTTATTTTTGGCTTAAACCTTGACTCATAACATGCATATAAGAAAAGTTTTTTATGATTTTTGAAACTTTTTTGTATTATTGAAAATAGTTTGAAAAATTGTATTCTTATATACTCTTCAAATGCCAGGGATTCATTTAACGTGTATTATAAAAAATCGTACCTTTTATATTTTTCTACGATCAACCTATCATAGAAAAAGAGCCTGATGGTATTGAAATGATTTCAAATTTGTTTTCCGTTAGTTACACGGAAAATAAAAAATGTTCCAGAAAAAAATTGAAAAAATCATATTTTCAAATGTATAGTAAAAACTCTAATTTTTATTATTGTCAAAAATAAGTAACCAGAAGAGGCTTCAAGAAAAAATTGAAAAGGATAGGGATGTTCAAAAATAAAAATAATAAAAATCAAAAACCAAAATTCATAAATTTGCGAAGAAAAATAAATCATTGCGCAAACCGTGTTTAGAATGATTTTAGATAACGAAAAATTATGTTTAAATCGAAAACAAAAATTTGGGTATTAGAGGGTTAACATCCTTGTCAACTGTTTATTTTGTAGATATAACTCTTTTATTCTGAAATAAAAATTGTTTTTGTTGAATTATGAGTAACTTTTTTTTGCTTCCATTATTTGGGTGTCCGAAATTTAACGTGGACAGGCTTTACAGTCCTAGAACATTGTATGAGGGTTGCGTCTTTCCCGTCCGTTACCAAAGTCAGAAAGTTGCGACTAACCTCTAACTCTTAGACAAGATCGACGCATCCTCCAAGAGCCGAGAGCTGTTCTGGCCACGTCTTTGCAAAAATTGTGGAAGGGGGAAGGACTATTGATTGAACATCTATTTAAGAACGATGCAGAGAGAACGATCTCTCATAGGTGTTACGGGATGTTGTGGAGTGTTGATGGAAAGGGTAGTGCCATGGGATACGTTCTGGCCGACAAATGTTTAATATTTACGCTGCTGATCAGAACAAACTCACCAAATTCCGTTTTTGAAACTCCTCTGCAATCCGTCGCTCTTCTAGAAATGAACACTGACAAACTTTCTGACTTCTGCCATCACAAAATACTCGCTCTTCACTTTTTACTTTATTTGAAAGATTCGAAATATATAATTAGCTGATGTTATAGCTAGTGGAACAAGCTATAACATCAGCCGATTCTATTTTTTGCCAGCCGAATTGAAAACGCGGAACCGAAGCAAACGTGACAGACAATTCAAAACGCAACCGCCCGCGTTCACGGCTTGCTGCGATCTCTCACATCTCTTAAATTGCAATAAATGTCCTGAAAATCCTTTCAAAATCTGTGCCAAATTTGGAAAACATTCCTTTTTGCTGGTACCTAACAATCTGTTTCAAATATCTAGATTTCAGTATATTGCAAGAAACCCCTTTAAAACACACATAAGAATCTCTTCTAAATCCCTAGAACACTTCTAGTTGATTAAAAATCTCTCGAAACCCTTTGCAATCTTTGAATTTGAGAATCCTTTCGGAAAACCTCCTTAAAGAATCTCTTTGTAATTTTATCTAAAATCGTATTAAATTTCCAAAAGTATAATTTTTGAATCTTTTGAACAATTATTCCAAAAACTCCATAAAATCTATTCGAATCCTTCCGAGAATACCTACTGGAATTTTCTGCAAAATTGTTTCACAATCAGTCGTAAAATCATTTGGTAGCTGTACACGGAATCTTTTGGCTCTCTTTAAAACGATGCTTGAGAATTACGTAGTCTCCTGGATAGTCCGTTAACATCTCTGAAATCTTTCCAAGTGTCGTTGAAACCCCTTCGAAATTTCCATGGAAAATATGCTTTTAAAATTACCATATCTACACTTCAAAAAATCCCTAAAAAGGAATCTAAAAAAACATTATTGGATCTGTCGAAAAACTTCGGAATCTCACTAAAACTCTCTGAGAATCTTCTGAATATCTTTTGGGAATCCACTCACACCAATTTATTTACACCAATTATTTTATAATCATCCAAATAACCTTCCCTCGAAATTCCTTTTAGAATCTTTCAAAAGTTCTTAGGAATTCCTGTAAGATTCACTATAGAGTTCACATAAAACTGTTCAGAATCTGATTTTTTAATGCTCTAGGAAACTTAAAATTTACTTCTAAACCTAAATGTTTTAGGTTTTACAAAATCTTTCGGGAATTCGTGAAGAATGGTCTAAAGTCCTTTCAAGAATTAAGTAAAACCGCTTTATATTCTATTTTGGACCTCGTCAATCTTTTCAGAATCGCTCAAAAATCAATTCGGGATTTCCCGAATATCTTCCAGAGAGTTGCAATAATCCCTTTGAAATCTGCTGTGTTCAAAAATAGCACAAAAGTCTTTTACATTGTTTCTAACATCTTTTTATGATCTTCCTAACTAATTCTTACGTCTGAAAATCTTTCATCTGAACATAACGAGATTTTGATCGTTGGAATCATTTTATAATGTTTAAAAAGTTTCTCTGAAAGCAACAAAAAATCGAATCTTCTGAAATCTGTTGCAAAATCTTTTTCAGGACAAGTCCTTCGATTTTTTTAATCTCCCAAGATTATAGTAGATCCGCGTTTCTATGTAGCGTACGACTATCTTTCACGAAGTGTTGAAATTGAAATGGAACGAGCTCACCAAACGTCAATACGGTTGTTTTCTGAAGGCTTTCCCTAACCTTTCGCCTGTATGTATGTTTGGTGTTAGGCCATGATTCAGGACTATGTAACAACTCGTGTTGCACATCAATCATTTTTTCGGAATTCTTTGCCGGTCATTTCCGTTTCAATGCTGATTACTGCAATTACTCACAACTTATCTGTAGTGATTTCCGTTTCCGAAAAATCAACGGAAGATTCCGTGGAAACATTTTTAGTAATAAGAGGGAACGTCATACTTCAGTTAAAGGGTGATACATCGTGTAATCAATGGTATGGCGCCGTGATGGGCGAGACTCTAATCAGCACAACAACATTGTAAATATTGTTTATCTTTTTCTTACACGCTTAAACGGTGCTACGCAAAATTGAGTACGATTAGCACCAAATCTAACTTTTCTGATTTCGAAGTTTGGGAAATTTAAGCAGAAATCAACACAAAATAGATTTTTTAGGATGTTTTAAAATAACGTCCAAGGCGTGTTGGTCCAGAAAAGCCCGATTTTGTGTAAGTTTATTTAAGAGAGTACTATCGTGCCTTTGACGCACTTCATTTGAGTACCCTTTTGCATCATATTGCGGCTGGAGCCGCAAACAAACATTTTGTTTTTTTCCCGAACACTTAGTCGCTATTTAACTAAGGCTCAGACAGCACGAGCAGTACGTTGGAGTGCTTTGGATTGCGCCTACTACGTCATTTCCTTCTCCGAAGTGCATTTCAATCGCCTACTGCCTACGCAAAACTATGTCGATCGAAGCAATCGTTTTCATTTACCGATAATTTCGCAAACATGGGGAATGTAATGTCGAAAATGAGATCGATTGACGATTACTGTAGCAAGTAAAACTCATCAAAGTTGATTGCAATTATCTTGGCTCGTAAGTAATTGTTTTCTATGGTGGAACGTGTCGTCAAACATATTGCGCTGATAGGAATTTACTTAGGTTTACAAGGTCACCTGTTCCAAATATTTTTGGTCCCCGGCCTGCTTGATCGCGATGATAAGCTATGCCTTGTGTTGACAGACTGGGACTTCCCTTGATAATGAATACTTTTTTTTAGAACAGGCAGTTAACGCATACACTGCAGTAACTATGGAATGTAAGACCGGGCGGAAGTAGTTTGTTGTTTTGCATACGGCATTACTGACGCTCAACTCATATTGCTCAATGTTTGTGCATTCTGATGACTCAACTCGAATGTCATCAGAATAATCGTTTTAATCATTGGGTCTACGTGTCTAACACTGCAATGTTTATTACTTCCGAACTAATGTTACACATTTTTGTTGACACTGGAGATTGCAGTAGGATAAATCGTTTTGGATACATACAGCAAATGGTCATAGTTCACTTTGAAATGATTTGCACAATCTTGTAGCTCACTTTGATTGCGTTAATATTTCATTGCCTGTTACAGTTCTAAAGGTTTAAAATGTCAATTCCAACTAGAAGTGTGGAACTTTCCACACTTATAATGAGATATACACTTTCAAGGAGTACAACCCTATAGCTTGTTCAATTTCCAAGAAACTCTTGTACCATTATCTCACAGACAAACAGACGTAACACTAGAAATATTTTTCGTATGGAAAATCGACAGCTCCATTTGATTTGCAGCTCAAATAATTTTGTCAGCTGCAGTATTTGGACTGTGCTTACGAAGTGAATACTATCCAAAAGGTGGAGGAAATTCCGTTGCTTTCAGCTGGGTTACAGTCAAACGCCCATGAGTCGATGCTCTCGATATCGGAATCATACTATTAATTAGAAATCATAATCTTCAACAGGCTACAAATCGTATGGCGAGTTAAAAAAAGGAACTCGCTATACGATTTGTAATCACGCTGAAGATGGCCTGATATTTCCTTCAAACAACTTTCCAGGGAATATGGGTTCCATGATTCGATTTTACCATGAGTGACGGTCTACTCAGTATCGATTCATAAAGGCTTGACTGTAATTTGTTATCATGAAAAGATAACGCAAGGTAACCAACGGGGATATAATAATCCATGGTAGACATCGTGATTTTAGTCACATTCCATCAAAAGGCGTTCGAAGTTCGGAAAATGTGAATTCGATAACGGTGGTTTCTTTAGATTTCCGGGAATCAATGTAGAATTGAATACTATATTGTTATCAGAGTAGTTACTGAAGTAGTGTTAGTAAGTTTATTAAGCATGTAAATTAGTATCCGTTCTACTAAAATATAAGCTATGGATATATATGAGGTAAATGTTTAATTCGACTTCTTTCAATGTTTTATTGCTATTTAGCAGTTATATTTCTATATTTATTTGGTTCATGCTGGATTAGCGTTAGCGTAGTACGTTTAATGTAAGTGTATGCAACCAATAATGATAGACGCAATTACTTATTTGAAGAACCAGTTGTGTAACTCTGTTCCTCTGATTATGGTAGCAGATTGAGCGACTTTCTTTATAAAAAACTCGCTCAACTGCACAACTTTCTACCAATAATCGACGGAGAGGGTCCAAACCTAACTATCCAAAGTGAAACGATCTGCGGTGGCACACAAGTCGTCAACCTGCTACCCGCTTCACCGCCATCGTTTCCCCCAAAGAAAAATGCATTTTCCACCGGATTTCCACTCTGTGCCATTTTGGGTAAGGCCCGAGCCGCTTCTCCGGCAGCCTCCCGCAAAACAAACCACCCAGTAGCAGCAGGATAAAGTCGCTAAATAAGTCTTTCTTCTTTTCTCTTTCTCTTTCCATCTCTCTATCTCCACCGGACAATCTTGCACCCGTACAGATCGATGTTCTCCCATCCGGACCAGTGCCGCATCCTCACCATCTGCATCATATGCACCAACAGTAGCATTGAGTAGAACCAGCGTGTGAAACCCAAAGGCCAAAGAGAGGAACTGCATCAGCTTCTCTCACCACTCGACGAGCCAGTCATAGGAGGTATAGGTTCCGACAATCCGAGTTGCAGCTTGGAAAACCCCAGACAGAACGAGTTCGAATCAGTCGCTGTGCAACAGCCGCGTACTCAAGATCGTTGTTTTCGTCGTCTTAGTTGCAGTCGTCACTCCCTGGACTGCATTTTTTCTGCATCTCTTCTTTCACACCGCTCTTACGTCTATCGGTTCGTCTCTTTCGGTAACGTATACGCGAGAAAAGAGTAGCATCATCGACCGTGGATAATGGCTGGAGTTATGATGGCTCAAGTTTTATCAACACCTCGAGACTTCACGGATAATAAAGTTAAAGAGGACAATGCCTACGGACATACAGCAACATCAGTGCCGATTTCGTACCACACGGAAGTTGCCCGGCTCGAGTCGTTCCGGGGCTGGATGGTGTCCTTCATCAGCAAGACTGAACTGGCCCGGTACGGTTTCTACTACGTGGGGCCAAATGACATGGTAAAATGTTACTTCTGCCGAGTGGAAATCGGTCTGTGGGAGCCGAACGACAACGTCCTCTCGGAACACCTGAGATGGTCCCCGTACTGTCCGCTCCTACGCAAACGACAGACAAACAATGTTCCAATAGATGCCAGCTTTCTGGATCAGCTCCCGGAACCAAGCTACGACACATGTGGTATTAGGATACGAGAAAACTCCGTAGCGGAAAATGCCTATTCCTCTTCGGATCGAAGCAGTAGTGGTTCCCTAACATCGCCTCCTAGCTCGCTAACGTCCGAGTCTAGTATGGCATCGAATGGACCAGTCGTTCAGCAACTATCAGCACCGGTTCTGCCCCAACAGAAGCTACCGGAATATCCGAACTATGCCATCGAAGCGAAACGCCTTGAAAGCTACGAAGATTGGCCAAAGTTCATGAAACAGAAACCCAAGGAACTTAGTGATGCCGGATTTTTCTACACTGGCAAAAGTGATCGGGTCAAGTGCTTCAGCTGTGGCGGTGGCCTCAAAGACTGGGAAGCTGAAGATGAACCGTGGGAGCAACACGCCATGTGGTATAGTAACTGTGAGTACCTGAAACTAATGAAGGGCGAAGCATACATCGCTCATTGTTTGGCCAAGAAGGAAAGTTCTTCGGAAGAGAACGGCTCAGATGTGGGCCCGTCCAACTCGCCCCAACCATCGACCTCCGGAGTAGTCTCCGCAGCAACATCCTCGCTTCAGTCATCTCAGTCGTCGAGCTTGAGTGTATCTGCCGAAGAAGACAATACTGCCATGGTCGGCTGCAGTAGTGATGAAGATGAACCAAATAGAAAACTAGACACCAGTCGGACTTGCAAAATCTGTTACGTTAATGAGTACAATACGGCATTTTCGCCCTGTGGCCATGTTGTGGCCTGTGCCAAATGCGCTTCATCTGTCACCAAGTGTCCGTTGTGTCGGAAACCTTTCACCAATGTTATGAGGATTTATCTGATGTGAGAGTCCTAACCGTTACAATGCATGGTCCTGAGAATAGGAATTCAAGTGACTCGCTCACTGCCCGTAAATGTCTACTGAACAGAAAACAGAGAAATAGTGTTTTATTGGTGGACCGCGTTTCCTGGACCGATGATCGGTGACAACTAAAAGTAAAAAAGTTAATTTAGAACTAAGGGATCGTTCGTAAATGACGTAGCATTGTAGGGAGAGGGGGGTATCACTGAGTGTATGGCGAACTTGTATCGGATTATGGTGAAGAGGGGAATGTAAAAAATGCTATGTAATTTATGAATGCTCCCTACACTATAATGTACATATTTAAAAAAAATAATATCACTAAAAAATGGAAATTATAACGAAGTGGTTTTTTGTTAAACGAAAGAAATACCGTGTTTTCAGAGAGTATGGGATTTCTGTACTGAATATGTTGTTTCCATATGGAGTAGCAGCATTTGAAAAATTGATCTCAAATCGGGTAGGTATTGATTCCACCACTATTTGAAGAGGCAGCTGGTAACCTTTGCATCTGCATTCGTGTCAAACTTAGCTCCAATAACTGCGCTGGTCGACTACAAAGAGCGAAAAATCACATGATGACTTGCGCAGCTGATAACGAGGTAACTAAGTAGGCTTGCGATATCACAGGGGCGAATTCCATGTTTTAATCTCCGTAAAAAAAAATAGGTTGTCCATTAGGGTGTCCCAAAATTTCACTTGGTCAGAATCCTTGGTGACTTAACCCCCAAATGGAAGCTAAGGATGTTACATTCAAACTTTTGTATGGGGGAATCTCTGAGAAATTACAACATCTGAACTAGAGTGTCCATCCCGGGACATCCCGGGACAAGAAATCCCGGGAATTGACAAATTTCGGGATTTCCCGTTTCCCGGGATTTTATTTCTGACATCCCGGGAATCCCGGGATTCCCGAAATGTACGTAGAATTTGATGAAAACCACTAAATTTCAATGAAAAACGATGACATTTTTCCTCCCTATCAACCTTATTTGATAAAGTAGTAAAGCATAGTGGAAAAGATAATAAACGAATAATTTACCAACTGGTCAGTGTTCAGACAGATCGAACTAGATGATATTTTGGCCTTGTAAAGATAAGCCAGGAACTCCACCGGTTCTGATTTTTCCGATGCTGTTTTGATACAGATGTTTCATCAAACAGATAAGTTCCATTATTGTCCATTTATAAGTTCCATAATCGTATATAAGATATATAGATAAGTTCCATTATCGATACATTCCATTTATCGCAAAAAATGCGATTATTTTGTTATTCTGGACGCTTGGGGTACTTTTTCCTGAAATCATTAAAAAAGCACTTGGTTCAGTCTGTCTGAACACCGGACCAAGTAACAAAAACATATTTTTATTTGTCTAATTGCAAAGTTAGCATTAAAAAAGCATTAAATTTCTTTCAAACATTCGCCGTTTTTTACGCCTATGCTGAGATAAAAAAAATTGAAGTACACCTAAACTGCCGCAAATCGCAAGTCAGAATCATCTGTAAGAAGTAGGCATTGCGAAAATTAACTGAGAAGTTTTCAATCTCGTTTTCCATACAAATATTCAAAAAATTCCAGGAGATTGGAACATGTTTCGATCTCAATTAAACTTTTCCAAACCTTTCAAAAAAAAAATATAAAAATGACCAAATAACGATTCATTTTTGTGTTACACGATGTGAAAATCTGCAGTGGGACTAACATGCGTTTACTTTTCATTATGGGACAATTTGACTTGGTGTTTTTCTCAATTTTACTGAACAAAAAGTGATTTCTCGTTAGTGCAGCTGAAAGATCATTAGAAGATATAGTGAAAACTGATATCAACTCAATTTTGACCAAAATGCAGGACTGACTTGCGATTCATGGTAGTAAACTTCAGTCAATAATTTTCAGTAATTAACTTTTAGCATGATCTACAATACCTTCAATGATCTTTAATCGTTTCTTTTGTTCTAAAGTTCTTATGACTTTTCAAATATTTCAAGCAAATTGCTTTAAAATTGTTTCTTAAGTTTTTATCATACTTCCATTCATATGTGTTTTAGAGAATTTGAAAAAATCCATAGCGCATGCCCGTAATTAGTCAAGCTGAGTTTTGAAATGGACAAATGGAAATGGACACTCTAATCTGAGCGTACCGGTACCGGTGACATTTTTGAAAAAAAATGTCCGATTTTCGTGAGTTATGTCAAATATTTCTCAAAATCAAAATATTTCTAGTTCAGCAAAATTTCGTAAAATCCAACATTTTTATATATTTTTTTTTGTTCAAATCCAACGGTCAACTTTTGTTCGTTTCACTAAACATGTAGCCCAGTTAGTGACTTTCACTAATCGGGCTGAGTTTTTGGCAGTCAAAATATTGAATACAATAGAAATTCAGGGCTACCAACATTGATAAATCGAGCTTTATGTCAAAAAGTGACATTTGTCTTCGTTTTAAATGGGCTATAGCCCACCTAACGGGAGCCAAATTAAAACAAAGCCCACCTAAAGATAGTGCAACGAATGAAATTCGACTGTATTCATCAAAATTCATGAAAAATTGTGACACGAACTATTTACAGTCAACCCTCCATGAGTCGATATTGAAGGGACCATCGACTCATGCTATGGAAAGCTGTTTGAGGGGACCATCATAGTAACCATGAAATTTGATTTGTAGTATGGTTCCATGAGTCGATATCAAGTAATGGAACATCGACTCATGGAGTTTTAACTGTAGTTCATAAGGATAAAAATTGTAAGAATTGTATATACATTTTGTAGGTATCTGCATATGCGCACGGAAACAGGTGACTTGACGGTATAATCGATTTATTGAATCATCTTAAAAATCGACCCGCTCTTCCCTACACTCTGAGAAAAATCTAAACTAAGTAGTTTAAATGTCACACTAAATCGCTATTTGGCTGGTTGAACCTAGTATTCGTATACCTGCCGGTAAAACTGACTTAGTATAACTCAAATTTATTAGGGGCAATGTATAGCGTGTTAGTAAATGCATTTGGATTATTGTTTTTCGGTAGAATAATATTGATATTCCTTCAGATTGGATTTTACTACTAAAATAACAAACGTATAAGCTTTGCGTTTATTAACACACCGAGGACGAAGCCTCAAAATCAGTTGGAACGCTAAATTCAACCCACTATATCTCAGCTGTCCTAAGCCCGATTTGTAAAATTTTGGCACCTACAGAAATGTATGGGCTTCTAGATTCATGTCAGACTTTTGAAATATTTTTGGGAACTACTGTTTGATTTGTAGTACTTAAAACACCGGAGCAAGTCTTAAAAAAAATTTCTAACCAGCAGTAATTTGTAGATAACTTAGAATTTATCGCGATAACCTATAGATTTTTTTAATGTATGATGATCGTATTAGTGTAACCAAACAATTGGCATTGAGTTTTTGATTGTTAGCCGTTCAAAGAACTACAATATATTCACAAAACTACGTAGAAAACAGAAAAAATGCATTTTCAACTTTAACTTGAAATTTATCGCGATGACCCAAACATTTTATGATCTTAAAATAGACTCATATTTAAGGCCATCAAATTTGCAGAACAATTTCTGTTGGAAAAACTACAATATTTTCACAAAATATTGAAAAACACAGAAAAATACAGGTTTTCTACAGTAATTTCTTATGTATCGCAATGACTCATCAGTTTTATAATTTTAAACTCTTTGTATGTTCACGAGAAACAAATTTCCTGAACATCGTTGATCGCTGTTTGTTTAAAGAACTACAATATATTCACAAAACTGCGTAGAATACAGAAAAAATGCATTTTCAATTATAACTTGAAATTTATTTCGATGACCCAAACATTTTATGATCTTAAAATAGACTCATATTTAAGGCCATCAAAATTGCCGAACACTGATAATGAATTTCTGTTGGAAAAACTACAATATTTTCACAAAATATTGAAAAATTCAGGAAAATACAGGTTTTCTACAGTAATTTCATATTTATCGCAATGACTCATCAGTTTTATAATTTTAAATTCTTCGTATGTTCATGAGAAACAAATTTGCTGAACATCGTTACATAATACAGAAAAATATGAATTTTCTTCTGCAATTTATTGATTGTCTCTAGACCTTATCAATTCAAAGACAATGCTTCAATTGTTAGATATAAAAATAAACATATTTTAAAACATTTTTTATGATTAAATTTTATTGAAAAAACTACAATATTTTCACAAATTACCGTATAATACAAAAATATTCTGTTGCTACCGAAGTTTTAGCATTTTATCATATGTATAATTTTCTAAATTGTTGTAAATTTTCAAGAAAAATAAGTGTGCTCAAAACTCATGTATAATACAGAAACATTTAAAATTTCTCCTGTATTTTTGAAATTGCAGCATTGGCTTATAATCTCCACGGTTTAAAATTTTTCAGATTCACATTTAAATTGACAGAACGTATCAAAACACAACAAACGTTGAATGACAAAACGTCGAAAGGATTAACACATCGAAAAGAAAAAAATATCGAATTATTTATTCTTTCGGAAGAGAATAATTCTTCCAAGATCATTTCGTTCTTTTCCAATTCCCACCTTTCGACGTTTTGTCCCTTCGACGTTTTGCAGCAAACTGCAAATACTGATTGCCTCCAGACCATATCATTTTAAGGGTTTGGAGCATACTCATATATAAAAGTAAATATATCTACAGAACATTTTTGGAGATTTCTTAAGAACTAAAACATCTACACAAAACTGTGGAAAACACCAGAAAAGTTAGATCGTAATAACAGCCTGAAATTGACCACAATGTTCCATGGATTTTAATATTTGAAAATGTTAAATAAAATGTTATCATTTAGAGTTGGCAAGCATGTGTAAATCAACCGATGAAGTTTCGTTAGAAAACTTCAATATTTTCACAAAATACCATGTAAGGACTGTTCATTTAAGAAAGTGGACACGTATTTTTTAAAGCAAACTGTTTATTTTCAAACAAATTCATGAGTTGTTTTGAAATATATGGAAATCAAAGTAATCTCGACCAAATTCACATAAGTTTGAACATTTATTGAGCATTCCTGGATAATGATCTGACTTTTCTCTTGATGCCTCCCATCGAATTCTGCACAACTTTCTTCGTAACTTTTCTTTGTGTTACTTACCACATTTTCTTGAAAAAATCAAAGGAACTTGCTTATCTTCTATCTTTCTTAAGATGTTGTTTGATTATTGCCCAATATTTCCATATAGGGCATAGTTATGGGCAATTCGGTAGAATCTGCCATGTTTTAACAAATTCGACTTTTTCCTTCTTGAACATCTCCAAAGTAGCTGAAGCATAGTGAGCCGATGCCAGCCCTGGCCAAAACAATGGAGGCTTGTTATACTTTCGGTAGATGGGCAGAAGACGTTTTTAAATGCATTCAGTTCTGTAATTTTCGCCGTTGATTGAACCCGTTGTGAAAAATGTAGTACTTTTCATACCGCAGGAGCAAATTGCTTGCCATAAAAAAACTTTTTTTCCCGATTTTTTCTGTTCGGATGTATTGCACGAAGCATCTGTTTTCGATACAGTGTTGAAAAATTGGAATTTGGACACTTCGCGATTTAAGCCAAACCTCGGAACGACAGCTTTTCTGAACACCATTTGTGCAGAATAAATCTGCGTGTCGCCATGTTAAACCGACCTATCGCTTGGAATTTACAACTGTTCGATGTCAACTTTCTTCTGCTGTCAAAATAAACACTTGAGTACACACTGAAACAAAATTTGAATTTTTTCCTTGGAATTTTCACACCAAAATGTTAACAATCAGGTGTCCACTTTCTTTAATATACTATTTCTGCTTCTTTAAATATACTATTTCTGCTCTTGTTTCATATTTATCAAGATGACTAATTGATTTTATTTTTCAAAACCGTTATTAGGTTTTGAAAAAAAAAAAAACAAACTTTCTCAACAATTATAATGGCTATTTGCTCTAAGAACTACAATATTTTCACAAAATCACGAACAATACAGAACAGTCTCTGACTATGGTTGCGTTTTCATAGTAGTTGTGTTTACGATTTTAAATTTTCTCAACGTAATATATATATATAAAGCATGACAAGCAGTTTACAAAATTGGTTATATAACAATTTCTATTTATTGATAATATTTGCACAAATCATATCTAATTATTATTATTTATTACAATAAAAATATATCAGATTTCCGTTGCAGTATAACAATAGTGACAAAGAGTTATCATTTTCATGATTTTATTATATTTTTTTCATATCATAAACAATAAATTAACTGAGAAAATTTTATAGTTTCTCCAAAGCATTAAACCATTCTCAAAAAATTGTAAATAATACAGAATAAATGCCTTCAACAATCTTACTTCATATTTTCCGCAACGACCCATAGATTTTGTGGTTTTAAACTATTCTCATATTTGAGACTTACAACTACAAGTTGTAGCTAATCCATTATTGTCGCAATGACATCATTTTTTAATTTACTAATAATAACGCAATTGATGATATTTTACTTACATGGATGACAGTGTTAAAAAAAAGTGGATCACTTCAACCCTAGTTTGTCCTTATTTGTAGATTCATGTGCGGTTATAGAAATGTGCTTGGAATCTATGGTTTGATTTGTAGTACTACAAACATTGGAGCTAGTCTTAAAAAAAATAGCGTTTGTTTGTACACAACTTGAAACTTATCTAACAATCAAGTTTGAATTTATATTACCAAACATTTTTTATTGTAATTTGTACATTTAACGAATCACAACATAAACATTAAACTGCGTAGCATATGGCAGAAAAAAAAATAGTTTGAGCTATAGTTTAAAATAATCGCTATTACCCATGAGTTTTATAAATTTATAAATTTTCTCCTTTCTAGTATAGTTTGATGTTCATTGCGATGACGCATTGATTTAATTAATTCAAACCATTTTCATGTTCACGAGAAAATAATATAAATGAAAATTTATACGTGTTAGTTCAAAGAGCTAAAATACTTACGTTAAATAATTTATTCAAAACTAAGAACTCTTTTGTAATTTCACAATTTTTGCAATGACTTATATTTTATGGTTCAAAACTTTCTCATAAAAAAAAAACAAGAACATTTTTGATGCCATCTATCTAATAACCTATAATAAGAATTAAGAATAAAAATATAAAGGTATATATTTCAAATATGCAGTTTCCCTAATCCCTGTCTCAGCTAGGGCTTGATTGAAAAAGCGTTTTCATGCCACTTTTTCAAATCCATTTTTATTTTGTACTAATAGCACATACTTTTAACTACCATGTAGTAAGTTAAACAGAAAGAATCGATTCAACCAGCTTTACTTTAATAATATTTGAACATGACACATCTTTAAAAATCTGCTTCAAAATACTATCATTTTTTCTTAAAAGAACTACAATCACAATAGAATGTTGAATGCAGTAAAAAACTTTCTTTTCCTATTGCTATGGAAAACTTACAGATATTTTAATGTAAAACCACATCGTACTGTTTTCTATCACAGTAGTTTTCCTATTTCGCAGGGAAAAGAAATAGAGTACCATCTGTGCACCATATTCCCCTCATTTAAGGGAAGTAAGGTGTTCGAAGGTTCATTTTAAAATAACTATTGAGTCGATCAATACTTTTTTTTATGTCACAATGTAGCTCCAAGTATAGATGACCAGCGTCAATATAGAAATTATTTAAAAAACTTTTATAAAAATTATACATGATTTTGTGGAAATAATGTAGTTTTTGGAACAAACAGCTTCTAATAATTTTGAGCACACTTATTTTTATTGAAAATACACAACGATTTAGAAAATTATATAGATGATAAAATTTTCAAACTTCAGTAGCAACAGAATATTTTCGTATTATATGGTAATTTGTGAAAATATTGTAGTTCAATAAAATTTCATCGATTATATTGTAAACACTTGATAACCCTATATATGACAATATTTTTAAATCACAAAATCCATGTATCATTGCAATAAATTTCAAACTGTTGTTAGGATCGTAATTTCCCTGAATTATTCATAGTTTTGTGAAACTGTTGTAGTTCTTTAAAAACCATCAAAAATGTTCTGTAAATATTTTTATTTTTATAACTTAAAATACTTCAAATCTTTTAATTGATCTAGAGGCAATCAATAAATTGCAGAATAAATTCAAGAATTTTCTGTATTATACAAGATTTTGTGAATATAATGTAGTTCTTTGAACAAACAGCTATCAACGATGTTCAGCAAATTTGTTTCTCATGAACATACGAAGAGTTTAAAAATTATTAAACTGATGAGTCATTGCGATAAATAATAAATTACTGTAGAAAACCTATATTTTTCTGTATTTTTCACTGTTTTGTGAAACTATTGTAGTTTTCCAAACAGAAATTTATTATCAGTGTTCTGCATATTTGATGGCCTTAAATATGAGTCTATTTTAAGATCATAAAATGTTTGGGTCATCGCGATAAATTTCAAGTTATGATTGAAAATGTATTTTTTCTGTATTCTACGCAGTTTTGTGAATATATTGCAGTTATTTGAATGGCTAACAATCAAAAATTCAATGCCAATTGTTTGGTTACGCTAATACAATCATCATACAATAGAAAAAATCTATAGGTTATCGCGATAAATTTCAAGTTGTGTACAGGCATTGACAAAATTTCGTTTTTTTTTAGGGACTTGCTCCGGTGTTTTAAGTACTAGAAATCAAACAATAGTTTCCAAAAATATTTCAAAAAACTGACATGAATCTAGAAGCCCATACATTTCTGTAGGTGCCAAAATTTTGTAAATCGGACTTAGGACAGCCGAGATATAGTGGGTTGAATTTAGCGTTCCAACTGATTTTGAGGCTTCGTCGTCCGTGTAAGTGACGAATATCTTAGGCGGACAAGTGTTAAATATCAATCATATTTATATTAACACAGATCACATTTTTTCACAATAGGGGTAGGCGGGACAATATACAGGGCAGCCAGTAGGACGGTCGTAGATTTTTGAACATTCGATGATTCGTTATCGATGTGCTTGGTTGCAGGGCTGGTAGCGAATAAAGGTCTTAAAAATAGGAATTTTTGCTTGAAATAAGAGACCGATCTGATATCAAAAGAAAAACCAGGGGACCTAAATCGAGACCATAAAAGTATTACAAGATGTTTTCAAAATTTTGGCCATACATATTTCTATGGATATTTTTTTCTTGAATTACGACAAGTATTACTCATGACATTTCGACAAGTATTATATGGATCAGAACTGATAGCGACTGAATAAGCATAAGCATAAGCATAAGCATAGATGACCGTACAATTCGTAGTTGCTACTCCGTGATTGACCAGAACAATCGAAGTTGCACAGGGAATTAATGAATGGGGCTTGGGATTAGCTTACCATTCTTCAATGTGCACAAATCGAGAGCTCCAATTTAAAAGTCAATAACGACGCCGGCCACGTCCTTACGGTCATCGGGGAAGGAAAGGAATGTTAGTGTGACAACCGTTGTTACTAGAGACCGAGATCATCTCTGCATCTCCACGGTTGTCATGGAAAGGATATTGGGTTAGTGGGATAAGATAGAGATCTGGGAGTCACCAATGTTTGGTGATGCGATCCATGATATAATCACGCCTAACCGGAATCGCGAAATAATTCGATAATCGCATTGTACGCCGAAAAAGTGTTCGTCACTCGCCCACGCAAAAGCAAGTGACACGATCAATAGATCAAACACTATTAACGATCCACCGAACCGATCACTTTTTCACTACCGACGCGCGACATGTTTGATCCTGCCCTCATCACTCGCCCCCGCAGGAGCAAGCGTCAAGGTTGAAGGATCAAACACTACTCCAGAACTGATAGCGACTGAATACCTTTAAAATATGAACTTTAGGGACCTTATGCTTAAAAAAGAGACCCCGAAAATCCCTTACAGTAGTTTATGAAGTGATTTTTCAAAACAATTTTGCCAGTATTTAGTCCAAGATTTCCGTTCAGGATATATTACTGATAAATCAAAGGTATGGTTATTTTGGAAAATTTTACTGGATTTTCAGTCTAGTTTGGCAATTTAAAACAACTGTATGTCTTGTTTTTTTCCAACGTTACGGTTCTAATTGGACCTTTTTTAAGGACTTGAAATTGTATGGTGTTTTTCATCTATATGTTTAAACAATTAATTGTCATTGATGTTATTGAGTTTTCACGGTTATATTACTACAGGTCGGACTCGATTATCCGGAGTATCGATTTTTTTCTCACTCCGGATAATCGAATCACTAAGAAAGAACCGGAAGAACTTTTCATAGGAACTTCCTGAAACAAGTTCCCGAAGGAAATTCCACAGGAAATTTCGGGAGAAATTAAAAAAAAAGCTCCAAACGAAATTCCAAAGGTAATTAATAAGAAAAGTCCGCAGAAATTACAAAAAATCCAAACGTAATTCCGAAGGAAATGCCACAGGAAATTCCGAAGAAAATTACAAATGTAATTCCAAAAAAAAAAAATCCGAGGAAAATTCTTAAAAAAAAAATTCCAAGCTCCAGATGAAATTCCACAAGAAATTCCAAAGGAAGCTCCAAAGGTAATAATAAGAAACTCTAAAAGAAATTCCGAAAAAAATATTACCAAGGAATTACCAAAAAAAAAACATCATAAGGAGATTCCTAAGCAACTTCTCTAAGAAATTTCCTAAAACAATTTCCCGAAGGAAATTCCGGGAAAAATTCAAAAGTAAATTCCAAACAAAATTAAAAAGAAAATTCTGAAGAAAATTCCAAATAAAATTCCGAAGGAAGCTCCGAAAAAAATCCGAATGAAACTCTATTGGAAATTCCGAAGGAAATTTCAAAGAAAATTACAAAAATTCCAATCGAAATTCCGAAGAAAACTCCACAGGAAATTCCGAAGGAAATTTCAAAGAAAATTTCAAGGTCCAAAAGAAATTCCCAAGAAAATTTCGAATGTAATTCCAAATGAAATTCTAAAGGAAATTCCGAAGGAAGCTCCTGGGGTAAATCCAAAGAAAGGATTGGGGAACATAGAAATGAGTTGAAAAATCTAATTTGTGGAAAAATCGACGGAAAATTTCTGAAGGCAATCCAGGAATAGGATTTTTTTTCCATTAATAGGAGAGATTTTTTTTCGAGTGATCCCTGTGAAAAATCCTAGTTCGGTATTTCGAATCAGAACTTACTGCAAGGAGAAGGTAAATAGTGACTTTAGAGATCATTTTGGCTAAAAAAGAGATTTTAGAAACCGTCCATTCAAAATGGGGAGTTTTTAGCG
Source organism: Aedes aegypti (assembly GCF_002204515.2). Lineage (NCBI taxonomy): Eukaryota > Metazoa > Arthropoda > Insecta > Diptera > Culicidae > Aedes > Aedes aegypti. Next base: position 4,282,160 of record NC_035108.1, read on the forward strand.
ATTTGCATCAAAAAAGAGACCAAGTCTTGAAAACGAGATCTGCTACCAGCCCTGCTTTCCGGAGAAGTCCCAAAGGTTGTCCACGGATCCAGCTGGTTCTGTCCCCGGATAGATCTGTCGCCATCAAAATGACCGCTTCAAATCCAAGCCGTATTTCCACCTCACGAGAACTGGGAATCTTGTCGATTGAAGCATCCTCACCGAAATTATTCCCGTTGCTACCGTCACTGTCTCTGCGTCTCTATTTCGATGACCTTGATGACCTTACTATCGCCAGATCTCGTCAAAGTTGCCATGAGTCCAATCCTCGCCTTTCCCATCATATTCACCTCGACTTCCACCGCCATCAGGTTCTTGCATCCGGATTCTTGCCTACAATCTCGCTGAAGATTGTATTTCCAACCTGGCATCTTGGTGCTTGAAATAGTTCCGGTAGCGCCTAAAACAGAAAAAAAAACAAACAGCTGAAGTCCATATCTCTTGAAAAGTCAATGATGTGGGTGGAAATAATGAAGAATGACTTACCTTTTCGTTACGCAAATCACTCAGGATCCAAGGATCGATCTCTAGCAGCAAAATACAATCATTACACACTAACATTCCTTCCGCATCCCAACTGACTGTAAGGACTTGGCCGGCGCAGTTATTGGTCAATAATATGAGAGCTGCTAAAATGTGCGCTTCGAGAGTAAGCGAAAAGTGCCGTCTCTTATTCATTTGGATTTAAGTGCAATTCTTACTTAGCAACCATCGACATATACAGTCAGTCTATGCTATGCTGTGCTACAACCAATTTGTTTGTTCTCCTATGTGGCTGGCTAATATGTTCATTATAAACTGAGTGCTTTGGCATGTGTATTGAGGTGGTTCAAAGAATCGATTTTGCTCCACACCGCTTATTCGAATGTAGATCAAATTCTGAGTGTTCTCCCAAAATAGGAGCTCATTTGGACGAAAACTGAGATTGCACAAGTCTTTCAAAGTTTGTATAGGAATTACTATGGAAAACGCAACCATTTTATTCAATCGGTCATAGTGTTTGCCCATGTGCTCTTGAGAATTACAGCTACGCTGATATTGATTTTGTCAGCTACAGAGACCGTTTTCAAATAGGAGTATTGATTTTTGTATGAATTCAAATCTTTTACTATAATAATTGGGCTGTTCTGCAGTAAAAAATAGTAGCCATGATTCTGTTGCCTGTTCAGAAGATAACTGAGCACTGTTGAGGAATTTCCGATTAGTTAAAATTCAATAACTAATTACTGAGACGTTAGATTTTAAAACGGTCTATGGCAAAGTTTTAGCTGACGAGTGTATCTAACAGTATCAGTGTAGCTCTAATCATCAAGAGCACATTGGCAAACAATATGATCAAATGAATAAATTTCTTGCGTTTCTCATAGTAATTCCCATACAAACTTTGAAAAGCTTGTGCAATCTTAGTTTTCATCCAAATGAGCTCAAATAAAAAAAAAGACAATTTACACCAGTGGTCACCAAACTGTGGCCCGCGGGCCGCATGCGGCCCTCGTAAAGGTTTTGTGCGGCCCGCGAACACATTTTGAATGTTAATGTGAAGTGGCCCGCGTGTTACATAAAAGAAATAAATATATTCTTTTGTCTTTGCAACTATGTTTTCGAAAGTTGATCATTTTATATGAACAATTTTCCTGAGGGAATTTATGGAATATCGACCGTATTTATCAGCTCAGAAATAACCAGTGAAGTGACAGAAGCTTCTATTCGATAAAAAAATGAGATGGTTTCGAGGTTTTTCTGAGAAGTAAAAATTTAACTCAAAATTCACAACACGAATCCAAAAACGATAAGAGTGCACCGAAATGCAAGGATTTTTACTGATACTCTTTCTCTCTTGCTTCTATGCTCACTCTTACTAACATTTTAAAATAACTCTTTAGTGACTCCTCCAAACAAAGCCTCGCGGAGTTGTGATTGCACTCTTTTTTGATGGAATTTTCCCCCGTTGTGTTTTGTGTCGCGTCTTCCTCGCTCATTTTGCCTCTCTGCTCAGTATATTTTTGCTACCTTACAAAGAGACAAATACAGCAAGCTTTCGAACTCTGGTGATGCTGCGGAGCCTGGAGATAACTGGAAATCTGTCTGAGACCGTATCTCTTGAATATATCTTGAATCAAAATATCATAAATAAGCCAAGGGTTTAACATTAGTTTCAAGTGCCTATAAATTTCTTCGCACCGGTTTATTGATAAAATTATAGTTCCTTTGAAGCAGTGTAATCTTCAAAATTCATAAGCATCCAAATTTAAGGAAAAATTTCAGGGAGCCCAGCACCAACCCGTATTAATTAGGAGTCTGATTTTGTTTTTATGGGACAACAACAGATAACCGAAGGTCCACAAAACTCATTTCCGTGTTAATGGAAAAAAAATCATATTTTTTGCATACTCATTGAAAATTAAAAGATAATCTCAAATACGTTGTGGCCCGCGCTATGTTTTGAAAACAAGTGGCCCGCATAAGCATATAAGCTGAGGACCACTGATTTACACCGTCTTCAGCCAAAGGCTGCACAGACTAAACAATCACGAACATTAGGCAACGGAGAACACGGAACACCCAATAGCCCAGTGATGAATTTTTCGTTTGACGAAAAGTTTTCACCGACTGGAGCGGGAATCAAACCCACGCTTTGTGGGACAATACGCCTAAACGACTGACGCCGCTAACCGCACGGCTACGAAGCCCACAAGAGAATACTCAGAATTTGATCTTTAACACTTTAGTCGTCGCGCTGTTCACGACAGTAGCGCGGTGGTTCTGACGGCAGCAAACCGCGCGACGACTAGAAGGTTAATAGAATAAGCGAACCACTCTAATGTTTAACATAATTAAAAAAAATCAACTAAGAATCTATTGGAGATTTCGCTAAAAGTCTTAGCGTTAGCGTTAGCGTAGTTACGTTATACATCGTAGATTGGATACTCGCAATATTCATGTTTCTGTTTAATAATCTCATCCTGAATGCTTTCAGGAACAAGGCAGGGGACTATACCTTGTTATAATCCTAAAAAATAATATTAAAAGCATGAATATCGCTATTCCCGGCCACGCCCATCTTTACCGTAACTTGGGATAGGGGAAGGAAATGTTGATGTAGCACTTACTTAATGAGAGGCCACCGACTCAGCGACATCCTCATAAGTGCTACGGAGTTGGAGGTTGGGGGAGGTATATGGTCAGGTTTCACCTAGAAAGCTGACGATAGACCGTGAGTATTTGATGTTTAATTGTTTTCAATTTAATCTTTTGGATGCCGGCAATCAATAGAGAAAACAATAGTTTATTTATTGTATAAATAGTATTTCGCGTAATGCTTGTCGATTGTACAGTAATAGTTTTTGCTCAATAGCCAGTAAAAAGCAAAACCAATCCCTCCAGGGTCATCGGATTGTAAAACACAAACATTTAAAACCGCTCGTCAAAAAAAAAAAAAAACGACTGTACAGGATTTTTAGATAGACGAAAAAAGAAAGAAAGCGCGTTCGAACTAAACACCCGAAGATAACACAGCCTGTTTGTCTGCTCAGAATTCTACGAAGAGTAGAATCGATCGTTCTAGGGATTTCTTCTTTTTCCTGGCATTGACGTCCCCACTGGGACAGAGCCGGCTTACCAGCTTAGTGTTCTTATGAGCACTTCCACAGTTATTAACTGAGAGCTTTCTTTGCCAAAATTGCCATTTTCGAATTCGTACATCGTGTGGCAGGTACGATGATACTCTATGCCCAGGGAAGTCAAGGAAATTTCCATTACGAAAAGATCCTGGACCGACCGGGAATCGAACCCAAACACTTTCAGAATGGCTTTGCTTTGTAGCCCCGGACTCTAACCACTCGGCTAAGGAAGGCCTCTAGGGTCATCGAACGGTTAAAAAGCACCCACAACCGATTGTTAGCTGCGTAACACCCGTCCGGACAGAACGCGCAGTCTGAACATAAATGTCAAACTTCGAAAAAAAAAAACTCATTTTCCGTCCAAGAAACGACCTGAACTTCCACGACGCGAAAAAAATACGGTCCGGAAGACTTACAAAAGGAAAACTATCATACTGGAACAAACTCACCGGATTGATTCACTCCAATCATGTGTTGCCTGTAACATCCAAATGGTTCGTTGAGCTTGGGGCAACCAAAAACCAACTGTTTCACAGTACCGAGGATACAATTTAACCAAATCACTTTTTCATTTTTCACTTTTCACTGTTACGTTTCTGAATATAAAATTGTATTCTTATATTACTAAATAATAAAAACGGGTAGAAATTTTATTTTTCACTTTGACGTCCGTAAATTTTTTTTCCGTACTTTGTAATTGTATTTTTCACTTGCTTCTATCTTTCACTCTTGATATATCACAGTTGATCTATCACAGTTCATAGCATTTGCGTCCGTCTCGGGTTCTAGGACAAAAAAAAAACGTTTCCCTACGCTTCAATTCTTCTATCTTGATAACACGCCCTTCATTACGCCTGACACATAGGCAGTTTGCTAAGCAAACAGCAAGCCTCGCTGCCATAAAAATCAGTGGTATATACGGTCTACCGTGGGAGCCAGTTTAATGCATCATCAGTTCTTCCACCTTCCCCTCATTGGTCTACAATCTGACGTGGCAGGTGCCATTATCGCATAAAAATAGAAGATCACCAGCACTTATACACTGAGGGTGTTTGTTAGTCCCAAACAGTCATCTGGTTCGTTCCTTGTATAAGTGCAGCTGATCTGGCGATACTGGGTGGCCAATCAAGCTCAAGCTTAAGCCTAAATATATAACGCATCGTGGAAATAGAAGATTGCAACGATATTTGCAATAATTAATTGTATTCGACATTTGTTCTAATGTTTCAACATTTGATATTCTATATTCTATGTAACTCATTAGTACTATACCAGAGAAGAAGCTTCAGAATTATTTTGAAATTTTTATTTAGAATCCTCTGCAGAGCTTTCTTTCTGATATTACAACAGCTAGTCCATGTTGGTACAGCATACAACATGACCCGTTAATGGCTTCCACGCTTTCCGAATCAAATACTTTTATCAAGCTGAAGAAGTCGATCGCAGGGTTAAAAAAGGACATAGCATTTTTAAGTGAGTGTCGTAAGCTTAATCTCACACCAAAGAGTCATAAAATTAAGGTTAGAGGTCAGGTCCCCCAGGACATTATTAAGAAAATGGAATCAGAATATTTACGATCCAGTATCAAGAAGTTGCACTCAAAACTGAACTCACAAACATTGAAGTGCTATAGTTTACATTTGAAATTGGCCAAACAATACCCTTGGGAATTTCCACTTTTCCTTACCAAGGTGATACAAGCAGAGGAGTGCGAAGCACGTAGAAAGAAAGATATTCACTCAAAAAAAAAATAACAATTTTAAAGAATAAGCAGCACAATAAAGTGGTAACAGCATTGCCGAAAGTCCATTCTATTGAAGGTTTTGTGGTCAATCGCTCGACGCAGCAGTTCTCAGAAGAACAATTGACACTTCTCAATAAGGGATTAGCATATGCGGTTGCCACAAAACCAGATATTGGACAGACAATAATCCATGTTGAAACCGCCATTACACACACAATACCAATAGAGTTGCAAGAATCAGCTAGAAATGACACTGAAGAGTCATTAAAAGACAACAAATTTCAATTAAGAGGTCAAAATAGTGATGAGGATAAAGTTTTGAGAGAACTTCGGGATAAGTCGGTATACTATGTAAAAGCGGATAAGGGCAATGCAGTGGTTATGTTGGATGAAGATGATTATGATAATCAAATGAACGAAAAAATAACCACTGGTCCCTATAGGCATTTTAGAGTCGATCCACTTCCCACAATGGTGAGACATGTAGAAAAAACTTTAAAAGAATGTAAGCCACTTCTTGAAGATAACACTAGCCGCCTCAAAGTTTCTAATCCAGTTCTACCAAGAATTAAAGGATTGCCAAAAATTCACAAACCTGGCAATGAAATGAGAGAAATTATATCAGCAGAAGGGTCTCCTACACACAAACTTGCAAAGTGGCTGGTTAAGGAATTCCAATCCATGCCCAAACCTTTTGAAAGCCGTTCAGTTAACAATACTCAGGAGTTTGCAAGCCAACTTCAGGCTTCTGGGTATATTCAAGATGATGAAATTATGGTTTCTTTTGATGTTAAAGCATTATTTCCTAGTGTGCCAGTTGGAGAAGCCATAAACCTTTTGGAAGAATGGCTACTTAACCAACACAATGAGTCAAATTAGAAAAACAAAGTTCGGTATTACATCAAATTAACCCGACTTTGTATGGAATAGAACTATTTAGCTTCCGTGGTAAACAGACAAAAGGTGCACCTATGGGTAATCCATTGTCTCCGTTTTTGAGCGAATTGTTTATGGCCAATTTTGAAAAAGAAAGATTTGTTACCACAGCGGTGGTGGAGATATGTAGATGATGTGTTTAGCATTATCAAAAAGGATTATTTGCCAAAAATTTTAGAAGCAATTAACAGTATCCACAAAGATATAAAATTTACTCATGAAGAGGAAAAGGATAATAAACTACCTTTTCTGGATTTGCTAATTACTAGGGAATCGTCTCACTTTGAATTTGAAATTTACCGGAAACCAACTAATACTATGCGAGTTATTCCGAGTACTTCCAACCACACTTATCAACATAAAATGGCGGCTTTTCATCATATGATACATAGAATGCAAACCCTTCCTTTAAGTGAAACTGGAAAATCACAAGAACTGGATTATATTTTTGAGACGGCTAGGCTTAACGGATATAGGAATAGTACAATACAAGCAGTAGTAGATAAGAGGGCAAGGGATAAATACAGGAAAAGTATGACAACACTTACTGCCGAAAAAGAGGATTTAAAAAGAGTAGCGGTGAATTTTGATACCAAGATTACACAGCCTTTGCAGGGTGTCTACTACCTGGAAAAACCTGGAAAACCTGGAATTATCAGGGAATTTTATTCAACCTGGAAAAAACCTGGAATTCTCAGGGAATTTGAATTACAATCAGGGAAAATATTTTGAGGCAGTAATTCATGGAAGAATATGTTCACTTCAAAAGGATTTTTGCTTCAAAATCCAGAGATTACCATTACTTTCCAGAATACTCTCTTCAATAAAAAAAATTCGGCTACGCCGCTATCATAACGTTACTTAAGTTATTCAGTGAGGATCTTTTCAGATATGGTATATTTGATCAGTATTGGATTCACATATCTAGGACTGGGGGCAGGGTTTTTTTTCAGAGACTTGGTCTCTATTTTTATTCAAATCTTTAATAAGTCTCTATTTATGATGAAAGGTCCCTATTTTAGCCAATATGGTCTCTAAAGGACCTTTTTCCCTATCTTGCTTGTAGTGAATTCTGATGCAATATTCTATAAGGCCTCGAGAAACTTTCAGAGCCTGTTACGAGGCTATTCAACTAATTCTTTCAGAAATTCTTCACATATTTCTAGAGAAAATGTTCCAAGAATTTTCTTTGTGTTTTCTCCAGATATTTCATCTGGAATACTTTCAGGGACTGATGCAGGATTCTCCCCAGAAATTCTCCAAGAGATTCCTCTACCAATTCTACCAGCAATTTTTCAATGGGAATGTCACCAGAATTGGATTCAGGACTTCCTCAAGCAATTCAACGTTACTACCTCCAGTCATTTCCTTAAAGGTTACTTAATTTTTTTTTTTCCAAAGACTATTCTAGGATTTCCTCGAGATATTTTTTCAATAATTCTTCAACCGAATTTTCCAGCTGTAACTATCAGATTTTCCAAAGATTCCCACAGAATATCTTCCAAGAAGTCGGCAAAGGTTGATTCGTAAGCTTTCAGTTTTATTTTAAGAATTTCCACGCCATTATGTCCACATTCACTCCAAAGAATCCAAAGAAATCCTCGAGTAATTAATCAGTAAATCTATTAGGAACATTTCATATTCGACCTGTGTTTCGTGGTTCAGTTACTCTATAATTTATTTTTGGAATTTCCTCTGCATTTCAACCAAGGATTACAGTTGTCCCTGAAAAATCCCTGAAGGCATTTTAGGTTGAATATTGCAACATGTTTAGAACGGGAGCCTTGAACGATGTTCTAGGAAACCGATGGGAAAATCACCGAAAAAAAAAACCTTAAGGACTAGAGATTTTCTTGAAAAATATCTGAAATTATACATGAAGTAATTCTTGATGGAATCTTCGAGGTAATTCCTGTGATTTTTTTTGGAAAAATTCAGGTTGTTATTTAAGATATCCAAAATAAAATTCTTAGCGAAATATCTTCGGAAAATTCTTGAAGTGATTTTATGAAAAATAATTACTAAATGAACTCATGAAGAAAAAAATTAAATCACTCAAATTAAAATATCTATTCATTTATCTAATTTGAAGAAATCTTCAGAGTTATATCTGGATATTTGGGCAAATACCTGAGATTATTTCTGATGAAATTCCTTGAGAAAATCATTGAAAAAGCAGTAATACAAACACTATTATTTGTCGTAATATCTAGAGGAAGTTCAAACAAAAAAATATTCTCAGAGAAATGTCAGGTCTGATTCCATAAAAAATCAAACTCTTTTCTACTGGTTCCTGTTAGGTTTCGATTTGTTTTTTGATTACTGTTAGGTCTCTTTTTTCAAACAAGAGGTTTCTGAATTTTCAAAAACACTCAGTCCTTACCAGGCATGCTTCATGAACAATTTTCAAAATTTTGGAATATATTCAATTTCGGAAAAACCGATTCCGGATAAGTTATCTGGAATTTAAACAACTTCATATTATTTTTCTACAATCATGATTCATTCAGAGCTCTTGAAATTTTTCGAATGAAATGCAATCAATTATTCATTCACCTAAATTATCACATTTATAAATGTTATACAGGTCGGGTTCGATTAATCGGGAACTTTTTTATCCGTTTTCTAAACACGATGACAGACAGAACTTTTACAAACAAAATAAAAAAAAACACCATCATTATTAAATACAATTCACATGAATATTCGAATTAAGCTTTAATATTGTTAGCACATTGTATTATAATGTCTAGAGGAGTGAATACACTTTAAAACACTTTTTAAAATTGTAATTAGTTTGTTTTGGTCATATAAAATTAGAGTATTTCTTGAACCTGGAACTAATTTATAAAACCTGGAAATATCAGGGAATTTCATTTTGGTAAACGAGTAGACACCCTGCTTTGGCATTTCGAAAATATGGAGTAGATTTGGTTTTCAGCAGTAGGAGTAGTCAGCTTAAATCTTGATTAGGATCAACAAAGGATAAAATTAATAAACTGAATAGAGCAGGAGTATGTAAAATTTCATGCTCCCATTGTAATAAAATCTATATAGGACAAACAAAACGAACTCTCGAAATAAGATTCAAAGAACATATTGCTGAAGTAAAAAAGCGGGCAAGGAATTAGAAAAGGGATTAGCGTATGATTTTAAATCGAAAGTGGCTGAACATGTTTTCCAGGATGGACATCAAATGACAAGCGATAACATAGACATCGTACAAAGCGTATCTTCATCTTGGAAACTAGACGTCGCTGAAAGTTTAGAAATTTACAAGCAAAAGCCTTCACTACTTCTTAATAGAGATCAAGTTTCTCTATTTGAGATTCTGCTCAGAGGATTCGAACATTCATTAAAGAGATATCCAAACTTGTTTGCAATCAACTACAGATGACACGCAGGCTTCGTCCTTTGGCGGAGAGGCCTATGTCACCCGCAAGCAAATATGTTTGACATCCCTGAGGTAACTCAGGTAAGTCAGATGTGAAAATATTGTACAATATTGGCCCCAAAATGCTGCCTTGAGGAACATCAGCTGTTACAGGAAGTCTTTTAGACTTGCGAGTTCTTATAATTAACCTGAAGTGTACGATTTGACATATAACTTTGGAGTGTATGTTGGAAATCCGAAGCTCTTTAATTCTACAATTAAGTCTCCATGCCAAACACTGTCGAATGCTTTTTCTATGTCAACACTGCCAATCACTGTCGAATGCTTTTTCTTTGTTGGAACGGATCAAATTTGTTACACGTAAAAGTTGGTGAGTGGTCGAATGTCCGTGACGGAACCCGAACTGTACGTCGGCAAAAATTGAATTTTCGTTGATGTGGACCATCATTATGTTACAGAGACGAACCAGCCTGAAGCAGGCCGAAAGTCTCTCTAATAAAGACAGTAATAATAATAATCATTCTGTTTGAAATGACCTTTTCAAAAAGTTTACTGAGGAAGTAAAATGAAAACTGATTGGACGATAGCTAGAATCTTCTGCGCAATTCTTGCGGTATTGGTTACTAATATTCGTTTTCCCCTTTCAATGCCGGGATTCGCTTTTGAGACTATTTCAAAATTAAGATTATTCACAAAAAAGCTTAGAGTTAGATTCCAATATAAGATTTTATTTTTCAAGGTTTTGAAGTTTTAAAGAAACTATTTTATCCGAAGGTTTCTCCAAGATATCTTCCTGGAGAGATTCCATTAGAACTCGTTATTTAGAAGTTTTTCCAGAGATTAGTAGATAAGGAACCTTTGACAAAACCTCATCTGCACTGTCGTGTATCAAATTCGACTCGATACGACCCTGAAGATAGCGTTACAAGTGATGTCGAAGTACGCATACCTATCATACATCGCATAGGTTATCAATTATAGTTGGAAATGAAGAGTATAGTATTCGTATAGCCAAAACAGATCATTGTAGCGATCAAAATCACGTGTTTTAGTCAGGTGTCAACCACAAATTGCTCTTAAGTTTCGCAACGGTACTCAATGACTAACGCGATTTGGCACGTTTTATTAACATTCTTTACTGTGATGATGACGCCAAACCACAGTTGCATGCCTAGTAAATTAGAAACTGGGTCTTTTCTCGGCGCAGTTGTTTAGTTAATAGGTTCCACCCACAATGCACCCGTTTGTTTGTGTCACTTGTTTTTTTCGCAGAAAAACACAAGATCAACAACTCGTATGATGATGATAATAATCGTCGTCATCCGCTGAATTGTATGACCAGCTTCGCTGTAACTGCTGTCAAAACAACCTTCCATATATACAAATAAGCCACTCGGGAGATCAGTGTATGAAACGGTATAGGTGCATGTGATCATCATCATCTCTTTCGTGTTTGCGCGCCTGCTGAGATCACGCTTGGGTGACCCACTGTTGAATATCTGGAACAAAACTTCATGCCTACTGCGATTATTCCGTTTCGACTGTATGGCCGTGGCCAGTTCCATTGATAGAGAATACGGCAACCGCGTGACCATATTCGGGAACGTGCGCAGCTCGTTGTGCCATGTCAGGTAGATCGTTCTAAAGTTACACGCCTATAGTCAATAACTTGCCGTGTGACGAGAACACACGCACGCTATCTATCGGTCACAGACAAACGGACGTCGAACTCGGCTGATATTATTGAATGGTTAGAAAACTTTGTTCTTTTACGGTTTAACAATCAGGAATTAAATAAATTAAAACCGAATTCCACTAGAATTTGTATCCTTTGACAGATACGCATACTTTGACCTCAACTGTAAGGTCGTCTTCAGTGTCGTGTACTAGACTCGACTTTACGTTTAGTACACGACACTAAAGACGTCCTCACAATTGAGGTCGAAATACGCGTATCTGTCAAAAAATACAAACTCTAGTGGAATTAAATGGTATAGTTCTAAATTCGGTTTTAATTTATTTATGGGTATTTCACTAAACAGCTCGAAGATTGATTATCATATCAAAAGTTATCATTTCAAAACAAGATATTGCATTTGAACACCCACAACCCCTTGAGTCGAAATCTATGATCGTTACGGTCAAAGAGCCGCCGCCAACGCTGGGTTGAGGTCGTTCATGGCTTTTGCGTATTAGTTTTGCTGCGCCATGTGAATCGATGTGTTTGTCGGTGTATTTACTTGTTTACCCCCGGCAATAACAATGAGATCCTAATCAATGGCGTGCCGACAATTGTTCGTTTCATTCAACAGACGATTCTCGTTCCACATTTTTTGAACAAAATTGCAAGGTGCAAGGAATGCGTTTTATTCGCTTCAGGATGACATAATCGTGCTGACGAGTAAGATTTATTCAAATTTTATAACCATTGCATACTGATCATACAAAACGGTTCTATGAGTCAGACTGTTGTTCCTCCAAGAGTCACTGTGGTGCTGCATGATTATCATGGTACCATAGACATGATGGCACCCTTGCTTCCAGATTGACAGAAAAGAATAGACACGGCTATTCAAAATTTACCCAACCTCGCATATAGACGGGATACCCTCTGGGATTTTTTTTTGTATTTTTTTCACAGGTTTGAAAAATGATTATTTTTTTGATTAATAGGTATAACACACACATAAAACATATAACTTTCGAAATATTTTTGTATATTTGAAAGTGTGTTGATTAATAGGTAGAACACACACATAAAAACATATAACTTTCGAAACATTTTTGTATATTTGAAAGTGTGTAAAAGATTTAGTTATTTTATATCCCTGAGTCTCATTTAGAGTGTAGTAATATGTACAAAAAATACGATAAATATTTAAGATTTTTGCAAACCACCTATCACAGAAAAAAAGTTACAGAGTTTTTTCCTTAATGCGGAAAAGCAAATACTACGTTGAAAAAAATGTTTTTTACTTGTTAGTTTATTTGAGGCTCAATCGCGTTTAACGCTTTAGAGAGCCGAAATTAATTTTTTTTATTGTTTACAATTTATTTACCTTTCAGTACCAAAATTAATACGGGATGGAGCAACGGTACTCGTAGCAACCCGTGGTTAATCAATAAGGGATGGTACACAAATTATGTCACGCTAAATTTCGACTTTTTCGACAGATCAGTATTTAATCCGGATAGACTTGAGCGTATGCGAAAAAAAAACGAAAACTCTTACCGCTCAGCGAATACTTAACGGATTTCAATAAATTTTGGCCAGTTTACTCGTACACAGTACTAGTTTCCAGGCGGACGAGACCAGGGCATGAGATGTGGACAATGCTCGAAGAGGACCTGCAAGCGCTAGGAGTTTTTGAACGACGTGTGCTTAGGACGATCTTCGGCGGAGTATGTGAGAACGGCGTATGGAGGAGAAGAATGAATCACGAGCTTGCGCAACCCTACGGTGAACCTAGTATCCAGAAAGTCGCCAAAGCTGGAAGAGTACGATGGGCGGAACGCGTTGTGAGAATGACGGACAACAATCCCGCAAAAATGGTGTTCACCTCAAATCCGGCCGGTACATGACAAAGGGGAGCGCAACGAGTTAGGTGGTTTGACCAAGTGGAGCAAGATCTTGGAAGTGTGGGGCGATCGAGAAATTGGAGGATAGCAGCCGAGTTAGTTGGCGTAACATTGTGACGCAGGTCATGTCTTGAAGGACGTAGAGCCAGCAAAAATAAGTAAAGTAAGCGTTTCAACTTTCTCCATTCAGTCAGTTTTTGTATTGAACGGTCTAATCGGTCTTTATGAATCCATCTGCTTCAAAATGTTTTATTTGAGTATTTTTTTTTAAATATTATTTAAAGATTATTAAATTATCTCCTGGGTGCATTTTATAACCATTAACATAAATGTTAAAGCGAAAAGGCAATTGCAAAAGAATAACATGAATACATAAAAAAGAGGGCACAAATATGTGTTCCGTTATCCCACTCTCATTTTCACTCTACTCAGCAGATATTTCAGAAGAGATTAAAAAAAATCACTGTTTTTTTATTGTATTTCACTGTTAACACACATTTATTCCAAATCATCTATCTCTTTTCAATGAACACATTTCTTGATTCAACCTTATCTAATGCATTTGATATATATATATGAAGTGAATCCAGTTCTCGACTCATTTCACTTCAGATCATATTAATCCAACACTCAATTAAACTGAGAAGTGAATCCAGTTCGCGACTCATTTCACCTCAAATCTCACAAATCAATAAGTTAACTTTAAAATTGCAGTAGGGGGAGATCCCCCAGTGCCGGACAGCACCCAATACCGGACAAAGTCGAAACATTGAGAAATCATGGTCCAACCAAGATGGTGTATTAGTAGAAAAGAAAGCTATTATGTAGACTCATTTTTGCGTAGAATAACACATCCTTGAAATATGCATGCCTTTTTTAAAAAATTAGAAAAGTTTGAAAATCTTAAAAAAATTGACGTATCCTCTTAATTTTGAGCCTATGTAATAAATATTTTGAATACGAAAAAATACTTTGGATCCCGCAAGCATGATCGAACATAATCCTAATTTGACAGTATGAATGTATTTTGTATCATAATTGAACTAAAAATGGACAAACTACAATTTTGGTTAAGCACCTCCTGTTCCTCAGTATCGGACAGCTTGATTTGTTATATGTTATCTTTGTAATTATTTCATCAGTGTCTCAAAATACTTTCATTTTTCATGGGTTCCGTCGATCATGGTATCACACATGCAATAAAATTAAGAAGAATGAACATTCAGAACAACATCGTAAAATGTGCTATTTTTCATCATATATGAAAGAGGTTTTTGATAGGCATCTTGCAAACTAAGGAAAACTCAAATTATTCTTGTAAATGTTGCAAATGCATTGAATTGGTAATTATAAACTATTCCTATAGTGTACACATTCAATGATGTTAAAATTTACAGAATTAGAGGCATTTCGAGATCGTGTCCGGTATTGGGTGCCTCCTTTCATGATCAATCAATTTGGTACTAAAATTCATTATCAAAATGCAATGTCAAAATTCATATTTATATTTCCAAATTTATTTTTGTACACTATAAAAATGATAATATTTATCGTAAATGAGTAACACGAGCCCATAAAATCAATATTTTTCGAATTATGAATTTAGTGGCTTAAGTGTCCGGTACTGGGGGATCTCCCCCTAACCGTCGTCTTTTTTTTTATTATTTTACTCACTTTATGTCAATATTCGTATACAAGCATGTCAATACTTCTGCATCCTTAGACATGAAAAAAGAAAATAATGAAGACTTACCACTCGATAATTTGTAGTTCATTACAATGTATGCACGTAAACATGCTCTATGCCACAGTTCATAAATTTGTTCCTCTCAGCCAGCAATCACATTAATGCCACAAAAAATCTGCCCCGAGATCTACCGATCATGTATCATGACCATTTAACACTTCTCGGAAAAACATAAACACAGTTGCTTTTCTTTTTCATCCGTTCATCCTTCACTAAAACTCAAATGACTACCCAGCACAAAACGATCTACGCACTAATTATACCCATTGGGCCAATTGCATTTCTTTAAACACAGCTCCATTTATCCGCCACCATTTTCTTTTTTCTCTGTGACCACGTCACGTTCTTCGATAGAATTAATATCTGCGTTCAAAATAACACCAAGTTCTTCTCAACAACGCTATTTTGTTTGTCATCTGCAAACTAAAATAATCGACGAAAAGCTTCACTTTTTCTTTCTATCGTTCATATACTTCCATCACTAAAATTGATCAAAAACAATCACTCCCCAGCATTCGTACAAATGCAACTTTTCATTTTCTCCGTTCTTGTTCATCAGGTTTGCGTTCACCTCAACTCAAAATCATCCACAACATAACCTAAAACATTGTGACACCGTTAGCGGTGCTATGCCCTCACCACGCTTATTGCCTCTCTTTCGCCATTTCGAAACCTTTTCCACACAAAGATGCACCTCAGAAGATTTTTCAATTTCCAACACTTACTACAGCATTTGACCTCAAATTCACTTACAAATCTCCGAAAAATTATATCGGATAACAAAAACCTTGCGCGCGCTGTATTTCACTGAAATTGAACGAGAAAAATCTCGTTTCTACCTCGTCAGCCAAAGTAGTTACGTCAATCTCGTATCTACAGTAAACAATACGCTCGTGTGCTCTCAACTGCCTTTATTTCCGTTCTCTCTCAAAGTTACTCTACATCATCAGGTATGATATAACAAGGTTGCATTTATAAAGATATGTCTGATTTCAAGATCGTTAATAATCAAGGTTTACACAATACAATACCATCTACCAGAGCTGCGGCAACATACACGAGCTGCGCACAGCTTTTGTCGTGATGGGCGAAATACAGAGGCAAGTGATTGGGTGGTGACCAATCGCTACCGAAAGTGCAAGTTGAAGATCAAAGGCCGTTTCTTCAATATCAGCATAACCAGCAGCCCTCATCTAGCAAGTGACGATTACGATACGGACGCTTTCTACGCGCAGCTGAAACGTGACTACGACAGCTGCCCAAGCCATGACGTCAAAATCGTTATTGGAGATCTCAACGCTAAGTTTGGCCAGGAGGAGGAATTCAGACCGATTATAGGGAAGTTCAGCGCTCACCAGATTACCAACGAAAACGGCCTTAGACTCATTGATTTTGCCGCCTCAAAGAACATAGCCATACGTAGTACCTACTTCCAACACAGTTTCCCGTATCGGTACACCTGCATATCACCTCAACAGACTGAATCACAAAGCGACCATATTTTGAGTGATGGACGACACTTCTCGGATATAATCGACGTCAGAACCTATCGCGGCGCAAACATAGATTTGAACCACTACCTTGTGATGGTTAAATTGCGCCAGACTTTCCATTCGGTACCGGCGCCCGCAGAAGGTGTCATTGGGTTCGTGGAAGGAAATCGACGGTTGGTTCGACGAGGAGTGTCAGACGGTTTTGGACGAGAAGAATGCAGCGCAGGCGATTGTGCTGTAACAAGGCACCCGTCAAAACGTGGAACGATGCAAATAGATGTGAAGACACCAAACCCATCTTTTCGGGGATAAAAAGCGCCGCCTGAAAGAGTTGGGGTGCGAAGAGATGGAACAGCTGTATCGTTCTGAAGAAACGCGTAATGCATCCCGCTAAGGCTTTGTCCCGCTAAGCTGAAATAAGGATGGAGGTATCTTGACGGATGAACGTAAGGTGATTAAAAGGTTTAAGCAGCACTACGATGGCGCAAAGAAGGAGTGGCTTCATCGGTGCGACGGATGTTCCTATGCAACTATTATTAATCGATTTCAAAGCGGTCTATGAAAGCGAAGAGCCATGGAAAATTATGGACGAGAACGGTTTTCCCGGGAAACTGACTAGACTGATCAAGGCAACGATGGATAGTGTACAGTGCTGTGTGAAGATATCGCGTGCGTTAACGGATCCTTTTGAAACACGCAAAGGACTTCGACAAGGCGAGTCTTTTCTGCCTCCTGTTCAATATTGCGCTAGAAGGTGTTATGACATTGTGGACATTGTCGAAAAAACGCTCCAGGCGTTTGCTAAGCAGTATACCAGGCCGAAACGTGAAACATAACAGGGTGGGTTGAAGGTAAATACGAAATATCTGCTAGCTGGAGGAACCGAGCGCGATAGAGCTCGCATTGGAAGACGTGTGATAATCGACGGAGATATGGTGGTGTGTGAATTTATCTACCTCGGATCATAGGTCACGTCGGATAATAACTGCAGCAGGGAGATTGGTATCATTGCCGAAAGTCGTGCTTACTACGGACTCCACAAGAGGAGTTTTTGAACGACGTGTGTTTAGGACGATATGTAGCGCGGAGTATGGGCCACCGGCGTATGGAGGAGAAAAATGAACCACTACACGGTGAACCCAGTATCCAGAAAATCGGCAAAGCTGGAAGGGTACAATGGGCGGGTACATAGTGAGAATGCCGGATAACAACCCCGCAATCCGGTCGGTACAAGACGCCATCTTTCAAAGGCTCCTGGATATCTGCAAAACAAATGCGCTAATACAAACTAGAGCCGCCTTGTGGCGGAATACCGAATCTAAATTATCAACGCTTGTCAGCCCTTGGTCTTCTGAAAAACTTTGTCCAAGATAGTTTTTCAACATTTAACCTAGATTGCGAGTATTTCATGTTGAACATGAGACATATTGGCTGCTGTACAAAGTATAACGCGCGACTACTCTCGTAACCAAAATTCGCGCAACAGGTGAAAGGTGATAATACTTGGAGACGCACATGGTGTAGCGCTTAGAACACAGGCCTCTCTCGCCAAGGACATGCAATCGAATTCCATTTCCTAGATAGCCACTTATGACGTTAAGGTTATACCGATGACTTCGGAAGTAAATCCGTTGGCCCCTAGAGCCCAGGGCCAAAATTCTCTTTAACAAAGATAGAAAAAATAATAATGAACAATTGAGAAAATGAAATTGCAGATAAGGTACGTGGAATGTATGTACTCTTATAAAACAAATTCCATTGATAACAAAGAGTAGAACACTGATATCGAATTTGGACCATCGAAAGCAGAACGGATTTATAGGGCATTGTCCCTCTGATGGACGACTTGAATAGAATTCATGGTTTTTTGTTTCAAACAACAAACTATCCCGTCAGTACCTATTTAGAATTCATATTAAATGATTTTATAACCGTAAAACGGGGTATCTTTGATAATGCGGGTAACTCTGATAGTGCGTTACCCACCACATACTAAACAAAATATCATAATTTCTGTTAATCGGTTAAGCAAAACGAATGCAAAACTAAAGAATATTAGTATGAAACTTCATGTAAGAGCTGTTTTCTTTTGAATCGAGAACTTTTGGGGCTTTATAAACGAATATTACAAAATTGATACGATTTTAGCATTTTCAAAACGCTAGCAAACAATCTGTTCTACGATCGCTATTTGATGTAGTTTTGAATAATTGGTCACTTATCTTTGACAGCCTAGTTATCATAGAACTTGAATATGGTCTAAACTCTCTTAGCGAAAAGCATTTTCACAAACTGGGACCATTTTTGTAATCTAAGTCGAAAATTAGCATATAGCGTTAAACACTTAGAAGTATGCAATGTCCTATAAATGTTACGTAATTAATTCAACTTTGTTCGATTTATACTCCATAATCAAAGTATCCCCAACACAGAAAACCGACTTTCGATTATATGAAAAAATATATATCCATTCAAAATAAATCTTTAGGCAATCTATCAACTGCAATCGATGGCTAGGATGCCTGTATTTGTTTTAAAAATATAAATTATAATTCTTTGAAATAGCATGCATGAATATTCAAGATTTTTTTTCCAAAAAACTCTTAAAGTTACCCCGTTTTACGGTACTTCAAAGTCATGAGATATTCCATTTCAAAAATTGGTATTATGCATTTTAAGACAAATTATAGCCTATCTCGATGTTTGAAAACTGTAACTTCAATGCATTAAAAATGTGGTGACCCATTCGATCTGAAAATTCGTTTTAAATTGTTGAAGTGAATCTCGATGCGGTAATTTACAATATATTTTTTTTATTTTGCTAATGAACATTATGTTTAGCAATTACTGTGCAAAACATTTTTGGCGCGAGTTTCATAAAAGTTTGACCGCGAAAAACTGGATACTTATAATAGAATCACCTGCTGCCATAGATCTACCCTATAACCTCCAGCGACGCGTGCAAATCGTTTTAGGTCTTCACAATTGAGTGAGGCGCAATTTCACCTCAGTGACACTGGTATTCCCATTGTTGATTGATACAATATTTTACCTTCGTATTTTTCTTATCATTTATCACTTATCATTTCTTTCAATACTACAAAATTCTATTCAGGGATTCGTGCATGGTTTATTTGACCCAAGATTCAAAAACAAAGGTTTGTCATATTTTTTGAGAAGTATTTTTCACAATGAGAAACACTTCATGATTCATGGTAAAATTAATAACTTAATAGAATAAGGTTTTTTTACTTCTACGATCCTAAAGGAAAATGAGATTTTACAAAGCTATATTAACCATGATGCTCGTGGGAACACATTTTCATTACTACGCAGTTACGACTAGTTACAGCATGTGGGGGCGTTAACATGTTACCGAAGTAGCGCGCGCTCGTCGATAATTGATCACTCGTTGAGCTGATCTGGAATATTTAACTTTCAGCAGATATTGTGTGGTTGCTCGCCCGTAACTTATATTTTAAACAGATACACATCTCCCTAACTGTACAGGAACTTGCATAACTAAGCTTGGTGGGAAGCATTGAAATTGAGTCGCAGCCGCGTTTGATCTTGCTGCCTTCATATTCCATAGATTCCAAATGAGGAAAGTAGCTTGCTTCGATAGCCAATCGCAAACAGTATCTCCGACTCCTACGCATGTTTGCAATCGGTGATCGTAAGCTGATTTTTTTTTATAAAATTGCAAACATGTGTGCATGTGTGTTGAAAAACCATCGCAGTAGGCTACTAATCAAACAAAACTTTTGCGGTTGATGGGAAACCCCGCGGTAATCATTGTCAGAGATGTGACATTCCTGATGATGCAGGACAAGATGGCATTGTTCTTGTGCAATTGCTGTATTAGTGACTAACAGTCATTAGACGTCAATTGCTGGGTGGTTGAAATCGTCATATAATATAGAATTGTATTGAAATATTTTCAAAAAACTTACAAAAAATCCTGAAAATCAAACAAAAAACAGTGTTTGGGAAGAAATCTTCACTTTTTACGCCACTTGCAACCACCGTGCGGTAGTGGCGTCTTCGCGTAGTTTCAATCCCAAACAATCCATACATTCCAGCCAATTGTTGTGCCCAGCTGCATCAGAGTGCAGAATTTCCGCCAAGCAAACGTGAGAAAAATCTAAATTTAGCACGCGCTGATGTGTCACAATCACAATCATATAATTACGGGGAATTCTTAACTTTGAGTGTGAACCGACTTGAAACCTTGCCCCACCCTACATAGATATGCAGAATATCACTACTCATAGCTGTTTGAACATCATTCTGATGTGTCATAAAACGTCGACTTTAAAAAAAACCGGCAATTTCGTTACCGGTGTAATCAGTAACAATTAAAAAATATGGCCAAACCCTTGCTATTGCAGAACCATAAAGGCTATATAGCGTTAACGTTCAAGAATTCGTCATCAATTGTCACTAGCGAAACATCAAAGGCAGTTTTTGTGTTCCAGAATGAAATTTATTCGATGAAATTGTGTTCACTGTGTTTAGATTGGAGAATAGAATAGCTTTCTTGATTTTGAAACAAATAAAAATCTGCTTCTGAAAATTCTAAGATCCATATTGGATGCTGGCTGCCCTTAAGGCCCTAGTAAAATTCGAGCAAATGTCAAAACTAGAAAAATATTTCGTCAATGAAACAGCTGTGTTAGGGGGGTCCGTAGCCTTGAGGTTACACTTTCGCTTCATAAGCGGAAGGTCATGGATTAATTTCCCAGCCCCTCCACAAAAAAAACCCGTCCAGTCACCAGAAGACACCGCACGGAGGAGCGTGCTTTGGGGAGCACATTCATCCTCCGTCAGTATCAGATGGTGACTGAGACAAACTGACCCTCTTCGCAGGCAGCTAGCCTCACTAACAGCAGAGCTCTCTCCTACCTGCTCGGTGAGAGTGAAAGAGTAGGAGAGAGTGAAAGTTGATGTAAATATAGATAAGTTAAAAATAGATCTGTATCGATAAAGAAGCCTACAGATCAACTGATTCCGGCACAGTAGTGGCCACGAGCACGGAGTGCCTTAATAAAAAAAAAAAAAAAAAAAAAAAAAAAAAAAAAAAAAAAAAAAAAAAAAAAAAAAAAAAAAAACAGCTGTGAGGTTTTACTTTTTTTCGATTTGTCGATTTTAACGGAGAAAACCTTTTTTTTGCAATTTTGACATTTCTCGTTGAAATTTACTAAAGGTTCCATGTAATAATGACAGATTCTCTCGTCTCTCGCTCTATTTGGATTAAAATAGTGCATTACTAAATGCTTCTGGATAGTTATTCACCATAGGTCGAAAAACTTCCTTAGCCGAGTGGTTAGAGTCCGCAAAGCCATGTTGAAGGTGTCTGGGTTCGATTCCCGGTCGGTCCAGGATCTTTTCGTAATGGAAATTTTCTTGACTTCCCTGGGCATAAAGTATCATCGTACCTGCTACACGATATACGAATGCGAAATTGGCAACTTTGGCAAAGAAAGTTCTCAGTTAGTAACTGTGGAAGTGCTCATAAGAACACCACGCTGAGAAGCAGGCTCGAGGACGCAAATGCCAAGAAAAAGAAGGAGCTTCATTTGCAAAAATAAAAATATTTGGCAGCCATATTAAATTTGGTTGCCATATTGGATTTTATCGGAAAAACTAAATTTTCGTTGTGTTCGCAATAACCGATTTTAAAAGTTTTTGCTTCATTGGAAAGCTGAGCTAATTTTACACAAAATATGAAAAATCAGAGGTGTTTGTTTTTTTGATCAAAAGCTGTGTGTGATTTTGTAAAACATTTATTATCGCGCTGGTGCAATTTGCGGTCAAATAATGATGCTATTGCGATTTACACTCGCTGTGTTGTATTTTAATTGTAAAAAATATCTCTACGATGTTTTACATGAGACATAAACATTGGTGCTAAGGGTCATCCAAAAATTACGTCTAATTTGGGGGAGGAGGGGCCAATGAAAGTGACAGTGCATGTATCAGTTATTGAAATTAGTCTTGAGAGAGGGGGGAGGGGGGTCTAGAAATTCCGAAAAATCGTATTCAATATGGCGGACGTCGTATTCAATATGGCAGCCAAATATTTTTATTTTTGCACATGTATCTTTTATGTTTTCTCTTTCCAAAAGCATGTTATTGTGAAGGAGTTGTTGAACAAATTTTTGAGTTATGGTAGTCTGAGTGAGCCAAGAATTTTCAAAAATCGAGGGGTCCTCAAAAACTGTTTTAATTATAATTATCGAGGGGTCCATGAATTTTACCAACCGAACGCAGTTTCTTTACCAGAGAGGAACTTTCAAATGAGCATAAATCTGAACATTTTGAAAGTCCAAGCGTAAATAGTGGGCCTGTCTCAACGAGAACTCAAGAATTGTGAATATATTTTCGAAATTTCTATTGGGCTGTCCTGCAAAACATTTCGACAAATTCAAGTGTTGAGCAAATTCGACAAATTCAAGTGAGGAACTGCTGTAAGATTATTATTAGCTCTATTATTTGACATAATCGTTGAATTTTCTGAAGACATTGTTTAGAGAACTCTGACAGAATTCGAGAAACCAAATGAGTGGTATTTCTGAATGAACCTTTAAAACACTTTTTGTAAGTCGTTTCTCGGAGATATCTCTGGGCGATTTTTTTGATAAGTCACGGATTGCATCAAATAAAAAAACATTTAGAGAAATTCATCCCTCCAAAATTGTAGTATAAGAAATAAAAACTTGAAGATTTACTCAGCGTAAAAAAAAACGAGAAAAAGCACAGCCATTTTTGCATCCCCAAAAAAGGGGGAGGAATTCAGCGGGGCGACACCAACGCTGAAAGTTAGTACAACAATTCCCCATCACTTAAAGCAAAACTTTCGAAAATTGGTTGAAGCATTGCTGAGTACGAGCATTTTGAAAACTGAAGGTTCGTTAAGTGGTTAAGCGATTACTGAAACAAATATTTTAATAAATTCTGGAAGAGATTGAAAAAGAACGCCTGAAAAACAATCCTGAAGAACAAGTCAAGAATTGTCTGGAGGTGTTATTAGTGAAATTGCCTGTTCAATAGATAGAGGAATCCTCGTTTAAATTTCCAATCTAATGTGAAGGGATTTTTGTAAAAATGTTTGAGAGATTCATTTAATAGTTTTCATGTTTTTCGGAAGACAATTTATCAAAGAATTCCAAGATAATTATGCAAAAAAAAATAATCGTGGGAGCTTTTCTGGAAGAGTTCCAAGTCTACTTTAATGAGAGGTCTATATAGTCTCTTTACTAATAAAAACGGTGTCTAACGTCACTAATTTTTTTTCTCCCAGCGGTAAACTTTGATTGGAAATACCTAACCACAAATATCCACAGAATTCTCGAGTAATTTTTCAGGTTAAATTCGCATGGATGCTTCAACTTTCATTTGAGGTTTCATCTGTTCTCAAATTCTCAAATCTATCTTCACAGAATAGGAATTCGTATTTTAGCTACAAATTTGTATTCCAATCATTTACAGCACCCTTTTTATTCTACATATACTCAAATTGCAATTTTTCTGGGCGTTGAGGTTACGAGTCACTACTGATTTCTATACAAGTTTCTTCAGGTAAACACTGAACAGAGTTTTTCAATGTATTTCCCTAGAAAATCCAGCAGGAATAATTTTATCTAGGGATTCAATTTTTTTTTCAATAGTTTTTTTTTAGCAATTCATCTAGAAAAACCTCCAGAACTTCCTCTGAAGTTAAGTTGTATCTCGAAGATCGTCGAAAGAGTTTATCAGAAATTTCTACAGAAGCTTCATCAAAGATTACTATAGGATATGTTTTAGCGATAAATTCCTGATTTTTAATTTTTTCGTCAATAAAATGTTCTTGTTGAGAAATACCTGGAGAAAATTGATCTTGAGCTTGATTGGCCGCCCGTCGTTGCTACTCCAGTATCGCCAGATCAGCTGCACTTACACAAGAAACCAATCAGATGATTGCTTGGGATTTTCAGACACCCTCGGTGTATAAGCGCGGATGATCTTCTCTATTTTAGGCAACAATAGCGCCTGCCACGTCAGAATGCAGCCCAATGAGGAATTGATGTTGCATTTGAGACTAGCCCACAGTAAGCCGGACATACCTCTGTATTAAGGCTTAATTCTCGTGGGAAGGTATAGGGGTAAGGTAATTTTATGGCAGAGAGGCTTGCTTTTGGTTAGTAGTCTGCCTGTGTATCCGGCGGAAGGAAAGAATCACCGTATTACACCTTTTTACCTTAGATGCATTTCTGGAGCAATTATTGCTAGAGCTTTTGAAAATGTCCTTGGCTCTTGAACGAAATCTTAGCGAAATCGATTACTAACTGAACTGGATGAAATCCAGGATCTTCTTAGAAGATTTGTGAAAGAGTATTTGGAATAATTCCTGGGGAAAGTCATGGTGAACTCTTGAGAATCCAAGTTGAATTCTTGAAGGTATATTGAACAATGTCCCTAATTAAAATAATTGTATTATTGATAAATGTATTCTTTGGACAAATTAGTTTCTATCAAAATTTTTGAAAAAAAAACTTTAAAAAATGCATACGAGGGATTCCACGGAGGCATGCAAGTCGATTCTGATCGACCATTTCAAAAATATCTGAAACTTTGCACAGTTTTTCAGTTCCATCTAAATCGTCATTTTCCGATATCAAATCTTCAAGTTGAGTCACGACTAACTTTTCAAAAGGGTGTATGTGAAAATGGTTCAAAAATATTCAAAAAGCTGCACAGCAAAAACGGTTCGTTCGATTGTTAGACAACTAAAGAAACAAAGTTAGACAACTAAATAAAGATTCCAAAAAAAATACACACAGTAAAAAAAATTTTTTTTTTGCATTAAAAAACATCATTTTTGTCACAAAAACTCAAATATCTCAAAACCCTATCGGAATACCAACGTAATTTTTTGAGGGAAAACGGTCCATTATATTAGCTATCTACCATAAAAATTTGGTGATGGTAAGCCAATAAACAAAAAAGTTATGACATTTCAAATATTTCACAAATTTGACACTTAGTGAAAAATTTTTTTTTTTCATTGTTAATTTTTTTTAGGACCGCAGTTTGTTGCTGAATTTTTTGTTAAGGGTACCACATGAGGTTAACAAGTTGTTTTCATGATATTTTATTTAATTATTCATAACTATTATAGCATCTATTAGAAAGTTAGACGCGATCCAGTGTTGTGATCTAAAGTCTTGATAGTGTCATATTTTTTATTGTACGTAACTGAAGAAAAATTCTCTCAATAGTGTTGAAACCTTTTGATAAAAGAAACCTATAAGAAATCTAATATTGAAGACAAAAGCTACAAAAAAAGTTTTCTATACAGGTATACGACTAGTTTACCTGCAAAAAGTTTACCTCGTAGAGAACAAGGCGGGCCTATACCCAGGTGATCTAGTATACGTAAAGCAGGTCGGTTTTCTCGGCGCTGGTTTTCTCTACAAAGTTAAAATCTGATTACACCTGGGTATAGACCCGCCTTGGTAGAGAATAGACTTTGTTAATCATATTTGGGAGAAAGCGAGTAACTTCAACAACATCAAAAACATGATAGGTACATACCATGAACATACTCACGAAAAATCTAAAAATATACTACCACTATGGTTATAAAAGTTTTAATTGTAAAATTTTTCTTCAGTCAAGCAAACGACACCAAACTAGTCAGTAAAAACTTAAAAGTGATTTTGTTTATTAAAATCTAACGAGCAACATGAGTAGTCGCTTTCTCAACTGTTGCAGGCCGTTTGCAGAAAAAAAGTGTTCGAAAGAGCTACGAAATCTCACCGAAAGCACCATAGATAAACTGAAAGCG
The DNA here is from genome assembly GCF_002204515.2 of Aedes aegypti. Taxonomy (NCBI): domain Eukaryota; kingdom Metazoa; phylum Arthropoda; class Insecta; order Diptera; family Culicidae; genus Aedes; species Aedes aegypti. Next base: position 4,308,541 of record NC_035108.1, read on the forward strand.
GCTGGTTATGCTCCAATGTCTACATTGAATACAAATTTACGCATTTGTACGTCCTGCCGTTTAAACGTTGACAAACGGGCAATCTGTACATCATCGGTGGATCAGGTTGCAGGAAGTTCGAAAACAATAACAACTGAGGAATTACTAGATGCACCGACAACAACTGAGGAGTTACCAGAAGTACCAAGTGCAGATAGTCTTGCCACGGTACCATCAGCGACATCTGTTTCAACAAATCAATCAGAAGATGAGTGCATCCAGAAGGTCAACATCGAACGCTTCAACGAAGGGATAGCTGGAATAAAAGTGACTCCGATTAAATGGACGAAGATGGGTTACGTCAATTATCCCGAGAAAAAATACCGTGAAATCAACGAAGCTGTACGAAGAAACCTCTTCAAATTAGGACCTGAGGATGTGGAAAATACAGACTACGATGAGGTAATTATGAATATGAAGGAAAGGTTCTCGAATCTAGCCACGACAAGGAAAGAAAAATTATTGATTTTGTCGATGCTGCCAAGCTCGTGGTCTATTCAAGACGCCATTGATGAGTTCAAAACCAATAGAAATACAGCAAAAGAGGCAAAACAATTCAAAAATAACTGTCTTGCAACCAAAAATGCTAGGTAGAGTACTTCATTAACAGATGAGACAAAAGAAAAAAAAATTCAATATTTTGAAGACGATGAAGTAAGTAGAGCTATGCCTGGCCAAAAAGATTATGTATCTGTAAAAAAAGATGGAAAGCGTCAAGCAATCCAAAAACGATTAATGATGACTACTTTGAAAGAAGCGTATACACGCTTCAAGGAAATTAACGAAAATATTAAGGTAGGTTTTTCCTCATTTGCAAGCCTTCGTCCAAGGCAATGCAAGCTTCTATCCAATTCAGGAACACATAATGTTTGTGTGTGCACAACACACGAAAATATTAACCTAATCTTACATAGTTTGAAAAGAATCAATTTATCAAAGGATATTAAAATGTTAACTGGTAGTCTTTTGTGTGAAAACACAACATCAAATTGCTATCTACGATCTTGTTCGGATTGTCCAGATTCTTCATCATTGGAAAATACTTTATTCGCTGAGTTTGAAGAAAATTATATTGATCAGTTATCATTTGAGCAATGGGTGGCCACGGATAGGTGTGACCTAGAAACTATTGTAAAACCTGTAGATGAGTTTGTGTCATTTTTTTGCTTGAAATTAGAAAGTTTAATTCCTCACGACTTTATTAAAACAGAGCAATCCCGCTTTTTAAAAAATACGAAAAATACATTACAAGATGGTGAATTTTTAGTCATTTGTGATTTTTCTGAAAACTATAGCTTTGTATTGCAAGATGAAGTGCAGTCCCATCACTGGAACGTACAACAAGCTACAATTCATCCATTCGTTATTTATTTCAATGGATGTACGCAAATTGAACATTTTAGTTTTATTGTAATTTCCGAAGATTTAAGACACGACTCAGTATCTGTAAATTTGTTCATTGCCAAAATGATTAATTTTACTACTACTGAAGAGTACGAATTAACGGCATCAGAGCTCAGCGAGCAATATAATAACGCGAAAACGATCCAAGGAACCCAAAAATTTCACTGTTTCATTCCATTGTCAGAAAATAAAATTAAAGCAAAACTATACTCGAACTGTACTGATAATGATGCAAAAGTGTTCGATATTGTAAAAAAATTGAATAACAATAAATAAATAAATAAGTATTAATAAAAGGTTTTCATGATCTCATAACGCATACCCAAATCCAAAACTTTTAAAGTTTATATATAACATTTAGAAACTCATCGATCATACTTAAAAAAAAATATCCTGGTAAAAAAAATTTTATTTTCGTGTAATCTGTTAATTCATTTTAATTTATACATATATACATATACATATAATATTTAGACATATACATAATATTTATACATATAATATACATAATACTAATGAATAGATGAAAACGACTTGTTTAATTCACGCAAGGCCCTTAACAATAAAATCAGCAACAAACTGCGGTTCCCGTAATAATTTGCACCGAAAAAAAAATTTTTTTTTCTACTAAATGTGAAAATTGTGACATGTTTGAAATATCATAACTTTTATGTTTATTGGTTTACCATCACCAAATTTTTATGGTAGATAGCTAATATAATGGACCGTTTTCCCTCAAAAAATTACTTTGGTATTCCGATAGGGTTTTGAGATATTTGAGTTTTTGTGTCAAAAATTATGTTTTTTAATGCAAAAAAAATTGTTTTACTGTGTGTATTTTTTTTTGGAATCTTTATTTAGTTGTCTAATTTTGTTTCTTTAGTTGTCTAACAATCGAACGAACCGTTTTTGCTGTGCAGCTTTTTGAATATTTTTGAACCATTTTCACATACACCCTTTTGAAAAGTTAGTCGTGACTCAACTTGAAGATTTGATATCGGAAAATGACGATTTAGATGGAACTGGAAAACTGTGCAAAGTTTCAGCTCAATAGAAAAAAATGAATTAAAAAAATTACCAAATTTTGGTGCTGTTGCTTGGAATCACTCATACAGTAATGCCAGCTGTGAATACTTATAAATTCCAATGAATTAAAAAAATTGGGCGATTTTTTTGAAAATTCTTATAAGAACTTTAATTTCCTGATTCATGTTTGGATTATTTTTGTTTTCTTGGTTCCAGGATTTTTGGTCTCTTTTTTTGTTCCTGCTCGGTCTCTTTTTGGTCCATTTTTCCAAGCATATTATTTTCAAAGATCATCTTTTATATGCACTCAGTCTTTACCAGCCCTGCAGAACCCTGCTGTTTATCGATTAAGAAGTCTATCATGATGCATTCTATTATAAATAATAAGTCCGATACAATTTATTTTGGTTTTTTATCCACCGATCTTCGTTTTGACATTAAAATTGTAAAAATATTTAAACTCATCGGATTTGATTAGCATAACGCTGGGCACAATCTTTCAAAAAAAAAAAAAAAAACAATCAAAATATGATTTTCTGCTGTAAACCATATTTTTTGGAATTCATTTTCCGTCAGCCGCCCTCTGGCTACGTCCATAAAATCAAGCATTTACTTTCGTGATCCTTCCGATTATCGCGGAACCCATCCGGAAGTGAGCCAGATGTGTCATACTCCATCAAGTCGACTTTGGAGCCATCCGTCTAGAAATAACAAGAGCCTGCTGCATTTTTTCGCAATGAGATTACATTACCGGCGCTTCGAGGAATAAGTTGTGATTAAGTGCGCCCTGGTGTCATCTTACCACCCTCGCGTCATTGTGCATTGAGCAGCTCTTTGCTTACATATTAGCGAACCTTGTCCCCTGTCTGCTGTGCATCACATGGCTGACTAAGGGGTATTTGGCGAAGGTAGGCGGCCAAAAGTCATTTACAAAATTCATTCATATTTTAAGTAATGGGCTTCGTATGACACATGAAAAGTTGTTAAATGAAAATTAAAAGGAAAATTAGAATTTATGTAGGTTTTAGTCCTATGGATACCTCTAGGAACGATCTCAGTTTAATTTTCAAGCTCACACTGCAAAAGCATAGTATTCTGTTATTATTTGCAAAGTTAGTTATTTTCCCAAAATATTTGGTGTTTCAATAATCTGCGACATGATTATAATTCTGTATTGTAACACACTATGCAAAAGATTTCTCATATGTATTCATTCATCAACAGATTCTCAATGGCTTTGTGGACCCTCTGACGTGGCGACCACCAATTGGAAAGCCTTGCACTAGAGTTTGTATTCCACAGATATACTTATTTCGACCTGACCTGTAAGTCTGTCGTATACTAGACTATACTTGTATCGAAATAATTTTGGCCAGCTATGTTGTCCGAATACCCCTTGCGGCGCCAGCTCTCTTTTCAACATCGCATTTCACTTTCAAACGGCAAACCATCTCCCTTTTGCTTCAAATCGATGAGAAAGGCAAACAGCTTTTACGAGCCAGTCAAGACGCCACCACAAGATTACTGGCATATCGAGCGGGAGTGCTGACGCTTTGCCGCAATTACAAGCACCGTTTGGCGCGACTCGATCCTGCATTAGGATATTTGCGCGAATCTGCACGTTCTCCATTATTGGCAAGTCGAGTAGTCGAGAATTGGCGGCAACTGCTATCGCCAAGGTGACCATATGCGTGCATAATTCGCGAGTTGCGTCGCTCACTGTGCGACTAGATAGGCACAAGGTGCACCGCAATGATTGCTGGTTAGCATATTGATAATTTTTCATGTTAGAAAATTATTAGCTTGTGCGTTTGTCAACGAAAATGCAACCAGTTGGCACACTTTAGTAGCTTCAGCTGAAAAAAAAAGTTAACCAGTTGTTGCCGGAGAAGTCGTTGATCGAGTCATCAGTGAGAAACTGTCGAGCGTTCTTCTAAGTATAGAACATAGTCTCACGTCAGCTCACTGGGTTACTCACATTGGATATCAAGATCGTTTACCATATTTGAAGCGATTGACGGCCTGCTGGCGTCGAAGGTGGCGTCGCGTCGTCGTCGTCGTTGTTATTGGGTGACGAGTGTTTGTCATGTGAGTTGTTGCTGTACGTAGACCCTAGATTCCAAACAAGGTAGCCTACAGCGGGATCTGTAAGCATGGTTCTAGTTTCAGAAGCTATGTCAAAGCAAGCTATGGATCGACGAAATTTGACTTATTACACAGTGTAATAAAAATAACATTATTGTGTGTCTCAAAGACTTAAATCATGTGTCTCTAGTACATGTGGAGTTGCTGAATCTGCTGTCAGAAATGTTCCAGCACGTCACACTTTTGATCTACAGATAGCCATAGTGTTATAAAATGCTGGTTTTCGCAATTGAGTGATTCCAAGCAACAGCACCAAAATTTGGTAAATTTTTTGATTCATTTTTTTCTATTGAGCTGAAACTTTGCACAGTTTTCCAGTTCCATCCAAATCGTCATTTTCCGATATCAAATCTTCAAGTTGAGTCACGACTAACTTTTCAAAAGGGTGTATGTGAAAATGGTTCAAAAATATTCAAAAAGCTGCACAGCAAAAACGGTTCGTTCGATTGTTAGACAACTAAAGAAACAAAGTTAGACAACTAAATAAAGATTCCAAAAAAAAAAACACACAGTAAAAAAACATTTTTTTTTGCATTAAAAAACATCATTTTTGACACAAAAACTCAAATATCTCCCCTATCGGAATACCAACGTAATTTTTTGAGGGAAAACGGTCCATTATATTAGCTATCTACCATAAAAATTTGGTGATGGTAAACCAATAAACAAAAAAGTTATGACATATCAAACATGTCACAACTTTCACATTTAGTAGAAAAAAAAATTTTTTTTTTCGGTGTAAATTATTACGGGAACCGCAGTTTGTTGCTGATTTTATTGTTAAGGGCCTTGCGTGAATTAAACAAGTCGTTTTCATGTATTCATTAGTATTATGTATATTATATGTATAAATATTATGTATATGTATAAATATTATATGTATATGTATATATGTATAAATTAAAATGAATTAACAGATTACACGAAAATAAAATTTTTTTTACCAGGATATTTTTTTTAGAGTATGATCGATGAGTTTCTAAATGTTATATATAAACTTTAAAAGTTTTGGATTTGGGTATGCGTTATGAGATCATGAAAACATTTTATTAATACTTATTTATTTATTTATTGTTATTCAACTTTTTTACAATATCGAACACTTTTGCATCATTATCAGTACAGTTCGAGTATAGTTTTGCTTTAATTTTATTTTCTGACAATGGAATGAAACAGTGAAATTTTTGGGTTCCTTGGATCGTTTTCGCGTTATTATATTGCTCGCTGAGCTCTGATGCCGTTAATTCGTACTCTTCAGTAGTAGTAAAACAAAATGATAATTTTGTTAAATCTTCTTCTTTTCTGCGATTCGCCCAATCAAATAGTTCTTTTGCAGTTTTAATTGGATGCTCACGTTCTTTGGCTAAACTTGCTCTTGTGGCCATGCGCTTTATGGTTCCTCCAATAGCATCACAAGGACCTTTGCCATGTGACGTAGCAAAGAAATGCCATTCTGCATCAATTCCGTACTTTGATTTAAATTGACATAGGCTCGAAAAATTCTTACGGTTTTTGTACTGCGATGCTGCTCCATCAGACATGAAATATATCTTTCTGATTTCTTTATCCTTATCAACGCGTAAAAAGTTAATCATTTGGCAACGAACAAATTTACAGATACTGAGTCGTGTCTTAAATCTTCGGAAATTACAATAAAACTAAAATGTTCAATTTGCGTACTTCCATTGAAATAAATAACGAATGGATGAATTGTAGCTTGTTGTACGTTCCAGTGATGGGACTGCACTTCATCTTGCAATACAAAGCTATAGTTTTCAGAAAAATCACAAATGACTAAAAATTCACCATCTTGTACTTGTAATGTATTTTTCGTATTTTTTAAAAAGCGGGATTGCTCTGTTTTAATAAAGTCGTGAGGAATTAAACTTTCTAATTTCAAGCAAAAAAATGACACGAACTCATCTACAGGTTTTACAATAGTTTCTAGGTCACACCTATCCGTGGTCACCCATTGCTCAAATGATAACTGATCAATATAATTTTCTTCAAACTCAGCGAATAAAGTATTTTCCAATGATGAAGAATCTGGACAATCCGAACAAGATCGTAGATACCAATTTGATGTTGTATTTTCACACAAAAGACTACCAGTTAACATTTTAATATCCTTTGATAAATTGATTCTTTTCAAACTATGTAAGATTAGGTTAATATTTTCGTGTGTTGTGCACACACAAACATTATGTGTTCCTGAATTGGATAGAAGCTTGCATTGCCTTGGACGAAGGCTTGCAAATGAGGAAAAACCTACCTTAATATTTTCGTTAATTTCCTTGAAGAGTGTATACGCTTCTTTCAAAGTAGTCATCATTAATCGTTTTTGGATTGCTTGACGCTTTCCATCTTTTTTTACAGATACATAATCTTTTTGGCCAGGCATAGCTCTACTTACTTCATCGTCTTCAAAATATTGAATTATTTTTTCTTTTGTCTCATCTGTTAATGAAGTACTCGACCTAGCATTTTTGGTTGCAAGACAGTTATTTTTGAATTGTTTTGCCTCTTTTGCTGTATTTCTATTGGTTTTGAACTCATCAATGGCGTCTTGAATAGACCACGAGCTTGGCAGCATCGACAAAATCAATAATTTTTCTTTCCTTGTCGTGGCTAGATTCGAGAACCTTTCCTTCATATTCATAATTACCTCAATCGTAGTCTGTATTTTCCACATCCTCAGGTCCTAATTTGAAGAGGTTTCTTCGTACAGCTTCGTTGATTTCACGGTATTTTTTCTCGGGATAATTGACGTAACCCATCTTCGTCCATTTAATCGGAGTCACTTTTATTCCAGCTATCCCTTCGTTGAAGCGTTCGATGTTGACCTTCTGGATGCACTCATCTTCTGATTGATTTGTTGAAACAGATGTCGCTGATGGTACCGTGGCAAGACTATCTGCACTTGGTACTTCTGGTAACTCCTCAGTTGTTGTCGGTGCATCTAGTAATTCCTCAGTTGTTGTTGTTTTCGAACTTCCTGCAACCTGATCCACCGATGATGTACAGATTGCCCGTTTGTCAACGTTTAAACGGCAGGACGTACAAATGCGTAAATTTGTATTCAATGTAGATATTGGAGCATAACCAGCCGCTTTCAGTTTATGTATGGTGCTTTCGGTGAGATTTCGTAGCTCTTTCGAACACTTTTTTTCTGCAAACGGCCTGCAACAGTTGAGAAAGCGACTACTCATGTTGCTCGTTAGATTTTAATAAACAAAATCACTTTTAAGTTTTTACTGACTAGTTTGGTGTCGTTTGCTTGACTGAAGAAAAATTTTACAATTAAATCTTTTATAACCATAGTGGTAGTATATTTTTAGCTTTTTCGTGAGTATGTTCATGGTATGTACCTATCATGTTTTTGATGTTGTTGAAATTACTCGCTTTCTCCCAAATATGATTAACAAAGTCTATTCTCTACCAAGGCGGGTCTATACCCAGGTGTAATCAGTTTTTAACTTTGTGGAGAAAACCAGCGCCGAGAAAACCAACCAGCTTTACGTATACTAGATCACCTGGGTATAGACCCGCCTTGTTCTCTACGAGGTAAATTTTTTGCAGGTAAACTAGTCGTATACCTGTATAGAAAACTTTTTTTGTAGCTTTTGTCTTCAATATTAGATTTCTTATAGGTTTCTTTTATCAAAAGGTTTCAACACTATTGAGAGAATTTTTCTTCAGTTACGTACAATAAAAAATATGACGCTATCAAGACTTTAGGTCACAACACTGGATCGCGTCTAACTTTCTAATAGATGCTATAATATTTATGAATAATTAAATAAAATATCATGAAAACAACTTGGTAACCTCACGTGGTACCCTTAACAAAAAATTCAGCAACAAACTGCGGTCCTAAAAAAAATTAACAATGAAAAAAAAAAAATTTCACTAAGTGTCAAATTTGTGAAATATTTGAAATGTCATAACTTTTTTGTTTATTGGCTTACCATCACCAAATTTTTATGGTAGATAGCTAATATAATGGACCGTTTTCCCTCAAAAAATTACGTTGGTATTCCGATAGGGTTTTGAGATATTTGAGTTTTTGTGACAAAAATGATGTTTTTTAATGCAAAAAAAAATTTTTTTTTACTGTGTGTATTTTTTTTTGGAATCTTTATTTAGTTGTCTAACTTTGTTTCTTTAGTTGTCTAACAATCGAACGAACCGTTTTTGCTGTGCAGCTTTTTGAATATTTTTGAACCATTTTCACATACACCCTTTTGAAAAGTTGGTCGTGACTCAACTTGAAGATTTGATATCGGAAAATGACGATTTAGATGGAACTGAAAAACTGTGCAAAGTTTCAGATATTTTTGAAATGGTCGATCAGAATCGACTTGCATGCCTCCGTGGAATCCCTCAATTATCGATGGAGGTTCACAAGTTTTTCTTTTGAGTCGCATTAGCTGCTTCTTATTTCTTTATTCCATTAAAAATTCTTATGAAATTCTAGCGTGGTTTATTATAGGAAGCCGACTCATTTTCATAAGTGTTACTTATCTTTGCCATACGCACGCTTATGAGTCTCTGTCGTGAATATTATGTTATTAACATATATCCTCATATTTCACGAGTTTTTCGTATGAAATTGTTATGAAAATCGTACTCCATTAGATTGTCTTATGGAAGCCAATGATCAATGCGTATGATAACCAATAAGAGTTTCTCATGAAATTATTTCTGTTATGTTATGAGTATTTGTTCATTAGTCTGTTGTAGATTTTTATGCTCTGAATGCTCTCCGGGGGTTCGAGTCCTGTTAGTGATTCTGGATTATCGGACCGATTTGACTCGGTTTCACCGATGGATAATCCCATGATCGTTAGTCGCGTCTGATGGGAATGGATTCGATCGATGGAATTCATTTTTGGTAGGTGCTGTGCCGATCTGGCATTGGACCTGAGGGCTCGTACGTTTGAATGTAATCCAAGCTCAACTCGAATAAATTCTTTAAGCAAGTAAATCAGTTTATGACGGGTGCGGTTATAAATTAGAAAATGACTTGTCCATTGGGTTGAATTGAGTTTGTTCAGTCTGGGATCGTTAGTTCATTGCATTGCATTGCTCGTACGCGGTAATATTGACGATTTCGGAGTTCGTAGGTAGAATCAGCGCCCGATTAGGTTAATATAAAAAAACATTGTAGGTAATTACCAACAAGAACAGTAAACGCAATATTTTTTTTTTTTCGGATTGAGGCTTTTATCTCGGTTTGCACATTTCGATTCGGTCGGTTGTCATAGCTAAACTTTCTTTTAATTTCGACCTTTTTTTTTACATTTCGATGACCCTGGAGGGATCGAATCTGCTTTTTACTGGTTAACAAGCAGAAAACTATTACCGTAATCAATTATTTTCAATTATTTTACGCGAAACAACATTCTTCATACTGTAAATAAAATATTGCTTCTCTTTTGATTGCCGGGTTTCAAGAGATTAAATTAAAAACAATTAAACAACAATGCTCTGTGTCCATCGCTAGCTTTTCAAGCGAATAATGACCTAATACCCCTCCCAACCCCCAGCTCCGTAGCACTTATGAGGGCGTCGCTGAGTCGGTGGCCTCTCGTTAAGTAAGTGCTACATCAACATTTCCTTTCCCTATCCCAAGTTACGGTAAAGATGGGCGTGGCCGGGAATAGCAGTATTCATGGTTTTGGTACTCTTGTTTATGGTTGGATAAAGGTTAACTCCCAAGCCTTGTTCCTGAAAGCAATCTAGATGAGATTATCAAAATAATAACATGAATATTGTTAGTATCCAATCTACGAAGTATACCGTAACTACGCTAACGCTAACGCTAACGCTAGTCTGTTGTAGATTTTTATAAGATTTTCGAATTGAATAACAAATTACTTCTTTTTGTCGTTATTCCATAATAAAATCTTGTGTATCTTTTTTTTTTTTTTTAAAAAAAAAAAGACACCGACACGTCAATGCTTCCAGTGGACGATTTGCCCTTTGAAGGAAGCACCACACTAGACAACGGACTAGCATGCAACGCCCAGTGGCACAGTCGAAATACTTTCCTGACGAAAAGTTTTCCGGACTGAAGCGGGAATCGAACCCACACTCCTTGACACGATGCGGCTAAATGCTTGGTAACACTAACCGCACTGCCACGAAGCCCACAATACGTTCAGTTTCCTCAGTGTAAGTTTTTCTTTTGTTTTTTAATCGACCATACGCATGATATGGTACCGAGTGTCCTTATAGCTAAATGGAGCCCTGAGGTAGATACTAAAGTTGGCTCAGGTTCGTATTTTGAAGGTGTTGTTTGAATTACAGCTTTAGATTATTAATATTTTCTTCACTTTCCAACCAAAAATACCCTCCAAAAGTCTACTCCTCCAAAAGTCTGCAGCCTTGGTGAGAATTGAATGAGCTTGGTCACAATTTTTCATGCTCTGAACCAAGTAGTTCTCAATATCACAGATGTTCAAAAGAATACAGTGACTGGGCATAAGTTTGAGGCTTGTGCATTCTTTTTGGATTTCTACGCTTTAAAAGCATTTGAAAGTACATATTTTATAGAATTAGTACGCCGAAGTTTTCAATTTTTAGTTTACTATTTGTCGCAAAGTTGTGTATTTCTTCTTGGATGATTAAAAAAATACTTGAAGGAGTTATTATTTACGAAGATTCAGTAAAATTCATTTAGGAACCATAAAAATACCTTTTTTATCAGAAGAAATGCCAAAAGGAATCATTGAAATAATTCATAACAGAAACGCATGTTATGAATTATTTCAATGATTCCTTTTGGCATTTCTTCTGATAAAAAAGGTATTTTTATGGTTCCTAAATGAATTTTACTGAATCTTCGTAAATCATAACTCCTTCAAGTATTTTTTCAATCATCCAACATTTATCCAAATATATCCTCGTGTGAATTTCAGTAACTCGTCAAGACATAAGGACATAAGGCCCATCTTGAATTGGAACATACATAATTTGGCATAAATCTAATACAATTTAACAAAATTGAATTCTGTTTAAATACATGTATTGCATTGCATGTAAGCTTTAAAAGAAAAATAATAAAAAAATATTCATCTCACACGAATAAAAAACGAACTTTTCCCGGAATACGGTTCATTAGCAGGAGCACAGTATTTCCATCCATCGTTTTGGCAAGTTCATTCCATTCAGTTTGCTTGATGTTTTTGATGAAACTGCGATTCGCCCTGAGTTTCCTCTTCATAAAAAACCCTTGAATTTCAACAACACTTGATCATACATTTTCCTGATTCGAAATCTGGCCAAATTGCTCTGCTTTTGTTTCGTATTTTGTTGTTTGCAGACATGGCAGCTTCAATATCCGGAGACGAATCCATTGCACGATACTACGTACAGAACCGAACTTTTTACCAAATCGCTATCCGAGATGTTTGAATTTGACTCAATGGTCTTGATAACTTTGATTCGCAGCTGATGGTGCACAGTCCGACGCTCGTTTAGTGGCTTGTGATCCGTCGAAATAGTTTCTTCATACTTATTTAGTACGTGCTACGCAGTACTTCTTGGAACGTCTAATACTTTCACAATGTTTATTCCTGACTAAGATGCAAAACCACTTCTAAGAATTTGTCCAGGAATTCTTTCAAAAATTGTTGCAGCAATTCGGATTTATATCAGAATCAACATTAGCAACAAATCTAAGGAATTTTTCCCAGCGCTTCCATGTAGAAACTCTACAAAATATCTTGAGTAAGGCTTGCTTCGGACGACAAACCATTATAATATAGCTAGTCATAATCTATCCGGCGTTCTTATATCGATATCTCTCCATTTAATAAAGATATTTTTTCAAGAATAACGCTGCCAACAATATTCCGGAAATTTCCTTGATTTATTTCAAGAATGAATTCATACAAGAATCGTTCTAGCAATTTATCAAGGGTTCAACCAAGAATTCCATTGAGGAGACATCTAAGCATTTTTCAACAAGGATATGCCAGGAAACCCTTCAAAGGTTTTCCCAAGTACCCATTCCTCTACGAATAATACCAGGGATTCTTCCACGAATTATTTAGTTCTTTGAGACTAAACTGAAAATTTCCCTTTGGTATTGATCGAAAAAGTTTGCTAGCATTCCTCAGACGGTTGATATTAGATTCGTCCTTCATTCTAGAATTATTTTGAATATTTTGCAAGAGTATTTATAAGAGTTCTTTTACAAGGAGTTTCTCATGAAAAATCTCTTAAGGAATTTTTACAGAGATGTAACAATGTAGTTTTACTTCTTTGCATGTTTTTCCCTAATTTGTCCAGACATTTTCCTATTCATTATTCCAAGTTTTTTCTTCAAGTTCAACTAGGAATTACTGTGAGCATACTTCTATAAACTGTTCCTGGTAAGATTCTTCAAGACTTATTAAAGAAAGTTATCGAAGAATAGCTTCAAAGATCCTTGAAAAAACTCATAGTAAGTTCTGAAAATACGAAAGCTTCGTTAAAATACCAAAAGTTTTAGAAAAAATGTTGAAAATTTGGTATACAAAGGCATATTTGTTTTGAAAACTTGGACATAAGCTTCGAATAAATCTACCTAATCTAAATCGGATGTAAAAAGAAGTCACTATATTTCTATTCTGCCCCCCCCCTCCCCTTCAAAATTACCTCCTTAGGTCCGGTGCCTCCAAAACTCTAGCTACGCCACTGTATAGAACACAAAACCGGTGCAACTGTGAATTGCAGTCTGGGTTCCAGTTCACATTAGAGACGCATACATACGGGTCGTTGTTATCCAACTCGAAAAAATCGAAAGAACCGCCAATCCAAGGGAGAAGGGTGCACGTTAGATGAGCAGTTAATTTACCACCTTGAAATATATAAAGTTACGACAATTATGAGTGCAGAAGACTTTTCGGGGAGATGGGCTATTCGGGGAAACGGGATATTCGTAACTGGCATTCGGGGAGCCGACATTTGGAGAAAAGTAGCACAACCGACTCCTTCATGTAGGTTCTAAGGGTCTTGATGTTCCTTATTTGAAGACGATCGATTGCTGGCGATATCATTCGAGTTCTCTTCTTTTTGTTGAATTCACCATATGTAGCAATTTTAACAACATTTCAATAGTTTCCATCGATTTATATATGCTGTTTTGAAACATTCATTTGGAAGTGTAGATATCGCTTTGTGAATACAATGGTCAAGTCAAGTGGTTGATTTGGTCTACGCCACACTTTACCATTATTGGGGAATTCGTTTCGAATCAAGCGAATGAAATACGGCAGACTGCATTGGGCTGGTCACCACAGATTTTCTCACCGTACATCTCAAAAATAAAAAATGTATTAATCATCTTATCTTAACATGGTCAGATATCAAAATTGAAAATAATTTGTGAAAGCATTTTCTATTCTTCTGGAATATTTTAAATATTTGTATGAAAACCGAACTTCTTAGCCCATTTTCCCAATGCTTACTTTGTGTATTGTCGAAAACGAGGTTATACAATACTCTATAAGCACATACAAGATTGTCAACCAATATAGTCTGAGACGCAATCTCATTGGAGTGGATCGCTGAATATCAGAACAGCGATTTTTCATTTTTAAGATACAGTGAACTCTCCCTAACTCGATGTTGAAGGGACCATCGAGTTAGGGAGGTATCGAGTTACAGAACACAAAACCAGTGCAACTTCGATCCAAGGGACCATCGAGTTAGTCATGAAAACCAACTTTTACTATGGTTCTCTAACTCGATATCGAGATACGGAATATCGAGTAAGGGAGAGTTAACTGTATACAGAATCCCCTCACCCAGAATCGTATAACGCAAAAGATGTTTTCCTTATATGTACATTCTGGTTGTCTGGGTCAATTTTAAATCGATTAGATCTATTACGAAATCAATGGAGACACCTCAACATTACTTGCTATTTTCTCAAAACAATGTCATCCATCAATGTAGGTATCCATAAGGCCCCACCTAGAAGCTAGACTCAAACCGACAACTGCATCAATCAAGCGCGCTCAAAGTAAGCAAACCGCACGTCTTCATGACTCAATTTCAAACTCACAGTCATCGTTACGATCGAAGTTCATGGCTCATTAGATATTCTAATTTTGTTTTGTTCTACAGAGCACTACAAAACGGATCGTCGTCGTCGAAAGACAATAAAAAAGGCTATGAACTTTGGCATCACTAGCGTCGAAACCGAATGCACTCATATCCTCACACAGAGTCGGTTCGATTGAACGCACCAAGGGCAGTCTCCTCAGAAGTAAATAAGTTCTTGTTTATATTCAAGTGACAGGGCTGAGGAAACCTCTCTTCGTTCGAAACACGCACGCTCGAAATTCAAATCAAAACCATTATTCCATTTAGCAGACAACCCGTCGTCGTCGTCGTCGTCAAAGCAACCGCCGCCTGATGGGTTCGTCTTCGTCACGATCTCGCAGAGTTGATCGTGTCGTCTATTTTTGTCCTGACCAGACCAGTAGCAGTAGGCCTGCCTAAAATAATGACCCCAAGCGGTGACAATGCACACGTTATTGCAGTCCGCGCCAACTAAGCAAGCATCAGAGCGGCAGCAGCAAATGAAATTGAGTGATTCAAATAAAACTTAATTTAGTGGATTATTGCTCCGGACCTTGGCTTCGCGAGTTGCCAAGATGGCTGCATAGCGAACAGCTGTCCGATGAACAGCTGAACAAAGATGCTCGGTGTTACAACCATGCACCGAAAAATGTAGATATTGAACGACAATGTTTTTTTTATTAGCATTGTATATGTGCGTTTTCGTTGCATGGAACTTTTGAATGCTTCAAGATGGTCCGAGCAATCAAGTTGGTTTTTACGTGTCGGTAGTGTTTTTAGGTAGTGCGCTAGGCGTTTTGGTAGCTGCTCTGTCGACGATGGATTAGCAATTGGTGAGCTCGTTCCATACTACTATTTCAATTTAGTAAAATATCTTACACTCGACTGATTGTTACATGCATGAACTTATTTAAAGAACAATGATTGGTTCGTCACTCCTAGCGTCGTCATGCTCTCATTAATATTTCACATTATACATATTTAAAAACTTATATTTTTGTTTTTGTTTTGTAATTATGAAAAAAAAAATTTAAAGGGTTCGTTTCCTTCACAGCTTGATTTTTCTTCTTTCTGGCGTTCTGCACGTCATTGACAATCGAGTTAAAGAATACAAAACCGGTGCAAATTCAATCCAAGGGGTCATCGATCCATGAAAACCAACTTTTACTATGGTTCTTTACAAGATACGGAATATCAAGTTAGGGAGAGTTGACTGTATAATTTTCCAGATTATTCTCGAATTCGTTAATGAAGTGACGCCGATGACGTCGCCGCCGCCGATCAAAACTAAGTCGGCGCACAGGTCTGATTTGATGCGCAAAATTCACAACACCAATTGCAAATAGATCGTGATCACGATCCACTCTGTCAATTGCCATTCTCCCACGTGGATTTCGTGTGCAAAACGTGATGATCTTCCTTCGCGATTGAGCGCAGTCCCTCGTTGATTGACTACTACTGTGCAAAATGGAGATATAGATACTCGCATTCTTCAGCCACATCATCATCGCATCGAAATGACCTAGATTCTTGAGATTCTTTAATTGAAATCGCTGCCGGCTCGATCACCAGAACAATAAAGTTCTTTTATTAGCCCTCTCACTCCAGTGTTTGTGGGGCCGTCCATAATTGATTGCTAAATAGTGGAGGAGGGCCCTTGTTAAATGGACAATGCGATCTCGAGATGAGATTTTCCACCGCAGATAGGCAACAATGTTTTGTCGAATGCAATGGCAATTGCATACGGTTTCACAATTACATTAGACAAGGGATGAAAACCAAAGGCGCTACCGGTCTTGGCGATGAATATACGCAGTCTCATAATTGTAGTGATTATCTTTAAATTAATTAGCCACCGCATCGGCGACCATTAGGTCGCTGTCAATCGTTGACATTATCGCTGAACGTTGGAACTAATGCAGTCACTACAGAATGAAAAAAATCCATGAACTTTGTACTCGCGACAATCGAGTTGAGATTTGTTCTAACATTTCATTGTTGTGACAGACAAGCGGGAAGTGAATTTCAAGTCTTATCCTTATCATAGAACAAGTGCACATGATATTTCCTAGGGGGATCAAGTATCTCCCAAGGCAATTGCTGGAGTGTGCATTGTGCATTAGTAGGTAACTATCTATTCGCAGTGAAGTGAAGTCTGACTAAGCCAGATTAATTGCTCTGGCTCTAATCGTAATACCAGTCGCACATGCCTTGGCGGTTGCGCTGAATAATTAATTTCACACGCCAGATCATTGCTAATTGTCGATTGTTTCAATTCAATTACACACTCTCTCTCTCTCTCTGACGATGTGCGTTTGGAAGCTGTGCATTCTGCACAGACGGATCTGGAAAGGTCTATCGATGTAACTTTTACATTTCTGAACTGAAAGCAGAACGATAGTTAAAGATGTTTTACTGCAGAGTCGAAATCAAACTTGTAAGAACAATTGAAACTTAGGAAAGTTTTGCACTAATTTGACAGATTTGAAAGATTTAAGATGATATCATAAATTCATGATTCAAATTCTTCTGATTCAGTCAAACTTCGCATTATGATTAACTTTTGGTGCGATGATAGAGGGATAGTAAATGGTTTCTAGTAATCCTTATTAACGAAAATCGTTGGTTTCTTGAAGAGATTTTTAGCATTTTTTTTTGTAAATTTATACCGATTTCTTTTGAGATGTTTTAAAGATTTCTGGCGTCAAGATATTGAGCCAATTCAAAGGAGATCTTGTGAAACTTCATTGAGATCCTTGAAAAATTTGTAGAAGGACACATAGTGATTCCCGACAAGCTTCTAGGTGAGATGCTTGATAGATTTCCATTAATATTCGTGGCATATTCTTGATGAGATTATTACAGTATTCGTAACGGGAATCTATGCGATAATTATTTAGGTAATTGAAGATGCTTTGGAAAATAACTTGATAGTTAAGTAGTGGATAGCTTATAACACTACAAGCAGGATTTATAAAAAAATTCTATTCTCAGTAGAATTCAAGCGCTTAGTGGAAAGCTGATCTAAAAAGATTTTTATGGAGTGGTTTTACTACTTAAAGTCTGGGCCAATTTATTAAGAGTTTCTGTTCGGTGGATTATTGGACATGCTTATTCTTGGTTAAGATTTGGTAAATTCCCCAGCAACACACATGTTATAATTGTGTATTATCAACTAATATATTACCAAAATTAGTCATATAAAAGTTGATAGTACACAATTATAACATGTGTGTTGCTCGGGTTATTCTAGAGCAGATGGATTGCTAGGAAGATGCTGTTATGGATTTATGCCAACTTGTCAATTTATTTAGTGAGCTTCATACAGGAACAATCAAATTGTTACTCTTCCTTCATAGCATAGCATAGCATAGCATAGCATAGACTGACTGTACATGTCAATGGTTGCTACTCCGTGATTGATCGGAACTGGTAAGAATTGCACTACGATCCAAATGAATAAGGGATGGGAGTTTCCGCTTACTCTCGAAGTGCAATTTTAGCAGATCTAATATTATTGATCTATAACGGCGCCGGCCAAGTCCTTACAGTCAGTTGGGATGGGGAAGGAATGTTAGAGTGTAATGATTGTTGCTTCTAGAGACCGAGAATACCTCTGCATCTCCACAATCACCACGGGAAGGGTGTTTATTAGTGAGGGAGGAAAAGATCTGAGAGTCACCTCTGGTCGGTGATGCGATCCATGGACAAGGGGGAAATATACGACTTATATTTAAAGTTAGTTTTGTATTTTTGTCTCGAGAAGTTTTTGGTTTTTGGAAACTTTAAAAAATACGTCAACATCTATAATGTCGAACAATTCAAAAGACGTTTTTATTAATGACGAAAACTGAAAATTACATGTATATATTTTAAATTATATGAAACAGGAATAATGCCGGCACTTGTAGTGACGAACCATACATAGTTTGTTTGAAAAAGACAAATGAGTATTACTGTGCATTTTGTCTCGATATGGTAGAAGTTTTAAAAAATACGTCAACATTCACAATGTCGAACAATTCAAAAGATAATTTTTAATAATGTCAAAAAGAGAAAAATATATGTATATTGAAATTGTATAAGAAAATAGCATAATGCCGACACTTATAGTGACGAACCATACAAAGTTTGTTTTAATATTACATAAAAGTTACGCTTTCAAGAAAAAATGTGTTATCATAAGCATGAAACGAACTCACCAGTTGGTAATCCATTCTCGACTGAACACAAAACTGACACTGTCAGCAAAACTTCTTGGCGTTCCGAAAACAAACCGCGAAATTGTGAGCAAAATCGATCGGACGACCAAAACCGAACTGTCCTGCTTGGGCCTCACGAAGCACTCAGGAACAATCAAATCGTTACTCTTCCTTCATAAGAGTTTAACTGACATGAGCGGATTCTCTTCATCGAACCTCTATTTCGCTATTGACTTCTCCAAATTAAATAATATTTGTTGTTTATGAAGTTAGTTATTCTTTTTCCTACAGCATGGAAACATGTTACGAAAAGTAAGTTAGTTTTCTACAATGAAAAAAATCTATGTCGAAGTGTTCTTTTGGCGAGATATAGATTCTGCTAAAAACATCTTTCCTTGGATACATTGAGATTAATTTTTTTTAGGGTTATGGGCCATGTCTAACGCATAATTTGTAAGTCGTGAAGTGAATGGATTGTCCATTAAAATTTTATATTTTGGTGTGCTATTGATTGTTGGTGTCTATTGATTGTGCTGTTGACATATTTAGATATTCTCCTTGAATTTTCGTAGTTAGTGCGACCGACTGAAAATAAATACTAGAAGCAACCAATATTTCGGATAAAACAGCGCAATTAGGCTTAATCAGCTGATCATAAGTAAATGAATAGAATGCTATTCAGCTTACTTTTTAAATTACTAATCGAACTTGAGTTCACAACAAGTTCTTTTCTGTCGCTTGATAAAATGCTATAAAAATCAATAACAAACTTACATACAAATTAAAAAGCAGCTGTTGCATTATTCTTCCTATTATTGTAATTTATTATTACTGCTGAATTTTCTGAAAGGAAACAGCCGTCACTATTTTATTTTTAGTAAAATTTTTGAAGAACATTACATCAGCCTCGAACACGGATCCTCCTCTTTGTATCTTGAGTACATACCACTGCTTCATCAATGCGTTGAGCAAAACTTTATGATTATGATTTCACTCAATATGCTGATTACGTCTATTTGTGTTTTTACACATTAGAAATAGAACATTATCGGAACTTTGATATCTCCAAGAAATGGAGATAGAACTCAATATAAATTTGAAAGTATTAACAAGTTTATTACTAACTTTTTGTAAACTTGAATCGTATGATATTCCTCAGTTTCTTTTGAATCGCGATTGATTTACCAAATTCATAAACTGCGGGCTACAATTCTTGTGCAATAAAAGTAATTAAAAAGTCATAACAAAATAAAATGAACGTAATAATGTAATAGATGCCAGTGACTAGGTTTGTGGTTAAAGATTAAATGAGGATTACAAACAAACTTGAAACTCCCCAGGAAGCTGTAGGAACTTTGCTTGTTGCCGATGAAAATGCCGTTGTTTGATGCACTCGCTATTTAGCGCTGGAATTTTCTTTTCTTCCTACATCTATTTGAATATCAATTTAAGTGTGTTATGTAATACAATGGAAACTGTGCAGTGCATCAAACTACTCCTATAAAGATGTTTGAAAGTTTTTTTTTCTTCTGCGCTGTTTACTTTTCCAAAAGTCCAAAAGAAGTTCCAAACTGGTACGGTTATTACTTAATCTTTACTTACTATACGAAGTTTGAAACCAGTTCAACTTTATCCTTACCAGGTTGCTTCAAAGTTACCATTTGAACTTACTGTGTACTTATATATCGAACCAAAGTTCATTCTAGGTGTGCTTTGTGCTTTGATTGAATTTGATACTAAAGTTCAAAACGAGTTCATCATAAACGATTTATTCAGCAAAAAAGTTCCAAAAACCTAATTCCGGACCAAGTTTGAACTTACGAGTTCACTAATAAAGTATAATCTGAACTTTAGATTGCTTGGGAGGTTATTTCCGCCATGCCAAATACTTTTTTCACTGGATCCTTAAATTTTAAGGGACTTTTGATCAACAATTGAAACGATTAAAAAAAACGTCAAAGACCTAGTACAAAACTAGTTTAAGCAGCTGTTCTTAGTTCTGACATTTTTTTTTAAGTTTGTTGAGAAGATCTTCATTGTTGATTGTTTGGACTTTACAATAAACCTTCGATATCTGTTAGTCCAATACTCCTGCTGAATTCAAATCAATATTATTTTGAACCCAAAGCATTATTTTTAAAAAAAAATAAAAAAATTTTAAAATCAATTCATAAATAGCTTAGAATAAGTCCTCCGAATTTGAACATATGGAATGAAAACAAAACGAAAAAGTGGCAAATGATTTACGTAATTCTGTACTACTCAACATGCTAGAGCAAACAGCTACAGAATTTACAAAACCCTGGTAAAATGATTAGATTAGATTTCAATACCTATCAAATCCTTTACTATATTTAATCTAACATGTAACTGCATTGATATCACTATTTTTTACAATATTTGACAATATTTATGTAAGAAAATAAAATGATCTGATATTATCAAAAAGTTTAAAAATCTTTACCGGTGAAAAAGTCTTTTGAATTTGAAAACGAATATTTTGAAAGTCAAATCAAATATCAGCACTTAAGAACAAAGGTCGGTAAAATATCAATTCGAAGGATCTTGATGTAGTCCGGTTTAAAATTTTTAGGCATCCGGGAAATATCTGGGAATTGGAAAACTGATTTTGAATGGACACCCTGGATTCATGAAATGCAGTACGAAAAGTAGAATACCTAGGTGTTTGATTTGTTCAGCTTCAAGCTTGTTGGGCATAGTTCATTTTAATAGATGTCCAAAGAAATGTTAAAAATATTATAATGATAAAATGTAAAAACTTGTGCATGGCCGGAATAAAAAGCCATAAAAAAAAAAGACAATTTACACCGTCTTCAGCTCAAGGCTGCACAGACTGAACGATCACAAACATTAGGCAACGGACAACACGAAACACCCAGTAGCCCAATGATGAATTTTTCGTTTGACGAAAAGTTTCCACCGACTGGAGCGGGAATCGAACCCACACTTCATGGCACAATACGCCTGAACGACTGACGCCGCTAACCGCACGGCCACGAAGCCTACTGAATTTGAGCCATCTGGAATTTGAGTGAGAACGGTACACCAAAAGAAACTCAAAACAAAATCTTCACATTTATTGGATGAAATTTAGTAGACATTCAAAAAGATTTACAATGGATCAAAAAAGCTTTGGATAAAGAATCGAAGGCAAATGTTAGAAGTAAACATATAAACATTTTTCTTATCACATTGATCTCTAAAATTCAAAACAATATATTTCAATATTTGAATAAAAAACTTGAGTATGAGATGTGATAACTTAAATTGAGAAATGAACGAGAAAGAAATTATTGAATCAATTTTGTCGATGACTCAAACTTCTAAACTCGCGTTAAATTTGAAGGGTTTTCAATGCAGTTACAAATCTGCTAGTTTCCAGTAATTAGTGCCTTACTTAGAAAATTTATGAGGAAAACTGTTTTCAGTCCATTCAATAGCATTCAAAAAGTTTCGTGGGTGAAAGGCCCCCACAAAACTGTGGCAATCGGGCCACCATAATTGTAAATCCGATCGTATTTTACCCTTTAATTCCGCCCTACTTGCCTATTTTTTGACAGATATAGGGATCGGGGGCAAAATGAACACACGAGGCGAAATGGACACCCTCTTATTTTCATTGACTTTATTTGTTTTCTCCGCTTCAAATTTGTTTATAAATTGGAAGAATCTAATTTTTAAGCAAAGTAACTAACCTAGAGAAGTTTTTTTTGCTAATATAATAGAGACGGATTACCTATCAGAACGACTGACACCCATTAATAATAAAGTTTTTACAAAATCCCACGGAAGTGTCCATTTTGCTTCGATACCTTTTTACCATCAGTGTTTACGACCTTTTTTTGCGATCTGGAATGACATTTACTATGATTTTTCACCATGAGTGAATAAGGGCTATCAACAGCAATAGCAGCAGCAGCAGACGGAGGCGAAGTACAACTCAGATAAGCACCCTTTTCATTCAGGTGACAGTCAGCAATTCTCGAACGATTATTTCATTAACTATTATCTTCTTCACCAATCACTAGTTTAACTTTCACTTATTACTAACTATACCTAGTTCACTTTATTGCAACATTCTTACTTCTAGACTATATAAGTCGTAAATCACTGTATTGGAATTAAATCTTCGATGAATCTGACGCTTCTAACAAACAATAAAAACATGCACACTGACGAGCTTTTATAGGAAAGTGATCGGAAGAAAAATCTTAAGAATATTCATAGAGAAAAGTCTGGGAAGATTCCATGAGAAATCAACTCGTATTTTCTTATTCCTGTTAGGTTGCCTGTGTTGATTCTTGTTTGGTTTCTTTTTACAGACAAGTTTCTATGTTCAGGACATTTGGTTGCTATCAGTCCTGCAATCGTCTGCATGCATCGTTTGCATGCTCCTAACAAGTGAGCTGAAGGAAAACATATTTTTGAGAACTACTCAAATCAAGTCGTGTGTGTGCCTGAAAAATTACAGGCTTGCTTATTAGAGTAAAGAAGGACACAACGGCCCATCTTAGCAAATGTCGTGAAATTCTGCAAATAATGCAGTATTCAATAGTATGTTTCCGTTCTATTCGATAGTTAATTATTTTAGCAAATTGATTCCCAGATTCTAATGATTATTAAATCAGATTATCACGACGCAATAAAAAATTCGAAAAATGCTATGAATTTGGTGCCTGGAAACTCTATGAGGCACAACGCCTTTTCATGTGAGCAGGGATTGAATCTTGAGAAAATTGAGAGAATCTCTCACGTATCGCTCTCTGTAATTATCTTAACATGCTGCACGTTATGAGAGACTGTTTATCGTATACTGCTACAACTTTGATCAGATTGGGAGGATAGTAGTGCTTGATAAAACCCCTCTAAACATGCTCCAAGCCTGGGGGACACTAATGCTATTGGAAGCTGGTGGATTGTTTATCGTGCCAGTAAAGAAAAACACTTATCCCCAACGGTAAACAAGCGAGAAAAATGGATTTTATCATCGCTCTCTCTTTGGGACTCTCGCTCGCTGCTTCCAATTATCAGACTTGTTACACCTTGCGATACAATGACAATCGTGGACCGCAACAGATGGGATGTTTTTCTTTGCTTGCTTTGATCGTGCTTCATACTCAAATGAGAGCGAATCCTGCAATGCCTGCATATGAGGTAAAACGCTCGTTGATGTTTCCCGCTTTGAGCGTTGAATGCGATACGCCGTGTTCCACCGTTCTCTTCCACGAAGCAGCGGAACGGAGGAGGCGCATGGTTCTTAATAGCTCAATGCAGAAGAAATGGAGCACGATGCATAGTGCGTTGAATGTATGGAGATGCGGGACAAAAATCAAAACTGAAAGAACAAGCCGTTTCAGCACTTTGGTATCGAAAAGAAATGTGTTCTTGGTCAAAAGAGATGTAATTTGCAAAAATGACATATGATATACTCATAATCGCAAAACTGCCTCAAGCACCATTTTAATTATTTTTCACAAAATACCTTGCAACTCGTATTTAAATTGTTCAGAATGACGTAAACAGTTATTCACAAATATCTCATTTTGTATCCGTAGCTGCATGAAAATCGCATTTTCTTTATTTCTCAATTTTCAATATAAAATTTTAATAAAATCATGAAAACCACATATGAAATACATTAGGGGTATTCAATTAAAGTAGTGTATACTGAGATATTAGTGATGAAACATTTCAAATGAAATATCCGTTATCTGACTCTAGACGATAAAAAATAAGAACCCAAGTAACCGTACAGCTGTGTATAGTTGCATTAATATCGCTACTATAAAATATTGCATTTAAAGTCATACTGCATTATATATCTTATTGAAGCAGTATTTAGGTGGAAAAGGTACTATTACAGCTCAAATACGGCTACATTTTCTAGCCCTTTGTTGGCAATTGCTAAAGTATAGTTACGGTCTGTGCCGTATAGAAGCTTGAGCCAAAGTGTATTTAATGTATAAAGGAAACTATAGGTGATGTTTATTTGAGGCTTCATTGCAATTTCAAATGTTAAATTTGTCATATGTGTTTATGTTAAGATCAAAAAAGCAGAAACACAATTAAAAATAATATTTTAAGATTCATTTTATTTTTGTCGTTGAAAGTCACCACTTGGTTTTGAACTTATTTTGTCCGTCTATTTTTTTAATTTGATTCATATGTACACCATTTCGAATAATTCCTTTACCGGGATTCGAACCTAACTTAATTGCGAGATGCTTTTGATGACTCTGCTTATCCTCCGGACCATGATTGTTGCATGTCTTGGTCTGGAAAGTTGTGCAACTTAAAGCAGCGTCCACTCATTTCTAGTTGTAAATATCACGCACTTCACCCCGAATCGGACTATCGCAAAAGTTGGTGCAGAAAAAGTGTGATAAAAGTGCACGGTCTCATCGGATCATCTCGACGTATTTGGTGCACTTGTTTCTTGAACTAAAAGGAATAAGTGCACCAAAGACGCCATCATGATTTAACGTAACCCTGAGCTGCTATCACACTTTGAACAATCGTGCACACTTTTATGATGGTCCAACTTGAGGTGAAATCGACAATAAGTTGGTGAACATGACTGTTGCAAGTTATAACCGCGTCTGTCACTTTTTTGCAGTTTGTTTTGTGTTTATTCTGTACGGCTAAATCTTAACGCTTTATGTATTATTTTAACGTCACGCCACCTCAAGTCGTTGATAGGTGCATGGTATGCGCACGGGCCTATCGATCGCAAGGTTTTTAGTTCGATTCCAGGTTGGCAAATCTACGAATTTCAGTGCGATTTCTTGTGGCAAATTTTCATAAGAGGTATTTATGTATTTCTATAGTCTATTTACCTGAGTGAGAAAAAAGTGACGATAAATACAGCTTTGAAGTCTCGCCAGATTTTTCGCGATGAAGCATTGAGTAATATCTAAGGAGTGCGGACTCGAACATTTAGGTTGTTCAAATTGAACACGAACTTTTCCACGAGTGCTAACCGTTGTTTGTTTGGTTGTCTCGCAGGAAACCATAGTAAAAGTGCACCCTTAAAATACCTCACACAAATCTTCAACATTTCGGCAAATTTACCAAATCAGAAAGTTGCTAGTCGTATGTTAGTTAGAAACACATTTTAGAAAAGTTGTAAAATACTCGTGTAGATTTTTGAACTGGTACAACTTTTCCTAACAGTTTGTGGTCTTTGTGTTATATAAATTATATAACATTTTTTAGCGTGGTGAAATCATGACCGTACATTTCTAGGCACACTCAGATCATTTTTACGAAAATTTAGGAATGACAGCAGCCTGGCTGCTTGTTGATTTCCAAATCGCATCCCCCAGAGTATACACTGAGAAAAATCTACACGTCAAGGTCGTGTGTTTTACTTATAGATTTGCGCAATGAGGAAAACCACATGATATGAGTGTGGTAGCCATATGGATTTCATCATTGATTTCACGGTATAATAACATGTGTATCAACATTAGGTTGTCATGTGAAACAAACATGCATTTCCAAATATTAAATCATGAAAACCAACTGATTTGCTTATTGAATTTGAAATGTAGTAGCTTTAGATAGTCATGTGTGATAGAACATAAATGTCAAGGGGCTGAAAGAAGAAATTTGGTAGAAAAACTTTTGCTCCCTAAAATATGGATCCGAGGCTCCTCTGCTTGTCGCAAGCTCTCTTGATTTTTTTTTTCAAACCCGTGAGCCAGTAACAAGCGGAGCGCCGCAAATTCATAATTTGGGAAGCCAGGGATAAGCATATTCCATTTTTTTTCGAAACTGAAAGCCAGGAAAATCTGTCAGTGGAATCCGATTTTTCTACTAAACTATACATTATAATCAATGTTTTCTTATAGAAAGGTAGAACTCTCGTATATCGGTCAGCTTCACTAATAAAAGAAAAATCGAATTCACAAATTTTCATCTAACACTTTCAGCTTCAAAATTTGCTTCTTCTCTTTGGAAGCATGATGATGACTGTCGTTCGACATGAGGTCCAACCGCAATTCAGTTCACTATGCATCCCATGGGTTGATCACAAACAATTTAGAAGCTTTGAACATGGAAATCGATAGCATAGCTCATGGATTTCATCATAACAATCTCATTGCGCAAATCAATGAATCGACCAACTTGAACATGATGATTATGACACAAGATAACCATAAGCAAAACACACTGAATCCGTGTTGGAGTGATGATCTATGCGTACATAGGTTGACACATACGAATCTGAAGAGAAAGCTTCGGGAACTTATGTGGAAAAAATATGGAATCCCTGTTGTCGGTTGATGAATCAATCCATGAAGCAAAACACAGGAGATTAATGTGTAACACACACGAAATTTGCAAGAAAATCATAGCAAATCGATATGGACGTTCATGAACCGATCCATAATTTTAAACACACAGATCGAGCGTGTGGATTTTTATCAGTGTAAGATGATGCAATGAAGCATTGAGTGGTGACCGTATATACACTCTTAAAAAAAATGAATTTTACATGTGACCTAACTGAATATGCACTTAAATATATTGTGACGCAGTCCCATTTATAACTCAATAATATGTTTCTTTTGATTTATAATTGAAAAACATGCAACGAAATATGATTTCAAATAAAACTAGACTAATATTTCAATCCAGGTTGCATTTTTACAGAATTCAAAAACGTTTGTGTCAATTTCCTGATTTCACACGTGATGTGTCGTAATATATGAACATTAGACTCAAATTGTCATTTTAGAAGACGCAAATTTACATGAATTTTGACTTTGACGTCAGACTTGGTGTCAGCATCATTGAGTTTGCTTTCAACATGGCCGGTGTTGTGCGTCGCGATTTTTTTCCTCTGTGTTTATACAAGAAAATAATTGCAAATTGAGTGGAAATAAATCGTGCTTGATTGTGAAGTGTGTGATCAGCTAGCCAGTGCATTATTTGGTTTCTCGTGAAGTGATCGATTTAGAGTAGTTGTATTTATCCCTGTTTGTTGTATTTTGTGCAAACGTTTTCGCATTGTATGTTGTGCGGATGTTTTTGAAGGAGTAACGTTTGAAATTGTTATTCTCGTGTGGAAATGGTGCGGTGGGCGCCTAGAATAGTGATCACTGGTTCCCCTTTGTTGATACCCGTCGGATTTAGTTTTGTTTTCAAAAGCATCATGAAGGTAAGAGTTTTAGAGTACCCGAATGTGCGCATAACATCTCAGTTCTCAAAGAATGACAGGAGGAGAAAGAAATTACACGCCAGGATGTAAAAGTCAACTATAACGACTTTTACGTCCTGGCGTGTATTTTTTTTTTGTTGGTCATGTAATTTTAAGAACAGATTTAATTTTATGTCAAAAGGTTCGCTTCTTTTATGTGCATCTAAAAGCACGTAAATTTAAATGATTTTTTATCAGAGTGACCCCAATAATGCACGTTTCACTACAACAATAAAGCAATGCTTCATTGCATTCATAAAATGCAATTGTAGTATTATTGCACGCATATTGCGGAATAAAAGCAATGATGCATTGCACTCGCTGAATTAAAGTTAACATACGGTAATACAGTGGGATTCCGATTTTGGCACCCCCCGATTTTGGCAACAAAATTTACTTCAGAATGGTCATTGGTCGTACATTGACAACGTTTCATGAGACCAATAATCTCCACCAGTATATTTTTTTAGGCATTCATATCGGGCGACCAGCCCACTTGAGTCTGCCAGTAGGTGATACAATAAAAAACACTTTTCTTCAGATTTGAAACAGCTTGTTCGAACAAAGCATCAGCACCGACATAAGAGCAACAAAAAATCTATGACTCACACAGAGTTACAATCATAAATCTTGTCTCATCTTCTAGGCTCACTGTCTTTATTATTATGCATTTACAGTATTGGACAAAACATTTGCAACTTTTTCGATTTTCCATACAAAATGACCAGCTTTGGTGAGCTAGATCTCAGTTATTTATGGACCGATTCGAATGAAAATTCCACAGAACATCAGATAGGGTGCAGAACCACTTGGGCACTTCCATGATTCACTTTGGCATGGGGGGTTTTTCTCGACCGAATTGTCTGAAACTTTGCAGTAAAGAACGCTTCAGTACAACGTTGTTGCCAAATATGAGCTCGGTAGCTTTCAAAAAACCCCACTGCCGAAGTGAATCAAGAATAGGATCCGGCTCCCTATAACTTGAATTTTAACATATATTTTTGAACAATTTTTCCAATCACGAGTTTATAAGTAATAACGGTTTGACTAAAGTGTAATTTTCGACGCAAAATTCAAAACTTTTTATCTCAAAATCTGATAGCCCTACACAAAAACTGTCTTCAGCAAACCTATTCATCTCGTCAAAATCTACAACTTTGCTGAAGATACCATGAAGCTATTCCTTCAATATGTTTAGTTATGTCAATTATAAAAAATCGTCCAAAAATTCAATTTTGTCAAACCGTTACTGCTTTTGAACTTGTGATTGGAAAAATCACTCAAAAATATATGTTATAATTCAAGTTATGTCTGATATTCTGTGAACATTTCATTCAAATCGCTCCATAAATAACTGAGATATAGTTTATCATATATATTTTTGATATAGATATATCAAAGTTGGTCATTTTGTATGGAAAATCTAAAAAGTTGCAGAAGTCTTGTCGAATACTGTACATACATTGCGCATGTAAAACACACCGCAATAATAGATACAAATATGTATAGCAAAATGTCGTGTATCATAACTTTTAATAAATTTCATTAAATAACATGACAAATTCGAATAAGGTCCGAACTACAATTTATTCTCAATAATATCATTGAAGCGTGCGATAACTACTGGTATTGGTGTGTATATTGATCTTTCTGCGTCAACTATTTAAAGCTACGTTCCCTCTTTTCTATAGGCTATGTAAGGCGCTAGATTTGTTAAGAGACGATCCAGAATTCTGTACAAGATTGTTAATCAAGGATAAGAAATGTTCCTTACGAGCTGAGTCTTTGAGTTTCCTAACTGTACCCTGGAGAATCCTTAAGGAATTCTTGGTTCTTGTGGGACTTTTCAGAAATTTTCACGAATTCATGAGGATATCTGAAGATTTCAAGTGGACACTGAGGGCTTCTTGAGGGATCCAAGAATTTATCCAAAGTCTGGCAATTCTCAATAAACTCTAGGGCGTCCTGTAAATTTTAAGTAGGATAATGTAAATTTCTAGTAGTATTTTCAAATTTTTTTTTTGATTGCAGTCAACCATTCATTATAAAATGCTTTACTTTATCAGAAGCATAAATTGAAGAAGCAATTCTAAACCGCCCGAATTTTTCAAATTTTACGCTAAAGTCCAAAAGTTAAACTATTTAAAATGTTCATACAATTAGAAAAAGAGCTAATACCGCTTTGCAATACCCAGCGCTTTTGATTCATAAATACGTCTTTATAAGAAAACAAAAATAAATCATTTTCTCTCATAGTTTTAAGAAAATGTCCAGTTCTTGAATAAAGGTCACTTACGCGATTATTGGTTTTACAAGGCCCTCTTATACAAAAATTATACTTAAAGCTTCTAAAAAATAATTGAAGACGTTGAGGCGTAAAAACGTCACCAGAAAAACGTTTGCCAGATTTAACATTACGGAGCTATAGATTCATAGCACTGTATAACCCTTCGGAAAAATGCTTCGAAGTGAACCTTTTCGAAGTCTCAACGCCTTATGATTCCATAAAAATGATATATTAACATTGTAATGATGTTTTTAAAACCAATAGTTGAGAAATAATTTGAAATATGGGTTCCGATTTTGGCACGGTTCCGTTTTTGGCAACTGAAAGTTTCAACTTTGTTGCCAAAAACGGAATTCCACTGTACTTTAATGCTTGTGGTTACTTGGGAAGTTAATAATCTAGTTACCCAACGAAAATATCAGGTTTGTCAAAACTTTGTTTATTTGAATTACAATTTTTTAATCGATTCGTTTCAATCAAATTTCATCTTAGTTGACGACCCAACGACTGTTTTCTTCACAGTACCCAGAATTTTTCCCGGATCGGCCACTTCTGAACAATTTTCCACAATGATTCAAGTGATGCCAAGTGAAAATTTGTATTTGTCGAAAATCGAAAACAATGCGGTCTTAAATAATCAAATATTCAAATGCAGAAAGCTTCATCCAACTAGAACCGAATTGGATGGCAAATATTAGAAGTCGACGTGCGTTCAGTTTGGTTAAGAATGTAAAAACTTATTGCTTAGACTCAGACACAACATTCTGTCACAAAATGATAATTCATGTCCGAGCGGTTAGTGTCGTCAGGCAGTGAGCGCAATGTGTCATGAGGTGTGGGTTCGATTCCCGCTTCAGCCATTGAAACTTTTAGTCAGAAATGTTTCGCGGCTGTGGCACTGGAGCATGCTTGTCCGTTGTCTAGTGTTAAGTTACAGTCTGTGCAGCTTAATGGCTGAAGACGGTGTCCGTGTCTATAATTGTCGTTCCTCCCTGTGAAAAATATCCTGCAAAACAGTAGGGTTTTGTTCTACTTCGTCGTAAGCGCTACTATTCGTCGTATCAAACTTTAAATGTTCCACTACGGCGAATATTCAAACTTACCTGCAACATAGATTCATTATCCAAGTGTAATTTTGTGAAAGCTGTTATGGTTTGTACACTTGTACATCAAAAATGCAATAAAACTACTGTATTTCGGTAAATAACTTCAGATCAATCATCCACTTTGCACTTTTTCACCGAAATCGCATGGACGAACACGATTTGAGAGAAATGCTTAGCGATCGACTGAGCCACACCACTTTCCAACACAAGTTTCTTCCCACCCCCGTGGGTGACTTACTTCGCCGGGCACTTATTTTCACTATGGAAAACCTTCGTACTTCTTCACTGAAGGATTTCATTCCAATCACACGCCGTAAAACTTCAATAAATCACCAAATTTTACGAAATTTCCTCAACCGCCGCGTATAATTGAGAATGTAAACAAAATTCAATCCGTCGTACTGAGAAAAAAAAAGCTTGTGCGCATCAATGTGTGCGCGACGCTCGACGTAAAAATACGGTTCCTTTGATTGTGTGGTTTCGCTGTACTGTGAGCAAATGCCATAATTGTACTATTGTATTGTGTTCATATGTTTGGCTGAATTATGATGACGAACAATTAATTTTAAAGGAAATTAGTATATTCCATCATGCTGAAGAAATGGAGGAAGATGCCCGTAGATCTATATATTCTAGTAAAACATTTTATTATAGCGTTGATATGTTGTGTTTTAACCTGGGAGGGAGGCACCGATACTACACACGAAATAAAAGACAACGTTATTTTGAACTGCAAGATAACTCCAGTATGCCAACAACAATCAAGGCAGGCTTCGAGAAAATCGGTAGTTTCCTTTTGTTGTGCACCTTCGATCTTTCCTGACAAACATGTAAAAAGAGCCACAGTTTTCTATGCACTAAATATTCATTTTCATTGGAAAAAGTAGAACGATGCGTTGTCCGATTGATTTTTCTGACGGATTCGCGCGTATTTTCGTTGCCGGAGAATTTTTTTCCCCTGTTTTGGAGCGTCTTGCTGGGTAGTGCTTCGTGAAGCCCAAGCAGGACAGTTCGGTTTTGCGTCGTCCGATTGATTTTGCTGACGGATTCGCGCGTATTTTCGTTGCCGGAGAATTTTTTCCCCTGTTTTGGAGCGCCTTGCTGGGTAGTGCTTCGTGAAGCCCAAGCAGGACAGTTCGGTTTTGCGTCGTCCGATTGATTTTTCTGACGGATTCGCGCGTATTTTCGTTGCCGGAGAATTTTTTTCCCCTGTTTTGGAGCGTCTTGCTGGGTAGTGCTTCGTGAAGCCCAAGCAGGACAGTTCGGTTTTGCGTCGTCCGATTGATTTTTCTGACGGATTCGCGCGTATTTTCGTTGCCGGAGAATTTTTTTCCCCTGTTTTGGAGCGTCTTGCTGGGTAGTGCTTCGTGAAGCCCAAGCAGGACAGTTCGGTTTTGCGTCGTCCGATTGATTTTTCTGACGGATTCGCGCGTATTTTCGTTGCCGGAGAATTTTTCCCCTGTTTTGGAGCGCCTTGCTGGGTAGTGCTTCGTGAAGCCCAAGCAGGACAGTTCGGTTTTGCGTCGTCCGATTGATTTTTCTGACGGATTCGCGCGTATTTTCGTTGCCGGAGAATTTTTTCCCCTGTTTTGGAGCGCCTTGCTGGGTAGTGCTTCGTGAAGCCCAAGCAGGACAGTTCGGTTTTGCGTCGTCCGATTGATTTTTCTGACGGATTCGCGCGTATTTTCGTTGCTGGATTTTTTTTTTCCCTGTTTTGGAGCGCCTTGCTGGGTAGTGCTTCGTGAAGCCCAAGCAGGACAGTTCGGTTTTGCGTCGTCCGATTGATTTTTCTGACGGATTCGCGCGTATTTTCGTTGCCGGAGAATTTTTTCCCCTGTTTTGCAGTAGTGTGTGTTCCTTTGACTGCGACGCTTGCTCCTGCGGGGCGGGTGATGCGGTCAGGATCGAACGTGTTACGCGTGGAGTGCAGTGAAAATGTGTATAGTGTTTTACGGAAACCCCAGTGCAGCGACGGAGAAAAACTGCTTCACATCCTGGTAAAATCGTTCTTTATTATTGTTTACTTTACTCACTTATTACCAATTCAAACTAAATACGTGCCAGGGTCGAAAATATAATTTTCGATTCGGGAAGTGTAAAAAGATTGCATATATCCATTTGATATCTGGATGTTTTTATGCGGGGCTTACTGTAAATAAAAATGACCTCAGAATGTGTGTGTATTTACTGCCATTCTTGAAATGGGTCGTTGGAATTTCAGTAGAGCTATCACCTTTCATCTCCTGGGCTAAAATTGTCTGCAGATATAAAGATATCGAAGGGTATCATTAAATACATGCATACAATTTTCTTCCATAAAAGCACTGCCGGCCAGTGGGAGGTGGATTGTATCACACACACACACACACACAAAAAGTAGAACGATGCGTTTTTCAATGCTTTATGTTCAATCAGATTTAATGGTGCTCACGTGACATTACTTGCATTATGTGTATGAATTGATTTTCATTCGATTTTTATCACTTTTGAAGAAATACGAAAATGTGTTTTAATCAGTTACGCGCTTTTTTCATGTTAGTCCAATGTTTGAGATCTGGGCTCACAGTGACAGTTCGTGACAGCGGAATCTCGGCTCACTATGACGTACAGAAATTTTGTATTGGTTTCTCCCTCCCAGGTTTTAACCATTCAATACACACAGTGAGCCGTAAGTTATGAGACGAATCTGGAAACTGTTTGCGACGGAGTTGAAAACGATACAACGGACTGAGAATACGGTAAGATGCATTTTCATTGTATATTTCCAAAAAGAGATCAAGATTTACCAAAATGTTATTGTACAATGCTAAAGCCGTTTTGAGAAAGAATTGTTTGGCATCGGTTTGTATCAGCATCATTCACCGCAATACTGCGAAAATTGCAGTTCTCATTGACCAATGCTTAATACGATGGATACTAGCACATCACCCTACCTCTTTCATTGGAAACTACTCGTAATACATCCATGGCCACATGTCGATGGATCTTTTCCCAAGCCATTTTTCTAAAAAACATCACAAATATATGGACAATCCTACTTTCATCAACGTTTTCCAATTGCTTTTCATCCTTTGTCATACTGAGTTTCGAAATTTGTTGTTTGTAAATAACGTATTTCATGGCAGTTGCTTTGATAACCCACGTATTCTTGGATTAATTGACTGTTCAACTCGACTCAACTTGAAATATTTCCTACGCAGTTTACGCAATTTTGTGAAATTTTTTAGATAACCAGTTTATCACGATATATGCAGGGGTTTACACCGTTAAGTGAACATCTCTATTATTTTAAACATAAACTTGCTCTGATGTAATGTTTGGTTAAGACTAGTGATCTTTTATATGAGAGATAAGCGGAATTAAAATAGAACGATTTGGCAACAGACATAGACCAGCAGTGCTGCGGACGTGACTTCCTCTTTGCTAAAAAGTGTATTTTGTTTCGTTATAGATCTTTGAGCTACATTCCCAGACAAATAAACATAAAAAATCAACTAATAAAATATCGCATTGACAATAGTTCGAAAAAGGAAAATATTTCATATGTTTACTCTACACTGAAATGAAATCTCCATTATATTTTATGTGCGGAAATCAAATAGAACTTTTTTTTTCAGCCTCAAACCTTATTTTATGTGCAGCATATCAATTTCACTTGATAACAATAAAGTTCAATGGTAATGCATGTATTTTCCACTTGCAGTACAATGCATAATAGTGGTCACATTGCTGCAATCTATTGAAGATGCCAGATCAAGATTGTATCGAGTAGACTCGTGACAACAGACAATAAAATATATTCCGCCATCTTACGTGTTCTGCGGCGGGGTTTTCGCAGTATTTTGTTCAACAAAAAAGGATGAGTATGTTTTCTATGTGATGTAATGCAGTACGAACAAAGGATTTTGTGTTGCAATAAGGATAAACTGTAATTTAACATAAATTTATTAACAAATCAAATGAATAAGTTATTCATATTCCAGAGGTTC
This sequence comes from Aedes aegypti, assembly GCF_002204515.2. Taxonomy (NCBI): domain Eukaryota; kingdom Metazoa; phylum Arthropoda; class Insecta; order Diptera; family Culicidae; genus Aedes; species Aedes aegypti. Next base: position 4,344,042 of record NC_035108.1, read on the forward strand.
CAGACAAATGTGAATCGCATTGGAATCAAACACCACGTGACGAACTTGTTGACGACCATAAAGATGCGTTTCCGTTTTCTCCGTGCTGCCAAAAACAAAAACGATTCCCATCATCCCTGCTGCCTACACCGCACGATCAACATTTGGAATTCGTATTGCCAAATCTCAAGCATGGTTAGAATAGTTAGATTCAATAAATGTTAATATGCTGAGAATTTGATTTTTATTTTAGTTTCTATTTACGAAATGGGGTAAAAGTAAATCTTTTAATTACTGCAAGTGATCACATATAAAATATACTAGCGCGAACGATGAAACAAAGTTGCATTTGCATTAAGTTATAACGAGGGCTGCCTTTAAAAATGAGCGTTGTTGAAATTTAAATTTTATGTGCAGGAACAATATAAGGCAAGTGCAAAGCTTGATTGCAAAAATATATGTGTCTTCAATTTTGTTGATGAGTATTGGTTTACACTTGAAGTTTGAATTATGTGGCAAATTAAGCAAATAAATTTCCATAAAAGTTGGCAAATTTGCATGCAAGGTGGCTGAAATAGTCAAATTTTGCCATTTCAACAGTCTGCCAGGCAGTGAGACGATTTGGTGAAGCTACTGACAGCTCAGGTTTGGGCATAGCATTCGACTGTCGGCCTTGATGTAATGATCGGTCTTGAGCTCTTGTAGACCCGAAGAGTTCGTGGTGTAATTGGCTGGAAATTGAGGCACACTTCAGTTTCTGGGTAACGGGAGCTAGTAATTCGCTTCTTGTGGTTTTAAAAGACGAACAACTTTTGCTGGCTTTATAGCGTCTGTTTCTGTTAGATTGTTCTGCGAATTATCGTAATACATAGACACTTACACTGTATATTATATTCTCTACAGATATCAACAAGCTGCTACTTTGAGAGAATTTGAAGATGCCGTTCATAAGCAACTGGTAAGAATGGCTCAGGAGCTGAGCTTATTAAGTTGGACCCGAAGAAGTCGATTATCTACAGGAAATATCTACATGTCTGAATATCTACAGGAAAAGTAAAAAGAAAAGGTCATATGCTCCATCATGTGGAGGCGTGAGATGTTCAGAGCGATCAAAATGTTTACAAAATGTTACCCTTATGATACTGAACGTGAGAATTGTTTTCAACTATGTGCTAGAGTACTTTCTTTTTCCAAGGGGAAAATCTGCACACATACCCTGGAGAAGATAACTCAGCAAGTTTGAAGATTGTGTTTAGCTGTGACAACGAAGAATAAATCACGATCTCTTCCCGATGTACGGTGAGCCAAAAGCTAGTAAGATGTTGAAGGATATATTAAGAAGAGCATGTTATAAGATTGTCGGACAAGGACCTTGCATAAGTGATGTCTATTTCACTACAAAGAGATGTAAGGTGCATCTACTTAGATGGAATAACTAGGTGAATTAAGATTTGGCTCGAAGGAGTAGGATGTTGGGTGTGAAATTGATCACAGAATGTGTGCATTACAATGTAGATGAGTTTTAAGTATCTTAAGTTTCAATTTAGAAATTATCGATATACCAATGCACAAAGCCAAATTCAAGAAAAGAATGCCAAAGTCGTTGTATTACCATGATCGATGCGATGCCTCAAAAATGAATTGCTAAACCCAGACATTACTTATCGGTGCTGCTGAATACTTGCGATAAATTGTTTTGTGAACAGCCTTTATTTCATTGTCGTTCGTCCAATAAGCGACCTGCTAATGAATGTGGCCTCTCAGCGAAATTCCATCGCCCGTCGTCAGTTCCAAGCTGCCAATACGATGCGTTGTTCGAACTGTAATTTTCGGCTCGTGATCGCGACATGTCATTATCGTCAGAACTGCAATTCGTCGTCGTCGTCGTCGTCGCCAGCACGGAAAGAAACTATGCCAGGAATGCAGTTTGCACTGCCATCAGCAATCACGACGCTAGCTCTGAAGTGTAGGCAGAATTGTACTTTGCAACGCCCGCCATTAGTAGTTACATACATCTACTGGTGTTATTTCTCACTGGATACTACTACTGAGATTCTGTGCTTGACTTTGTGCTGCTGATCCGTGATCGACGGCTGGCGACAGTGTGGTGGCGTCGACGGCTACTACCATATTGCATGCACCAGTCATGAGTCATCGGCAAACCGTGGTGGAGTGCGCCAAAGCACAGTGGTCCGATGGTGGTCAAAACTTCAAAAAATTAATGTTGTTTTCTCCGGACTGTAATATTTTTGCTGACTTCCGTAATAGTTTTAAAGTTTAAATCTAATTGAATGGACATGATTTTTCAAAAGACCCTATTGATGATCATTTTTCTCGCAGATAACGGTTTCAGACAAACCGTGCCGTACCCCCTTAGGTCTCATGGATGTTTCACTCAAAGTCTCGTACATAGAACGCGTGCTGTAATCAATGCTCCTCGCGGAGATAATTATTGTTTCGCGAGATGGAGAAATAAAGAAACATTCTTCGGTGCAACTGAGGTGAAGTATAAATTTTCGATTTCCTTGTTGCTTCACCGATAATGGTGCTAAGTCTCCGCTCGAGGGGTTATGAAACCCAATCAATGGCCTCTTATGGCACCTTTGTTCTACCAATTGGTGCCTAACGTCTAAATTTAAAATCAAATGCTTATCCTTAGGAGTTCGGTTCAATTACTAGGTCGATAGGTATCCGGTCCAGAAACATAGATATTTATATTCAAATTGCGCGCCGTTGGCTCTGCTAATAACCTCCGTTCTAAGCCTTCGGGGAGCGTTTAGGAGGTGGCGCAAAATTCCACGATCAGAATAACTGTTTCCCACGGTTTCTCCCACCGCAGTTTTACCTAGCTAGGTAGATAGAACTGGCGCTGCATTTATATTGCACCCAGTGCGATCGTGAGTGGCAAATGGCAGCAGCATGCAATTACCCGAAAGGTGGATTTAGCATTAGTGCGACCCAACCGAATGCAAGAGAATGTGAGGATCGAGTGAATTGTTGGAGTTGTTCAGCTCCGGGTTCGTAGTACCTATTCTAGCTGCATGGTGGCGCGAGACATTTAAGGTCCAAGCAGGCAAGAGAGATTTATGGCGCCCAATCAAATTTTAATCGACGTGTCGATTCTGAGGAGGAAAAATGAGAGCATGTCTTGACTTGGCATTCAATTGAATGGCTTCAAGTATACATGAATTGATGCCTTTATCATTGACTGGATAATTTAGATTATCGATCATATTGATCTATTAAGGCATACCATGATATTCCCTATATCACAACAAAACGTAAGGAATATAGATGTCCAAACGGTCAGAAAAATATGTCAACTGAGAATATTTGTGATATACATTAATAAAGAAATATATGCTACTCTCTGGAACTTTCTTGATGAGGATGTAAAAAATTCCATATCATTCTTGCAAAATTTTGTTTATCGAAAGTAATAAACGTATTTCACAAATTTCATGGTTTACATAGATTTGTATTGATTTTATATGATTGTGATTTTGTCTCATATCGCTGCACATCAGTGATGTTCGTAAATTTCAATTTTTACTACGGAAAATATTCATTGTTTGTCTAATCCAGTAAAAAATCGTTCAAGTGGCAGTGTTTTGTAAAGCCCAAGAAAGGCAGTACGTGTTTGCGTCGCCCAAGAAGTTATTTTTCGTTATTAATTTAGCACGTATGGTCTTGGCGAATGCAGTGATTTGGAGCTACCTTGTCAACAATGGATCATCTATTGGTGAGCTCGTTTCATGCTTCTATCCTAATGAATAAAATATTTTTGGACACATCTTTATCGTGAAAATGGTTTTAATGTTGCATTTATGTATTTATTCCAAAAAACAATGATTGGTTCGACACTCCAAGTGTCATATTTGACATAATAGATATTGAAGGTTATGGACATTTTTTTTCTTTTAGTATGTAAGCACACAAAAAACTTTGAATAGTTCGACACAAGAAGTGTCGATTTTTGTTGTTCATTCACTGATAGAAAATTATATCGGTTCATGTTCCATGAATCGAATCACTTACCAAACACAAAAACTCTTTAAATGGTTCGTCACAGAGGTGTCGACATATTTTTGAAGATCTTGTAAACAGATAACTTTTTCAATTGAGATTACACGAATTGCATCACCTACTAAGGTGAATCCAGAGATTCTACCCCATTACCCCGAATGCCATTTCTCCGATTGACATCACCCCGAATTCTATTTCCCCGAATATACCATTACCCCGAATTCCATCACCCCGAATGGGATGTTCCCCGAATTTACAATTATCTTGACATGATGATATCGATGACATTTCCCCACGATATTGGAATTCGGGGTAATGCCATTCGGGGTGATGGGTCGTTCGGGGTTTTGGAATTCGGGGTAATGGCGTTCGGGTTAATGGCATTCGAGGTAATGGGATTCGGGGTAATGGGGTAGAATCGAATCCAGATTGTGTAGCTTCTGAATCCTTCTCACTAACAAAAACTCCTTCCCGTGACAACCATGAAGACGCAGAGGTATACTCGGTCTTTAGTAACAATGGATGTCACTCTAACATTCCTTCCCTTCCCCGATGACCGTAACGACGTGGCAGGCGCCGTTATTGACTTAATAATATTTGTAACTTTCGAAATTATACACTGAAGATGGGAAATTACTACTTGGTCCATCACGAAGTACGAACTACGAATTGTACGATCATCAATGCTCATGCTCATGCTCCAGTAAAAAATCGTTCAAGAATTCTTCCTAAGAACATACGAGGAACCTCTCTTGTGGTTCTTGCATAAACTTTTCAGGTTTGAATACTAAGTGCTTTCAAGAGATTCCTCTGAGATTTTCCACGATTTTCATTTCCGTACTTTTTAAGTGCTTTCTCCATGAACTCCTTTCCTAGTTTTTATTGAGTTCCTCCGTGTATTCCCTAACCATTTCCGGGATTAGTAGTTATTCAACAGATTTTTTCTTTTGAAATTTCGTTTGGTTTTCGGGTCTTACAGAAAATTTCTCGAAGAATCTCTATCAAATTGCTTACCAAAATCTCTTTAATAATTCCGCCAGACAATCCTTCAGAAATTATTTCAAATAACTCACCTGGAATGTTCTCTACGTACTTATTACATATACATTTAAATTGTTAGTTCCAAATATTAGTTGTTTATTAATAATTTATTTACGATTTTCTGGAATTACTAATGATTTCTCCAAGCGTGTCATCAAGATCACCAAGCAAGATTCTTTCCTCAAATTTTTCAGAGAGCTCACCAACAGTGTTTCCAACTTTGTCTTTGAGGTTTTTCCTAAAGTTTCACTTCAGTTTCCTTTCTCGGAAATTCTTAAATTATTGCTTGAGAAATTCGCAACAAAACTTGGACTGTGTGTGTGTGTGTATACAATCCACCTCCCACTGATCAGCAGTGCTTTTATGGAAGAAAATTGTAGGGGGAGATCCCCCAGTGCCGGACAGCACCCAATACCGGACAAAGTCGAAACATTGAGAAATCATGGTCTAATCAGGTTTATGGACAAAAGGTCGAAAGACAAAAGGTCGAAAGGACAAAAGGTCGAAAGACAAAAGGTCGAAAGGACAAAAGGTCGAACACGATTTGCATGGTGGGAAATTTTTCCTTCTTTGAAAAAAGATTTTCGACCTTTTGTCCCTTCTTTTTTGTTCTTCGACCTTTTGTCCTTTCGACCTTTTGTCTTTCGACCTTTTGTCCTTTCGACCTTTTGTCTTTCGACCTTTTGTCATAGATTCAGATATGCATGCCTTTTTAAAAAAGTAGAGAAGTTCTAAATTCTTTAAAAAATCTTAATTTTGAGCCTATTTAGTAATTATATTCAATATGAAAAAATACTTTGGATCACGCAAGCATGATCGAACATAATCCTAATTTGATAGTATGAATGTATTTTGTACCAAAATTGAACTAAATATAGACAAATTACAATTTTCGTTAAGCACCTGCTGTCCCTCAGTTTCGGACAGCTTGATTTATTATATGATATCTTTGTAATTATTGCGTCAGTGTCCCAAAATATTTTCATTTTTCCTAATTTAGTGCGGCCCGCAGACGGTTCAAGATTCTTCTCATATTTGGCCCGTTGACTATCCTACCAGCCCGAAGTTAGAACATACCAAAACTATGGAATTTCCAATTTAGTTTCAACCTAATATTTTATTTAAATTGTTTTGTTTCCTTGAAGATTTAGCTACTTAATTTTATTAAGATTTAGCTACTTAATTTTATGAATGATTCATAAGCGAAGTATGCACTTCAACAGAAAAGTAATCGCCTATCTCGATGCGTGGGAAATTTCTTGCAAGAAATGCTCAAGAAAAGCATTTTTCTGTGATCGCAGTACGTAGTTGAAAAGAAATGTCATTTCAAATGGAGCTGACTGTAGGAAATTTCTTGACCATTTCTTGAGCAGAAATTTTTACTTTTCTTGAGCGAAACAGCATACCTAGCTTTAATCTCAAATTCTGTGTGTTTCAACAATGTTTCTACCATAACTTCCTTCGGAATTCAAAAATTGCAGCCTGAACAAAACTTATGGACAAAAGGCTAAGTTGTCATACATGATTTCACTGAATAATAGGCTAATATTATCTAAGAAACCTGGTAATAATTTTTTGGGCGTTATTAAAGTAAATTCCTTGAAAAGATTATAAAAATACAGGGTTTTTACTAAATCTTGAACAGTTTTTTTTTTAAGATTTCTGGACACGACTTTCACGGATAACATTGGCAAAGTTCTCACAGAATTTTCACCAGGATTCCACAGACTTCTAGCCTGGATTTTCATCGAATTCAATACATAATTTTCTAAAACCCTCGGCAAAATTACAATATACCACACAATATACACACTACATTTTGCTAGAACCTTAATTTATAATTCAATTTTGAGCTGCTTACTTTTGAAATACTTTTTAGCACTCTCAAAGATTTCAAGGTTGCATTTTGAAATGGTTTTTAAGTGAGATTCCGAAGGGTCACGATTCTTGTAAAATTCTATACATTCTGACCAAGATTCTCGTAAAATCTTGATCAGGATTATAGTACATTTTGGGTCGGATTCTGACATAATTCGAATTTTGATCATGAACATTATTCACAAACAACCCAACATTTTTGGGGTAGATTTTTCAAATATTTTGCAAGGGATCATTATATAGTTTTTGGAAAAACTCTCACAATATCCAGCAGAACGATTAACAGTAATTATCTGTTTTTAGATTTCTTCAAATGAAATTTACTTCATTCACTGATTTTTGTCAGTTTTTATGAACTTCATTTATTTACTTTTGTCAGACTTTATGCGAATATGTATTTGTCTTTTTTCTAATGTGGCCCGCGACACGAAATTGTTTCTGTGATTTGGCCCGCGGTCCAAAAAGGTTGGGCAGGCCTGATGTACACATTCAATGATGTTCAAATTTGCAGAATTCGAGGCATTTCCAGATCGTTTCCGGTATTGGGTGCCACCTTTCAAGATCGATCAATTTGGTACTAAAATACATCATCAAAATGCATTGTCAAAATTCATATTTATAGTTTCAAATTTATTTTTGTACACTATAAAAATGATAATATTTATCATAAATGGGTAACACGAGCCCATAAAATCAAAATTTTTCGAATTATGAATTTAGTGGCTTAAGTGTCCGGCACTGGGGGATCTCCCCCTATGCATGTATTTATTGATACCCTTCGATATCTTTATATCTGTAGACAATTTTAGCCCAGGAGATGAAAGGTGATAGCTCTACTGAAATTGGAACGACCCATTTCAAGAATGGCAGTAAATACACACACATTCTGAATCTCTAGGAATTTCATCAGATATTATTTTATGTACTAGAAAATACTCCATAATTCTTTCTGAATGTTAATCCCGGGATTATTCTATAAACAACATCTAGAAATTTATCCACTCTCGACTTTTGATTAAAAAACTACCGTAATCCGGGGTAACATTGATCAGCGGGGTAACATTGATCGGTATGACCTTTCTCGTAATAAGTTCGAATCATAATTTATTGATGGAACATTTTCAAAGCTAGAATTGTGCCTCTCTTTCTTAAAATCATGAGCTAATAAAATTGAGGTTTTTGCAAAAATTGCGTTCAGTGCATGCGTAAATTTGTCAACTTTTTGAATCAATGATTTTTATCTGAGAGAGACTCGCGAAGAGGAAAAATATCGAAGTCATATGCACCCCATATTCAATTGTATGTCAATTCACGTCAAATGCAGCCCGCCGTTTTTATGGCTGCACAAGTGAAAAGTATTGTATTCAAAATAAACTGTTATTGAAAACCTCAGTTGGCGAAGTGGAAAAAACTTTCAAAATTGGTGATAAATCTAAACATAAGATTAGTTATTTCTAATGTCTGCTACGTTTGCTGGCATGAAATTTCACTCAAAAGGCTATTGTGATTCGGTGTGATGCAAACGCAATCATTTATTGCTGAGAGGTTCATGTGAGGGTTTGAACGGTTTGCGCATGATTGGTATAAGAAAAAAGAAGACCGTCTTCGCGAGTCTCGTCTCAGATTTTTATCATTATGCTTGACACTACCGAAGATTCATGTCTCGCATGAGTTCTGTAAATGGTGTGAGCAAGGAAAATGGTAATCCGTTGTTATATATTCCATAAGTTTATTCAATTAAGCAACATTTAAAACTACACCCGATTCTGTTATTGCACGGGGCATGCGTACTGTGCAAAAAAAGTTTCCAGTTTAAAATTTCAATAACCGTGCAAAAAAGTAACACTATTTCTCGACGTTTTATGCAAAAATAAGGTTTGGTGAAAAAAAAAATCTATGGAAACTTTTTTTGCACGGCCGTGTACCCGTGCAAAAATAGAATCGGAAATCGGAAGTACTATTAAAATGCAGAATTTCCTTAGGAAATTGCCTACCTTCAGGCTTATTGAGCGGTTCATAACTTTTTTTTTTAATTTTTGAAACAACTCTATAAAGTTAATGACTTGTAAGAGGTTGGTCTTCATATTCGGCATCAGGGCCCATGATTTAAGTAAGTAGCGACCTTTTCTATATTTCCGAACATTGTTTACATTTGTGATCAATGTTACCCCATATCAGCTGAAGAAAAAAAAATCCCCCAAAGCATATTTTTTTCAAAATCAGGATCATACTTTTTTGAAGGGACTAGTTGTTGTAGGACAGTAGAAGTTTAATGTGAAAATATTGGCGGTATATTTAAGAACATTGCCAAAGATATCTCATAGTGAAATTTATAATGTAATATTTTACTGAATTTGAATCTTGGAGGGAGTTTTTGTGTAGGTTTTAAAATTTGTAAGGATTTGCAATTAAAAAAAAAATCTCTTCCCTCACTACCACCACAAAAGCTTTTGCTGTCCTAGGATTCGTTCATGGCACCACTAATTATTTTAACGATGTATTATATTGCATATGTACTCAAGCGGGGGCCCAGATAGCCGTAGCGGAAAACGCGCAGCTATTCAGCAAGACCAAGCTGAGGGTCGTGGGTTCGAATCCCACCAGTCGAGGATCTTTTCGGGTTGGAAATTTTCTCGACTTCCCAGGGCATAGAGTATCTTCGTACCTGCCACACGATATACGCATGCAAAAATGGTCATTGGCATAGTAAGCTCTCAGTTAATAACTGTGGAAGTGCTCATAAGAACACTAAGCTGAGAAGCAGGCTTCGTCCCAGTGGGGACGTAACGCCAGAAAGAAGAAGATGTACTCAAGTCGCTCATTAGTTCGTAGTATTTTTGACTCTAATCAACAAGTCTCGAATACTTTTTCAAATGGACTTAAGTCGCAAAAGTAGCAAAAACCATGCCAATTTGAGAATTTCAATGTATACCTTCCATAGACAATTTTGGAATTATTTTTACACAATGACGAAACATTACTATCATCCCTTTCGAGAAAAAATTCGGCTACACCCTTTTGGTTACAAATCGACGAATCCATCAAAACAACTGAAAGCATAGATACGCTCAAACGAAAACAGCGAAATTGGTAAAAAAAACATTGAAACAGATCGACTTTCGTCGTTCTGATGTCAGCTGTTGTGTTAGATAAAAAACCAAATTGTGCAACAAAGGGTTAAACAAAACAGAAGGGGAATTGTTCGGATTTTCTCAGTCAACTGCTAATCTTATTAAATCTTATTTAACGGATAGATATCAGGCTGTATTATATAACAATGAGTTGTCATCATTTAGTCCAATTAGATCTGGAGTCCCTCAAGGGTCCGTTCTAGGACCTTTATTATTTTCCTTGTTTATCAACGATCTTCCAAATACCTTGCGTTTTTGTTCGATTCACTTATTCGCCGATGATGTCCAAATCTATTTTAATATGACTGGGAATTTCAGTATGGCTGAGATAGCCAGGAAGATTAACCATGACTTGAATTGCATCCTCCAATGGTCGATAAATAATTTGTTGGCTGTAAATCCATCAAAAACAAAAGGTATGATTATATCAAAACTCAGAAACCCTCCCGTACAACCAGAGCTTTATTTTGATGGTCAAAGAATACAGTTTTACGACAAGATAGATAACCTTGGGGTTATCTTTACATCCAACTTGTCATGGGATGCTTTCATCAATTCCCAATGTGGAAAAATATACGGTTCACTGAAGAGGTTGAACACTGTGAGCAGGCATTTTGAAATTTCAACAAAAATCAAACTTTTCAAGTCGTTGATACTTCCCCATTTTATGTACGGCGAATTCGTTTATAGCAATGCATCTGCTGCTTCACTCAATAAATTAAGAGTTGCTTTAAATTCGTGTATTAGGTATGTGTATAATTTATCTAGATATTCCAGTGTTTCACAATTTCAAAGTTCTTTAATCGGATGCAAATTTGCCAACTTCACGCATATAGATCTTGTATACAAATGTATAGACTAATCAAGTCTAAGGAGCCGCCATATTTATTTGATAAGTTGCAATTCCTTAGGAATACCAGAACAAATAGCTTAATTATTCCTCAGCATTCAACATCATACTATGGTAATTCAATGTTGTTGAGAGGCATTTCACTTTGGAATAGATTGTCACCAAATCTTAAATTATCCAATAGTTTAAATAGCTTTAAAGAGGGTTTGCTTGAAGAACTTGAACGCATGCAATAGATGAATTAATCATATGATAAACAAATTCAGAAACTTTGACTTAGAGTAAATGAATTGTTTGTAAAGCTCACATCCACCACAGTGTAACATTAAAAAAGGACTTATCCTTACGTTACATAAATCGAAATAAATAAATAAATAAATAAATTGGGATTATTCAATCAAAATTTACAAGTCAAGATCTGTTGAAAGCCGTTTATGCTCAGATATTATATATTATAGATATTATGTCACGCTTTAATGGAGAGAGGTAAGCGTGAATAACCTTACCTGATTTTCGGTGGTCTCATATAAAAAGTGTAGCAAGGAGAAGAGAGGAGTGTGGCAAAATATGTTGAAATTTAGCGTGAAATAATTTGTGCACCAAACATTAGCTTCCGGATCCACAGCATCATGCGTTCGCCAAACTTAAATAAATAAAAAAATAAGTTCCTCTACTCGTTCTTCCTCTGCGCTTTGGGAACCTAATTGTTTTGGGCGGCCAAATTCATGAAGATGTTCGCCAGGTCTGATTTGTCACCGGTTTCTTCGTTGACACGAACGACACGGCCGTGTAAAACAAATCCGTACAAAAAGAGTGCACTTCTCCTTTGAGCTACCGACCGTCGATGGCGGTCGTGTTCATTGGAGCGGCAACATCCTCGGTAGTCTTAGCTGCTGGTCGATTTTTCGGTGGTGGTGATCCTTATCACTGCGGCTCGAGCGTTTATCACGTGATTTTGTCCAGGACCGCCGACGGGGATGCTCCCGTGAGCGAGACAAAATCCGGGAAGTAGGCATATCTGGTTTGGGACGATTTATATAAGTATGTAGTATATCCTAGAAAGTAATGTACACTTACCTTACAGAAGATTTGGATCCAATTCAATCAAAAAAACTAATTGCTGACTCTCAGCTTCAAACTAACAACTAACTTGTCTTTTTCAAAACATACAAAAACAACCCGTTGTTTATCTTCATAGTACAAACATTGAGTTTTTTTTTAATTTCAGTATGACGTAAGTAATGTTTTCGTTTGCAAATTGACGAAACATTACGACGTAAGTAAACATGAAGACGACAACATAACGTAACGTATTGACGAAAGTAACGCACATGCTTTCAGCTCGACTTATGAAAATGTCTTATCTCGGTTATTATGCATGAGCGACATATTTCCATTGAATCAAACGCCTGGACTTTAAATAGGAATAAAATTTAGATCAAAAATCTTCGCCGTTGATTATCGCAACAAGAAGTGCAAGGGACTTACGTCTATTTGAAAAATTGTTCGAGAAGTTAGTTCTAGCGGTTACCAAGCGAGCAAAAGCTGATGTTTTATACACCTATGAATGATGATTGGAGCTCCATTACATGCTCCATCCAGTCGACCATGACGATAAACAAAGAAGTTTAGATTTTTTTTGAGTTTGTATCCAGGTGTCAAATAAGTTTCCAATTGCAATTCAAATTCAAAATATTTGAACGTAGTCCAAAAACAATTTGATTGGTATTACAATTATTTTACATCAACTTTGAATGAGCATGGTTATCATTGGCTTGAAGGGTATTCTTTAGAGATTCTGCCTGGGAAATGTTGCCGTTCATCTTTCGGGTAGGGGGGCTGGGGGCAAGAAGGACACCTTAAGATATATAGGTTAAAATCATGGTTGATTAGCACAATTTTTGAAGATTATTCCAGTGTAGGGGCAAGCTCACCTCTTTTTCTGAATGATGTTACCGATAGATTTCAAAAATATAAGAAACACACGATGATTTGAGATTTTTGAAAATGTCCCTTCTTATGAGGTTTTTAAACGAGGCACGGGGCAAGAGTGCCACTCGTATGGGGCAAGAAGACCACCAGAGCAAAATGCCACAAATTTTGCATATTATTATTTCCCCGCCTAAACGATAAATTGTAGAGTAAGTAAAGATAAAAACTGAGAGTTAAAAGTTAAGTAATTTAACGAAATTAATTTAGTTTTCATCTTATTTGACTGTAACAATAATAGTAAAAATTTTCAGAAACCATTTTGAATGTCCGAATGGTTTATTTTGATTTTATTTAGTAGGAAACATAGATTTAATGCAATATTAAACAAGAAAAATAAAAGTTCATTTGATTTTATATGAGAAAATTGCGGTGTCCCTCTTGCCCCATAAGGCATACTGTTATTATATGTGTAAAATTAAATGTCAAAAGGACTTTTTCGAAAAAAATTCCTCACAGCTTTATTAAACAATTGAAAATCATCAATACTGTGCGGAAAAATCAATATGTTTTGTATTTATTGGGAGTCAAACCTTGTTTTCCAGGCTTACATTCTTATAATATTTCGCATATTTTGCGTTGGTGAGTTAAAGATATTTTCTAATTTTTTGTACTAAACATTTTTAACTGTAATATTTACACAACCCTCAATTAGTACTCAATTTATACTTATACTGCGTTAAACATCAAAATATTGATTTGAACTACGTGAAATTAGAGGTGGCACTTTTGCCCCGGGTGTCCTTCTTGCCCCATGTCCCCCTACGAGCCTCAAAGATTCGATCTGGGCTATGTTTGCAACCGAAGTGGTGTTCAATGGTTCAATACATTATAATTAGGTTGTTAAAGGCTGCATTACCAGCAAATATGAATGTTATTACTAATTTTATGCAAAACATAACTCACCCGATTGGCTCGATACTGTTGCAGTCTGTGAGCGTTGCTGCTCTTGAACCCTATCGAACGAGAGAGTGAATGTTTACATGCATAGGGCTCTCCGAATACGTTGTGCCACGAACTGTTACACTCTCCGAATATGTTTCGATCGGCTTATTCGGATCAAAATCCAAACACTGGTAATCTCAAAACCATAAGGTTGCCCTCGCAATTTGCGCATACAAACTTATTGGTATCTTCCTTTACAGCGCAGACGTCCGTAGCGCAGGGTTGCCACATTTAAATCTGTATTTTTTCTTTCAATTATCTGTATCCCTGTATCCTAGAACTAAATATCTGTATTTTAAATCTGTATGCTTCAAAATTGTGTTAGAAGTTAAAATTATGCAAGAAATTCATGAAAATACCAATCATTTGTAACTACATTGTAGAATTGTCACATCAAAGGTTAAATTATAAAGTTTTCAAAAAAAAAAAAATTTATTTTACTCAATGATCTGTATAAATCTGTATAATTTTAGCCAAATTCTGTATACAGAATCTGTATCCAGTAATGACCCGATTTTGTCAGCCCCCGATTTTGTTTACCCCCGATTTTATCTACCCCCGATATTAGCACCTTTTTTGACCCGATTTTGTCTACCCCCGATTTCAGCATCCTATTTACCCAATTTTGTCAGCCTTAAAATTGATATTTATTTTAATCAGAGTAAGCTCGTCTATACCGGCAATATTGATTGCTTAAAGTCAATTATGTCCTTGGCCACGTCCATACAATAATCTAAAGTCCAAAATTTTGAAATCTGAAATTTTTAATAATTATTCATGAAACTGATCAATGTTGCCTTGCATCAAGGTACATAGAAAATTGAAGTTAAAACACAATGTTTATATTAAAACCAAGTCCTTAAGTTAAAATAAAACTTGAAACCATTCGAAATTATTTTTCCCGATTTTAGCTCATTTTCGAGTTTGTCAACCCTAAAATCAGCATGGGGCTGACAAAATCGGGTCATTACTGTATCTTTGTTTTCACAAAAAATCTGTTATCTCCATATATAGATTCTTGGTCACAAAATATTCGAGAAAATCTGTAGAATACAGATAAATCTGTACATGTGGCAACCCTGCCGTAGCGTGAGAAAAACCTCCGAAAATCATGCATTTAGCATCCATGCGACAATGTTTGGCACCATAACCCCACTTTTGCGACAGACGGCTCTGAAATTGCATCCAGGTTTCTGGAAATGTTCCCTTGTAACACAGAAATCGAACATAACTCTTACTTTTTCACAGTGAACTAAATAATATTTTGAGAAAGCCCTTTCCGACGAATGCCAGATTGGGTTCCTTTTTTGTAATGATTAATCCGACTGGGAAAAATTGAAGTAAATCATTCATTTCATTTTTTATGTCTTCGGGCGACTTTTAATCACTTGAGACACCTTTCAAGACGACCTTGAACAATCGTTCAGTTTTATCGTCATAAGCAGGGTGACCAGCGGGAAAACCGGGAAAAAGCCGGGAATTTTGAATCACCGGGAGAAAACCGGAAAATATACGGGAATTTGAATTAGCACCGGGAAAATTTTGCATACCAAGTGATGTTTTAACCAGCACAATCTAAACTTAAGTGGATTAAAAAAAACTTCTGAATTCAAATCCCAAGTTAGTCAATAAAGTCAAGAACATATTCTTTATACAAATGTTACTACTTGCTATAATCCAGTAAATAATTAGCCAGTAAATTAAAAATTTTTAATGAAGAAACACCTTGTGAAAAGTATTTCATATAGTTTCATGAAGCATTTTATGTTAAATACTACAATGTTTCGATGTTATAAACTTCTCTAAGCAAGCTTGCAATTCACTAAGATCAAATTAAATGCGTTTACAACCTATGATATTCATTGAAGATTTGCCATTCGCTTCTTGTTTGGGCTTGGTAAAATAGTATAAAATTCTAATTCCTTTCAGAATTATGACTGTTATTTTTTATCAGAAATAATTGCCCTGAGAAAATGTTCTAGATTTGTGGGTATAGAACATAACAAAAAATTCTATGCTGATGACCATGGAACGAAACGTTGAACAATTGATAAATAATTTTTATGTCTACCAAATCTGTGACCGTTTAGAAATTAAACTATGATTCATTCAAAGATTGACTCGATCCCATCATATAAACAAGGGCCAAACTTTTTTTAACACTGAACTTTTTCATAACAAATACCACGATTACTTAAAGTGACCGTCGTCAATTATCGTTTCATAGATCAAATTGGAATTTATCAGAATCAGTATAAGTCCAGAAAATTTAAATTGCGCAGCAAAATGTCTGACTTCCGTCTACCCCTAACAGAAATGCTTTGGTTTATGGGACCAAATTATGGGTTTGGGACCAAAAAATGCGTACTTAAAAGTCGTTTGAAATAGAAAAAAAAATCGCAATAATGTTTCTTTGTATCATTAAACCGGGAATATTTTTGAAATACGGGGATAAACCGGGAGAAAACCGGGAATTTGAAATTGAATTTTCACTGGCCACCTTGCATAAGTAAAAAAATGTGCTTCTTCTCTTCAAGATGTTTGAGAAGAAGTTCGCGATCTTTAAGAGTTTCCGCCAAAACGCGACAGTCTCCTTTCTTTGCGATTTGGAAGGAAACCTTGGTTCCTCTAATGGAGTTCAAGATCTCCTGCCTAAACCATCCACGATTAAAAAGCCTGAGCTAGAGGCTGCTTCGATTTGATATTCGGAAAATTTGTTCAAAGCATCGAACTGATTACCCCTTTCGATGCTATTTTCAACATTAACCATTTCACCCTTGAAAGAAAGCGCGCATCTCGGCGAAACGTCCTTTCTTCCATTTTTACCACGTTTACTACGTGACAGTTTTGAAAACCACTTTTTTTTAAGAAGTTGTGAATTCAGAGATTCACCTGTCCGTTTGTTCGTGGTTGCAGCCATATTCCGTGATCAAACGAGAGAAGAAGTAACCTTCTAAGAGTTTTTTCAACAATACTGTGTCCAAGAAGTATTACCATCGCTAGCTTTCGCTAACGGGTACAACGAATAATCGAAGACACAGGTCCAAACAAGGATCGAAAAGCAATCAATAGGTAGACAAAAGTAGCACTGAAAAATTCTGTTTTTGTAGCATTGAGAAGTGCTGTTTTATTTTTTTGATTAGTTTTAAAAACTTCCGAGAGCAGAAAGAATTTGTGTGCGCACAATTCCTTCGATGTCTTTTCATGAATCAAATGGTTTCCTCTGCTGCGCTTTTGATGGGAGCTTTAACACTTCTCCTGGCTGTTTTCAGGATATGGTTCAATCGGATTTCCCTCATCTGATAATGCTGCAACAAGGCGTGATAAGTAATCCGTTGTAACATCAGACTGCTTGAACCGTTCCAGATACCGTGACAGGCGTCGGTATCGTGTGTTAATCGCAATGTCTTCGGCTAATTTCAGTTATATCTAGGAATGGTTGTTAGTACCAATATAGTCTATATTATATTCTATTGATTTGTTAGAAATTTTACTAAAATCACATTTTAATTCTTCTTATGCCTAAACAATCGGTAACAAATTCGAAAACTGCAGAATTTTCTTTCACGCAGTTTTAAATCGCGTGGATTTTCATGCTCGCAACTAATAATCGTCACTTAAACGCCTATGCATGATTAAATTTAATAAAACCGAGTAGTATACCATTTTCCATGTCTATTGATTCTATTGAACACTTTGCCACGTACAATGTAATCCATGGCCATTCGTCGAAGATCTAATTTATTGCATATCTGAAGCCAGTCACCTACTAGCCTAGCAGGAAACGTCAATCCATCATCGAGATCGATTCATTTTCTGCACTCGAACATCAAACGTATTTTCCACTTACTGAAACCAGGCGTAATGTCAGCCGCAATATTTTCCCATGTTTTTACGACCATGTGGTTCACTACTGGGAGAGATCCGGCCGATCGCCACCGATCATGAATTTATTTATATGCATACCCACCTACAGTGGAGCCAGTCTGCAGAAATGATCGATAGAAAAACTGTTACTAATCACAACACACCGTGCGTCTCCTCCCTCGGCCGGTGGATGCGATTACCGTTCTAATCTCCAGGATTACCCTTTCCCATGTGGTTTGCTTACATGCTCGGGGGAGAACCATCAAACCCGCGAACGGTGCTAACGATAGCCATAACAATTCATTATTCATCCATCTATCCGGGTTTCCATTTAATGAGCGCCCCTTGACTCCCCGGCAGTAGTGTGGGTCCCGGGGTCCTACTGAGGTAAGCCGGCACCGTGGCGTCGTCGTCGTCGTCATCTTGAATGTAAGTAGGTACAACTGAACTTTGGTGCAGCGCCAGTTGGTAGGTGAGTATTGCAATCTCCTTCAATGGTTTAGACTGGTTTGGAGAAGTGCAGTTTAGCCAAAGGTTCTGTAAAGTTAGTAGAATAGAGTAGAGATCAGAGGGGAGTAAAGAGTAGAGTTAACAGCGAAATAGAGTAGACAGCATAATAGTTTAGATGACGAGCAGAGTTAACAGTAGAGTAGAATAGAGTAGTTTGTGGCTGGGAGGGAGAAACCAATACAAAATTTCTGTACGTCATAGTGCGCCGAGATTCCGCTGTCACGAACTGTCACTGTGAGCCCAGATCTCAAACATTGGACTAACATGAGAAAAGCGCGTAACTGATTAAAACACATTTTCGTATTTCTTCAAAAGTGATAAAAATCGAATGAAAATCAATTCATGCACATAATGCAGGTAATGTCACGTGAGCACCATTGAATCTGATTGAACATAAAGCATTGAAAAACGCATCGTTCTACTTTTTACAATTAAAATGAATATTTAGTGCATAGAAAACTGTGGCCCTTTTTTCATGTTTGTCAGGAAAGATCGAAGGTGCACAATAAAAGGAAACTACCGATTTCTCGAAGCCTGCCTTGATTGTTGTTGGCAAGCTGGAGTTATCTTGCAGTTCAAAATAACGTTGTCTTATATTTCGTGTGTAGTATCGGTGCCTCCCTCCCAGGTTTGTGGTGTATTGTAAACATGAGTGAGTAGAGTAGAGTAGAGTAGAGAGGTGTAGAATAGAGTAGAGTACAGTAGAATAGAGTAGAGTGGATTGAATAGTAGATAAAAGAATACAGTATAGTAGAGTAGACATTAGAGTAGAATAGACAGTAGATAAAAGTAGACAATAGAAGTAGAGTTTAGTACAATAAACTTTCTTCACTGAATAAAAGTACACAGTAGAGTGATTGTTGGGGAATTGTCCATTGCCTCCTTCGATATGATGGACTTGAGTGCAGACCCCAACACGAAATTAACCATTGGTAGCGCGATCAGTTGCAAGTAGGATAGGGGTGAGGTGTTCCAAGGTTTCGATGGCTCCAATTAAACATACACATAACACTCGCGGTTTACTAAGTCCAAACTACATATATTTCCACAATAACGATATTTACATATATTTACACAAGTGATTTAACTTAACAAAATGAACATTGAACACATTAAAATATGAGACGGTAGGACGTTCTCTTTGCCTCGAATACCTAACCGGGACTGAAAGAACTGCTTTTTAATTACTTAGATATACCTAAGAGAGAGATGTACATTCTCACGTCTCAATCGCTAGCTATTCGTATCCGAAGAGAAAGTTGTGATAGGGTTACTATCCAACATCCTCACCCGTCCTGAAATGTTCCATTTCTGAATGAATTTTCGTCTCTCCTTTCCCTGCCATTAGCGTTTCCTTAATCGTAATTCTACATGACCTGGGTTCACTCACCCGCCGTTTGGAATCTGGATTTGTAAAAGTGCACTCAAGTGTTTTTTGCTGATGAGGTTCTCAGCCATCCATCCGTCCATACGATGTGTAAAACTTAACCGCGTCGCGCAGATTGATGTTTCGCTATTTGACCTGAATCTTATTGCCGTAAATACTTGTATGTCCATCCTGTATGCACGTGAACTTGGGTGACATCCGAACATCCTATGCAAGAATCATATGCAGACACTTCTTGTATTTGAATTCCATCGATCGCCCATCTGCCTGTCTGCTTGTTTCCCCTTATTTGTAGTTGAATTTCGACACCGTGGAGCGAGTACCGTTGGGTGTAGTTGTATACTTGTTATCCGGAGAACCTGACACTCCTTGTGTCTATGGTTTAGTTGGAACGAACAACCCTTGTGTTCGTCAACTTTGGAATTGGGTTTGGGCACCCAGTGTGCCCTAAACCTTGCAACGAGTACCCTGTGCACTCGTTGTCCTATGAACCGTGTAGATTGGACGAACACCCTTGCGAACGCCAATTGTGAAAGTGTTGTGGTTGGACACCCTGTGTGTCCGAAAACTATGGATCGAGCGCCCTGTGTACCCGTGAACCATAGTATTGAAAACCAGAAGCTTCAGCCTAGAAACCTGGTATCCTTGTTGGTATGAATAATGGAAATGTGAGTTTTGCTCCTTGGAATGTTTGATTGGACACCCTGTGTGTCCGCACATTTTGTAACAAGTACCCCTAGCACTCGTTATCCGGATAGTGAGCACCAGACACTCCGTGTGCCTGGAAAGCTCTACCAAAAGCGCCCATTGTACTCGTATTTCATGAATCCAAAACTTCACTCAGTTGTTGTCGTTAACAGATGACGAAAGCCAATCGTTGTTGATGAAGATCTCCGAGTCGATCGACGTCATTGTGGGTGTTGAATTTGTAAAGAGAAGTGTGCATGTAGTACTCTGCTGGACAGTCCTAGCTTCGCTAGACATATACGGTGTAAGTCTGCTTACCTTTGAGAAAGGCGCAGTCGGCCAATCAGTGTGTTAACTTTTCTAGGCCGATGGGTAACGTACATCCATGATTATTTTATTCGCTGGGTGAAGAGGTAAACCATATGGTGTACGCATACAAGGTTGCCTGTTTAAGTGCCTAGTCGTACCGAAATGTTGTCCGCATACCAAGAAGTAATGAGTGCCAGCGATGCCTTCAGTCCTAAGTACCCTCTCGATCAGTGCGGTTGATCTCTCCGGTTTCGTGTTTGAAGTATGATCGAGAAACGTGGATAATGGTGTTAGCAGTATATTGATTGGCTTCGACTGGACATACACTAATTGTAATATTTACCTGTGAAATCAGGCTTTGTGCCTAGTGATGTCCATCGGAAATCCAGCTCACAGTCCAAGATGAATGGTGGTTGAATTGCGGTGATTGCCATTCCTGTTAGAAAGAGTGTCCAATCCGTAGCTTGAAGTGTTCATGTGCATTCAGTTATAACCGACAGCCTTGATGTGCAGAGGTGATAATCACATTTTGGACCACTGTGCTGTTACGTTGTTAGGCCAAACCATCTGGATAGCAGTGATTCCGTTTGGGCTTATGATGACCAATTCCATATGTGTGAAGTGCCAGGTGCTGAATCGAAATCTCACAAGCATTTCATTCAGCTCAGTGTTGTTGGGAAAATGCGTAGATGTGATGACAATGTGTTAGTGGTATGGGATTACTGCTTCGGCGAGACATATACTGAACATATGCATATTTACCTGGAAGAACAATATGCGTCGCTCGTTCAGTATTCCGATTCCGTGGTCTCGAACCTTCCAAATATCTTATTGTAATCTTTAAGTTCGAGCGCCAATCCACCGATAGATGAGGTACATGGTTGATGTTGTTTTCCGAGGTTTTATTGTAATACGTATCAGTGCCATCTTGCCAATATCACCGTAATGGAGTTGCCGGTAGAGATGAAAACTGATAGCAAATAGCGATGGCGAGTGCTCCGATTGGTAAGTCCGATTGATTGATAGCTTCCGTTGATCCTCCTTCTGATCAGCAAATTCCAAACCTAGTTCTCCTATCCGGTTCGAAGGACCATATGTTGGGGAATTGTCCATTGCCTCCTTCGATATGATGGACTTGAGTGCAGACCCCAACACGAAATTAACCATTGGTAGCGCGATCAGTTGCAAGAAGGATAGGGGTGAGGTGTTCCAAGGTTTCGATGGCTCCAATTAAACATACACATAACACTCGCGGTTTACTAAGTCCAAACTACATATATTTCCACAGTAACGATATTTACATATATTTACACAAGTGATTTAACTTAACAAAATGAACATTGAACACATTAAAATATGAGACGGTAGGACGTTCTCTTTGCCTCGAATACCTAACCGGGACTGAAAGAACTGCTTTTTAATTACTTAGATATACCTAAGAGAGAGATGTACATTCTCACGTCTCAATCGCTAGCTATTCGTATCCGAAGAGAAAGTTGTGATAGGGTTACTATCCAACAGTGATGTTCAAGTCCTTTGAACCAGTCTACCTTGCACCCACGGAGGGTGGGTGGTTCATAAATCCGATTTACCGTTAGATTCTCTACCGCCACCACATGCAGCCCATAGACACAATATACCAGTCGCTACAGTGGAGCCTACATACCTATCTATGGAAGGGAAAAAATGCCTCAGTGCAGCCTTCTCGCTTACCGCAGTTATTAATGGAACTGACAGCGATATATCATTCATTCATCCATTCATGCAGCCGTCTTAGGCTGCCACGTTGCACCGAGTTGCATTCGAAGATCTTATGTGGCTGAGGCATATAGTGATTGTTGCTCGTTATATAAGATCATAAATCAGTAAATCCATAGTTTTAGAAAGTTCAAATTCTCGGTACTGCATTTGAAAAGGTTTCCTACGACAAATCAACGATATGCACAATAGAATCAAATAGAGTTCTCAATTTCAGTGATTGACGCACAAAGGCTTTCAAGCATATCGCAACTGACTCCATAAACAACTATCACTATTATTATGGATGCCATTGTGTAGAAATCGTAAACAAAAACCATGGCTTGACCGGTCGCACCTTCAACCCTACCCATAAGTCCACTTGGCAAGGGCCTGGCTCCCATATTAATCCCATCCTGAGCAGCAACTCGCCACTGTAAGCCGCTCTACGACCCAAACATTCGCCTACTGTGATATGCGCCCGGTTCAGGTCGCAGCCAACTGTGCCACCACTAGAGGTGTATACAGCATTTAAACGATCGTCTGTTTCTGTGCCATACAATCCCTCGTATACCAGGCATACAATGAACGATAAAGTCATAAACGAATGGAGAACCACATTCCATCCGAGGTCGTCTAGGTTATATACTAACTGTGTGTACAGCACCGAGAGTCGATCCGGCGATCGACGGAAGGTATTAGTCAGCCCAGGCTTCGACTGCACGCTCCGGTTACTTTCTGATAGTGGCTGTAGAACGGAGCAAGCGAGGCGAGACACTCACCTAGAAGCCTTTGGCGAAGAATGTCGCTGTTGGCAACCGTGACTGCGTGTTCCAAATCGCTCTAGAAGAGACCGTGCATGCAAATGTTTATCAAATATTGAGCCCAACGCTTACTTAGCCACTAATTGTATGTTATTAGAGTGTGTTGTCTACATGCGAATGGTTGGTTGGGTACCTAAGGGGCAAATATGATGACCTTCTCCAGCTGGAGCGATGGCAAAGGGTTAGCTTGAGTGGTATGCTCTGATTTATGATGTTCATGCAACGTAGATAGTGTACAGTTGGCGAAGAATGGTGAATTTACTAGAGCAGTGTTGTCCAAGCAGTGATCTCCTTTAGATCCCTATAACTTTCCAAGGACCCCTAAAATTTGTTGTTCTTGAAATCGAAAGTTATGAAAACGAAGTATTTTCCTGAACTGTAACTATTGATTTAGGCAAACTCATTACAACTTAAATAACATTAAAATTGTATTTCCTGAAGTACTATAATTATCTAGCCAGACATTCATCAAAGAAATCCAAAAAGGATCTTGGGAAAAGTACGCCATTGTTCTTGCCTTATATGACCAATGTGTTCTTACCAATCTTATCTTTTCTGAAGCGCACTAAGTAAGTTTCAAAACGAAAAATGCCAAAATTCAATCAAGTTTTAAATGGTCCATTATTCATGGAAAGATTCTAACAACTGAACCCGCCAAACTTTCATCAGACTTTTCCTGGACTTAGTTAAAAGTCTCAGGAAATTTCACCAAAAGATTTTCAAACTATTGAAATATGTTCTCAATATTTCCTCCAGAATATTATCAGAAATTCATAAAATCCTTGTCATAAATTCTCTAAGGATCAACATATGAAATACACTCCCGTGCATAAGTTTGGGTTCACCCCCTCAAAAACATACAAAAGTGTTCTGTCCATATCTCTGTGATTACACGTCCAATTGAAACTCTCTAAGTCGCATTCGAAAGGCAAAGAGTTATTCTTACTTCGTATGTATTTTTCCAAAAACATTTTTTGAATTTTGTATACTAAATTTTTACTTAAAGTTGTGATATTTTTCAAAAAACACACTGAAAATTCATATTCAATTTCCTCAGCATTGGGTCGACCAAAATTTTAAATCAAAGTGTCATTAGAATCGTAATCTTATATTCTTTGAAGAGACCCCACAAAATTTTGGCGGAAAAATCTGGAAAGTATTCAAAATTAATGAAACAGTCATTCAAGTCATCGTGCAAAAGTTTGGGTTCACCCCTCAGTATGGTGTATCGTGCAAAAGTTTGGGTTCACCTGAGCCGCATGCACATCATTCTATATACTATTGTTATGATTTTAATTTAATTTACCACACACCTGGTCAATACGAGGCCTAAATGCGTAAAAATCTTTAAACGCGTTTTTCTCGATTGCATATTTTGGAACATGGGACAGTTATGCGTATAACGGCAGTTTAGTAGTGCATAAAACCACAGATGCAAAAGTTTTTTTAACAGCTGCAAAAGTATCGTCAATTTGAGTTGAGTTTCTCTAAAAGAAAGACATTTTCATAATTTGAGTGAAACGCAGGACGCTTCGCGGGACAAATGTTCAAAATGCGGGACTGTCCCGCGAAAAGCGGGACGTCTTGTCACTTTACGCCGTGGGGTAGAGTATGTAAAATTGGTTAAAGCGTTTTGGATAAATGTCTTTCTGGTAGTGCTTCGGAAAGCCCAAGCAAGACGGTTCGTTTTCGGGACGCCGAGAAGTTTTACTGTTCGCGCTGTGTGAGTGCGTGAAAGATATTCGTGTTTAGTCGAGGATGGATTACCAACTGGTGAGCTCGTTTCATGTTTATGATAACACAATTTTCATGGAAGCTTTATGTAATTTTCAAACAAACTTTGTATTGTTCGTCACTAAAAGTGTCGGCATTATGCATGTTTTATACAATTTCAATATACATGTTGGAATCCCGAATTGATACCACCAACTAGTCATATTACTCTTTTAATCCTTGGACTATGACACGTGAAAACCAAGCATTATAATTCATCTATCTTTATTCTTCAGTCGTCACACAGATCGTATCGTGCGATCTTTCGTAAGCTTCTACTACAACTAACTTATTACAGTTCAAAGGAGGTGACATGGTTATTTGATTTCAGTGAATTAGGGTGATTCAAAAATACTTTAAGTGACAATTTATATTACAACATACATATATTTTTCTCTTTTTGACATTACTAAAAATATTTTTTGAATTGTTCGACATTATGAATGTTGAAGTACTTTTTAAAATTTCTATTAAAAACTTTGCATCTCGAGACAAAAATGCACAGCCACTGTAATTTTCATGCAAAATATGTATGGTTCGTCACTACAAGTGTCGCTTCTTTTTCTTTCTGGCGCTACGTCCCCACTGGGACAGAGCCTGCTTCTCAGCTTAGTGTTCTTATGAGCACTACCACAGTTATTAACTGAGAGCTTACTATGCCAATGACCATTTTTTTTACATGTGTATATCGTGTGGCAGATATGAAGATACTCTATGCCCTGGGAAGTCGAGAAAATTTCCAACCCGAAAAAATCCTCGACCGGTGGGATTCGAACCCACGACCCTCAGCTTGGTCATGCTGAATAGCTGCGCGTTTACCGCTACGGCTATCTGAGCCCGCTATTATTCTTATTTCATATCATTAAAAATATATACATGTATTTTTCTCTTTTCGACATTAATAAAAACTTGTTTTGAATGGTTCGACATTATAGATGTTGACTTATATTTTTTAAATCTTCTACCTAAAACTTCTCGAGACAAAGATACAAAACAAGATTTAAGTACAAGTCGTATTTTTCCTCCTTTTCCATGGATCGCATCACCGATCAAAGGACTCTAAGATCTTTTCCTCCCTCACTAATAAACACCCTTCCCGTGTTGATTGTGGAGATGCAACGGTATTCTCGGTTTCTAGAAGCAACAATCACTCTAACATTCCTTCCTCATCCCGACTGACTGTATGGACTTGGTCGGTGCCGTTATTGATCGAAAATATTAGTTCTGCTGAAATTGCACTTCTAGAGTAAGCGGAAACTCCCATCCCTTATTCATTTGGATCGTAGCGCAAATCTTACCAGTTCCGATCAATCACGGAGTAGTAACCATTGACATGTACAGTCAGTCTATGCTATCCCGACCAGACGGAAGAAACAAGATTATAGCAGGATGTGTTCCCCTGATATGATGTTTTATATCACCAGTTGTTATAAAACATGTACCGTTAGTACTTAAAATAACAACAATTCTAACAAAATTTGCACCAAATTAAACTAAATGCAACAAATCCTGTTACAATTATATCAAAATTATAACAGAATGTGTTTCAAGGATGTTACAAAATAACAAAATTAATGCAAACTATGTTACTGTTTATGACATCGCATGTTATTTGCAACAAACTTATAAATACGATGTCAAAAATATATCAAATGTTGTTATAATTGTGTTACTAAAAATATAAAAAGTTGAGAACAAAGCCTTCTTGATAACAAAATTTTATCAACTTCTGTTGTTTTCAACTGCTGCTGATAGGAATGTGTTATAATCTTGTTATGTGGTTCTGGTCGGGATGCTATGCTTTGGATTAATGTCTTTCTCTACATGATAGAAATAAACCAAACAATCATTACATTCTACTCTGGCATGCCGTTCTTATAATCGAAAAGAAGGGGTTGGAATGTTCAACCAAAAATACTAAGTATAAGGATGAGCCTTCAACAATTCGAGGATTATTGATTTCGTTTGATATTATAAAAAAATATTTATAAATATGAACCATTTCTGGTATATAATTTTTAGAGGTGACCCATTTCGCATAAAGACGTTTCGCATAATGATGATTCGCATAACGACCTTTTTGCAAAAAGCAGTTCCAAATAAGAACATGCAGCATTTTAAAGAAGGTATATAATTCTCTCTATTTCAAATGTCTATAATGCCAAACTTTCTTATGCAAAGTATCCCTCCCCATATTTTTTTTTATTAGTTTGAACAATTGAAATAAAACGTATAAACTAATACTGCGCGCTTCAAAAAAGAAAGCTACAAAAATAATCAAACAAAAAAAAAAAACAAATAGAAGAAGTATAAACAAACTACTCATCCTTTGTTACACATTTATGTTTTGATCATGTAGTGTACGTCACTTCTAGTATTTTGGATAAGATTTGTGTTTTCCAACAGGGGGTCTGCGGATCCCCGATCATGTGAAAAGCTCGCAGAAACAGCACCTTAAAGTTTGAGAGAGAGGAGACAGCTCACTGACAGCCGGCATGTTTTCTTGCCTTCTTTGACTTCTTTTATTAATTCTTGGGTTGCGAACAACGATCAGATGAACTTATTTCGGTCAAAATCATATTTACTTCATGTTGTTCACGATAAAAAAGGATATGGATGCAAACCAATCAATAGAAATTCGCCAACACAGAACTATATTTAGGTATTCAGCTTTCCAAACGAATCAATCATCGAAAAACACTTAGAAATTTTAGTTACGTTTACTTGAATTTTGACGCTTTTTCACGTTCTGCCCTCCGAATGTGTTGGTTTTCCAGTGACAATTGGTGACAGATTCCCTTGACTTTTGGGAGCTCACAATCTAAGCCAGCTGTCTCCTCTCTCTCAGCTTACAGTGAGCCGTTATTTCGTGGTACACAAGGTTGGGAAACAGTGGGTAAACTGCGAAATGCAAGAAATTTCCATGAGTTATTTTTAAAAGAATATTCAAAATATTTGTTTTGGCATACATTTAAAAAAAATCAACTTATTTATCTATAGATTCTCCGAGGAATTGCACAAGACATCGATTTTGCTATTTGCATGATTTATAATATGAATTTTACAAGGAATTTCTTTAGGGATCTGGATACTGACTCGACCAGAAAGTTTCTACAATAATACATTAAGATTCTTGTTAGGAATGCCTTCAAGTTCTTAGTTTCATTCGAAAATTCCTACAACAAACTTTTCATAATTTCCATTTATTGAATCAAAACAGTTTGCAGGAAGTTTTATACGAATCATTCTTGGATTTCAATAAAAAAAATTTCAGGAATGCCTTCAAAACATTCCATGGAATATTCAATAGTATAAACGGAGAGAAAGTATATACCGTAAGGATGCCATTCACCGCTCATTTAACTGAAATGCTGTTAAATGAGCGGTGAATGGCGTCATTAAATTCTGTCAAAAATCGGTTTTTCGATATTTTTCGCAACTTTTTGCGCTAGATGCAAGATAAAACTTTTGTTTTTGTAGGAAAGAAGTTGAAATGTGAACAACGTATAATGGTACCGAATAACACATATGCCAATGATACATCTGTAGGGTGCCATTCACCGCTCATCCTAAGTATAAGGCTCTATATACACAACTAGTTGGAATTAATTTACTTTCATTAGCTGGCTGTTATCTTTGTACTATAGTACAACAACGTATTGAAGCGTGGCAGCTAAGAAGCATTTTTCGATCTGCCATAATAAAATCATTGTTCAACTCATGTTTACGACCTTAAACAGCCTAAAATTATTATTTTTAAATAGTATACAATATTAAATCATATGAATTTCATTCTGACACAATCCATTCTGGTATACTAATACATGTTGATGATTTTTATTGCGAAAATTTGTTCAGATTTTTCAAAATAACTCAATGAGCGGTGAATGGAGCATGAGCGGTGAATGGCGTCCTTACGGTATGTGATTTGGGCTGCTACCTATCTCTCTGTGACTGAACAGCTGATTGAAATTCTCTATGATTTATTCGAATACAGTGAGTTTTGAGTTCAACTTCCTAAATTTCACTTCAAAGGCACTAATCTCGTGAAGGAAGCATCTAACAACAGTGCACTTTTTATTTTGGCTTTGTGCACTAGCAGAAAGTTTAAAATAAAGAAGATCAGGAATGTTCGCCTACTATTTCCCCGCTTTAGTGCCTTTGAAAACGTGAGTATGGGCCCAACTTAGCCATTGTGACGGCCATCTTTGGATTCAGAGATGTTTCACTTCTACTTTCTTCCAGCCAACATACTTTACACATGCTGAAATGTGCATAAGTTTTTTTTGTTTCTCGATGGATTTTATTGACATTTTCAGAACTTCGCGAAAAACAGTACTAGTTTATGGTCCGGAAAACTTGGGGATATGATCCAAGTGGTTCCGGATTGTCTTGGGGTACCGAAAAATGGTCAAATCATTACTTGAACGACTATCTTAAGACTCAGATGAGCTGAAAGGTTGGTGTCTTCGGCAAAGTTGTTCAGCAGATCAAGGGCTATCTAGCAGTAACCAATCTAATTAAGAATTTATCCGCTAGTTGGCGCTAAAAACTTATTTTCTTTCAACTTTTTGTATCTCGAGATCCCGATAAGTTATAAGATATTAGACAAAGTTGCTCAGCAGATCAAGGATTATCTGGCAGTAATAAATATAATTGGGAATTCATCCGCTAAATGACGCTTGTAGCAGATTTTTTCATTTTTTTTAAATATCTCGAGATCGTGATAAGCAGCATTCGTCAAATAAAGGGAGATCTAGCAGAGACAAACATGACTGATCTAGTAATTTTTAAACAATTAAACACTTTGTAGTGTACAATTGTGTACAATAGAATGTAAATGTTATAGACGACGGTGGTGATGTTTAACTTGAATGCGCTCACTATGAGCATTTGAGTAGAAGTAAATGCCTTTATAATAACACATTGATAACAAAACATGTTTAAGCTATGAGTTATTGAAAACTTTCATAAGTCGATGTTTCTCTACTCGATATCGACAACATTTATTTACATTAATTACATTTAATTGTGTGGAAAGTTAATTTATTCTACTCTATCATAAAAAATCTAAACACAATGAATTTTCTCTATCGCCCGATTTTGCACTCACCGCATAGTGCTGATAGAAATACGAAACACGGAATATTTTCAAAAAGACCAAGCGGATAAACTCTCAATCAGGTTGGTAACTTTCAGATAGCCTTTGGTCTTTGGTCTGCTGAACATCTTTCCGTAAACACCTGCCTTGTAGCTTTTAAGATATAGAGGATTTTAGGAAAGTTTTACTAGTGCTATTTAGCGGATGAATTCCCAATCTGGTTCATCACTGCCATATAGCTGTTGATATGTTGAGCAACTTTGTCGAAAACACCAGCTTTCTAGCTTAAAGGGTGTCCCAGTAAGTATGGGCACGACTTTGATAACGATAACAAACAAATACATCTATATAAATAAAAATGGAATGGTGTTTGTATGTCACGAAATGGTTTACGAACGGGTCAACGGATTTGAATGATTCTTTCTCAGTTTTGTTCGTCAGGGGTTCCGACGTGTTCGTGTGTATAAAAATCCCAGGATATTCACCGGGAAAGTTGAAAAAACGAGCGCGAACGAAACTGTCATTTTATATGGGACGATCAAAAAGATTTTTTCAACAGCCTACTTGATGGCAAGACGAAGTTTGCTAGGACCACTAGTATTTTTATATTTTTGTATTTTTCCTTGGGCATTTTAAATGCTGCCTGTGAAAATTTTATTCGATATTATAACCTTTAACATTAAATTTTTTGAATTTTATGAAATCAATTCTTATTCAGCCAGCACAGACCCTACTATTGTGTTTTGTTGTAAAACAACTAGTAGGAATGATAGTTTTTATCAAAATTCTTTGATGTGGTGAGTTTGAGTACATTATATTTAGGATGTTCCACTTGAAATTTTGTTTAAAACCTTATTTGGCTTTGTTTGGAAACATTTGACTAAATGGTACAATTAAAAAAAAATCGCTTGATTTTCTCTTTCCTGAAATTATAGCTTTTCAGGTGAGAAATAAAATATATTCATTTCAAGTTTACTTATGTCAAACATCTGTACTTTGGGATAGACAACAAACATTTTTGATTTTTACATGTTTTAACAGATATACAAGACCCTAGTTAAGACCCTTTTAAAAATCAACCACAGCTAAAATCGGGTTTTTAGTCTCTATTAAAAAATCATGTACCTAACGGACGGTCCATTATTACGTAAGACAGTTTTGGCAGTTTAAGATACCCTCCATGATAAGATTTATTGTATGAAAATAGTAAATAATCTGTCTGACGCGTAAGAAATCTACGCGGAACGAGGTAAACGTGACACAAAATTCAAAACGCAGTCGCCCGCGCGCGGCTTCCTGCGATCGTCAGCTAATATCGCATCTTCTGAGACACCCTATATCAGGATCTACAGATATTGAAATTTGTTGCTAGCGCCATCCAGCCGATAAATCCCAAGTTTGATTTATTACTTTGATCTGCTGAGTAACACATCAATCTAAACAATCCGGAATAGCTAGTGAACCACTTGGACCACATCCCAAGTTTTCAGGATCATAAACCTAAAGAGTTTTTCGGGATGTTCCGAAAGTTTCAAACAAATCCATCGAGAAACAAAAAAAGTTATGCACATTTCAGTGTGTTTTTCAGCGTGTGAAAAATGTGTTGGCTGGATAAAGGTTAATCTTACTTTCTTAGTAGGATATTCCCACACTTTTTTTTTTTAATTATAGAGGGATTATTAGAGCATGTTTAAGACAAAACTACTAATTGAACTTTTTTTTCTAAGGATATGATAATTGAATGTAAACCTAGAACTACTTCATCAACAAATCACAAAACCTTGATTTTTTATATTTATCCCATGTCAAAGGTTTTCTTAAAGGTCAGAGTCTAATATTGTTTGACTTTGCTTTATTCTATGCGTGCATAATTTATTTATGCTCGAAGACGCTTCAAACTTGTGCGTCCCTGACCTATTTTTCACAACAATGTTCGTGATCTTTTGGCTCTAATTTCCACAATTATTAGCCGATTTCAATGAAATTCTCACACAACACTATTCAAGTTTCATGATCTGTACTGGGAACCCAAGTCTAACGGTCGCTGTCAGAATTATATGGAGGTTCCGTGGGGTCTATCCGAAGGTCATTTGAAACCTTTCCATAATTATGTTGCACAGATCAAATAAAACTGTATAATAAAGTATTTGTAACTGGATCTTAAACCATAAATATAGAGTAGTGATTGGTCCATTGAATCTGTTGCATGCTCCTTTGTGGGCGAGTGACGGAATCCGGATTATTTGTGTCCGAATTGCGTTGCGCGAATGAAAAAAAAACGAAGTGTGCGGGTAAAAACGAAACGCATCAGTAGTGTTAGATCTGTTCAATAAGTTGCATGGTCCTGTGAAGCGACAAACGAAATCGGTATCGGTCGTCCGTGTATATGCTCACGTAAGCATCTAAAATTATAATTTTATCGTTTACCCAAACGAATCCTTTAATATATCCAAATTCCCAGTGTTTTCTAGTGGAAGTGCAGAAGACTCCTCGGCTTCCATAAAACAAACAACACGTCAACATTTCCCTCCCATCCCCAAATTGACCTGCATTCGGACGCAGCCAGCGCCGTTATTGTTTGCTTTAATAATGAGAGCACCAGTACTTACACATTGAAGATGCTACTGATCCTGAGTAGCATTGTTGGTTCCCTGTGTAAGTACAGCTGTTCTTGCAATAACGGAGTAGCAACTGCGGGTGGTCAATCATGCTCATGCTCATGCGGATCTTAAACCATAAGTATATTCCGACTCTTTCATCTCATTTTGAAGTATTCTTGCCAATTTTGGATTCCCTGAAACCGGTTCCTGGCGCATCAATTTGCGACCAAAATTTGATCAGTACAAATTATATCATGCGACACAAGATTTTATTATGCAAGTATAATACAATGCACATTGAGTAATTGCAACAAAGGGCCATCTACAAGTACTTCAGGAATAAACTAGAGCCGATTTCGGGACCCTAGAAAAGGACGTCATGACGCATCAATTCGATGATTGCAATCTAAATCATGCAAAACATCATTCTTCAAGCTTTTTCACCGGTAGTATGATATGATGCATGTTGAGTAATTTCTTGAAACATAGGGCCAATTACCAGTATAGCCGCGATCAATTCGATGATGTCATGCGACACACCAATCTTCAAGATTTTTTCTAGGAGTATAATGTCTTGCAACATAGGGTAATTTAAAAGTACTCGCGGTTTGTTCTGGAGCCGATTTTCGACCGTGGAGCAGGACATCAACCCTATAATTGCAATTCATAGCATGCGACACAACAATCTTTAAGATTTCTTGTCGGGAGCATACAATGAAGCACATTGTAACACTGTAAACACTATAGTGTTGTTTGATCTGTGCAAAATAATTAGAAAAATGGCTCATATGACCTTTAGATAGACCCCATGGGACCTCCGAAAAAATCCGGAACCGACCGTCCTACGTGGGTTCATAAAACTTGAATAGTATTGTGGTGTCGTGTTAAAATTTAATTGAAAACGGTCAAAAGTTGTGACAATTAGAACCATAAGGTCACAAAAATTTGGTTTTGAAAAATAGGTAAAATAAAAAAAATTGCAATATCTATCAACATTAACTATAAAACAGATGTGGAATATTATTCAACAATTAAAATTCATAAGTTTGTATCAGTCTTCTAAGATCATCCTTCTGCTCCAAGATTTAAACAAGCATGCTTTGAATCCATCTCAATAAGCGGGATCGTTTTGAATCCTGATTTTTTCAATCTCAGCGTGCGGGATTGGTGCCAGGATTCAATCTCAGGATTGATTCACTGCCATTGAGCTCACAGGAGATCAATTGAATACAAGAATACAACATGCTCCCTGAATGAAATAATACTAAATGTTCCTCGTGTCCAATATAAATATTCGACGTTTCAATGGGGATTCGGATGAACCAAACCTATGGAACGGGAGGCGCAATAGTAAGAAAAGCAATAAAATTATATCGAACGTCAGGAATGTCCTAGAGTTGTATCAAACCACCCTACTGGTTGGCCCTACTGGCGGTCATTACCAGCCTTGGTAAAGTGTATGAAGTAAAACATTTTCCCGTCACAGCACTATGTTCGGTAAATTCATACAGGCTCTTGCGGAAGTCAGTTCTAAAATTCTGGTAGCATATTATTAATATTCTCTGATTGAAAGCAAGGAAGCCCGTCTTAATGGAAACTCATTACAGCACAGTAGTTTCGAAGGCTGTCATAAATTTACAATAGACTCACCCCAAACGTCCTGTCAGACAGGAATTTTCAGACAGAGTTGCCAGAAACATCAATGCTGACTCGATTTATTTTACCATCAAACAATTGATCAAGGATTGAATCCTGGGATTCAATCCTCCCATACACGTGGCATGATTCATTGCATGCCTGGATTTGAACCAAAAATGCGCGCGAGTCAAATCTTGCTCTGGTGATTTTAAATCTCAGCAGCTCTTGGCAAGGGATTTTTTAAAGACTGGTTTGTATTCTACGAATTTTAATACGGTACCGCGGGGCAAGTGGGTAAATGGGGTAAGTGAAAATTATTTGTATATCTTACTGAATATGTGAATTAACGTTTTTAACTCATGCGTGAAACTTTGAGGCTATTAAGAACATTACGATAGGTAAGAGATTTTTGAGATTGTTCAACCATTATTGCATATTAGAGCGAAAGATTGTTAACCTATCAATTACTACTCCGTAACAAGTTGGCGGTGTACAATCTTCTTTTCATATTTTCGGTGTAAAAAAGTTTCGGAAAATAATTTCCTGTACCACTTCTAAGTTGTCCCCTCTGACAGTTTTAAACTGCAATGAAAAAAAGTTTTAGAATTAATTCGACATAGACTTAAAAATAACTAAATTGAAACACCGTCATTTTTCTAATCACGTGGGGCAAGTGAAAAGTTACTCATTAGAGATTGAATTTGTGTTTTCTCGTTAGGTAGCTATAAGTATATATGGTGCGCAATCATTATAGAATAACAGAACGTACTGATAATTCAAGAAACACTATACTCAAAGCGTTAAAAGCTATTATCATGGCATTTCTCTGAAAAAAGGTTGTCAAATATTACGATATTAACATGTGTACTTCGGACAGCCGATTAAAAGAAAGACGTTGATTGAAAAATTTCAATATAAGAGAACGCACGGAAATCTAGTGGAATGTCTATGTAAAGCTAGTTGAAAACATAAAAAATGGAGTATAGGTCTACCCACATAAGAATGTTTCCAAATACTTTATTGGAGGATTTCGTTTGATTTCTCCCGAAGAGTTATCCGACGTCAAATCCGATTTTTATAAAAACAAATAACAAGCGGAGAAAATTCTACAGAGCAGAAATGCAATTGCTGTTCTATGATGTAAGAACTACCATTGAAAATGTTGCAGTTAAAATGTTGTCGAATCATTTCAACAAATATAACTGAACAGAAGAAACTTCAAGTAACAAGAATAAAATGTTCCTGTTGGCGTAGGACAATGATCGGCAACCCTGCCGTCAGGATGTAAATACGCCCGTCTATACTTTATAGACTAGATATACTTCAGTTGCTTGTCATATCATTCTACTTGTCATCTTCTAAAGAAAGCATTGATCGAACAACATTGTTATAAAGATTTCCCTGAATTTATTACTTTATTTTTATAAATAGTTGCATCCTGAAAATCACTAAAGGTATACGATACGATAATACGATTGTGCAATTATTCTAATTTAACTTAGCAATTCTAATATAGAACCCGACCTACGTGGCGGAACAGCGGATTGAATTTATTGGCCAATTAGCTTGCAAGGCCCACTGAAATAGTAAGTAAGATTGTAGGAGTAAAAATGGATATTAATGGATTTATAATTGTAGTTTTGAAGCGGAATATACGACTATCAAAATCAGTGAGACGACCTTTTATTTGTTGGCCAACAAAATCTTCAAAATATTTCACGATGCCAGTGACGAGAAGTCCAATGCGGAATTCTAACCTCAACCACGATGAGGATTGTGAATGCATCGCCTGCGATAAACCTACTACAGTGGATAACATGGTCCAATGTGATGCCTGCAACGATTGGTGGCACTATAAATGTGCTGGTGTCACCGATTCCATTAACGATAAACCGTGGAGCTGCTCCAAGTGCGTTGGAATACCATCGAAAGCCTCGTCAATTAGTTCTATTTCAACGCGCGCTTCCCGATTGGCTGATTCTATGAATCGCCTGAAAGAACAACAAGAATTGGAGAAGCAGCGCATGGAATTGAAACTGCAGAAACAATTTCTTGATGAACAGCAGAAGCTATTGGATGCCACCATCGCCGAAGAAACAAGAAGCCAAAAGAGTAAAGTAAGTCGTCGTACGGCAATGTCACAGGTAAAAGATTGGTTGTACTCAGAAGAAGGCGCAGTGGGAGGAAGTATTGAGCCACCAGCAGCCTCTCGGGTTCAACGCAATTCAAATACGGTCGATGGAGAAAACCAAGAGCTGAATGGTGCAGCAAATTCGTTGAAGAACTTACAAAAGAAGTTAGACGACTGTCAACAACAACCAAATCCATCAAATGAACAACTCTTGGAGTTACAGGACCAGTTGGATCAGTGTAAGCAGTTGCTCGCCGAACTTCAAGTTACAACTAGTACTCCAGTAAAGGCAACGGGAGCGTTGCCTAAGGTTCGTACGAACGCTCCGGAGATGCAGACAAGCAGCGGTTTGGAACATTACCCGAGAGATCCTTGCATTCAGAGACCCCCACCTGGTTTTGCCTGGGCCGAAAGAAGAATCAATACTGGTGAACGAAACGTCGACAAGCAGCAGCGTATAGAACGCGCGCCCCTACAATCAAATATCGAAAATCAGCAAATCCAGCCTCCTCCGATAAATATACAGTGCAATCTACCAATGATGAACTCTGGACCAACTCCGCAGCAACTCGCAGCCAGACAATCCTTAGCGCGAGATCTTCCGGCCTTTACAGGGAATCCATCGGAATGGCCAATTTTTATATCGAATTATAATTACACGACGACTGCTTGCGGATTCACAGATGGGGAAAACATGGTTCGCCTTCAACGCTGCCTTAAAGGACACGCGCTGGACACTGTTCGTAGTCGCTTAGTACTGCCTCAAGCGGTACCGCAGGTGATAGAAACCCTTAGAATGCGGTTTGGTCGGCCGGAAATGCTAATTAATTCGCTGTTGAAGGATGTACGATCGCTTCCAGCTCCAAGGGGACTCGAAGGATTGATCGACTATGGCTTGGCAGTCCAAGCGCTGTGCGACCATGTTGTGGCGGCCGGAGAACAAGCTCATCTTTCTAATCCCACACTTTTACAAGAGCTAGTGGGAAAACTGCCGGCAGATCAAAAACTTATGTGGGCTGGTTACAGGCGTGGGGCTGCACAAGTGGACTTGAGTACATTCTCAAACTACATGGCTGACGTTGTACGAGATGCATCGAGCGTCGTTCAGTATGATCAAGATGTTGGAAAAACAATTATCACTGGTAAATTGAGGACTAGAGGATATGTGAATTCGCACATGGTGAACGATGAGGAGCCATTGGATGAGCCAAATGAACCGAAAGCATACGAATGTTTATTCTGTGGCATGGAAGGCCACCGTGTACGAGAGTGCAATGGATTCAAAAATCTCAGCGTAAACGAGCGTTGGCGAAGAGTGCGATCACTAGGACTTTGCCAGAACTGCCTGTTTAGGCATGGAAAAAGGTCGTGTCGAAGCGCAATCCGATGTGATGTAGATGGCTGTTCATACCGACACCATCCCCTTCTTCATTCGTCTAAACAAGCTGTAGTTACTACGCCGGTAGAACACGCAGTAAATAATGTTCATCGCTCATCTAGCTCGGGATTCTTGTTCAGGATCATCCCGGTCACGATCCATGGAAAGAATTGCTCCATTGATGTCTTCGCCTTCTTAGACGAAGGATCTCAGCTAACGCTAATTGAGGATGACCTTGCAGAACAGTTGGACCTGATTGGTAATCCCCATCCTCTCTGTCTTCACTGGACAGGGAACACTTCACGAAGAGAGAAGAATTCGAGAATGGTCTCATTTGAAATCTCTGGAAAGAACCATGGTGCACTTTTCAAGGTGGCGGAAGCACGAACTGTAGATTATCTAAACCTGCCCAGTCAAAGTTTCCACCTGGAGGAGGCGAGGAAACGTTTTAGACATTTGCAAACAGTTCCAATGCAGAGTTACGAAAACGCCGTCCCAAAATTGCTGATCGGGATAGACAATTTGCGCTTGGCAGTTCCACTGAAGGTTAAGGAAGGAGATGGAACCGGTCCTGTAGCGGTTAAAACCAGACTCGGCTGGTGTGTGTATGGTGGGCAGCCTGATGGTCCTGTTGAAACGTACAGTTACCATGTGTGTGAATGTAACAAAAACTGTGAGCTACACGAAACGATGAAACAGTTCTTTGAGATTGAAGCAGTAGGCGAAGGTACGAAGACAAACGTACTATCTGAAGAAGACCAACGCGCCCAATACCTTCTAGAGAGTACGACCAAACGCATCGGACACCGATTTGAAACCGGATTACTGTGGAGGGAAGAAAATATCAAGCTTCCACAAAGCTATTCGATGGCACTACGCAGATTAAAATGCCTAGAACGGCGCATGGAGCGCGATCCCGTTCTAAAAGAAAATCTTCATCGACAAATTAAGGAATACAGTGAGAAGGGATACGCACATCCAGCTTCAGAGGAAGAACTCTCCAAAGCGAATCCGGATAAAATCTGGTACCTTCCTGTGGGAGCTGTGACCAACGCTAAGAAACCTGGCAAAATACGCATAATATGGGACGCGGCCGCCAAAGTTGACGGAGTATCTCTCAACACTGCTTTGCTGAAGGGTCCAGATCAGCTTGCTTCGCTTCCTGGTGTTCTTTTCCGATTTCGTCTGTACCATGTGGCGATTAGCGCAGATATTCAAGAAATGTTTCACCAGGTACATATTCGTGAAAGTGATAAACATTCGCAACGATTCTTGTGGCGCTCAGACCCTTCCGAAAAGCCAACGATCCATTTGATGGATGTTGCCACCTTTGGCTCTACGTGCTCCCCAGCGTCCGCCCAATACGTGAAGAACCTTAACGCGAGGGAGCATTCCGGCCAATTTCCTCGAGCAGCGCAGAGTATAATCAAATGTCATTACGTGGACGACTATTTAGAAAGTTTCGACAGTGAAGAAGAAGCCTATCAAATAGCAAACCAAACTCGTCTTGTTCACCGGAATGGCGGGTTCACTCTTCGTGGATGGCGTTCGAATAGTGAGCGAGTTCTAGCTCGCCTTGGAGAAGTGAAGTCCTTTTCCTGTAAGAACCTTAGCCTCGTTGGTAATGAGCAATCCGAACGTGTCCTTGGCATGCTGTGGACCCCTCGAACAGATGAGTTAAGCTACTCTACTCACATGAGTGAGGATGTGCGAAAATTGATCGCCACCAATATGCGCCCTTCGAAACGACAAATACTGCGATGCGTGATGACTTTATTCGACCCACTGGGAATGTTGGCGCCTTTCCTAATACACGGAAAAGTACTTATACAGTACTTATGGCGAGCAGGCGCAGATTGGGATGAGCAAGTAGACGACAACGCATTTGAACTCTGGAAAAAATGGACCAAAATGATCGAATTTATTTCAACCATTCGTCTTCCACGTTGTTACTTTCCAGAGGCCACTTCGGAAACCTATAACTACGCCGAAATGCATGTTTTCGTTGATGCCAGCGAGACTGCGTATTCCTGTGTTGTGTACCTCCGCACGTTAACTCGAGAAGGCAATCCACAATGCGCTCTTGTCGCTGGCAAAGCTAAGGTGGCACCAGTAAAGCCAATGTCGGTACCAAGATTAGAGCTACAGGGATGTGTACTTGGAACTCGCTTGATGAAGTTCGCCTTAGAGAACCACAACACTCCTGTTATCAGAAGGTGCTTGTGGACAGACTCTACTACGGCGTTATCATGGATTCGTGCAGATCCTCGAAACTACCGTCCTTTCGTTGCTCACCGTGTGGGAGAAATCCTTGATTCGTCGAAGGCTAGTGAATGGAGATGGATCCCCTCAAAATTGAATCCCGCAGATGAAGCGACCAAGTGGGGAAGTGGCCCCTACTTCACCGAAGAAAGTAAGTGGTTCTGTGGTCCTGATTTCTTAAGACAGTCAGAGGACAATTGGCCACAATCAAGAAAACAGTTGCCTGTAACTACCGAAGAAATGCGCCCAGTCGTCCTATATCATGCGGTGATAGAACCGTTCATCAACTATGAACGATTTTCTCGCTGGGAGAGGCTACACCGTGTAATGGCTTACGTGATCCGCTTCGTCGACAACGCTCGAACAGGAAACCCGAGACGCACGGGACCACTACTTCAAGAAGAGCTGCTAACCGCTAGAGAAGCTATCCACAAGCAAGTGCAACGGGAAACCTATCCTGATGAGGTGCTGATATTATCGAGAAATGCGGTTTTACCTTCAAATCAACGAAAAGCGATCGATTCGGGGAGCGTTTTGTACCAATACGTACCGACCATGGATGACAGGGGTGTAATTCGCCAAAATAGTCGAGCGAGGAAGGCAAAACATCTGCTCGCTGACTTTCGATATCCAGTACTCATGCCTAGAGAACACCCTGTGACATCACTACTCGTTGATTGGTATCACCGCACTTACAGGCATGCTAATCACGAGACAGTGCTTAACGAAATGCGACAACTGTACATGGTCCCGCGACTCCGAACATTGGTACGAAAAATTTCTCGCAATTGTCAGTTATGCAAACTTCGGAGGGCCCTTCCACAAGTTCCGCCTATGGCTCCGTTACCTTCAGTACGTCTTGCCGACCATGTTCGCCCATTTACTTATACCGGTATAGACTATTTTGGACCCCTGTTGGTAAAAGTAGGAAGATCAAATGTGAAAAGGTGGATCGTTCTCTTCACCTGTCTCACGGTTCGGGCAGTCCATCTAGAGGTCGCCTACACCTTATCTGCTGCATCTTGCATTTCGTGTGTTCGAAGATTCGTCTCTCGACGGGGTTCTCCAATAGAATTTTTCACCGATAATGGAACCAATTTCCACGGAGCGGAACGGATTCTGCGAGAACAAATTAGTCAAGATCTTGCATATACTTTCACCAATGCTTCAACAAAATGGACTTTTATTCCACCAGGCGCTCCGCACATGGGAGGTGCGTGGGAGCGTCTGGTAAGATCGGTGAAGACTGCAATGGAATCGGCCTACTCAGTTGGAAAGCTAGATGATGAAGGTCTATACACAATGGTTGTGGAGGCGGAGCACTTAGTCAATTCCAGGCCTCTTACGTACCTGCCGATTGACTCGGAAGAATCTGAAGCACTCTCGCCAAATCACTTTCTCCTAGGAAGCTCGAGTGGAGTCAGGCAA
This sequence comes from Aedes aegypti, assembly GCF_002204515.2. Lineage (NCBI taxonomy): Eukaryota > Metazoa > Arthropoda > Insecta > Diptera > Culicidae > Aedes > Aedes aegypti. Next base: position 4,385,513 of record NC_035108.1, read on the forward strand.
CCTCCAGCACCAATTTTGTCGTATCCAAGAATCATTCGAAACACGTGGGATGAAATTCGGCGAAGACTCGACATTTTTTGGAAACGCTGGTTAACCGAATATTTGCCAGTGATCCGTAGACAAGCTAAATGGTTCAGTGAAGTCCGAGCCGTTACTGAAGGAGATTTGGTTTTAATTGCCGATGAGGAAAAACGGAACGGATGGACTCGTGGAAGAGTAATTAAAGTTGTGAAGGACAGTGAAGGGAGAATACGCCAGGCAATAGTACAAACATCAAACGGTCAACTACGTCGTCCGGTGTCGAAGCTAGCGCTAATGGATGTAGAAGGAGAGCATCGTGCAGTCTTGGCTGGCAGCAAGATGCACCCGGGAGAGGATGTTGGCGTAGGACAATGATCGGCAACCCTGCCGTCAGGATGTAAATACGCCCGTCTATACTTTATAGACTAGATATACTTCAGTTGCTTGTCATATCATTCTACCTGTCATCTTCTAAAGAAAGCATTGATCGAACAACATTGTTATAAAGATTTCCCTGAATTTATTACTTTATTTTTATAAATAGTTGCATCCTGAAAATCACTAAAGGTATACGATACGATAATACGATTGTGCAATTATTCTAATTTAACTTAGCAATTCTAATATAGAACCCGACCTACGTGGCGGAACAGCGGATTGAATTTATTGGCCAATTAGCTTGCAAGGCCCACTGAAATAGTAAGTAAGATTGTAGGAGTAAAAATGGATATTAATGGATTTATAATTGTAGTTTTGAAGCGGAATATACGACTATCAAAATCAGTGAGACGACCTTTTATTTGTTGGCCAACAGTTCCTTTTTTTACATGTTATTCATGTTATTGTTCATTGAAACGCCTTAACAAATGTTAAAAGTAATAGGAATTGTGAATATAACTGTTAGTATTTGAATTTACTGCTGAAATCGATAAACTTTTCACAAGCGAAAAGTAAAGAGACGTTTTTCAAAAACTTTTTCTGTACTTTTTACTTCAATTTTACATAAAAATCAATTTCAGCATACTGCTTATATTTGGTGGGAGTCAAGCTAAAAAATATACATGACCACATTTGCTTTAATTTAAAGTCTCTAGAATTTGGAGAAGTCCACCTATGCGAAATCCATTACCCACTTGCCCCACGGTACCTTATTCAAAAGAACTCGTTGAATTTACTATTACCGTCAGTTCTCCTATTAGACACTTCCACTTACTTTACGCCTTTTTTTGCCTTTGTTATCGATAGTAAACCATTTTTAATAGATAAATTTTAGTTTATTTAAAGATATACTTACGTCTATAGTTTAATTTTAATAATACTCAATTATGATTCGAATTGAATTTGATGATTAAAACTTGATGATTGAAACTAGCTTTTCCTCAATAAAATCTCATCGTTAATCTGAAGCATATTTAATCTTATAGTCCTAAATGAATCTTCCTGTTGAAATCACTGAATGTCCAAAACGACCACCTCCTCTCCGAAGCTCTTCAACGTCTTGTACCGATTGGTGTGAACCGCCATATCAACCAGATTGGTATTGGTAAAGTAGTCCAGCAGGACGGCATTGGCCCTCAGACTCCACGGCCCACCGAGCATCGTCATCAGCTTCGGATTGATCAGATTGGCACGCTCCTTGGGCATCATGTAACTCTCGTCGGTGGTCTGAAATTAATTCTGAATTAGTAGGAATTTCGAATCAAATAATTTAATCATTACATAGCTGCTCTGCAAACCCTGCACGCCGTGGAAGCTCCATCCGATGTCTTTCGGTGCATCCGGGTGCTTTTGCGAGAAGAGATTCTTCATGAACTCACCCAACTCGGTGTGCTTGAGGAACGAACTGGAGTGCTTTTTCCATGGCGCCCACACGAGATCGGAAGCTACGAGGGAAAAGAAAGGGAAATGTGCTTTTAGTACTAGAAATGAATTGCATGCAAGTTTGGGCGCAAAATAAGCTTTTCAAGTGGTCAGGGTTCAAGTCGTTTTCTATGTTGCTGTTGCTACATGTGTAGTAGGCCTCGCAGTTAAAGCGTGCGCAGCATACTTCGATGTCCACAGTCTTAAGGCAGATCTCTAGGAGAGTGAGGTTTTAAAATGGATCATAATAAGAAACGACGGTTGACGGTTGTTGAGCCATACTCTCTCAATGAGGGATCTTCGTCGGAAGTTTATTGAAAAGCTAATGCAGCGATGCGCAGATGTTTAGTACGGTGTTATACTCTCGCCTAGCCGGTTCAATTATCGCTGATTGTGCGCTACGTTCTGTCGCAACGAGATGAGTTTACGTTGTTTGTTAGTTTGTATGGTGATATGGATTCATTCCACTTCGGCTGGTTACATTCAGGAGAACGAAGTTGGGCAATATGAACCAACATGGGAAAGTTTGGACTCGCGTCCCCTTCCGCAGTGGTACGACGATGCAAAGGTTGGAATATTCTTGCACTGGGGTGTGTATGCGGTACCCAGTTATGGATCGGAGTGGTTCTGGATCAATTGGCAAGGTAATAAACAGCCTGATTCTATAAATCAAATGTTCTAAGAATGATTTCTCTGTAGGAAGCAAATACGAAAACTATGTGGAGTTCATGACGAAGAACTTCAAACCGGGCTTCACGTATCAGGATTTTGCAAGCGATTTCACCGCTGAGCTGTTCAACGCAACTGAATGGGCCCTGCTCTTTGCCAAATCTGGTGCTCGGTACGTAGTCCTTACCAGCAAACATCACGAAGGGTTCACCTTGTGGCCGTCCAAGTACACCTTCAGTTGGAACTCGTTAGACGTGGGACCTCATCGTGACATCTTGGGGGAACTTTCGACTGCGATCAGGAACAATACCAAGCTTACTTTTGGAGTTTACTATTCGCTGTTTGAGTGGTTCAATCGACTCTATGAGGATGATAAACTTCACGTTTTCCTCAAACATGACTACGTAGACTTCAAGGTGTGGCCTGAGTTGAAGGAGTTAATTACCAAATACAAACCGGAGGTCCTATGGAGCGATGGCGATTGGGAAGCCCCTGATGGCTACTGGAAGGCCAAGGAGTTCTTCACGTGGTTGTACAACGAATCGCCAGTCAGGGACACCATCGTTACAAACGACCGGTGGGGCATCGGAACCCTTTGCCTTCATGGCGATTTCCGTACTTGCCACGACCGTTATAATCCAGGTGAGTGTTTACCACTTTGCAAACGCATCTTATCTCTAAGAAAGGATTTTCTTCGCATCAATCGCATTGATAGGTGTCCTCCAACCGCACAAGTGGGAGAATGCATTGACAATTGATAAGAAAAGCTGGGGTCATCGGCAAGATGCTAGGCTGGAAGATTTTATGACTTCTGAAGAGTTGATTGCGGAGATTGCCTCGACGGTAAGCTGCGGTGGTAACATTTTGATCAATGTTGGTCCCACGAAGTATGGAACGATTGATGCGATTTTCGAAGAGCGGTTGACGCACATGGGACGTTGGTTGAAAACCAATGGAGAAGCCATCTACAAGAGCCGACCGTGGACGTATCAGAACGATACCGCAACACCGAATGTCTGGTACACTTCAAAGACGTTGAAAACGGTGGATGAAGGTGTGAATTTTACCAACGTGTATGCTATTGTACTGAACTACCCGTTCAAAACCAATAGTGTTGTTTTGGGTGCACTAGATAAACATTATGCAAAAATTGTTCAAATCACTATGCTTGGATTCAACACCAGCCTTAAGGTTTGTGTTATGTAAATCAAAATGATCTTTTAATTTGACATTTATTTTCTAGTGGAAACCGATGGAGACAGGAATTCAAGTGGAATTCCCGCCCAAAAACGAAATAGACCGACTGCAGCTACATCTTGCATGGACTTTGAAAATTGTTCTCTCGACTTAGTGTGGACGTCGTTTCTGATGGGAGATATTTGCGCTGTTTAACGAAGGGACGTATGATTTTGTTCCATTTTAGGTTTCCTCGGAAAATAATTTGAATTAAATGACTTAAATTAGTAATATCGATTTTCATTTTGTTATGTAATAATAGATTATCCTTATTTAAAGTTTTGATTTGCTTCAGTCACTTAGCTTAACTAGAAATTTTCAGGAGCTTTCATCAAATTGCTAGATGGATTATTTATCTGAATCGTTTTTCCAATACACCAGAATTATGTAGAAATTCAGGCAAGACCTACTCTAAAAATAATCTCAAAGTTTGTTCAAGAGATTTTTCGTTACAAGGTTTTACCTGTAATTCTTCAGGAGTTCTTCATGAAAAATTCCTTAAATCAGTTTTTCAGAAATGTACACAGGATTTTCTTTGTGACGGCTTCCGGAGGCCATCATTGAATGACTTTTTTTAAAAGATTTTTCCTAGATATTAGAAAGTCTAGGTCAATAAAAGCATCTCAAAGTCTTTAACGATATTAATTTCTATAAGGCTTTCGAAGATTTTTTTATTAATATCTGAGAAGGATCTATAGAAATTTCTGCAGAACTTTGCTCTAGATTATTTTGTTTATAATTACCAAGGAAAGAGCAACATGATGAATAACAACAGAAGAAGTTTTCAAAACCATTCTTTGCCGTACAATAGAATGAGCTTTGGTGCAGTTTTTTTCATATTTCCGCTCATAATTTGTCCATCTTTACCACGCATAGTGAGTTAGTTAATTATATAATCAAGCGGATTAGATTATCGAACAACCCAACAACGAATATCTCAAGGGATTTATGCTTGATCTTGTAAGTGTTGGTCATTTTGTATCTTGAGTATTACCGAGAAATTCGTGGATAGTGTATCGTAATAGTGAAATTTAAAAGGCAGGTAATTATCGTATTTAAGTTAAAAAGGCAGGTAATAATCGTATTTAAGTTTAGACTTTCCCACTCGGGTAGAAATCAGAATCCAAAAACAAGATTATGACTCATGATATCATGATTCCAGCGTGTTTTCGTCTTATGAAAATACACCATGATTTGGACTCATGATATCATGAGTCAGATTGCCGTAACGCAACACACGCGTCATGATTCAAATGCCAAAAATGCTGAGTCGCGCATCCGTTTATGATCGAAAAAATAAAAAAAAAGTTAAAAATAGCACGCATTGAGATTCGAGCCAAGAACCTTCCGATTGTGACCCACGTACTCTACCACTCAACCGCTTCGTTATCTCGAATAAAGAGTGATCGATATGAATGTGATGAAGCAAAGTGCGCCGCTTAGTGTTTCCACACTGGATGCTACGCTTATAAGGAATCATGATTATGACTCCAGGAACCATGACTTGAATCATGGTGTGGGGATCAGATTTTTATCCGTGCAGCTCAATGTTCCTGATACAGAATAGATTATAGCCATAGATGAGTATAGGTCAAAGCCAGACTGCACCACCCTACTACCAACTCGCCCAAACACAATGATAGCGGAACGGCAACGGAAAGCGGAACCGATTCGCCAGCATGAACCATAACATGCTTATCGACTTAGTGTTGGCTCACTTTCATTCATTGACAACCCGGTCGAGATGGTGTGATTCATGCGGACGAACCGGTTCCGCTCATTGTTGTAGCAGGCCTTGGATTATCAAGACGTGTTTTTTTCGACGTCTGACATTTCTTTTCTTTTTCAGGAGGAGAAAATGATTGAGAATTGGATTGATTCAGTTTACGCGCTTTGGAACTGAGGAGAGACATTCCGTCTAGGATTGTTTTCAACATTGTAGGGTGATCGTTTTGTTGCGTGCGTTTGACTGATGAGGATTTCTTTGCGAATTGTTGCGGACGGAGGAGATTTTTTTTTTTGAGAACAATCGAATTTTTCGAAGCTTCTTCTGTTTTTTGGTCTTGTCAAGTGTCCAAGATTGAAGTTGCTTTTTTCAAGGAGAAATAGGTCAAGATTTCGATTGGATTTTGTTAGGTATATTTTTTCTAGTTCATTTTTCTTTCTTTTTAGTTTTAACTTTGATTAATCACTAAACTTTTTATTATTTATTTATATTCCCTACAGTTTTCTCGATATGGAAACTGACGGGGGATCTTCAAATTCTAAAGATGATGATCATTCTGATCTTCCTGCTTCAGATACTAAACCATTTAGAGTTAAAATTCTTCCTTCCACTTTCATTGGTCCTTATCCTGTATATTTTAGAAAGAAGGATAAACCAATTAATGTTCTTTTGATTTCGGCTGAAGTTTACAAAAAATATAAAACTGTTGAAGAAATTAAAAAAAAAATTGCTGGATAAATTAAGGGTAGTTTTTGGTTCTCGTGGAGATGCGAATGCACTCCTAGAATCTAATTTATTTGGAAATTCATACCGCATATAAGCCCCTTGCGATTCATGCGAGATAAATGGCGTAATTTATGACGAATCATTGAGTTGCGATGACATTCGTAATTATGGTTTAGGAATTTAAAAAATAAATCTATTGCTCCCGTCAAAATTTTAGACTGTAATCGTTTGTCTAAATTAACTTTCAATGGGAATGAATCAAGTTATATTCATTCTGATTGTATTAAAATAACATTCGCAGGTTCTGTTCTTCCGGATTTTGTTTCAATTAATAATGTTTGTTTTAGCGTGAGACTTTACTTTCCCAAACTTATGCATATCAAGCATTGTCTTTTATTTGGACACACTTCTACTTACTGTTCAAATAAACCTAAATGCTCCAAATGTGGAGATTCACACTCTTCATCTGAATGTGATAAACATTCTGATGCTTGCATTTATTGTAAACAGACTCATTTTTCTATTAAGGATTGTTCAGTCTATAAAGGTAACCAACAAAAATTTAATCAACAAATTAAATTCAAAAATCGATGTTCCTATTCAGAGATCTTAAAAGCTTCTGGGGATTTTACTTCTTCTAATATTTATGATGCATTATCTGACTATGATAATGATGATTTAAATAATGAGTCTAATCAATTTATATATAAACCTCCCACAAAAAGGAAAAGAGCTAGTTTATTATCTAACAAAAATAATGAAAATTCTGATCCTCAGCCTTCTACATCTTTTGATAAAAATTTTCCTCGATGAAAACTTTGAAAATCCCATTTTGAAAATTTTGGAACAAATTTTATATTTATTAGGATTTAGTGATTTTTGGAAAAGTTTGATTAAAAAATGTTTACCCTTTTTTGCATTTATTTTTGAATAGTTTAATTATTTTGGACCCCTCCTTTCTTCATTGTTTTCAGTGTAATGGCTGCTACCAATAAATTAAATATATTACAATGGTATTGTCGTAGCATTATACCCAAAATTGATAGATTAAAAGCTTTATTATTTAGTCACAATATAGATATATTTTGTTTAAACGAAACTTGGTTAGTGGAAAGTAAACACTTACATATTTAGACTTTTAATATTATTAGAAAAGATAGAAATGTTTCAGCAGGAGCAGTTTTGATTGGTGTTCGTGAAAATATTCAATTTAAATATTTAAATTTACCTTTCAATTTTTCAATTGAATACATTGCTATTTCTGTTAAACATTTGAATAAGGAATATTCTGTGATATGTTTTTATTTCCCTCCAAATTATCCTTTTTCATTATCAGAAATTAAGACTATATTAGATAATGTACCTTCTCCATTTTACATATTAGGAGATTTTAATGCGCATAATTCTGCTTGGGGTAGTAGGAATAGTGATGGTAGAGGTAATTTGATCCTGGATTTGGTTGATGTTAAATTGCTGTTCCTCCTACTCATCATACATGTATTGATTCATCACTTTGTTCTAATAGTCTAACATTCCTTTCTTCTTGGAAAATAATTAATGATCCTAACGGTAGTGACCATTTACCTATTTTGATTGAAGTTTGTAATAATGACAATAGACAATCATCTAATGAATCCCTTAAGCCTGATTTATGTAAAAATGTTGATTGGATAAAATTTTCGGATCTTATTTCATTTTCGTTAACTCATTTTGATTATTCATTATCTCCACTTGATAATTATAAACAATTTTGTGAAATTATAATTAAATGTTTATTAAAATCTCAAAAATATAAAATTACTCCAATTTCTCAAAGGAAAAAATATCCTTCATTTTGGTGGGATAGTGATTGTTTTTTGGCTTTAAAAATTAAATCCGACGCCTTTAAAAATTTTCGTCGTTTTGGATCAAGGGATTTTTTTTTATACTGTAAAGCTGAAGCTAAATTTATTCAAATTACCAAATTTAAGAAAAGGAATTATTGGAGAAATTTTATAGAAAATCTTGATAAAGAATCTTCTCTTTCTTATCTTTGGTCTGTTGCTAGAAATTTAAGAAATTATAATTCTTCTTCTCCAAATATTCAAGAATATTCTGAAGATTGGATTAATAAATTTGCCTCTAAAATTTGTCCTGATTTCGTACCTTGTTCCATAAATTTTAAAAATTGTCATAGATATAATTATTTTCCTGAACTTAGTGCTTCATTTTCATTAGAAGAATTAGATTTAGCATTATCTGTTACAAAAAACACGTCTCCGGGAATTGATAATATTAAATTTCTTGTTTTGCAAAATTTACCACATGATGGAAAAATACATTTGTTAGAATTGTACAATTCATTCCTTTTTCAAAATATTCTAACTTCGGAATGGCGTTCTATTAAGGTTGTCAGTATTGTGAAATCAGGCAAGAATCCTTCATTAGCTGGTAGTCTTAGACCAATAAGTTTATTGTCATGTCCTCGTAAGCTTATGGAAAGAATGTTACTTAATCGTTTAGAATTATGGGCTGAAAGTAATAAATTTTTTTTCTTCTTCCCAATTTGGTTTCAGAAAAGGTTGTAGCACTCGTGATTGCACTGCTCTTCTGGCTTCACAAAGTAATCTTTCGTTTAATAAGAAACAGGATATGGTTTCAACTTTTCTTGATGTTTCTGGGGCTTATGATTCTGTGTTATTAGATCTACTTTTTGAAAAATTAAAAAATTTCTGTATTCCAAATATAATTGCCAATTTTTTATATAATTTATTTTCTTTCAAAATTATGCATTTTTTTCATAATGGCTCTTCCAAATTGATACGATATAGTTATTTTGGTCTTCCTCAAGGGTATTGTTTGAGTCCATTTCTATATAATTTATTTACCAGTGACATATCATCTGTTATTCCGAATGGATGCTATTTTTATCAGTTTGCCGATGATAAAGTTATTTCTATCAGCGTTAATAATAGAGAAATTATTCGTCATTTTATGCAATGTGCATTAAATAATATTGAAATTTGGGCAAACAATAATGGTTTTTCTTTTTCTGTTTCTAAAACTAAATTTATTTTATTTTCTCGTAAGCGTTCTATTGTTAATATAAATTTATATCTTAATGGTCACGAAACTTGTTCAAGTTGATGATTACAAATATCTAGGAATATGGTTTGATTCAAAATTATTGTGGAAAAAACATATTCAATATATTCAGATAATTTGTGCTAAAAGAATAAATTTCCTTAGAACCATAACAGGTACTTGGTGGGGGGCTCATCCTACTGATTTAATTACACTTTACAAAACGACCATTAGATCTATTATTGAATATGGATGTTTTACGTTTGTAAATGCTAGTCAATCGCATTTTTGTAAGCTAGAAAAGATTCAATTTCGGTGTCTAAGAATTTGTTTAAAATTAATGAATTCAACTCACACTCAATCTATTGAGGTTTTAGCTGGATTCATGTTGAATTGTTTTGTGAAAAAAAAAACACCCAATAAATAATTGATGTTTTGAAATGTTTAAATATTATAAATCCAACTTGCAAAATTTTAGATTCATACAAATATTGTTCTTCTTTTAATATTGTTCCCACAATAATTTCTACATTCAATTATAATAATTTTGATATTAATGTTCACTCGTTTCATCCTATGATCGATTTATCGTTATATGAAGAATTAAAACAAATTCCTAGTAATGAGTATTTTCGCTTCGCATCTTTATTTTTTCAGCGTAAATTTGTTGGATTAGATTCACATCAATTTTACTTTTCTGATGGATCATTAATCCAAAATATTGCTGGTTTTGGAGTTTATAATTATTATTCTGCTTATTTTTTCAAATTACAATCTCCTTGCTCAGTTTTAATAGCTGAGCTAACTGACTTGTATTTTACTTGTTCTTTGATTAAAAAATGTTCTCCAAATATTTTTATTATATGTTAAGACAGCTTAAGTAGTTTGAAAGCACTCAATTCTATTAATTTCGGGACCCTAACGAAAGGCGGAAACACGAAAGGCGGAATCACAAAAGGCGGAAACTCAAAAAGCAGACTAACTTAGACATGTAAAAAAAGGCGGAATATAACATAAGGCATAATCTAAAAAGGCGAAATCATTCAAAAATGATTTAAAAATGATTACTTTAGCTTTCAAACCATAATTAGACTGAGTTGTTTAGGTTCCTATTCATATCAGCGTTTTCAAAATCACTAAGCGGACTTAGAATTTCTTTTGAAAAACGGGGTTTTTTGTTTTTCAATTTATATGTAGGTATTATACATAGATGATAGGTAAATACCATCAAATGCCCTCCATTACGCTACGGTGCCGAGAAATATCTTCTCGCACCAGGTTGATGTTAGTTGAAATAACCGATTTTCGCAAGATTTAGCCAATTTTGTTGCTTTTTCTTCTTGGCACTACGCCCCCACTGAGACGCAGTCTGCTTCTCAGCTTAGAGTTCAATGAGCACTTCAACCGTTATTAACTGAGAGCTTTATTTGTCAAAGTTGTCATTTTCGCAGTGTAATTCTACGTCACTAGCCCGAAAGGCACTTGCTCGAAAGTGACATTAGCCCGAATGATGGACAGTCTATTCATTGAAAAAAAAAAAAAAATCTAATGCATTATCAGTGGTTTGTCCTTCTTTTAATCATCGGCTATTCTTTCTGGACTTATCACCTTGAATATGTTAGGCGCCACGAGCCACTAAAGAGCCAGTTCAAATTGATTCTTTTTTTAAACATATATTGTTTCTTCGCCCAATTACTGCTGCTAGTGATATTCAAGCTGCTCATATTCGCGGTTATGTTACGGCACAGAAAAACTGACGTAACAGCTAGAACAATTACCCGTTTGAAACTTTGTCTCGCAAATGTTACTGTCCATTGCTAAAATTGCTGTGTTTGGCAAACCGAGAATCAGGTGCGCAAAAGCGATACGAGCGCTACGACTGGCCAGTCGGCCAACCATAATATATTAGAATTGTGCACAATTTTGCTGTACGATGCACATAATTCGAGTATTCGTCTGTTTGTCCGTGGTTATAGAATGCTCGCATTCCAAAATGCTTCATAGAAGTGCCTCCAATACGGTGCTATAATAGATTTACTACAAACTCTATAATTCGGACCATCGCATTGGCTCATGGAACATCGAGTCATGGAACAGAAATGCTTTGGAGAGTTGTACAGAATACAGAACTGTTAAGTCATATTCTTTACTAGTGTGAAAATCAAATTTGATTGGTTCATTCCTATCGTAGCATTACCACCCAAACAACTAGATCATATTTTAAACTTGTTCGAGGTGGATAGGAATGACCTAGGGAAAGTGTAACAGTTATGGCCATAGTTGTTCCCTATTTGGCCATATGATAAATTTCGAAATCATTCACATTTGGAATCTTTTTGAATGGTTTACCGTGACGGCATTTTTAATACCTCACAACTGAGACACAAAAAATAATTCAAAATTTGAAAACAATTAAATCAACACGTATAGCGAAATAGGGAACCATTACGTCCATCGCTGGTAGACCTACTCTATATCACCTTTTTAATATTGTACACCGTAAAATCTGTTTGAGGGCACCATCATATTAACCATGAAATTTTAGTTTTAGTATGATATCGTGAGTCGTTATAAAGTCATGGAAAGTCGACACATGGAAGTTTCACTGTAAAAGCAAACCACAGAATCACATAAGGCTAATTTAAATTTGGCGGACTTTTTGAACCAACAGAGCAAACGGCCGGCCGTTTGCTCTGCTGGTTCAAAAAGTCCGCCAAATTTAAATTAGCCTTATGTGATTCCGCCTTTCGTATTTCCGCCTTTCGTGTTTCTGCCTTTCGTGATTCCGCCTTTTGTGCGTAGTCGCCTTTTTTTAGTTCTGCCTTTCGAAATTCCGCCTTATGTGTTTCCGCCTTTCGTGTTTCTGCCTAACGTAGGACACCCGTTCTTTGATTAAAAAATGTTCTCCAAATATTTTTATTATATGTTCAGACAGCTTAAGTAGTTTGAAAGCACTCAATTCTATTAATTTCAATTCTAAAACTCATCCCATTATGTTGTTGCTGAAAAAACAATTATGTTATTTGCATTCTCAGGGATACATCATTAAATTTATTTGGGTTCCTGCTCATTCTAACATTTATGGTTATGAGCAAGCTGATTCTTTAGCAAAATTAGGGGTTCGTTGTGGCAGTATGTTCAACAGACAAATTTCTTCGTCTGCATATTTTACAGATTTAAAACAATATTCTTTAAATAATTGGCAGCTTTCATGGGACTATAGTGATAAAGGACGATGGTGTCATTCAATTTTACCTAATGTTAGTCGATTTAGTTGGTTCAAAAATTTTGGTGTCGGAAGAAATTTTATTTGTACATTGTCGTGGCTTATATCCAATCATTATATATTTGTAATAGTTATTTATCGTATCAACATCAATGATTCTAATTTGTGTGATTGTGGTGATGCTTATGAGGATATTGACCATATTGTTTTTCATTGTACGCGTTTTGCTATACCTAGAATTACTTTCTCTAAAAGTTTGAAAATATATCATCGTTTGCTCCCTCAATCTGTTCGTGATATTCTGGGAAGTAAATTCTTAACCTCGTTGAAAATACTTTATAGATTTTTAAATGATGCTTTGTATTTCGTTTGATTCTGCTTCGTTCTTTTTCCTCTCTTCAGGTTTGATGGAAACATTTTCAATAAACTCATTTAAGGATGGCATTAAGTTGTTTTCGAGTCATGGCCCTCTTTCAAGATTTTTGGCTCTGCAATGGATAAATGCCGCCTGAGCCTTTAGATTTATATTTTATTATTATTACCATTTTGTAATGTAATTTTAAAAAGACAAAGAGGTTTTGTGCCTTTTTGAGAAGAATTTCATAAGAAAATCACTCAAAGGGGCTTTTCCCTCTTTCAAAATTTTTATTTTAAAAATAAATAAAATAATAACCAGTACCGCATTCCGTTGCCATTCCGCTATCATTGCGTTTGGGCCTTAATAAGCTGTTGTCTTTTGAAGTGTTGTGGTAACCCTATTCTTGAGTGCGGAAATTCCCTGCCCGCGAGTTTTGCGAGGTGATCGTGCCGACCCTGAAGCCTTTGATTCAGGGAGTCTCTGTACTGCTCTCGGCCGACCTACACGATAATTACAATCTGTGAATCGAATCTGCTGATGATTCTTACTGGAATTTCGTCAGGAGCTTCTCAATAAATAATTCTCAGAATTCTCATGAAATTATAAGCATATTCCTTGTGTGACTTATCCAGAAATTCCCACACGATCTTCCAGTGTTCTTCTTCTTTGCGGCGTCCCAACTGGGACAGAGCCTGTGTTCTTATGATCACTGCTACAGTCATTAACTGAGAGCTTTGGCATGTGTATATCACGTGACAGGCACGAAGACACACTATTCTCTGAGAAGTCGAGAAAATTTCCTTTCCGAAAGATCTTCGAGTGGCAGTATTTGAACTCATGATCCTCAGCAAAGGCGCGTCCATGTTCGAAATCATGAGTAGGATAAACGATGGCAAATAGTTTGTGCACAGTGAAGCTTACTATATTAAAGGCGCTCAAACACAAAGGAGTGTAAGGGACATTTTGGTCGCCTTTGAATTGAGTTAAATTGAGAAAATTCTACTGTTTCCAAGCGTTCTAACGATATTTGGAGATGATTATTCCGCTAAACAGAAAAAATGAATTAGAAAAAAAAAACGAAATGAAACAGAAAAAACAATTCTTAGAAGACTGACTTGCATTTTGTTCGGAAAAAAAAATCAAAGTAGATGTTTTAAGAATAGATTTTTGTCACTAACAACTATTTGCTTCTAACCCCTTCATTTTCATGCCATTACTTCAGATATTACTCAGGAAATTTCAAGAGGAGTTTATTTAGTTCATCTAGTGATGTATCCTAACCCCAGGAATTAAACCTGGATTTTCCCATGGAATCACAGAAATGGAACTTCCCAAAGATTATTTTAGAAGTCATCTAAATTCCTCCAACAATTATTTGAGAAAATTTTCATGAAAGTCCTCGCTCCTCCAAGATTTTATCCAGTGATTAATCCACCAACTTCCCTGGGACATCCTCCAAGATTCTCGGTCAACACGTCTACAGAAATTCAATCAATAACTTCTGCAGAAATTACTACAGATACCTACAGTACCTATTTCTAACGAAAATCATAGAGAAACCTCTGATCAAACTTGTGTAAGTATCAAAGTAACCTTTAATTAACAACGATCTCTGAAATCATTCCTGGAATCTTCAGGAAGTTTTAGGAGATTTCCTAGATAATTTGCTGAAAAAAATCAATAATGGAGTGGTGTTTATATGTCACGAAATGGCTTGAGAACGGATGAACGGATTGACGTATGATTTGCACTCGACAAGGGATGCAACATGATAGTGCGATAAATTTGGAAAGCCTCCGGAATAATCGGGAAACCGGGAGAAGACTAAGTAATGTGTCATTTAGTATGGGGAATTACATAATATTTTACAATAGCCTACTTGATGGCAATACGAAGTTTGCAGGGACCACTAGCCGTAAAAAAACAATCGTATTTCTCGAAAAATCATTGAACAAAACCTCCAAAGAAATTTGTGTAGGAAAGATCAAAGGAATTATTAGAAAAAATACCGTAGTAAACTGGTGCGAAATTTTAATTTAACATTTGAAGATTGCATGGCTATTTTTTGAGAAACTTTTTCAGAAATGTTTGGTAAAACTGCAGGAGCAATACTTGGATGAAATGCATTTGTTCGAAGAACCCTTCAAGGCATTTTGGGTTTCTTGGAAGAAACTTGGATGAATTCTTAAAGGAACCCATATGAACAGACAAAGGAATTTTTGTATGGTTTCTTAAAAAAAAAACCTTGAGCTATTCTTGCTTTTCAAACACTCTGGAATAATGTTTGTGGATGTCCTGTAAATCTGTAGCATTTTTCGAAGATCTCTTAGGGTCTGTTGTACTACAATAGATCAAATATTGGTCGCAGTGGTTTATGTTCCGAACAGAAAAAAAAGGGTCTGTTGTTACTCTGTAGAATTTGGTTGAAGGATTAGTGAAAAAAATATTGTAAGATAGGGTCGATGTACCAATAGCCGCATAGCTAAGAACAAAAATTCGTATAAAATCGAAAAATAAAGCTAGCGTCATTATTTTTACATCATCTGATAGCTTTTTATCTTGGTTTTGTGGGGAAAATATAAAACATACGAAAACTCAAATATTTGTATTTATTATCGCGTGTGCCACTATAGGAACACATGTGCCTATAGTAGCACTATTTCTAATATCTGTTCCTATAGTAGCATTAGCATCACGGCGTCGGCAAAATACTTATCAAAACTGTATTTTTACAAAACATTTATATTTTTCCTATAAAGTGTGGATCTTAAGCTTTCGATTGATGTAAAAAAGTTATAATTTAATCAATTATTTCGTATAATAAAAAATAGTTTCTCTCAGTAGTGCTACTATAGGAACAATAGGTTTACTATAGGCGCAAGGGAGCTCAAATTTTAAGCAAAAATATTTTTTTCGATCATACTTTGAGCAAAATCAAGATGGTACTTAGATAAATAGGTCCTGACCTTCATGTCAAAAAATGTTTTGAAAAGATTTATAGCAAAACGGCCGTGAAAAGTCACTAGTGCGACTATAGGGGACTGTCCACTAAGGGAACACCGGCCCTAGTTTTTATAATACAAAAGAAATCAGAGTAATAACTGAGGAAGTTTCTGGAGGAAGCAGCTTTGAAGTTGCCAAGGACTTCCTGGAGCAAATTCTGCAGCAATTCTTTGAAAAATTGGTGGGCGAATTGTTGAAGAAATTTCTGGAGAGATCCCTGTAGGATTATTGAGGTCAAATTAGGGCCCTATTTTATAAGACGAGTCGAACAAAAACTTCTCGACTGGAGTCACTGTTTACCCAAATTTTTGCTCGACTCGGCTCTGTCACTCGAGCTAATCGACAGTTGTCACTCATGTGACTGCATTACTATGGGAGTGGACGGGTGATATCTGAAATATGCATGCTTACTTTGATCGACAATGACTACAGACGAGTCACATTAATTAGCTCGACTTATAAAATTATTCTCAACTAGTGGTCCCGGCAAACTTCGTCTTGTCATCAAGTAGGCTGTTGAAAAACGCCATGCAAGTCCCGTGTAGAAAATGACAGCTTAGTACTCTTCCGTTTTCCCCACTATCCCGAAGAATTTCTTAAACTTTTTTTTCGCACAAACACGTCGGAGCTCTGGACGAATTCAACAGTGAAAGAATCATGTAAGTCCAATCACCCGTTCTCAAGCCATTTCATGACATACAAACACCATTCCATTTTTATTTATGTAGACAAGTGAGCCCGGCAAACTTCGTCTAGCCATCAAGTAGGCTGTTGAAAAACGCTATGGATCGTCCCATTCAAAATAACAGTTTCGTTCTCGCTCGTTTTTTCCGACTTTCCCGGTGAATATTCTGGGATTTTTATACACACAAACACGTCGGAACACTTGACGAACAAAACGGAAAAACAATCATTCAAATCGGTTGACCCGTTCGAAAGCCATTTCGTGACATACAAACACCACTCCATTTTTATTTATATAGACTAGTGGTCCCGACAAACTTCGTTTTGCCATCAAGTAGGCTGTTGGAAAACGTCAAGAAATTCCCCATACAAATAACACCTTAGTCTTCTCCCGTTTTCCCGATAAACCCGGCGACTTTCCCAATTTTTTTCTTCGCACGAACACGTCGCATCTCTTGAGGAGTGCAACAGTGAAAGTCTTGCGGTAATCCGTTGGACCGTTCTCAAGCCATTTCGTGACATACAAACACCACTCCATTTTTATTTATATAGATGATAGGGGAATTTGATACAAAATTCTTGAAAAGCCTGCTCAACCGATTAAAGTCCCTGAAGGTCGTTCTTTCCACGAGCCAGAACTTTTGGGGGTCATGCACAAACCATGTCACGTTTCACTATGCATAAGAATCACATGAAAAACATTATCGTGTCTTCTTCCCCACATGATAATAAGTACGACGTTGATCGAGCGTGTATGGATATTGAACATATGATAAATAATTATATAGTTATATTCAATTAGTTTAGTTAGTCAATAAGTGTAACTTATTTTTCAAGTTTTCTGTTGATCTTGTTTTTTTTTGTTGAACCATGGGTAGGACAATTATTTGACTGTCCTACCCAGCTGTTTCTGTGCGTAGTACATGTCCTACCCACTTCCCGCGCCACTGATCCTCAGTATGTTCTTACTGCGTAGCTTTGCGTTCACCAGAACCGCTATATAGGCCACACCCAGACAACCAGAAATCGCATGAAACTTCACGTTGCAACTCGTTTATTCATACTAATTACATCAAACCCGCAAAACACCGTGGATAAACTCGTCAGATTGATGACCTTCCTCGCATAAAACACTTCTTTTCTGAGTTCACTTGTACATTTTGTTTCGTCTCATACACTCGTACAAACAAAATCGGATCACTCCGTAGCAGCTGTCAAATCAACATTTGTTATCATAAGTTAAGTTGGATAAGATCACAGGTTAGTTCGGTAGAAAATTTATACACTCGCATTGTATGTTATTATTCATCACAGATTATATATGCACGCATATCGCCTCCACTTTTGTACGTAGAAGGCCTTTTCGCGACATCTTATAAGTGAAATGTTGCACATACAAAGCCTCCAGGTGATTTCGTTATACGTACGTTTTGGTTGTCTGGGCATCTTGCAGTGTCCTACTCAAGTTGTTCTTCAATGAATTTCAATGAGTTTTTTCTGTGATTTCACCAAAAATTGTCCAAGAAGTTGCTGGCGATTACATATTTAGTAAGTTATTCTCGAAATATCTAAAATCCCTTCAATAATTACAGTTTCAGTACATTTTGAACTCTAGAAGCCGACAGCCATGCCTCCAAACTTTACTTTTTTTGTATAGCAAAATGGTCATTGCGTATTTGCAGGCGTTTATCTATAATTATTTGATTATTTTCTGGATTTATACTGGAAACTTCTTCTGCGATTTTGAAAAAAATGGTAAATATATTCATAGGCATGATTCTTTCACGATTATCAGGTAATTACCATCAGGATTATCAATGAATCTTTCATGATTGTCTTCAGGAACACGTCTATCAATTTTTCGGTAAAATCCTTTTCAGAACTTTCCAGAAGTTTACAAGCTATACGAATTTATTCTGGGAAAGTATTCATTCTTGTAGAGGTACCTCCTACCTTTACTTCACAGATTTGACAAGAAATTTCTCCCGAAAAGTTTTTCACAAATTCCTTTAGTAAAAAAACATCTCAACATTCCTCGTGCAGTACACCAAGTTGTTGGTTCAAACATATAGGGGGTATTCTATGCAATTATTATATAAATTTTGAAGATAACTATATTCAATGTTCACCGAAGTCGAAGGAAGTGTTGCATGCTCTACATTCTACCGACGCATAAATGTTCATGTTGCTGGCAATACTGTTGAAAAAGAATTGAAGAAAAGACAAAATATTAACATTTCAGCAAGATTAGAATAATGGAATGGTCAGCAAGGTTGGAATAAACTTCCACTGATTGATGTACGGCAATATCAATTGGGAGCTGCCAACACTGCTCAAGTTAAATTGATTAAATTCATGTAGCAGTTTGTTAGGTTAAGCAGGCATAGGCAAAGAGTTGATCAGGTTAGCACAGCCTTAGATTGTCATTTATTGTACATTACCAATCGAGACACGTAATAAACAAGACGTTAATATTAAAAGCTACGATCAACACACCCAACATTTTAAATTTTCTGCTAGTTATATAAATCAAATCTAAAGCAAACTTGCAGCACAGACAACAATGTAATAATTACGAAATATGGATTTGTATTATGCGTTTTATTATGTATTCTGAGATTTTGGAGATTTTTAATAGAATACAATACAATTTCCCGGAAAGATAGCTTCCGGATACTTCATTGCCCGGAAAAAAGTTTCCCGGAAACCATTCTATTAAAAAATATCAATGTCCAAAACAATTTTTAACAAAGGACGTATCGTTTGAAAAGGCCATGCATAATTGCATCGTCACTTTTTCCATGCTAATTTTATATAGGGTAGAATCACCAGTTTTAGCCATATCGACAGTCGTTGCCAAGTGGGTTATACACCTTTTAACATAGCAAATCTTCTTGAAATATTTCCTGTTCAGTTGACCCCATTCACGTGATAGAGTTACATTCATTCACTACCCAGACAAACAGAGTAACGAATCTACCTTTTGCGTTATGCGATGCTTATATATGCAAAGTTTCACGTTTAAGATGTCGCGAAATGGCTTTTATACGTATAAAAGAGGAAGCGATTTACAGGCATATTTTATGTGATGAAAAATAACATTCAATGGGACTGTGTAGTTTTTTTTGCGAACTAATTGGTACTCTTATACGAGTTAATTCATGATAACAAAGTTGATTTGACAGATTGATCGAACTTACTTCGTACCTTTCGCACCTTTCGCACCTTTCGTGACCCAGGACACGATGAACGAACAGGTGTACATGAAAGAGTGCCTCCAGAAGCGGCTGCTTCCTCTCCTGAAGGCCCACAACGTCCCAACAATCTTCTGGGCGGATTTGGCCTCATGCCACTACTCCAAGGAGGTACTGAAGTGGTATGCGGACAATAAGGTCAATTTCGTGCCGAAAATGTTCAACCCTCCCAACACTCCGGAGCTCCGTCCAATCGAGAAGTACTGGGCGATTATGAAGTAGCACCTTCTTAAACGACCTAAAGTAGTGAAGACAGCCGAGGAACTGAAGAAAGTATGGGTTTACATGCAAAAAACGGTTGATTCACAGGTTGTCAGGTTTATTAGATTTGTGCTCTTGTAAATTCGAGATTTGTAAGAGTTTTGAATTTTGTAAATTTTGGGTCACCCTACTGTACCATCGAATTTGCGCGACTTGATTGATGGAAATTTGTTTTTTATATTTATTTTTATGGTTCATGTCTGACCTTCACATAATATAATAAATTTTGTCTGTCATATAAGTGTAGTAATTCAAATACAGTGAGTTTTGTTGGAAAGTGTGTGACAAAGATATGTAGCGGACTTTAGGGCAAGTGTGCCAACCCTGCTTTTTATTAAAAAAAAACTACAAAATATATTTTCTCTTTTATCTTAACAATATGTTTCCTTATAGTTCACAATACAATGTTCAAAATATGATGAAAAAATTGCTATATTTTTCACGTATTTACATCGACTTTTGTAAAAACAACCAAATATAATAGAATTTTTATAAGATTTCGTTGTTTTTAAATAAAGGTCATGGTGAAAGGTAATTTATTACCAGATTTTTCTAACGTACTGCACATTTTAAAACTATTCAAATGCGTAAGTTATTATGGCGTTTGAACGAAAAAAGTATTAAGTTTTGCATAAAAATGTAGAAATCATCAACAAAATCATAATAATAAACCAAAGTGAGGCACCAGTAGTGGTTTCTGAAGTTTAGTAAGCGAATAGCTGACATTTTTGTCCCAAATATTCAATAATAGGTTACATGTTTTTCAGCGTGGTATCTACCGTTTTACTTATCTACAAAGAAAACTGATGATTTTCATCAAGTCTGCCTTGATTGTCGTTGGCAAACTGTAATTATCTTGCAGTATCATATTTTTTTGTAGTATCTGTGCCTCCTTCCCAGGCTCAAACCATTTCGACTTAAGGTGAAGATAAATCGAAGCCAAATTTTTAAGAGAACAAATCTAGAGAACCAGACAGCGCACAATGGTCCGAAGGCGGCCAAAACCTCAAAAATCAAAGTTGTTTTATACAAACAGTAATATTTTTCCCGACTTCCTTAACACTTCTGTGGTTCAAATCCAACGTTTGAAGCAAATTCATTGGAATTTGAATTTTATACAGCTCCTTGAGTGGACTGTGGACATGATTTTTCAAGAAAATGTATATTTGCGATCTGTATTTCACAAGCTATTTCTGAATTTAAAGAGAGCTCAAGCCGCAATGGTGTCTTCAGAGAAGTTGTTTGTATATACAAAAAGTACACCTGAGTTGAATAAAAATTGTAATTGAATTCATACAAAATGAATTATAGTTAAAATTGTTCAAAAAACGAATTATTTTTTTAGAAAAGTACCCTAAGACATTAGTAGCCCACGAATGCCCGCTATGGGAATAAGTTCATTCGAAAGCTTAAAACAAGAGCTTTCAAGTAGGATGGAATTTTTTTGCGAAAACTTGCGATAGACCACTTTCAACGCGTTTGAAGGTGTATGGAGTGCAATTCTAATTAAATAATAATAATCCCGTGATACGCTAGTACGTGCATTGCAATCGCAGTAGCCATGAATTGCATCCCGAAAAGGAACGAAAAATTCGCTCCTATATTCTTCTTCTTCATCTTCTTTCTGGCGTTACGTCTCAACTGGGACAATTCCTGATTCTAAGCAGGCAGGTGTTCTTATGAGTACTTTCCGCAGTTTTTAACTGAGGACTCTCTTTGCCGATTGACCATTTTTGCATGTGTATATCGTGTGACAGGAACGATAATACTTTATGCTTGGGCAAGTCGAGAAAATTTACTTTACCAAAAGACCCTCGATTGGTGGGGTTCAAACCCACGATTCTCAGGTTGGTATAGCTGAATAGCTGCGCGTTTACCGCTAGGACTCTCTGTCCTTATGTATACAATATTTTGGTATCATACCTTAAGTAAATATTGTCCACACCTATATTTGATATTATTACGGTATTGAAATACTTTGAATTTAAATTTGAACTGTCACTAAATAATATATCACACATTATCTCGGCTTATTTCGATGGTTGAACGAAACTATTTCCTTCGACATGCAGCCTCCAGATAAAATTGAACAAATTGGAAAAATCATTCTCTACGTGGAATTGCTTTTCCTGTTAAAACAAGTATGATAACCGACTGAAGCTATAGACATGACAATCATGCTGAAACTGATTAATTGGATGAAACTTGCATCAATGCAGGGTTAGATATTTATGGACAAATTTTCACATTTTTTCAGGCTTCACATAAATTTCAACATATTTGTTTGAGTGATTTTCCCAAATACGAATTCATCGTAGTGATTTATTTTACAAATTTGAAAAATTGGCGTATTAAATAAATAAGGTGGAAGATATGAAAGCTCTACACAAAAACCATCATAAGCAAATATGTTCATCTCATCTGAATACGACACGAGATGAACATATTAACTCTAATGAATAGTTTATATTTTTGTCAAAAATTTCACTTTAGTCTAGTTGTATTTACTATTGGAGTTGTGCATGGAAAAATTAATCAAAAATATTGAAATTCAAATAATACCTGACGCGCTGTGAAAATTTCATTTGAATCCGTCAATGAATAACTGAGAACTATCCTGTCCAAGTTGTCATATATATGATTTCAGCAATATTAAAGAGAGTTTGAGGTTTTGGCCGACATTTGTTCTAGATCGAACCACTGTGCAGCGGTTCAAGCTGAAATTTGATCGATTTGTCATCGCCACCGAGTAATCAATCGATTCAAGTTTTCAGCTTGAAACGCTGTCTAGTTCTATAGATTCGTGCTCTTGAAAATTTTAGGATTGGCTTTATGCTTAAACCACGACGTACAAATTAACAAGGC
This sequence comes from Aedes aegypti, assembly GCF_002204515.2. Taxonomy (NCBI): domain Eukaryota; kingdom Metazoa; phylum Arthropoda; class Insecta; order Diptera; family Culicidae; genus Aedes; species Aedes aegypti. The sequence goes on from NC_035108.1 coordinate 4,408,465, forward strand.
AGGCTCTTTACTGGTGTAAACATCGAATTTGATTGTAAACGTCACTCCTGTCGTACTATATACCATCCGGACAACTAGATCATTTTTTTCAAAAATTTGTTCGAGATGGATAGGAATGACGTCGTGAAGAAACTATCAGTTCACAGAATATTGCTTTCAATATAGGCTGTGAACCATTTCACCAGTTCGTTTAACTTTTAGTTAAAATTTGACAGCTTGATAGTTATTTACCCTCCGGTTAGAAATAACCCTGCTCTGGAGCATGGTTAAACTTGACAGTTCGAAAGTTATTTTTTGCTCCCGTGAATTTGAGAATAACTAACCATCTGTCAACTTTGTTCTGAAATAACTACTCGACTGTCAAAGCTCAAATGCGTCGACTGCGATGTTCAATTTAACCTTTTGAGGGGAAAATAACTATCGAAATGTCAAATTTTAACTAATAGTTAAACGAACTGGTGAAACGGTTCACAGCCATAATACACCGTGCCTGCTGTTTCGTTCAAGAAAAGTAAAGAATTTGAAATGTGATTTTCTGGACCATTTCTGGGAAGAAATTTTCCACGCATCGAGATAGGCGATTACTTTTCTTGTCAGTAGCAAACCAGCCTTTAAACCAGGCCTGTCCAACGTTCGGCCCGCGGAGGGTTCAATGATTCTTCTCATATTTGGCCCGTTGGCTATTCTACCAACCGGAAGTTAAATAGAGCATACCAAGACTAACCGTTTTTATTTACAATTTAGTTTCAAGCTAACATTTTAGCTCGGTAATTGTTTATTTTGTTAATGATTTGAATTATTAATTTAGGAAGCTGGGCATTTTGCAGCTAGATTTAAACACTGCCGATTGCAGTTTTTTTAAAGGTTAAAATTGTTCTACTCATAAATCTGACTTGAGGTAATGATTTGAGGTTCATTGTGAGAAAAAACACAAATATCAGATTAATATTATTGGGATTACAAAAAAAAAAATGTTTCTACCGTGCCTTCTTTCAACATTCAATGAATTAAACGTGAACATAACTCATTGTCAAAAGGATACATTTTCAAACAAAATTTCACTAAATCAAGGCTCAAATTTTTACAGAACTTTGGAAGTAAATTTTACCAACAGCTGGGCGTGATTTAAAACGTTATTTTCTAAAATCCTGGGAAAGGTTACCATATAACACCATGTAGGATTTTGACTGAATCTAAAGCGAAAAAATATAGAGTATTAAGCAGGTTTGTTGTTATATACTGGTAAGCATTCACAACGTTTTCAAGAAAAGTTTCTGGAATGAGTATTGGGTGAGATTCTGAAGGAATCCTAGACACGATTTTTATGAAATCATTAAAATTCCAACCAAGATTTTCGTAAAAGCTTGTTCAGGGTTTTAAAATATTGTGGGCCATTCTGAAAATACTAGGTTGGGTTCTGGAAGTATTCGGAGTATGATTTTATACAATCCTGGGCATTATTCTCACAGGGTTTTACATTTCTGGTGTACTTAGAACTTTCAAAATATGCTGGAATTTATTTCATAATTTTCCAAATGAAATTTGCTTCGTTCACCAATATGACAAAATATTTCTTGAACTTCGTTTACTAACTTTTGTCACATGATGTTTATTTTATGAGAACATTATAAGTGACACAACATTTTGGAACGAAAATACATCGAATCTAAACCTTGAAATTCCAACAGCACAAATATAGGGAACTAAACAACCATTCGAGCTGAAAATTTGGTTGAATTGTCATCTGCTGACGGTAACCAGTCGATCAAATTTACAGCGAACGATTGTCATGATTTGTGGTTTTGAAAATCCGAGGTTTGGTTTTGTCAGACTTCATGCATATATTTAACCGTCCAAAAATGTGGCCCGCCATACAATTTTTCTTTTACAATTTGGCCCGCAGTTCAAAAAGGTTGAGCAAAGAGAAAAGAGTTAGCTTTCTCGCGATCACACAAAATCTCTTTTCTTGAACTCCGACCGCCGACAACACGCTGGACATAAATTAGATAATGACCCGTTGATCAACATTGCCGTCGCGTTTCGCCGGCTCAATTAGAGCAGAAATTGTAGCAATGATGACGTTCTAACTTAAACCCGCTCCCTTTCAGTTCACTTTTATTTAGCTCTGTTCATGTCTGCAAGTATACAAACTCACCATTCAAACTGGCCGCATGATTGTACGTCACGAGGATGTACTTTCCCTCCCGTCGCATCTGGTCGATCGTCAGGTGGAAGGACTCGGTGTCGTCATTCTGCTCATCTCCAAAGTGCGGCCTGTGGTAAATCAGGTCACCCAGCTCCTGCTCCAAGACCTGCAGAAACTCTAAGTGCTGTTCCGGATGGTTGTGGAATCCCAGCGGGAATCGACGGAAGTCCATCACTAAGGTTTCTTCTGAGAGAATCGCAAAGCGACGGATGTCATGAAGGATCGGTACGATCCATCCCACGCGATAACTTTCATTCATGATCCAGAAATTGCGCGTTCCATTGTGGGATGGGTGGTAGCCGACGGAGAAGTCCAGATAGCGAATGCCAAAAACGAGCTGTGTCCAGATATCCAGATCTTGTCGGTAGCCAACGCGTTTCAAGAATATATGGTTGATATTGGCTTTGGTTTGGTAGCAGGCTGAGCAATGAGTTCCCGGGAGGAAAAGGTCCTTCAGAGAAACGTTGCCGATGCTGCGCTCTGTGAACATCCAATTCGGTTGGATTTTGAGGCAGTCGAAGGTCTCAAGTTCGTTGTCCCGATTGTGACCAACCAGGTAGAAGTCGAAGCAAAGCGGCTTAGCTCGACGTTTCGGGATGTGACGAAGGACTTCGTCGTAGCCCCATCCTCCCGGAAGGCGTGGTTTACCGAACTTAAGTTCTGTTACAATTTCTCCGGATTTTTGGCCTTCTACATAGATCTTCACAACTGGCGGAGACTCTGACAATGCAGGATTATGAGTGTAGAGTCCTATCCAATTGGGTGGTGTTTCACAATCTGGACCCCAGTTTATAACGAGCGACGCATCCTCGATATGTCTCGCAAGTGAGGATAATGTCAAAAACACCGGACACGAATGACTTCGCACTTGAACTACTCCAATGATCAGCAAAATCCCGACAAAGTACCCCAATTTCATTCTGAAGGAATTTTCGTTCTAATCTAACACGTCTTATGGGCTCAAGCTCCTCGCAATAACTGAGAGAGATTTGCGGGTCGATAATCGCCGGTAGCATGGTCAGTTAGTCAGTTGGCGGATCGTTGAATGCAATTTTGGGCGGCGAGACGGGAAGTGTCATATCTTGAGACGGTCGCGGAATGGTCACTGCCTGTGACGCGGTGTGCGTGCGATTATTTGGAGGATTGCCACGACGAAGGGACACAAAACGAGTGGCTTTAATTGAAGAAAATTTGTATCATCGTCGTCGGTTGAGTGGCGGAAAACGATTTCTCGGAAGTTTGGGCGTTCGTTGATGCGTGAAATCGTTCTGTCGAAAATGTGATAACCACATGCGGTTGATGCGGTTTCATTGTTTGATTACACGACTCCATATTGTAGTGCATCAAGAACTCTTTTACATGCTAGACAAATTATATAAAAAGGCATGACAAAAACAAATTCCAGAAAAAAGACCAGTCACTCACTGGAAAGAATGCTACAAAATTAATCAATTATCCAACGATCGTTTAGATTAAGGTGACCAGACGTCCCGCGTTTCGCGGGACAACGCAATTTTCAAAATGATATTACTGCGTCAAATTTAGATGTTCGACTAAACTGAGAAATTAGATCATGATTTAGACCTAAAATGTTTGTAGAATGCACATCCAATACGAAAAATGTTTGACTGGGAACGAGATCTGACAGGGTGTCCCGCGTTTCGCGGGACATATATGGTCGCTTTAGTTTAGATATTAAGTAAGTTAAAATTAAAAATTGAAAACAAGAATCTCAATATAGGAGAATTATATCAAAATTGTGGTTTTCGATTTTCAATTTTTAATTATACAGTCGCCTCTCTACATCTCAATATCGAAGGGACCATCGAGATAGGGAGAGATCGAGACAAAGAACAAATTTTTGATGAATACTAGATTGAAAAACACTCCGTTGCCAAGAAAGTAATACAGTTAAACCTCCATGAGTTGATGTTCCATTACTCGATATCGACTCATGGAACCATACTAAAAATCAAATTTCATGGTTACTACGATGGTCCCCTCAAACAGCTTTCCATAGCATTTCTGTTCCATGACTCGATATTTCCATGAGTCTATGGTCCCTTCAATATTGACTCATGGAGGGTTGACTGTACACAAACAGACGTCATTTTGCGCTCCTACCGTTTTGATTCGAATCCCAGATAGCTTCAAATTCCGGACACTCTACTTTGTATGGGAAAGATTTCACTCGAAATGTTTCAAAATGTGCCGTCAAAAAGTTCCCAATTTGAAAGATGATTTTTATAAACATTATACATAGCAATCCATGAAAATTTACAATGATCAGTTCTGACGTCTTTCTAACGGGTTAGTGCCTGATTCTGATTGTGTTTTTCAAGTGCCGTCCGAAATTCGAATCAAAGTGTCCGAAATATGAAGTGAAAGTGCGGTTGTGTCCGGAATAAAAATCATGAAGAAGCCGAACATTTTTATTGATAAAAGTGAATCGAGGATGTGGAATCCAAATCTTCACCCACTATTCGAAACATAAGTGTTTGCAAGGCCTAATTACGCTAAAGCTTTGTACAGAACGATTCAATTTATATGTGTAGCGAGTAGTTGTACTTCAATGAAGTCTTAAGTGTCCGTAATATGAATCAAAACGGTAACTTGCTTTCAATCCCGAAACTTTGGTCTAGTAACCTTCGATATTGGTCATATCGACATACGGAGAGAAAATTGAGAACAAAGAATCAACAGAAACACATCGAGATATGGAGATATCGAGATAAGGAGGATATCGAGATATGGAGAGAGAAAATGTATGCAGACTGAAGGGACCTATGAAATCATCGACATAAGGAGAGATTTCGAGATGTAGAACATCGAGATGTGGAGAGTCGACTGTATAATGTTATTTTATACATACATTATGTATACGCTTGTTTCTAAATATTGATTTTCATTTCGTTTATTTCCAATCTTTTTTGTTATTTTTCCTGTTTCTGTTTAGTTCCTCACATTATCTATAAACTCATTGTAGAAGATATGAGTTTCGCTTTTTCAACAAAAACGATTTTTTTGCATTTTGAAGACAAAATCTTGTAGGTGCAGAGCTACAATTGAATCAAAAGTGCCAAGAATAGGATCCGACTCCTACTAGAAGATTTTTATCATGAGTTGACTTAAACTTCAGGTGCTGTTTGAGTCGTTTTTCAACATTGACCATCTGTATTATATAAGTTAAATATGTGGGTCTAAGAGGCTTGTTCCTCCGTTCCGACCACAAATCATAAATATTAACAAGAACAACTACAATATGGCAGATCATAACCCTATTACGCACGAAAAAGTGTTCTGTCGGCATTACAGGTTGGATTGCTGATATTGGATCAAAATGAAATTTTAGGTTTCACAATTATTTTAAAAATGTGTCAAAACTCAGTAATATTTTATTTTCTATGTTAATAGACAAGACTTTAATAGAGTTAGACTTAGGCAGCAGTACCACGACAGCATGAACATACATATTTTCGAATGGCCTCATAGCTGCCTGGAATTTTGAATTTGAGTTGAGAACTTTGGAGATGGTTTCGACCGTGATTGTTTTGTATTATTTGTATTTTATGGCTGTAGCGGTCATGAGACTCAAACGAATAGGTGCATAGGCGTCGCAAGGGAGCGACAAGATTTATCGCCTGTGTTGGTAGCAAAGCTCAAAGCTTTGAGCCAACCCTTTTCCAGTAGAGAAGCTAGGCAAAATACAGGACGCTTCGATGCTTACTGACTTTAAAATGGCTTGCTCAAATTTTCACCACCTAATTAAATTTCAATCTTGTCGCTCCCTTGCGACGCCCGTTGCATGACCGTTGAGAACTTTGCAACTAGAAAAACATTTGATAAGATCCTGGAAAAATCAAAGATTTATATTTTTTGTTGATATGATTGATTGCATACTGTTGACATTTTTTTCAGTTTTTTGGAAAATATTTGATTTTACAAACCTTTTTTAGATTTCCCGTGAGGTCATTAGTTGTTATTTGGCAATCTATGTTAAATTCCCATGAAATGTATCTAGCCTTTTACGCTAGCATGCCATAAATGTTCGAATCACCCCCATTGAGCTAAGTATGCTGTTCCGCTCAAGAAAAGTAAAAATTTCTGCGGAAGAAATGGTCAAGAAATTTTCTACAGTGAGCTCCATTTGAAATGACATTTCTTTTCAACTGCGTACTGCGATCAAAGAAAAATGCTTTTCTTGACCATTTCTTGCAAGAAATTTTCCACGCGAGATAGGCGATTACTTTTCTGTTGAAGTGCATACCTCGCTTTAGACATTTCTTGCAAACACCTTTGGCTTTGGTTCAAATTCGTGTTGAAGAAGCTCCAAACTGAATTCTACTAGGATCTTCTTCTTCTTCTTTCTGGCGTTACGTTCCAACTGGGACAAAGCCTGCTTCTCAGATTAGTGTTCTTATGAACACTTCCACAGTTATTAACTGAGAGCTTTCTTTGCCGATTAACCATTTTTGCATGTGTATATCGTGTGGCAGGTACGAAGATACTCTATGCCCTGGGAATCGAGAAAATTTCCTTTACGAAAAGATCCTCGACCAGCGGGATTCGAACCCACGACCCTCAGCATGGTCATGCTGAATAGCTGCGCCGTTTACCGCTGCGGCTATCTGGGTCTACTAGGATGCAACATCCTAAAATATGTGCCGGCTTTCACTGCTAGCCAAGTCACTTTTATCATTCTATTTTGGAACTAAGACAAGACGTGTCAGGTCAAAGTACAAAAACGAAAAACTTCTCATTGGTCGTTTTGACAAAGACCTACTTTCACATCGTTAAGTTGGATTGCAACAGGGCACTTTATTGCTAGCACGGCCGTGTTGCTAGTTCATAAATTAGAGTTTTTACCAAAAGTTTGTAAATTTTTCATGACATATTTTTGTTTCAATTCTTTTTATATTCGCTTTTCTGTCACGTTTACTTCGTTCGGCGTTTTTTTTTTTCGGATCGGCTGATGGTGCTATGCATCTTGTCGATGTTCTATGGAAAAATGTAATTTGAAGTAATAAAAGTGTTTTTCTTCGCGGAGATCCTTTTTAAGAAAGTTTGTGTTGTTCCGCGTTCTAGATTGTTACGAGATTTCGCTGGTGGTTCGGCCGGCACTACGCCACCCGTTTAAAGTTTATCATTCGTTTGTGATAAGTGTGATTCCGCGTTCCGCATTGGGAGTTTTCCGCAATTTAGCTTGTGCTTTAAATAATTCCTGCCGAAACAAGGCTTTGTCTTGTAAAATAAGGCAAAATAAAAATAGTAGTTCAAAAGCCACACAATGCAAAAACAATGTGTTTTGGTAAAAGTGTAAAAATGTGCACCCGGCGTATACTCGATCGTGACCATTTTCTCGCGGGATTGGGGATGGAAGTAGATGTATGCTTACATGCCCATGACAGCTACACCGTCGATGAACTTGGTGAGATTGTTCTAATTTTATTTTTTAAGTTGTTTGCACTTCAAAACGAATAGGGGAGAGTGGTCAAAAATGCCACTCTGATGATTTGTAAATAGATTTTTTTTTAATTTTCGACACAATTCATGAAAGGGTTTCATTTATTCAGGATACATACATTATTATTTACATTACCTTGAAATCCCAAGTCTGCACAGTGGTTATGGTTATGGTTAATGGTTATTTTTGGGTTTCAGTTGGGTGTATATATGGTTCACGATTCTTTACAATTCATTGCGTCATGTAATTAACCTATTAGTCAGAGTGAGACAACTGGAGTACATATGCCCGAAAAGTGCATCTTCACTAGGTCGGCAATTTCGGTGCCCCGGCGGTCCTACCCAGTTGTGCAATATGACACCTATCGGTTTGGGACTGCATTGGCATGGATCGAACCGTCGAACGCGAGAAGAGAGAGAGAGTTTAAATTATTGACTTCTAACGCCGTGGCGCAACCGGCACATTTGGTTGCGCTTGGCTATGCGTAATCTGACCTGCGGGTTTTGGTTCTAGTGGAATGACTTGTTGTGTTTACAATAAGGTTTTTGACTTGTACTTATTTATGGGTTGAAGATGTAGGGATGCACATCACAGCTCGCCGAAACCCTCTCGAGGACTGCTAGAGTACAATAAAATTAGCCATCAACGTCGCAGGCGAGGTACGCTGAACTGAGTCGACGGAACGATTGGTTCGACGAGCAGTGTAGGAAATGGTTCTGGAGGAGAAGATCGCACAGCGCGAGCGGTCATGATGCAGCAAGGTACACGTTAGAATGTGGAACGTTATAGACAGAAGCCGAAGCATCAGACGATTGTACGACATTTCCCAGTATGACGTTCCCCAGAACGACATTCCCCAGAACGCCATTCCCCAGAATTGGACATTCCCCAGAAATCCATTCCCCAGAATGGGACATTCCCCAGAAAAAAAATAACAAGAGATCTTTGAGGTGTTCAAATCCAGGAAAATGGTAAATAGTAAATAGTGAATGCATCTAACTGGAAAATTCGAGGAAAACCCTTATTTTCATAGGTAAAACATTTTCGTATTGTTTTTTTATTTTTAACGGTAGGACTTTCGGTTTGCTGCAGTCTATCATTTATTGAATGGAGAATCTTTAAATCAAAAATTCTTTAAAATTAACCATGGTCGGAAATGTAATTCGAACCATTTGGACAATTTTTATATTTTTTGACGATTTTCTCGTCGAAAAAGTTAAAATTTAGCGTGACATAATTTGTGTACAATTCCTAATTATTTAGACAATAAACCTAGGAAGAACAGCATTTGTTCAAAAGAAGGGAGAATATGCCATGAAAGCCGAAAAACAAATTCCAAATTTACTTTGTGACATATTACACTACACCAATCTCCCTTTGAAAGTACAATTAGAAAGAACAGCCAATTTTAAAAGAAGGAAGAATAACTATGAAAACGAAAAAACAATAGCTTGGATCAAGTTTGATCATAAAACACAGTATGGCATATGTAGGAACAGCTTATGTTAAACGGTTGAGCTACTTTTCCTCCAATGTCGGTTTCCCAAATGTCGTTTCCCCGAACTCCAGTTCCCAGAATGCCAGTGCCCCGAACAACCCGTTTCCCCGAAAAGCCTAGTTTCCGAAAAGTTTTTAGCTCTTATAATTATCATAACTTTTGTGTTTCGAGGTGGTAACGAACCGGTCATCTAATATGCACCCTTCTTCACTTGATTGGCGGTTCTTTCGAGTTTCACCATCATTGGCATTTTTGGCAAAATATATTTAGTCGAGGATGACGTTCAAATCTATATTATCTTCTTCTTTTAATTGCTAATCATTCATTCTAGTTCAGCACCCACTCCTTAAAGACTATTCTTGCACCTGTATTCGGGTGCATCACTATTCGGGGAAACGGGTCATTCGGAGAGGGCCATTCAGGGAAATGATATTCAGGGAAACGACAGTAGCACAATTATGAAATTAATTAAGACACAATGAAGAAAATTTTTAAACAGCATTTTCCTTCTAAGATTATGGTTGGGTCTGCCGATGAACCACTTAGCCACAAAACCACCTCTTTCCCCCTTCGTGATTTTTTGACCGTACAAACTTTTTGAAATTTGTATGCCACCCCCCCCCCCCCTTCCATAGAAGACCAAGTGATTTATGGACGGCAGCTTAGATGGTTTGCGTAAAAAAAAAGGAAACATTCGCCGTTCAAAAGATTTTTTAACTCAATTCCGATTTTATTCGCTTGAGATCCATAATAATGAATTTGACAAAATAATATTTTGGGTGAATTGACGTCTGTGTCCGGAATTTGAAGCTTCTGGGAATTCGAATCAATTCAGTAGGTACATTTCTTAACGACAAAAAAACTAAACTACCAATTTTTTTCCACTCTTTTATAACGTATAAAAACGATTCTGGGGAATGTCCTATTCTGGGGAATGTCCCATTCTGGGGAATGGATTTCTGGGAAAAGTCCCATTCTGGGGAATGGGTTTCTGGGGAACGTCATTCTGGGGAATGTCGTTCTGGGGTTTGACTTTCTGGGAAATGTCCTACAAACGCATCAGACCCGCCTGTTTCAGGAAAACAAGCGCCGTCTGGAGGAGACAGAATGCGAAGAAATGAAGCTGTTGCACCGCACCCGAGAATTGCGTAAGTTCTATCAAAAACTCAACGCATCCCGCAGAGGCTTCGTGCCGCGAGCCGAAATGTGTAGGGATAAAGATGGGAACATTTTGTCGGACGGACGCGAGGTGATCGAAAGGTGGAACCAGCACTACGAAGAACACTTGAATGGCGCTGAGAGCACAGGCACGGAGGTTCAAGGCAGCGGAAGAAATGACTACGTCGGAATGTTGGACAATAGCTGCCAACCAGATTCTACTTTGAGGGAAGTTAAGGGGTCTAGGACAAGGTAATGAACTTTCGTGCCTGTTGTTCAACATTGCGCTAGAGGGTGTCATGCGGAGAGCCGGGTTTAACAGTCGAGGCACGATTTTTACATTGCTGATGACATGGATAAAATCGGAAGAACATTTGAAACGGTGGTAGAAATGTACACCCGCCTGAAACGCGAAGCAACAAGAGTCGGACTGGTGGTGAATGCGTCGAAAATAAAGTACATGCTGGTGGGCGGAACCGAACGCGACAGGACTCGCCTAAGAACCAGCGTTACAACAGACGGGGTCTCGAATCGAAAGTCGGTTTTCTGTTTTGAGATTACTTTGATAATGCAGTATAAATCGAACAAAATTGAATGAATTACGTAACATTTATAGGGCATTGCATACCTCTAGGCGTTTAACGTTATATGGAAATTTCTGACTTTTACAAAAATAGTCCCAGTTTGTGAAAATGCTTTTCACTAAGAGATTTAAGACCATATTCAAGTTCTCAAAGATAAGTGGCCAACTACACAAAACTATATAAAATAGTGATCGTAGAACAGATTGTCTGTAAGCGTTTCGAAAATGCTAAAATGCTCTCTAGATGTTGGTAAGTAAGGACTGTTCATTTTATAAAGTGGACACTTTGTTTTTGCTATATCTTTTTTACTTATTGATAAAATCATAATCGGTTTTCTGTGCATCGTTCAACTATTATTCTACAATACTATTAAAATATAAGATCTTAGAAAATGCTTTTGGTTGAAGAGCCAAATAATTTTTCCAAAAACTCCTAAGAAAAGCTGTTCGTCAAAGTTTAACATTATTTTTCGCAAAACAAAAATCCTAATTTTTATGAACATATTGTATGTTTGTATCCTTTACTATTCTACAAAAAAGTATAGCTTTAAAAAAAATCAACTATATTCCACCATTCTCTGACATTAGGTAACTTTAGTGGTGCACCCATTTATGGCCAAATTTGCTGATACACCATCCTTTCACTCCCAGCAAAAGAGGAAAGTAAAAAGCGTGTTCAAAACTGGTCTGGTTTACTAAATAAACTATATTTGTGCAAACGAGAGCCAAATCGTGCGTTTAAACCACAGTCCTAAGCACAAATTTTACTGTTTATGGTAGTTTTACTAAAAAGTCTCATACTTTTAAAATCGTGTACGCATATTTATCGATCTGCAGCAAATTGTAAATGATTTTCTCCGAAAATTTCAATTGGTAATCTCAGAATAACATATTACAAAAATAATAGGTGCAAAATGAAGACGATTTTATTACAGCAGTGTTGCCAATTTTAATGATTGTCAATGTACTTTGAAAGGTCTTCTAAGAATAAAGCAATTGTGTATCTATTGTGTTTTAAATGTCACCTGGGGACTTAATAAGTAACTCTATGAAGGCGTAAGTCATTTTTCATATTAATACTATATTAGGACTTCCGTCAGGACGTACTTTTAATTAAAAAAAATTCTACTCATACCGATCCCCTTCAATTTTAAAATGGTTTTCTCTAAAAATATAGGGGGAAAATGATGTTATTATATCTGTAAAATTGTTGTTCCAAAAATAACTTGACTTTTTCCATCAGGCTTCTAATTGATGATACTTTCGAAGAACAAGCCCTTTTTGAAAATAAAAAATATAAATTGTCGAATTTTCCACCCAATTTCTAACAATCATTGATTTTGATAACCTCCAAAAACCGACCGTTCTAATCGTTGTTCCATATTCGTGTGAAATTTAATTAATTTTGGAGAATTTTTACTATCACAACATTGTACAATACTAGTCAAACGATGTGCAGAAAACCGATTGAAATTTCATTGATAAATTAAAAAGATACAGCATGCACAAGGTGTCCACTTTATAAAATGAACAGTCCTTACATGAGCCCCCTTCTAAAGAATTCATTTATGTAAGAATCTTTTTCATACTCCGTATTTGCGGTTTGGTTTCATTAATCTTATTTTGAAATGAAGTAACAATAAAATTTATGTTTTAACTAGATCAAAATTTTACTATGCTTGGAATGGTTTCATAGTTTTTTCAATGGAAGAATTCCACATCAGTCATATCATATACGCCAATTTTACAGCTACTTTCCAGCTAGAGCACAGTAGGCGCAATTACCACTACTGCATAATCTCAAGTGCCAATCTCAGCGCCGCCTTTGATTACCGAGCAAGTGAATATATTCGCGTCATTTTATCATTGCTCTACACGGGATTAAACGGCACGAGTGGACACCTGTTCCAGCTGACCAAACCATTTCACAGGCAAAGGCTGTTAAGCTCAAGTGACCCTCAAGTATGTCAACACGCTCCGTATTACTTTTTTTGCGCCAGGTGTTCTGATAAGCAATTTGTTCCCAATAAAACACAAAATATGCGAATGAATCGCCTCAACACAATGAATGGCAACGATTGAAATTTCGTCACGGGCAGATTCCTTATCGTTTGGCGATGTGCATTGACATGAGCACTAGTTTCCTGTTTTCTCCGCTTGATAGGTTCATGTGGGACGACGTCATCATCGTAGTCGATTCACCGGATGAGATAAATTGAGAACGCAACCTTCAATTATGATGCTTTTGACCCCTCTGCTGTCTGGGTCGTATAAATTTGTACTTGTGTATGTTGGATTAGCCAGAAAAAGTTTTGTAAGAAGTCAAAAACCGTTAATTTTTATTTAAGAGTTCTACTTAGTCACTGAAATGTTACCCAGATGAAGATCGAAATATGTTGATTTGCCTTTCTTAATGTTTTATTCAACGAGACTTAAATAGTTAACAATTTCCCGGGAACTATATGGCATCTTTCCAACACTTCTCAAATTCCGTTGCACATTTTAAAATAATCCATCAACTGGGTACATTCCGGTCCTTCGGTGAAGCTTTCCTTCGGGCACATGAGGAACAGATTCTTGTTCATACAGCGCATGATCGCACCGGAAATTGGGTGGCAAATCTTCTCCCCTTCGAAGCTAGGTTCCAGCATGGCTCCGGCTGCGATGATGTCCTTGTTGGCCTCGGCCTCACGGAAGCATTCGTCCAGCAGATCACGTACCATCGGTTGCCATTCGGGTGTATCCTTAACGGAGTCCATGAACATCGTGGTCATCTCGTCCCGCTTGATCATTCCATCCGCGTATAGACCGGTTGCGTTCAGTTGGCATTCGGCGATGCACTGTCAAAAAGATCCATGATATAATGATTAAAAGAATGTGCAAATATGATTAATTGAATTTCAGTCAGGTTTTCTATTAGACGCTGTCACCCACTTTACATTCACCGCAACTTTTCATTCAAATGGATTGAAATCGATTTTCAAACAAATGGTACAGTTACCAGAATTAGACTACTTACGCATCCTCGAGGAGTTCCCTCCAATTTCATCTGCTTCATAGTTTGTTCACCATACTTTTGATGACAATCGGCACGGATGTCTTGGTTGACCAGATTTGGCATATTGCAACAGTCCCAGAGGCTCTGAAATAATACAATTCGTAAATTCTGATTAACTTCAACAGAGTTACAAATCGAATGGAGTGTTTCAAAAAGTTGTTTGATTCACCATGCGATTTGTAACGCTACTAAAAATGCTCTAATATACCCTCGAACCTACTTCAGTACCTTATTCGTGGGAGAACCATTTTTACAGACATCGTCTTCTCCAGCTACGAGAAACCGCAGAAGTAGTCCGACGAGGAAGCAGGTAGCGATAACAATCTTCATTTTTTGAAACGATCAAAATCAAGTCATAGCGAATAACTGATCGATTGCACTCGCGGATGACCCATTTTATTCGTTCCGAGATCGCAATAAGGGGTAATGTTGGAAAATTCCTAGCCCATTATATGCTATTTTCAAATAAACATCTGCATTGTATCATCGAAAATTGATCAATGATCATGGCGTGTCTGCGTTGTCATTGACGGGTCGGTTCAAAAATTATGTTACGCGATGAAATCGAACAGAAACGCGATCATCATCAGTATATGGGAGATCATTGACAATGAATGATCGTCCATTGCGTAGGCTGTCCCCATACCATTACAATGGGACGCTTTCCAACTATTCATTTGTTGTAGAACGACAATTGAATGTCGGGTTCGGCAGACATCGAGGAAGTATTCCAGAACAACACGCTGATGATAATGGTTATTTTTATGATCGTGAACGGACAGTGGAACAGCGCAGACGCAAATTACCTGTAATTTCGCCTAGGTCGTTAATACGCATCAACTCTGTATTGAAGGTTGTGTCGCGTGATTTATGGCATTGTGTTGACAACGTGATGTATTTGTAATTGATGATAAAAAAACAACATGTGTATCTTTGGATGACTGACTTTCAAAATTTGATTGTTCAAATGAATTGTTGAAAATATTCATCGGGTCTATACATTTATATGCATTCTTTCATGTTTTAACGAAATTTCTGAACTTTGCAGCAACTTGAATACTTTAATTACTTTACTACATATTAACAGCCAACCGTTTGTACTAGTAAGCACTCTCACAAGGAAACTTTTTTCACTTATTTACATAATCGGACACATCTTGGAGTACTCCTTCAGTTGGTTGCACTCATCGCTTTCGTTGTACACTCCGGCCGGACACTTTACGAACAGGTTCATTCCCATGCATCGCAGAATGGTACCGGAAATGGGATGGCAAATCTTCTCGCCTTCGAAGCTTGGTTCCAGCATGGCACCGGCCTGGATTTCGTCCATTTTCGATTCGGCCATCTTGAAGCACTCGTCCAGTGTATCGCGGACCAACATCTGCCACTCGGGCATATCCTTAACCGAGTCCATGAACATCTTGGTCATGTCGTCCCGCTTGATCATTCCGTTTGAGTACAAGCCGGTGGCGTTCAGGCCGCATTCAGCAATGCACTGTGGCGTGGAAAATTTCATTAGAAAATTATACGGTTGTTTTCCATATGATAACTTACACAACCACGAGGAACACCTTCCAGTTTCATTTGCTTTTTGGTTTGATCGCCGTACTTTTGGTAGCAGTCCATCATGATGTCTTTGTCTAGGAGCATGGGTGTGTTGCAGCACTCCATTGGGTTCTAGAAAAAGGGACATAAAAATTACTCATTAGGGTAAGTGTACATCTTCTGTTGTTTTCCATCTCACAAGGGAAGGTCACGATGGTGTTACACGGGGTTTTCAACCGGACTATTTTTGTTAGATTCTACATGTCAAAATATGAAAAACCCCGAAGCCTTTCGGGTTATGAACCAGTGGTGTAGCTAGGAGGGGCTCTGAAAGGGTCGATTTCGTACGAATATAATATAATTGAGTCAATTGAAAATTTGCCAAAAAGAATTTTCTCAGTATTTATTGTGATAGTAATAAACAGAATTGACAATTATGTATATTTATAATGTATTTTTATGACATAGGCGTTACTAGCATGGGATATGGACACCAAAACAAATTGGGTTTTATTAGAATAATATACCAATAAGAAATTTATCCGATAGCGCCTATGGCATGGAAAAAATACATCTTAAACATAGATTAATGTCAATTCTGTTCTCTGCCATCACAATAAACTCTGAAAAAATATTTTTGTCAATTTGTAGATTTCTCTGAGAGCTTATATGGGTCGATCTTTTGCCCCGCTGATTCGAACTTGCCACACTATGGGCCAATAACTGATTCCAAGCAATTATGTAGTAATTAATACATCTCAAAGCATCCTTATGATGCCTTAGAACGTCCTTACATAAAGGATCAATGAAGATTTTCTTCTTCTTGGTATTAACGTCCTCCCTGGGATAGAGCCTGCTTCTCAGATTAGTGTTCTTATGAGCATGCCCGGATTTGGGGGGGTGCCAAGGGGGCAAATGCCCCGGGCCCCCCGATGAAGGGGCCCCCCTGAGGAATCAAAATTAAAATAAAAAAAACATTTCGAAATACCTACCTTACAATGATTTGAATTCAGTAGCAGGGCTGTGCACAAGAAAGTTTGGTTGTGTCGTCTCGATGATGACGAACAACTGCGTCGCTTCGTTCTTCTTTCCACACTCATTCGTTTCGCTATCTGATTGAAAGCAGCGAACAAGAATGGTAAAATGAAAGAGTAAGAACTTCGTTTCATTTGATTTCATTGAAATCTATCAAAATGTTTCAAATTGGATTTTACCTATTTCATGCAATAGTAATGTATGTTACTTGTTGGGTAATAAATTAAGATAGAGAAACTATGCGGGCCACCACGTCGTTCATTTGAAATAATTAGCTTATAAAGTTAGAGACTATCGATTGGAAGACCAGCTCGCTGCGGTGAGGCTTTTATTTATGACGCGCGATGCACAAGCAGCATGAAAGAAATGAAAGGTTTGCCGGACTGAAACGAAAATGTAGAATTTCAATTGAAAGGGAAGCTTGAGTCAGTCAGATGGGGACCGAAAATGCTTTCAGGCAACGTCCATTTTTTACGTAACGGTAAAATTGGCTATTTTTGGACCCCCTCCCCCCTTCCGTAAAGCTTTTTGTACGAAAAACTCAAAATTTTTGTTTGAGTCGTAACTCTTGAGTCAACATCCCCCCCCCTCCTAGAGCATTACGTAATTTGTGAAAGCTGGCTTCAATGAATTGAAAATGGACGGCCCTGCTTTAGACATTTGATCATATAATTCTAACGTCAAAGTCAACTTTCCAATGTTTCAGTTATATATTTTGTTCAATACCTAATCTCACAGTACGGTTTCGTCAATTGTTATCCTTCAATATATTACAAATTACTGAAAAAAAAATCTTCGAAATTCTTCTCTTTTTGAATTGAAAATGCGCTTAACGTTTTTGCAGGAAAAAATAATACGAGCACTGCTCAATTCAAAGAGTTCTTATCAGAACATTAAAATTTAAACATATTTGCAATTCGATCAGAAACATGAAGCGTAAGGCAAATGCAGTGATGGCTTAGAGTAAACTTTGAATATAATTAATACAGTATACAGCCAAGCATGGAAAAAATCACTCACCCGACCGCCACCGATAAAAAATAGCTAAAAATCTGCTGGTAGCAGCAGTGAACATTCAGTGATAGCTGAATCGTACTGGGTGGAGTGTAGCATGAAAGCGTCGAAAACGATTGTATAAAAGCGAAAATCGGAAGAGTGAGTGAATCGCAAAAACTGAGTGAGTTGTTTTCCATGCTTGTATACAGCACTGCCAAGAATAAAGTACATGAAGGTTGATTTTCATATAAAAATAATCAAGTTTAAGGCATTGTATAACAGCTTTTAACGAACCGATTGACCTGAAATTCGAACTATATCTCATTTATCAAAAATTATTCAAACTCTCTTCAAGAGTTTCGAGAAAATGCCAACATATTCAAATCGGAATATTTTTGAAATTTGAAAATTTAGAAAAAGGAATGCGTCAGCAAATTTGTTCACTTAAATAAAATGCAAAACTTTGTAGAAGATTATACCTATCATAAATTGTTTGTTTTCAAAATATCTTAGTATCAAAATTTTCACATTTGTGTCAAAAATGGGTGGGTTTTAAAAACTTAGATACTTTGTATAGAATTTGATGATGCATTTACAAATCTAATTTGAAGTATTTTCCAACGTGCAGTTCAATGTTCAGGTCAATCGGTCTTGTGAACTGTATTCTTGGCAGTACTGTAAATACTTTGTTTTTTTTCAGAGAAAGCGGCAACTAGAGACAAACTGGATACTTGTACTAAATAGAATCAAAAGCAGCTTTTTAAAAAAAACGTGTTTGAAGATTTGCAGCAATTTTACACTCTATACAAATTATTAAGCCCAAAAATAAGCCAATCTCCTAAGAATTGTAATATTTTTCCCTTTGGGCGAAAAATCATCTCAATCTCTACTGTTGAAAAGCTTGAAAACAGTCCTATGTTTAGACCAATCATCTCGTTCAAAACTCAAATTTAATACGTTAGTTTGTGGAATCCCAAAACGTGCTGAATTATGTATAAAGGGTCCCCCTTTATGCGATCTGACCCGGCCCCTCGAAGCTCAAATCCGGCACTGCTTATGAGCACTTCCACAGTTATTAACTGAGAGCTTTCTTTGCTAAAGTTGCCATTTTCGCATTCGTATATCGTGTGGCAGGTACGATTATACTCTATGCCCAGGGTAGTCAAGGAAATTTCTATTACGAAAAGATCCTGGACCGACCGGGAATTGAACCTAGACACCTTCAGCATGGCTTTGCTTTGTAGCCGCGGACTCTAACCACTCGGCTAAGGAAGGCCCCCCAAGAAGATTTTATCCTTGTTTATTTCCATGCAGAGAAAGTTTGACTAAAAATTATAATTTTTTCGTCAAAAAACAACAAATAGCCATAGTTTTTCCAAATCTCAATCGATACTTATGATATTTGTAGTGAAAGACTCTTACTTGAACACTATGGCATTTATAAGCTTTGATTTTAATTGAGCTAGAAATCTTAAAAAAACAATCTTGTCCCACTCTAACTTTTGCTCCACTCTCTCTACGGCTTTGCACGATTCGATGTTGTTTTTTGTACGAATTCGCCACTCGAATGACTCATAAATTGTAAAATGAAACATTTAAAAGTTTGCGAAAAATGAATACAAACTAAAGCTCGCTTGCTGCATCATTGTTTATTTTTGAGATTTCTTTGTAAAACATTACCATAACTCTCATAAACAAACACTTCCCAGTAACAACGCAGGGTGGCCACCAAAAATCTGTTGTGAAATTCCCGCTATTTTCCCGGTATAATTTTCAAAATTTTCTAGGTTTTTTATTGATGGGCCCGAACGCAAAAAAATAACCCATTGATTGGTTTTTTAGTTGAACATACCAAAAAAATGTACTTTAAGCTTTTAAACGGTATTTTCAGGTGATTTTTTCGTCCAATAAGAAACAAATGAAATGAATGAAAAATGAATGAAAAATTGTTGAAAAAACTTAAAAGTCGTTTTTCTCAAAAGTGGGATTACTATCACTCACACCCCATGGGGCTCTGCACTGTTTTGATTTTGTATAGGATTTTGACGTTTACTGACCTTGTTGTTTACTAATTTCATGGCAGAGTGAAAGAGAGAGGATGATTTTTGTGCAGAGCCCCATTGCTGCTATTCTTGGCACTTTTGATTCACTTAAACATTTAGTGTCCCGGCAAACGTCGTATTGCCCAGTAGGCCGTAGAGGCTTTGGGAAAAATTCTCGAATTTTATGTCAAATTTGCATTTCCCGTTTTCTCAACTTTCTTGGAGGATTTTGAAAAATGTTCTTCCACTTAAACACGTCAGAACCCTTGAGGAAAACAAAACTGAAAGAATTGTTCAAATCAGTCGTCCTGTTCTCAAGCCAACTCGTGACATACAAACACCATTCCGTTTTCAATTTAAATACCTAGATATGTCCCTTTTGTGCATCCTATTACCCTATTTGAAGTATTTCAATTTTTAGTGTTTCTTCTTTCATTTCTTCATAAATATGAAGAGTTCACTAAAGTAAATATGTTTAAAGTGAGGATGGAACAAAGCCGCTCTAAACTTAAATACTAAAATAACTAAAGAAAACTATGAATCAAATATGTTTGAGTGCTCAAATCTTCTGTTAAAAGTTTTAGAACTCTGAGTCAGATAAGTTAAAGTAAAAATTAGGCCCTGTTAGTAAGAGAAAAAAATCATAAAATATTTTGAAACATTACCAACCAACTTAAGTGTAGCAAACTAGACTATTTCTACAAGAAAATCATGTTTGAAATCTATCTATCCAAGATAACAGATGGCAATATGATCAACCATATCAACTTTCTAAAACTTATTTTTGATGGTTTGTAGATTTAGAGCTTGAAGATGTTCGTTCAAAATGATATTCCCGGAGACCATCTCAAATTCCCGTTTTTTCCCGTCTTTTTCCCGATGGAATCAAATTACCGTCTTTTTCCCGCTTTTCCCGTTTTTTCCGGTTCGGTGGCCACCCTGAACAACGGTTAGTTCTAGATAATTTATCACAAAATATGACAGCTTGTTTTAAAATATGAAGAGACTTAGTATTTCGAATTAACAATACCACTACAAATAGATCAAGCCAGTTCTTCTAATTCTAAAACATGCTTCAATGAATTTCAACATCGGAAAAGGGCAAAAAGAAACAGTATGGCAGTATGTGACGTTTTAAAATTAAATATTGCTATTGCCTGTCAAAACAATGATCAATACAAATACACACAAATAAAATAGAAAGTTATATGGAAAATTAAAGCGCAGAAAATGTTTCTTGCTTAAATTAAAAAAAAATATATATAAAGTTTAATCTGTATTAGTATCATCCAAAACTAAAAACATTAATTAAGAAGAAAATCTGCAAAAATCTTGGAGATATTTTGCTGTACTTTCTGTTATAAATTATGGTGGAATCCGAGTGAAACATCTTGAGATTTTTCTGTTCTTAAGATTTTGTTAGATGACTATTTTCTATTTTTGAATCCGTTAGTAACTGAAGGAAGAATTCATTGACTGAATTTGTGCATGATTGCCTATCAAGATGAGCTATTTATGTTCGAAAACAAAAAAAAAATCAATCGTTAAAGTTTTAAGTTACAAACCAACCCCTCCAAATTGTTAATTTGGACCCCCAAATGCTACTGTTTGAGTTTGAGGAAAATCCATCAAGTCTAAGGTGGACCTCAAAGATTACTCCAATTATTATTATAACTTTCGTTTTTGATAATAATTGACAAATAAAATTTAGAATAAAAAAGTTTAAACCAGGGAAGCTAAAATATTGAATGGATGGAGATGGAACGGGAAAATCTTCGATCAAAGTTATTTCCAGTTTTTCTGTTTGTCACAGTTTCTATTGCAATTGTGAATTTTAGAGACACTAATGAATGAAAACCTTCAACTGAAGTGTGGCATACGGACTCATTTATTAAATTGAAAATGAGCAAACATAAGTTTTTCAATGCTTCAACCATCGAAAATCTTTTGTTTGCTCAAAACCCAAATTGTAAAAAATAAAAAATCATAATTCACTTTCTCAAATATCAATCGAATCTCATACATACAAAAAGAAATCTTTTTATGTTTTTAGAATTTGACCAAGAAATGGAACAGTTAGCGAAGGTGTAATAAATTTAGAAAACTAGATTTGATTGGGGAATTTTACTTGCGACGAGAACTTTTTCTTAGAATATTTAAAACTAAAGAGCTTAGCACAAAAGTTCAGTAATTTAACTGAAAACAAGTAAATCAAATTCGTACCTATTGAAAACATATTTTTTAAACAGACTGAAAACGCTTATAAATTGAATATAAACTGCATATCTCTTTAGTACTAAAATTAACGTTTTGTAAAATGCTTCGTTTTAGATATCACACACTCTTCCGTCCTACCTTTTGTACGGGAGGGCCATTAGCACAAGGATTATCGGCTCCATGAACAGCTAACTGCAGCAATGCTGCTACTGCAATCGTAATTAAAATGACGAACTTCATAGCCGTTTACAAACCGAGTAAAAACTAACACAGCTTCCGCGCGCGGCTTCAAAAATATATGAACTGAACCCTTCCGCTTGTTGCGATTCTATATTTATTAGCATTTTCCCTGCTAATCATTATTGTGCATATGAATAGCGCACTGTGTCAGTCAGCATCAGCTAATGAAATTAAGTGGGTGGATATTATTGTTCTTGATGATACCTCATTATCAAAGATGCCGTGTTTTTCCTAAGCTTTTGCTACAGCAACAGGTTTTCGTGGCTCACTTTGATCCAAATCCATTGAAACATTGTATGCGTATTCGGTGAGGTAGGCTTTGAAAAAATTGTCTAATCATTCGGAGTCGCGTGGAGGCAGATTTCAATTTTCCAGTTCCAGTAGGCTGTGAATACGAATTCAATCCAAATCGTTACTAAGTGATGGGGCGTCTATTGTGCGAATGATATTCAAACTGTATAATGGTGATCACTTAATGGCATAATATCAAAATGAAATTGATTTAGATTGTCTCGTCGCGTTTGAACTTGAAATGATCGGATCACGCAACGGATGAATTGTCATTTTCAGTTTCAATGTGCAGTTCCAGAACCATTTATTATTATCTATATCATTGGTGCTCAATGTGTGCTCAGTGGTACAGCAGCGACTTGTTTGCAAATGTGACTAATTTAAAGGGCATTTTTCAAGGTAGAGCTTCAACTGATCACATTCCGGTCCGGAATTGAACAAATCGTTTGGGCATTTGGAGAACAATTTCATGTTCATACATCGAAGAATACTTCCGGATATGGGGTGGCAAATCTTTTCCCCTTTGTAGCTTGGTTTCAGTTTGGCCCCTGCTTCAATTTCGGCCATATTTTCGTCAGCTTGCTTAAAACATTCATCAAGGGTTTCGTTTACTATGGGTTGCCACTGCGGTTGATCCTTAACGACTGCCATAAAAACTTTGCGTGCTTTTTCACGATTGAATTTACCTTTGGAGATCAGCTTGGTTCCCTCCATGGCGCAATCCGCAACGCACTGTTAAAAGTGTGAGAATTAGATTATTTTTTCAGAACTAAGAATTACTTTTAACTTACGCATCCTCGTGGAATTCCATCCATTTTCGATTGCCGCTTGGTTTGTTCACCCCATTTTTGAAAGCATTTCATCATTAACGGTGGGTCAATCAAAGCAGGCGTCGTGCAGCACTCCGATGGACTCTGTGGAGATTCAAAAAATAATCTAAGTTGTTAAGGGGGCAGGATCCGTCATTGATTTCAGAATTTTCAAAAGCAGTTTTTTCGTTCAAAATCAAGAAAATTTACAGGAAAATTTGTTCACTGTATTCTGTTCCCCTACCGAAACACAGTGAACACATTTTCATCAAATAATTTTTAGTTTTGAACAGAAAAACTGCTTTTCAAGTTTTGATGATGACGATGATTACAATGACGGAGCGTTGATCGTTAAATGCTAAACATTGCGATAGCGAAACTACCTTATTAACAGGAGGTCCTTCAATACATGGATTTATGGCGAAGCAAAAGCTTCCCAAAAAGCTCACAACGGTGAAAAACAAAGCTGACAAATGCATTTTGAATTTGATACGGCTAGTGGGTTGAAACTAAACTGTGCAGTCCAATCAATACCGGCGATGATTTTATACAAATTATTCAATCCAATAAGGGAAATGATGGGAGGAGCGCGTCGGAAGCTGTCAGTATACTTGATGAATCAATCACCATGGTATTCCATTGAAGTGATATTTGAATAAGTCATGATAGGTATTAGTAACTCAGCTATGAAAATCAATTAGTAGGTGGATTACGGATATGATGGAGACATTAAGCAAATTCAAATTGCTATAACTTCGCTAAATTTGAACAGTTCGACTGTTATGTGGTTTTGAGAAGCAAATTCAATTGAGTATTTATAAAAAATATAGCAAAATTCAAAACGGGGATGATTCAGCGCGAGGAAGGGGTACAGGTCGGACTCGATTATCCGGAGTATCGATTTTTTTTTACTCCGGATAATCGATTCACTCAAAGAAAAAATAAAATCTGGTATGAACGAACTTAAATATTGTCTTTTTTTTTGTTGTTTTATTGATATGATGCAGTGGCGTAGTCAGAAATTATTTCTAAGAACATTATGGGTCTTGAGAAAGAAATAATTTTTTGACCAGCATATACAAAAAAAACCCTTTTAAACCCCACTTTTTTCCTAGCTACGTTCAAAACTGCTTATCCTTCATATTGTATATTGCAATACTAAATCATCTCAAACTTATGCATAATAACTAAAAAACAAGAATATCAAAAATCATATTCCGGATAATCGAGTCAAAAATTCCGGTCGGACTCGATACCTGTATTGTTGAAAAAAGGTCCGAAAACAGAGAATTTAAGGGTTCTGAATTCTCGTATCGATGATGCGAAATCTACGATTTTCCGCCTCAAATAGGCCTGGTTAAATTCTTGATTATTCTTTTGAAATTTTTTCTTCTTCTTTATAGCGTTACGTCCCCACTAGGACAGAGCCTACCTCTCAGCTCAGTATTCTTATGAGCACTTCTACAGTTATTAACTAAGAGTTGCTTTTGCTACTAAGAGTTTAATTGCTTGATTGTCGAATGTTACAAATATGTGGCTATGGGCAGAGTACAGTCAGGTCTCGTATTAAACGCATTCCTATAACGTGCACTCCTATTACGCTCACTCCTATTAGACACACCAGAACGTTATAGGAGACCCAGGGCTTATGGGATTTCATCACTTTGGGGGTGTTGTTGAATATCTCGTATGCCAAAAGAGATAGCACAGTACTGTCTTCGGCGAAGTTTCAGTGCTAAGTACGATCTACCTTTATGAGTTGAGGATCATCCTTTTAGTTGAGAACTTGGCCGGTAGGGGCGCTTTTTCTGATTTGCACTATATGAACCATGAAGGATAAGAATTCACAATTTTGTAACATATGATATCTCTAGATCCTGATGTTTTGGAAGGTTGGTGTCTTCGGAAGAGTTGTTCATTAGCTCAAGGGCTGACATGCGGTGGTCATTCTGATACGAAATTACGCCACCAGGCGGCGCTAGTGGGCATGGAATTTTTGTTTTACGCATAGCTCAGTTGCCTGACCACTTAGAAAGATGACGTCTTCGGCAAAGTTGCTCAGTATCACAAGAGCTAACATTATTTGAGCCGAAAGTTTCGAAATTTTTCCAGTAAACGGCGCTAGTGAGCAAAGAATTTTTGTTTCACGGATAGCTCAGTAGCCTAACCACTTAGAAAGATGGCGTCTTCGGTAGAGTTGCTCACTATCACAAGGGCTAACATTATATGAGCCGAAAGTTTCGAAAGTGTGCCACAAGGCGGCGCTAATGAGCGAAGAATTTTTAACAAATTTCGAAACTTTCGGCTCAAATAATGTTAGCCCTTGTTTTACAAAGCAACTTTGCCGAAGACGCCATCTTTCTAAGTGGTCAGGCTACTGAGCTATCCGCAAAACAAAAATGTTTTGCTCACTAGCGCTGCCTATTGGCAAAATTTCGAATTTTTCGGCTCATATAATGTTAGCCTTTGTGATACTGAGCAACTTTACCGAAGACACCATCTTTCTAAGTGGTCAAGCTACTGAGTTATGCGCGAAACAAAAATTCTTTGCTCACTAATGTGAACCCTTGTGATACTGAGCAACTTTGCCGAAGACGCCATTTTTCTAAGTGATCAAGCTACTGAGCTACCTGCGAAAATAAAATTCTTTGCTCACTAGCGCCGCCTAGTGGCATAATTTAGAAACTTTCGGCTCAAATAATGTTAGCCCTTGTGATACAGAGCAACTTTGCCGAAGACGCTATCTTTCTAAGTGGTCAGGCTACTGAGCTATGCGCAAAACAAAAATATTTTGCTCACTTGCGCCGCCTAGTGGCAAAGTTTCAAATTTTTCGGCTCAAATAATGTGAACCCTTGTGATACTGAGCAACTTTGCCGAAGACGCCATCTTTCTTAGTGGTCAGGCAACAGAGCTATGCGCAAAACAAAAATCCCATGTCCACTAGCGCCGCCTGGTGGCGTAATTTCGTATCAGAATGACCACCGCATGTCAGCCCTTGAGCTAATGAACAACTCTTCCGAAGACACCAACCTTCCAAAACATCAGGATCTAGAGATATCATATGTTACAAAATTGTGAATTCTTATCCTTCATGGTTCATATAGTGCAAATCAGAAAAAGCGCCCCTACCGGCCAAGTTCTCAACTAAAAGGATGATCCTCAACTTATAAAGGTAGATCGTACTTAGCACTGAAACTTCGCCGAAGACAGTACTGTGCTATCTCTTTTGGCATACGAGATATTCAACAACACCCCCAAAGTGATGAAATCCCATAAGCCCTGGGTCTCGTATAACGCAGATTCCTATTACGCCCCCCAACCATGTGTCTAATAGGAGACCTGACTGTATTTCTTTTAGTACAAAAAATCTTCTAACATTTGCAGTTCCGTCCATCGAAGTAGGCCGTTTACCCTCTGTGAGTGTGCTTCTCGGGAAGGCGCAAATTGGCGCATGCGGATTACAAACCAAAACATTCCCCCAAATGAAAATCAGCATTTCCTCGCTTTTCCTAGTGACTAGTGATTGCAGGAAGCCAAACTGTCACACACGGCCAATAGAGTCGGACAGTAGCCACTCGGCCCTAGGAGTAAATTTTAGATTTTTTTTTGGCAGCGGTGCACAACTTTCTACTTTTTGCAAACGTGCTTCTCTCGTGACCTTTCGGAATTTGTCGCAGTGCACTTGGATTCAGTTGCAGTGACCTACAGCTTGCTGCGATGATTATCACCAGGAATTTGAGTGCGTGCTGTATTTCTCCCGCTTGCTAACGAGGGAAGAACAGGAGAAAATTGAAACATGGCCAACCAAGTCAAGTGCAAAGCCAAGGTTCGGCGAAAGTAAAGCGGAAATCGAGGAATCAGCTGATTTTGTCGTAGAATAGATTTTCCTGTCCAGAGAAAAGTGATTTGAGTTCAATAATTAAAATGGTAATCCTGTTATAAACCTGGCTCCAACCGTTGGATCCAGAATCATTGATTAGTGGTGATTATCCAATCCCTAAGGTGAAAGAAGGTGATTCCATTTGAATTGCCGTCAATCCTTCGACACAGGTAGAAAAATCAATTTTTTATGGTAATTTTTTGCGCTATCCGGTGGTGGGAAAAGTAGAATCGAAGAAATGTTGTGCACCGTGTTTGGAATCGTGTTGGGAGTGCTGGTTGCCCTGTACGCCCTGTTTGAGTTGCATTATTTCCTGAGGATGTGCCTTTGTGTGGTAGCGGCCCGGTATATCAAGAAGCGGATGCATATTCTGGACACGGCCACTGTCACTGGTGAGTTTAATGACAATCTGGACGGTATGTTTGTCTAAGTATGAGTTTTTTTTCGCGAACGAAAACCTAGTTTCAAGCGACCTTGACCCTGGCATCTTTTGGAGTGTAAATGTATATCTAGGATATATGATGAGGAATACTGCATATACAACAAGCATGACTAATTTATTATGCAGCAGAAATAGGATTGCAGGGAACGGCTCAGTAAGAGGGAAAAATGTTGATATAAAACTGATAGTTGGGTTGGGGACATGGTTGGGGACGTTAAAGGAATCCTTGTTATAGGAAACACAGGGCTTATGGGGTTTCATCAATTTGGGGGTGTTGCTGAATATCTCGTATGCGGTGAGAAATAGCACAGTACTGTTTTTGGCGAAATTTCAGCGATCTACCTTTAGGAGTTGAAGATCATCCTTAAAGTTGAGAACTAGACCGATATGGGCGTTTTTGCACATTGAGCGATATGAATGCAGACTTTGTAATATATGATTTCTCTAGATCCTGATGCTTGCGAAGGTTGGTGTCTTCGGCAAATTTGTTCAGTAGCTCAAGGGCTATCATTACTTGAGCCATGAAATTTGCAATTTTGCCAACTAGTGGCGCTAGTGATCATAAAACTTTTAAGCAAATGAAAAACCGAATTTAGTACTATACCATTTAAATCCACTAGAGTTTGTATCCTTTGACAGATACGCGTATTTCGACCTCAACTGTAAGGCCGTCTTCAGTGTCGTGTATTAGACTCAGTAGCGTAGCTAGAGTTTTTGGGGCCCGGTACGGAGTTCAATTCGGGGGCCTTTTGAAATATGAGTGTGCGTCGCTACAGGTGATAGGTCATTTGGCATAAAGTCGTTTGGCATAATAGTCGTTTGACATAATGAGTCTGAAACCAATTATTTCTCAATTTTTCGTTTTTACGTTTCTATTGACATCAGACTTGTTTAGGAGTCAATTGATACAAAATGACACTTTGTTCAACAATCATTCGAATAAATTTAAGCATATTAGGACAGTTATTGCCAAAAGTATTTTATTATTTATCCAGAAATTGCCCTTCTTTCAAATATTAATTCTTCTTTTGATTTTCGCTATTGGACCATATTTTTGCATTGAAGAGTTTTATATATTTAGCACAAATTTGCCCTTCTTTTAATTGTTCCATTTTTTATCTAAATATGTAACCATAACTATAGGTATGAAAACTGTTGATTTAAAATTTAAATAAATTTCTCCTTCTTTTATGCATAGACTGTTCTTTGGAGCTACATTTTTTAAGTATTTTTTTGTTTCCAACTGACAATAGGGCGGCAATCGATAACATTGATCTGCTCAAATTATCAGCGAAAAGAGAGATCGATTTCTACAGTTATTTCGATGGGTTGTGCTACTTTTCCCCAAATGTCGTTTCCCCGAACGCCAGTTCCCCGAATGCCAGTTTCCCGAATATCCCGTTTCCCCGACTAGCCCACTTCCCCGAAAAGTTTATAACACTCATAATTTTCGATACTTTATACATTTCAGGGTGGTGAACGAACTGACCATCCAATATGCATCCTTCTTTATTTAATTGGCAGTTTTTTCAAGTTTAACCTTCCTCAGCATTTTTGGCAACATGTGTATAGCCGAGGATGACAAAAATACTTCCTTCTTTTGACTGTTTATCGTTCTTTCTCGTCACCACTTTTCTGAGAAACCAGTCATTCGGGGAAATGGCATTCGGGAAAAAGCAGCACAATCACTTCGATGGTTCTGAACGCACTTGTTTATGTCTTTTCGTTTTATTATGCCGCAATAGTTTTTGGCGTCCATTCTTCTATTGCTTCAATTATAAATTTTGCCTTATTTAAAAATAGGCTGTTCTTTATATTCATACTGTTTTAAAGTTTATTATTTAGTAAAGTAAAATGTTAACCATTTATATATTTTGTTGTTTTATCCATTCTTGCCAGATGTGTTGTTAGAATGATAATTACTTTAAAACCTGCCAATATTCAACATTTACTTTTTTTTGGGGCAACCGCGTGATCTCCTTCCGAGATATGCTGGAAAAAATATTATTTCAATAACAAATTTTCCCTTCTTTTGATAATAGACGATGTTTTTGATGTACACTCCCAAAATTAGAATTTAAGTTTTGTCACAAGTGTTTTCTTTTAAAGATGTTTTTTTTGCGTTAGAGCCTTAAACATTTTAACCGAAAAATGATATGCTCTCGTATATAGGCTATTTTTGCATTAAGTCGCATTGATAGATCTTTGGATTAGAGCTTTCGGTATTTTGCAAAAAAAATCCATTCTTCTATCAAGTCGAGTGTAACGTCTAAGAGCTTGGTCTGCAACGAAATATTCTATGAGCGTTCCCTTGATGAATAACTGCGAACTTTCTTTGCAAATTTACTGTTTCCAAATATGTATATCACAACAAGCTCAAAGATACTCTATATTCTGAGATGTAGAGACCCGTCACGAGTTTTATTTAGTAATGCTCTCTAATGTCACCACAATTTTTGAAATTCTTAGCTTGGAAAATCTCTGAGCGAACACCACGCTTGTTTAGAACAAACCAAAATTTGTTGGTGGTGTTGATCTCGGTAAAAGCTTAAAAGATGCCGATATTAATTTCAAGTCAATCATTATGCCATACGGCCATTATGCCAAACAGCCATTATGCCAAACGGCTTTATGCCAAATGACCTTATGCCAAACGAATTTATGCCAAACGAATTTATGCCAAACGGGGTACAATCGTCGCTACAATACAGTGACATGTGACTAGTCAACAAGGCTGGTAGTGGCCTGGGAGGTTTGGTATACAATATGCGTTCGCTAAGAATTGAAAATGTTACTTACCCCTTTCTTAGTATACCCACCAACGCATATGGATCGTTTTTACCTCAGTTTGATGTTAATTCGATCCGTGTCCGTGCTGATCTATGTGGTTCGGCTCCTAACACAATGTTTGATACATACGACAGACCACTTGCTCCCTCGTGATGGTGTTTTTGTTAGTTGTTATACATGAAAAGAAAGAAAGAAAGAAAGCTATTAGTATTAGGAATGAATAGGAATTAGTGAGTTTTCATTAAATTACGTTTGACTACATCGCTGATTATAGTCAACGACATCGGAAACTTTATGTGTTGACTATTGATCTAGTTTTTCTTCAGTTCCGTTGGTCAGTATTGCTAAAGGTCCTTTTTAACATGTTTATTAGTACTTGGACAAGTTGAATATTTTAAGTTCCCTACTTTTGTCATGTTGGTCAATAATGAATTTGATCAGTTTGTTTTATACATTTATTCTGGTCTCGTCTGTTTTCATTAAGAATCGTTGTTAATACATTTCTATGTGTTAAAACTATACTAGAAATAATAAAGAAATAGAAAGTCATTTTTTATTGTCCGGATCCACTTTTCGGTGACAAAATAGAGCTTCATCGCGACTAAGCCCTATCTATTTATTATAATTTTGCGAGAATGGAGTTGTTGTAGTTTTATGATACCAATATAATAAATATGGTTTTTTATTATGATTCTAATGAGAGAAGCATAACAAATTAACATTTGTGTCACATTCTACTCGATGGATCCTTAGTCATTCTCCTCATTAGTAAATATTATAACCATTTAAACAAAATCTAATCTATCTGCATCAAAGCGTGGCTACGGCTCCTGTTACCCCGATGCCTGGTAACAGGATAACCGTTGGATCACATCCGTAAGATTGATGCATCTATGCCAGATGGTTGATGACGCGGCATTAAACAAATATTTCCTGATGTGATACCACCACGACTGGACATGTCTTTGGTTCCCATATAAGTGCTAATGGGGTAAGCCCACCCATCGCGGCAAGATTACACGTCCTAGGAGAGGGCAAATAAAAACTTAAACGCTTTTTATCAATATAACTGGATGCTACAGGGGCCCCTCCAAACATAATTTTTAGTATTTTTACACATTTTAGTTTGTTAAAAACTGAATTTCTACTGCTATAGGAAATATTCACCATGATTCTGGGGCCCCTAGGAACCCGGAGCCCGGTGCGGACCGCACCTACCGCACCGCCCTAGCTACGCTACTGATTAGACTCGACTGAAGACGTTGAGGTAGGAATACGCGTACACCCAATTCTGTTTTTGCACGGATTTTTTTTTCGCCGAAACCTTATTTTTGCATGAAACGTCAAGAAATGTAGAAATTTGAAAAATAACCTGAATTTCAATCAGGAGAAATAATTTGATTTTCCAAACACGAACTTCTTAGTTATCGCAAATTTCCCGTTTTGGGAAAAAATGTCATTACTTTCATTTGATGTATTTAAAACAATCAAATTTGAAGAAAAGTTTCATTCTACAAACTCGTTTGTCATTCCAAATTGGATAATTTTGCTGGAAGATTGTTCTAAAAATTAGACATCATTTCAGCTTTTTCTCAAATGTGCGCAAAACCTTCTCGTCTTTTCTCATCAACAGAAAGATACCATCTAAATGAGAAATTGAAACTCACATAAATCATTAACTTAAGCTAACTATAACTTAACTATTATAATTATTATGACCTAAAAGTTTCAACGTTTAAAGATGTGGCTTAGCTGAGCAAATTCGAAGTTATTTCTTAGCAATGATGTAAATTTCAACAGGTCAATCGGTGCACTAGAAGCCGAGATCTAAGTCTCCAAAACTTGACCATTTTGCATTGAAAGACGGTCAATGCGTGTTTATATTGTTTAGTACTATATTATAGTAGCAATTCGAAAATAATTTTGTTTTTAAGAAACACCTGAAGGGTCTAAAAATCCAAAAACACAAGATAGAATAATATAGGGGGAGATCCCCCAGTACCGGACACTTAAGCCACTAAATTCATAATTCTAAAAATATAGATTTTATGGGCTCGTGTTACCCATCTATGATAAATATTATCATTTTTATAGTGTACAAAAATAAAAATGAAAATATAAGTATAAATTTTGACAACGCATTTTGATGATGTATTTTAGTACCAAATTGATCGATCTTGAAAGGTGGCACCCAATACCGGACACGATCTGGAAATGCCTCGAATTCTGTAAATTTGAACATTATTGAATGTGTACACTATAGGAATAGTTTATAATTACCAATTCAATGCATTTGCAAGATTTACAAGAATAATTTGAGTGTTTCTTAGTTTGCCAGATGCCTATCAAAAACCTCTTTCATACATGATGAAAAATAGCTCATTTCACGAATGAATTTTTCTCAATGATCATTCTCCTTAATTTTTTTTGCATGTTTGATACCATGATTGACGGAACCCATGAAAAATGGAAGTATTTTGAGACACTGATATGCTATAATTACAAAGACATCATATAACAAATCAAGCTGTCCGAAACTGAGGGACAGGAGGTGCTTAACCAAAATTGTAATTTGTCCATATTTAGTTCAATTATGGTACAAAATACAATCATACTATCAAATTAGGATTATGTTCGATCATGCTTGCGGGATCCAAAGTATTTTTTCACATTCAAAATAATTACTAAATAGGCTCAAAATTAAGAGGATACGTACATTTTTTAAAGATTTTCAAACTTTTCTACTTTTTTGAAAAGGCATTCATTTTTCTACGCAAACATTAGTCTACATAAAAGCTTTCTTTTCTACTAATACAACATCTTGATTGGACCATGATTTCTCAATGTTTTGACTTTGTCCGGTATTGGGTGCTGTCCGGCACTGGGAGATCTCCCCCTAACAATTGAAACCTACAGTGTTAATATGAATCATACTAAGATGTGACTGCTTCGTAGTTGTAAAATGTGTAATTCAAACTTGAAATCTCATGCATTGAATGATCCAAGAAGACCCTGTGCGGGGTCCTGGTCGTGTTTAGGTGGGGACTTACCACCTGGACTAGATGATCCAGGAAGCCCAGGCAGACCCGGTTCGGGGTCGGGAGGTGAACTCGTATGGTCTGTTGTTGACAACCGATTGGATGGGCCATCAGTTGGCAGTGATTTTTGGCCACGCTTTCTGATCATTCGATCGTAGTGATCCGCGTTCGTGGCTTCCCGCTCCGTGAGACAGGGAGGAAAGGGATTATTAGTTTTCATTGGAGTTATGCTGGCCTGGTATCTTACCGGTTTGTTCCGAGTTCTGGGAGGGTTTCCACGAAGCGTTCATGGATGTTCTGATCTGTGTGACAGTTCCGTTGGAGGTGAATCAGCCAGACTGTCATGACCCCGGCTGATTGTAGTTGTTTCTTTTTCGCCGGCTGTTATCTTGTTCTTGATGGAGTTGGTTGAATCCGACGAGGTTGTACTCGGGGAAGTTGGACACGAAGATGTTGAACACGAAGAAGTTAAACTCGTAGACAGCATGCAAGTTGTACTCGAAGTCAGCTTACCGATTCCAATTCCTTCAATATCCTTAGGGGGACGGATTTTTACACCCTTGTGCGTCCCTCTTCCAGACCGGAGGGGATGACAAGGGTAGTCCAACGATTCCGGTACAGGAATGGCTTCCGGTCTGTCGGGGCCTTGTCTGTCCCGACCGTCCTCTGGGTATTGCGGGGTACAGGTTTTTACACCCTTGTGCGTCCCGTCAGCTGCAGAGACACTCGGGTTTTGGAGATTGTCCGTCAGTACCGGTTGAGGTGTAGCTTCCGCACTGACGGGGCCCCGACTACCCGAGGCTGCCGCTGGTGATGAGTTGGTTAGTGGATGGATTTTGTGGTGTCTCGTAGTGGAGGTTGTGCTTAGTCGATTCTTTTGAGCAAGTCTCGGGTTCGTTGTTTTCAGTGAATGTTGTTGTATAGGAAAAGGTCCACTGATGCTGAGGGTCTTGAATGGATGGACTGAGCGGGCGACTTGTCTAGATTGGGGGTGGAGGGGGATATCCCGTGGCTCTTACGGTGTTTCCGTTTGGAACTGCTGGGTCCCTTTGTAGAGGAGTCTCTGCCATCGGGGCTATGGTGGTCCCGTTTGGATGGGTTCGAGGTTGATGTGGCGTTGGAGTTGATGGTGTTAGCGGCGGAAGCGACGCTAGCCTCGCCGTCGCTACTGATGTTGTCTAGCTCGATACTGCAGTCTATGGTTTCGGCGTTCTCCTGTGTTTGTTGTTCCTTCGGGGTAGATTGGTCGCTTGCAATGTGGGTACTGCTTTTGATCCATTCCTGAACCTGAAAGAACGGTTGCAGGGTTACGTTGTCTACTATTATCTCCTCGGTTGAGGAATGGAAGTGTGTCATGTTTGCTTTTTCAGTTTCGGCGGTCGAGATGGTGGAGTTACTTGGGGATGCTACAGGGTGACTTCTCTTGGTAAGGAGTGTTTTGATGAACGCGTCTTTCTTCGCCAGATTGTCCTGCAGTTGTCTGACTGTGGCGGTTAGCTCGGTCACCTGCCGTATTAGCTCCGCCGTGGGGCCGTGATCTTTTGCGCTTTCTAGCCGGGAGTTGACGCTGCGTGTTTTAGAGCGCGTTCAAGCTCGGCGATGCGCTCGTCCTTTCTTTTGGAGTCTTCCAACAGATTCTTTACCATCGACCTCAATTCGTCCATCTCGGAATCCTTGCTAGCGTTGACAATGCCTGCAAAGGATTTGTCTGTTTCAGGATTATTCTTTTTGGCCAAAGCCGCTTCTCTGGCTTCGTAATCCCGGCGGGCTGCTGGGTACGAAATGCCAAGGTCGACCCGTAGATGTTGGATAGCATCTTCTTTTCTGTAGATCGGGCATCCACGACTGGAGCCTGCGTGCTTCGTGTCGAGTTTTTGATTCTTCTCACGCGTCTTGTTCCATTCCTCACAGTTCTTACAATGGGCCGGTTCGTCGCAGCTTGTCCTTCTTCTGGATACTTCGAATGCTGTTACACCTTCAGCGATGTTGGGGGTGTGTTCTTCGTCGTGAGTCTTGCTGCACTTGCCGCAGGTCCGCTGGGTGGCTGAGCACGGCTTGCCGGTGTGACCAAAGGTTCAGCAGCGGAAACACAGCATCGGGGAGGGATAGTAGTTCCTGGTTTGGCATCTGGTCACCCGAAATCAATATGTTCCGGGCTAACCGTGCCGTTGAGTGTCAAAATGATGACCGGGGAGTTGACTGGTTCGCCCTTCTCATTACGGCGCTTGATGCATCACACCTCTTTGACGTTCTGATTCGCCAGGTTTTCGACCAAGTATTGATCACTAAGACACACGGTGTCAGGATTGGTGACGACGCATCTTACTTGATTGAGTGACGAGTGCTCCTCGATAGTGATTCCTGTACCATCGCTAAGTTGCTTCTACCGTAGTAGTTGTTTTACTTGTTCCTGACTACGTACCTTCAGTACGTACGTCAGGCCGCGGTTCTCCTTAAATGCACCGGCGATAGGGCCACCGATGTGCTTTTCGACTGACAGACGTAGGAGGAATGGGTCGGTCGGAATTTGGCCGGAGGTTCCGGACATCTTCAGGTAGTGAAGTTGCCCTAAAGTACCTTCGGGGTCCATAAAGGAAGGTACTAAAGCCCCTGTGTACTCTCCGTTTTTTTGGTTCGTGATTCCATTACCGCCACCACCGGCGACATGACGCCGCCGGGCCGGGGCTAAGATGATCTAAGGATC
This sequence comes from Aedes aegypti, assembly GCF_002204515.2. Lineage (NCBI taxonomy): Eukaryota > Metazoa > Arthropoda > Insecta > Diptera > Culicidae > Aedes > Aedes aegypti. The sequence continues at coordinate 4,444,462 of NC_035108.1, forward strand.
TCTCAGTCCACCGGCTTGGAACTTTACAGGGCAGAATCAGAACTGTTACTCGGGAGCACTCACTGTGATGACGAAACTTTCTGATAGAAAGTCCAAAAACTAATTTGTTCACTTTTTGACACTTTCACACACTCGGGTTATGTAGCCACACACAGTCGTGGGCTTCAATGAATGGCACTATGATTGCACCAACCACACAATACGGAAATAATGGGTGATTGCCGTATGTTCACACGCGGATTTTGTTTGTTGCTTCACTGGAAAAGCTGCTGTTTTCGCACTAAATTCCACCGATTTCGACCGGGTTTTAAACACTTGTGGTCACTTGTCGCTAAATATATATAGCGAAACCGAAATCGATTATCGCCAAACACCACCAAAAAAATTAAGAAAATTACCGAGCGCGTACGCGGTTGTTAGCGATAACAACAGTATCCCGAACTCGAGAAACTCATAGAAATATGTTCAAACTCAACTCATGGTACTGTTAGGGATTATTGAAGATTTTTTAATGAACATTTCTTGGACAGTTGCATAGTTTCTTATGAAGTTTTGTTCATAATTCTAGCAGGATTTATGTCAAAATTTATTTTATGATTTAGTGTCTCTAAAAATGTTATTACTACATTCAGAAATCTCAACGAAATCTTATAATGCTTTGATATGATTTTGTAAATCTTTTTACATCTCTACAAGGTTTCATTTAAACATCTCTGATATTGTTACAAAATACTATCTTTTTAAGGCATATTTTATAGCCGTTAAGCATGTCATTGGGGTGTATAATTTAAAAAAAAAAGACAATTCACACCGTCTTCAGCTCAAGGCTGCACAGACTGGACGATCACAAACATTAGGCAACGGACAGCACGAAACACTCAGTAGCCCAATGATGAATTTTTCGTTTGACGAAAAGTTTCCACCAACTGGAGCGGGAATCGAACCCACACTTCATGGCACAATACGCCTAGACGACTGACGCCGCTAACCGCACGGTCACGAAGCCTATTTTAATCTGTTGACAGTAATAATAATAAATAATTGAATACCTACAGGATTTGATTCTAGCAATATTCCGTATTCAATATTAGATAATGATGCAAAACAGATTCTGCAAATTATACCGAATTTAAATATAAATATTTTTTATAAACTGACATGCAAGAGAAGTAACTGAAGGCATTAGACAAAAAGGTTGAGGTTGGAATTTTTTTTCCTAATTCAAACATGCATAACTTCCTTGATGAAAATTGATGCGTCCGAAAGCATCAGACGGAAAACATTGTCTTGTTTATTACTATAAGGTGTGGCAGACGAATTACTATAAAGTATAACATAAGCTCAATTTTTATGTCACTCATGGTTTTAGTTAGAGCGAATCTTTACATTTGGTTATATTTTTACTATTGACTTGACGATGCCACCATACGCTACTTGGGATTAGTATAGTCATTCTGGCACTAAACTGTATAGTGCCTTCCGCTTTTTTACTAGCTCTGCTTTTCCTGTCTGTCAAACCTAATGTCGTCCGTAGAAGTCACAGATAATTGCCGGAATTCACTATAATATATCAAGGAGTTTCAAGAAAAACGCATCATCGTAAACCTTTTCATAAACGACTTTATTGGATAATCATGTGTCCTGCATTTGATTAATCCTACAGATGAATATTTTTGGGTTCCTCAAATTTACGGTAAAGAGGCCAATTTGTATCTAAACATCTGTGTCAAGCTTATGGGAACGTATTTTAGTGAACTATTATATTTTAGAGAATTGAAATGGTTTAGTATCCAGCAAATCTATAGCCGATTCTTCAGGGTGTTAAGTGGCCACATCCGGTATATTCTAAACGGCGCAAAACTAGCAAATTACAATGTTGGTTGGTTGGTTTGACTTTATTAACGAGATTTTTAGCCCTGGGCTAGTTCATCTCGGGACCAACGGCTTTACTTCCCTTCCGAAGGAAGTCGTCACTATAACTTTTTACGTCATAAGTGACTATGTCGGGGATGGGATTCGATCCCAGGTCAATGTTGATTGTCAGATCTTAAATCAAGAGCGGTCGCGCATTCAACCATCGCCAGCGCCACCTCGCTTGAGCTGTGTTTGAAAAGCGAGCTTCTTTCAAGGTGCGTGTACTCAGTACACGCATGCGACCGATCTAGGGTTTATGATTTATGGAAATTGAAATGATTTCCAATGCAAATAAATAAAGATATCTTAGCATATCCTAAAAAAATCGCCCTTTTTACCCATTGACCCAATGACCCACCGGAATAACTCCGGCCACAGAAGTATTCCTGAGTTCCTCTGGCTACTTCTAGAAACTAGATATATGTACCAGTATACTGACAACAAACTATTTGAATCCGTTAAGTATTCACTGGGGCCTTCCTTAACCGAGCGGATAGAGTCCGTGGCTATAAAGCAAAGCCATGCTCGTCCATGCACGAGTTCACTAATTTGACGTTTGAGCGGTGCCGAATTCACTTGTTTCCATGGTCACGTAAATAACACGGCACCGTTCAAACGTCAACGAGTGGACGCGTACATTGGTCCATTTGAACTTACCCGAGGCATCCACCTTACGTTTCACAAGGTAGAATGTTTGATTCAGAACTTGAAACTTTTAGATTTATTGTGATCGTTCCACCCGCCTGTATGTTATGTATGTATTAGAGTGGTTCAAAAACTCGTTTCTGCTCCACACGACCACACCGCTCTTTCGATTCTAGATCAAATTCTGAGTGTCCTCCCAAAATTTGAGCTCATTTGGATTAAAACTGAAATCCAAACTGGAATTATTATGGGAAAAGCAAGCATTTCATTCAATCGGTCATAGTGCCAAGAGCATATGGGTCTTGGGAATTAGAACTACGATGGTACTGTAGATACATTCATCAGCTACAACTTTGCTCATTTAATTCTGAACAGGCAACATTACTGTATCTGGCGCGAAAGATAGCATGCAAAAATCATGACTACTATGTACTGCAGGCATCACTGGATATATGCAATCAAACATAGTAGTCATGATTTGTGCATGCTATCTTTCGCGCCAGATACAGCAATGTTGCCTGTTCAGAGGTTAAATGAGCAATGTTGAAGAATTTGTGACTGGATATAAATCAATAACTAATTACTGGGGCGTCCCATTTGAAAACGGTCTTTGGCAAAGTTGTAGCTGATGAATGTATCTAACAGTATCATCGTAGTTCTAATTCCCAAGAGCACATTTGTAAACACTATGACAATGAAGATTCATGTCTAACATAAGTTCTGCAAACGATATGAGCAGGAAAAATGCGATTCTTACTAAAAAAAAAATATCGCCAGAAACGATTCCGTTGTCAAAACTTTTACAAGTATGCTCAATTTGGCAACATTAACGAATTACTGTTGAGACTATATAATTCACTTAGCAAATTGCCTACCTTGAGGCGTATTCCGTGGTTTAAAAAGACACCGACACGTTAATGCTTCCAGTGGACGATTATGTCCTTTGAAGGAAGCACCACACTAGACAACGGACTAGCATGCAACGCCCAGTGGCACAGTCGAAATACATTCCTGACGAAAAGTTTTCCGGACTGTTGCGGGAATCGAACCCACACTCCTTAGCACGATGCGGCTAAATGCCTTGGTGACACTAACCGCACGGCCACGAAGCCCACAAGTGGTTCGAGATGTTCTTAATTTTAAAATAACTGTAAAAGTAAATGACTTGTATGTGTTTGGCCTTCATATTTGGCTTCGGGGCCATGATTTAAGTGGTAACGACATTTTCAATATTACCGAACGTTGTTTACAAAGGTGATCAATGTTACCCCATATCAGCTGAATCAAAAAATAACTTAAAACATTTATTTAAACATGCTTAAATCTTTCAAAAAAGAAAATGGAGTATATAGTCACGAGCTATGGGTGGCAGTACTTGTTTTAAAAATATTAAATTTGCAACATATGCATTTTCAAACGAAATATTTAAGGAATAATCTTAAAAATGATCAATGGTACCCCAGATTATGATATGTGAGAATTCAGCACACTTAGGATAAAACAAGTGTGCTGAATTCTCTTACGTCTTTCGGGTCCCATCATCGATAACTTTTGAATATGTTTATGAATCATTGTGAATGTGTTACCGGTTACTGGATAAACAATTCATCAGAATTAAAAGGTTGTAATAAGTTGCTCGCTGTGGTTGCCGTTTTACGCATTTGTCCCGCTGTCCATAAGCTTTACATAGAACATGGGACAAGTAGGCGGGCAGATGGCAACTAGAAATGCAATTGTAATTTAAAAAATTTTAAATGGAACGGACTTAATTTGTTATTCATACTTCCAAAAACTGATGTGATTCTACGTTTTTCTGGATGCACATAAAAGAAGTGAATCGAATGACGTAAATTAATGTCAAATTTCATATACGGCAGTTTGTGATTCGGCAAATGTCCATCATAATGCAATCGTTTTCGTGTTCTTCAACATATAAAATTACATTTTTTTGTTCAACACGTTTTCAACTACACGTTTTTGTGTCGTTCCATTACTTGCATCATATATCATTTAGTCATATCGTAAATTACGTTCACAGTAATTTTCATTGTTTCTAGGATTTAGCTGATCGGCTATTAGTGCATCGACCCTAACATATAGAACCATTCCCATTTTGTTCTAGGACTCTGCCTCACCAACGATATCGACACGCTGCTTTATCACATGAACAATGCTCGCTACCTTCGGGAGGTGGACTTCGCCCGGGTGGACTTTTACGAGCGTACGCTCCTCTACCGGACGATCCGCAGCAAGGGAGGTTCCGTCGTCCAAGGAGCAACGACCATTCGCTATCGGAGATTCATTCGCCCCTTTACGCGGTTCAAAATCAGTTCCAGGGTGAGTGATGGCGAAAACAAAGACGCCCCCGACTTTGAGGGTTTTAATTAATTGGTGTAACGACTTATGTTTGGTTTCCCCCTCCCACCGTTTCCGCAGATTGTTTATTGGGATAATCAATCAATTTTTATGGAGCATCGATTCATCGGAGCAGGCGACGGGTTCATCCATTGCATAGCGCTTTGTCGCCAGCGGGTCATCGAATGCTCTGCGGAGGATGTCATGGCGACACTGCTAAAAGGCAATGCTACCGCGACCAGTTCGACGGAGTGCTTGGATCGGTTGGAAAATGGCGGTGGGGCAATCATAGTAGGCAACGGGGGCAGTGAGTACGTTAGTAGCAGCAAGTTGAAACCGGACATGCCGCCGGAAGTTGCCAAATGGTTGGAGTGGAACGAAATTTCTAGCGCCAACCTGCGGAATGAATGCTGAGTTTTTGGGCCGGAGTGGCTATTGTTAGATGGTGACATTTTCCTAAAAGGTAATTTGAAGATTTATCTGACGATAAAGTATCTAGTAATCACAACTGTTTCCGTTCTTCTTTAGGAATTGTGGATGTTTATGTCTTGACGCTTTCCTTAGGAAAGCAACGCTTATAGAACAAGGTGGATTCTAAAACCTTTCTCATTGTTAACTTCTGTTGGAATAAATCCTTCAAATTTTAACTCTACATCGGTCGACAGTATCTTGATTTTATATCATCCGAAAATAATTGAATAGATTAGAGTAAGGTGGGGCAAAAGTTCGACCTTAGTGGTATAATCAAAGTTTCCAGGAAAACAATAGCAGTTAAAACAAAACAAACACCATACAGTGAACCTTCAACATATTGGCTATAATTTTGCTGAACAAACTTATGTCAAAATAGTTACCCATTTTTAGATATAACAGTTTCAATATTGATTGTCTTATTCGAACTTTTGCCCCACCGGTGGGGCAAGAGTTCGAATCTAGTGTGGGGCAAAAGTTCGCAGTGTAAAACACAAAATATCGATCCTTTTATGACAGGCATACTTTAAACCAGCCGTAAACTTAAGTTTGCCGAAAAATACACACTAAATTTTCATCAAAAAATTGCCCAAAACCGGGTTAATTGTAATATACTCAAAAATTGCAGTTTTTCGCAAAACTAAGTGGAAATGTAAAATTTTGGTGACAATTTTCACACGATCAGACAAATTTAACTAAATTTGAATAAAATATAGGATTTTGGGCAATTTGCAAATTTTTCCGTGATTCTATACATGGGTCGAATTTTTGCCCCGCTGATTCGAACTTTTGCCCCAACTATGGGCCAAAAATTGTTTTCAAGCATCTATGCAAAAACTAATACACTTCAAAGCAACCTTATGGTAGGCCTAGAAACGCCCTTACATAAAATATTGAAAAAGATTTTATCTTAAATTGGTTCCATGCAACGAAAGTTTGATAAAAAATTACAATATTCACGTCGAAAAACAACAAATAGCCATAACTTTTCCAAATCTCAATCGATTTCTATGATACTTGGAGTAAAAGTCTCTTACTTGAATAGCATTCGATCCACAATGACATTTATAAGATTTGTTTGAATTGAGCTAGAAATCTTAAAAAGAAACTCTTACCCCACTCTAACTTTTGCCCCACTTTACTCTAAAAATAAATGAAAGCCGAATTTAGTACTTTACCATTCAATTCCACTAGAGTTTGTATCGTTTAACAGATACGCGTATTTCGACCTCAATTATAAGGCAGTCTTCAGTGTAGTGTACTCGAGTTGACTTGAAGAAATCCATCGTAGTATAACATATACTTAAACTAGGTATAAAGTCATAATCCCCTTCCATCTTTGGTGAAAAAAACGTAATTGTCTCACACAATAATGTCTAAATTTCTGTATTAGCTGTTTAATTTGATTGTCTCCTAGACATACCAAATGAAAATTTCAAAATTTCAATTCAAATTCTAAAAATAAAACCCGGTCAAGAAATCGCCACCTTTCCCTATGGTAATGAGGCTTACTTTGCTAAGACATAAATATTCAAATTAAAACAAATTTATGTTATTTTATTCCCACCACCATTTATTAAAAATATTCAGAGGATTCTCGATTGACCATCTAGTGACGCTTCACTGGCTTGGGGGCCTTCTTTTCCGGGAAAATCGTGTAGAACGGACAGTTGTCTATATTCAAATGCTTCTTGATCGCGGGACATCCCGCCAAATTGTCCTTGAATATTGAAGCTGGGCAGTTCTGAAAATGAAAAATAGTTACTGATTTGTTCGTTAAAAAGGATTTGTAATCTCACCTTATAAACCGACACGTGGACGCACTCCATGATGAATCCGGCAGCCGGCGAACAGATGCGCTCCTTGGGGAACTTCTGCTGCAAAGCTTTCATGTCTCGGCTGAACTCCTCCTTGCGGTTGTCGGCGTCATCCAGGCACTGCTTGACGGCCTTCTGGACGATTTCGGCCCACACCGATTTACCGTTCAGCTTCTCCAGGAAGGTCTCCATCGCTTTAGCATCGTTCACGTTCTGACGGCGATCAAAGATTCTTGTGCTGTTCATCACGCACTCGGACATGCACTGGATGGAACGTTCAAAAGGTTAGGGCAATGATCGTCTTCTATATAAATTAAGAAACTTACATCCGGTTTGATCTCATCCTGAGCATTCTGTGGAGGAGGGAAAGAATGGACGCATTCCTTGACGGTGCCCTCGTCGAGAAGTTTGGGAGTTTTACAGCACTCGAACGGATCGACATTGAAGTTTTTGTTTAAACAGCTGGCGGGGACATTGTCTGGGGCAGCAGGATCGGCCAGAGTGGCGTGGGATATGGCGAGCAGGACTAGGACGGACGTGACGGTTGCCTTCATGGTGGATTATGTGAGGTTCGTTTGTGTGGAGGATTGCTACGAACTGATTGATGGTGAAATTCTGATGGTAGGCACACTATATATAGAGGTGAGTTAAAGTGGAGTAATTTAAAATGCATTAGAATAAAAATTGATTTCGATTAAAATAAGGCGGAAACGCCAAAGGACGACGACATTATTATTTGTGGGTAACCTTCAAAAACTTGCAGACGACTTCAAAGGCATTGTTCACAAATTTCACGTAAAACGATAGTTTTTGACTGGGCTAACCATTTGCGTTTTACATGGTTATGCAATTCTTTTACATCATTCAAGCAAAACTCCAAAGATTCTTGCAGATACTGCTCAAATACAAGAAACCTGCAAGATATTTCTTTAGAGGGTCCTACGGAAATTTAAAAAAGAGAAAGCATTTATGGAGTAATTTCTACCCTTCATGAAAATTACTTTTGTCAATTATGAGTGTTTTCAATATAATTTTACAGATCTTCCTTTGGAGCTTTGGAGATCCATCCCAAATTTCCCTCAAGGATGCATCTAGCAGCTTTTTAGAGGGATTCTCGTAGAGATATCTCCGAATAATTTCGCTGGGATTCTATCAGGAGTTCCTCATTCGGAATTTACAGTTATTTTCGCCATGAAAGCACTCAAGGATTTTTTTTCTTATGTAATATCATCAAGATAAGTCCAAAAATTCCCGGGGTGGTAAGTATTTCCTTCAAACATTTTTAAAGATCCTTTTATTTTCACGATTTTTTTAAAGAGATATTTCCATCAATTTCTTCGTTCAATAGCTGTTCCTGAGATTTTCCTGTAAATCTCTTTAGGAATTCTTACCAGAGTAGGATTTTCAAATAAATTTGTCCAAACATTGCTCTAGGAGTTCCTCGAACGATTCCTTAAGTAATTTCTACAGGAAAGTATTCCAAGCATTACTCGAGATATTCCTTCAGAAATTTGTAGGAGTTTCTGTAGGGAATCCGTTAGGCGTACCTCTTGGAATTCCATCAGAAGTTTTTTTTTCACCTGGAACACCTCCTGGGATTACATCATATTACTACGGATTACTACGGATTATATTAGGAGTTGTTCTGTGGATTACTTCGAGAGTTCTTTAAGAGATTTCATTAGGAGCTCTTCAAGGGATTCCATTACGAGTTCATTTAGAGAATTCACCTGGAATGTCTCTAGGGATTCTATCAAGTATTTTGCCAGGGATTCCATCAGGTGTTTCCATAGGAATTGAATTAGGAATCCCTCCAGGGATTCCATTCGAAAATTCTTTCATTGATTACATCAGAAGTTCTACTAGGGAGTTCATCAGGAGTTACTCTAGGCGTTCCATCAGGATTTCCTTCAGGGATTCCACCTGAAATTCTAACAGGAGTCCTTTGAGAAGTTCATCCAGGGAATCCATCAGGAGCTCCAGCAAAGATTGCCCCAGTTATTATTCTAGAGATTGTATCAGGGTTCCTTCAGACATTCTATTATGAGTTCCTCCAGGTATTACATCAGAAGATCCATCTTCTAGAGATTACAGCAGGAGTTCTTCTAGGATTTTATCAGGAGCTCTTCCAGGGATTACATTTGGAGTTCCTTCATAAATTCTATCAAGAGATTCCTTAGGGATTCTATCAGTAGTTCCTCCATCTTTTACATCAGAAATTCTTCCATGGATTCGGTTATGAACACTTCTAACATTTCATAAGGGAATCCTCCTGAGATTCCATCAAAAGTACCTTCTTGGATTCCATCAGAAGTTCTGTCCGGGAGTCTATTAGGAAATCCAGATTTTTCTGGGTTCTAACAGGTTATTTACCACGGATTCCTCCCGGAATTTATTAAAGGATTCTTCCAAACTTTTTTCAAGGGATGCCTCCCAAAATTCCTTAACGAATTAATCCCAAAATTCCGCAAGGGATTGCTCCCAAAATATCTCCGGGGGCTCCCAAAATATATCGGGGGTTATCAAGAATTCCTCCAGGAATTAAAAAAAAATACAATAATATCATCAGTAATGAGGGAACTCACCAGTATTTTCTCCAGTGACTTTATCAGGAATTCCTCGTGGGATTAAAAAAAGGAATTCCTTCTGGGATTCCACCCAGAATTCCTTCAGGAATTTCACCAGAAATTCAATCAAAAATTCCGCTAGAAGTTCCTCCAAGAATCCCCTATATAAATCCTCCAGAGATTCCTGCAAAGATTCCACCAGCCTTCATCCAGAATTCAACTAGGTAATTCTCCATGATTTTTATCAAGAAAACCTCCTTGGATTTACCTGAAATTCTCATGGGGATTCCACTAAAAATTCTTTCAAACACTTCATCATTACTTTTCCGAATATTTTACCAGGAATTCAAAAATTCCTCCGGAGTTTCTTCCAAAACCTTCTGGAAAAATTCCTCAGGGATTGACACAATTTCCTATGAAGATTTCACGAGTTAGTCCTTCATAGAGTTCACCAATATTTTCTCTAATTATTTCAGCATAATTTTTCTAGAAAGGAGTTTTTCAAGAAATATCACTAGGGTTAACACTGGAAATATCACTAGAGGTTCGCCAGAATTTTCACCAGGAATACCTTAAAAAGTTTTTCCAGGATATCCCTTCTTAGAATTTATTCAGGATGATCAGAAAGATTGTTTTTTTTTTTTTTCAGAAAACCCCCAATACTTCGGCGAAAGAATCTTCCAGCGATTCTGCGAAAAATTGAAGTAAAATTTCTTCCTTTCTCTACTCTAGGTATTTCATCAGGAAGCATTTATAAAGTTCCAGAAGATTATTCCTCCAGGGATTCTTCCTGAGTAAATGGAAGATTGAACAAATCGTTTCCCTGAATGCCTTCAGGTTCCATCCCTGAAGTAATATTTAGAAGATTTTTATGGAAAAATTGTAGAAAAAATTCATGGAGTAATTTCTAGAAAAAATTTTGGAGGAATAACCGAAGAAATCACTGGAAAACTTCCCAGAGAATTCTCTGGAGTAATTCCTAAGTATATCTCTGGAAAAACTTTTGAACCAATCTCTGAATGAGTTTCTTAAGGATTCGCTAAGATTATTCTAGGTGAATTCTTTAGAGAAATTCCAGCAAGACATACTCAATAAATAAATAAAGACAAAACGTCGAATGCCAAAACGTCGAATCCCAAACGTCGATAGGGACAAAACGTCGAAAGCGATGCATTTTCAACATCATTTGCCAGACTTATTTTTTTACATAGAAATCGATTAAATACGGTATTCATAACGTTTGGCACATTATGAATCATTTTTTTTTTTCGGAAGAGTATCATTCTTCCATGGAAATTCGTTACTTTAAATATCTTTCGACGTTTTGCCCTTTCGACGTTTTGTCCCTGCGACATTTTGTCCTTTCGACGTTTTGAGATTCGTCGTTTTGTCTTTCGACGTTTTGTCACCCAACCGTCTCTTGCAGTATTTTTTGTGGAATCCCTGAAGACTTCCGGGTGGAATCCTTGGAGGAATATCAGGTGAAATCCCTGCAGGAATTCCTTGATGAATATTTGGAGAAATTCTAGGTAGAATCTCTGTAAGAATTCCTGGAGTAAATCCCTGCAGGTATTTTTGTAGGAATTTATGTAAGAGTTTCTAGAGAAAATCATGTAGGAATCCCTAATGCGAATTTATGCCAATAGGTCGAAAAACAAAAGGTCGAAAGGACAGAAGGTCGGAAGGACCAACGGCCGAAGAACAAAAAATAGGGGGCGAAGGGTCGAAAATCTGTTTTTAAAGAAGGAAAAATTTCCCACCAAGCAAATCACTTTCGTCCTTTGGCCTTTCGATCTTTTGTCTTTCGACCTTTTGTACTTTCGAAGTTTTGTCTTTCGACCTTTTGTTCATTAATCCGTAAAGCAATCTTTGGAGCAATGTTTGGATCAATCGCTGAAGGATTTTCTGGAGGAATCTGTGAAGGAATTCCTAAAGAAATTACTAGAAGTATCACTGGAAAATTTGTGATTCCTGGGAGGCATTTCTCGTAGAAATTCATGGTGGAATTTTTATGGAATCTCAGCGGTAATTTTTTGGGAGGGATTCCTTTAGAAATTTCTGAAGGCATTCCTGGTGGAATCGCAGGAAAAGAATCCTGAAAGAATCAGTTAAGGAATTCCTGAAGTTTCGCTTGAGAATATCTTAAATAAATCTCTGGAGGATTTTTCCGTGGAATTCTTGAAGGAAGCATAGTCGTTTATTCGCAGCCATTTTTTTTTGCTCGGAACATAAACCACTGCGACCAATAGTTGATCTATTGTAGTTTATCCCGTGTCCTTTATATAGTGCATGTCGTGTTACTTTGTCACTATCGAGAAATGATATACACTTCCGTTCACAAGTTTGGGTTTATCCCTTAAAAAACATACAAAATTATTCAGTCCATATCTCTGGGATTACATGTTCAATTGAAACTCTTCGAAACATTCGAAAGGCAAAGAGCTATTCTTACTTCGTATGTAGTTTTCTTAACACATTTTTTAAATTTTGTATACTAAATTGTGACATTTAAAAAAAAACACTGAAAAAACATAGCTATTTCCTCAGCATTGGATAGACCCAGCCCTGTCGTCCTGTTTAGTCACGCTTAGTCGACGACTAAGAAGCTTTTCTCGGATTTTTTCTCAACGCCGTTTGGGACATCAGTTGAAAATAAAAGCTGTATTATCGACTTTAATTAATTTAACTTTGTTGGATGTTGATCAGGTGCAACTCAACGCTCTGTGTAACATCAATCGAAATTGTCAAGATTTGTCAACGACCTGGAGTCTCAAATAGAGCAGTTGCATTCAACGCCCTGTACAATATTATTTAATAATTACAAGCTATATAAACGCCCTGGAGTAGTTTGACCTTATTCTATGTGGATCAGGTGCATCTTAACAGTCTGAAGACATCAATTCCTAGTAGAATCAACGCCCTGAAGTATTTTGACTTTGTCCTATGTAAACCGGGTGCATCTCAACGCTCTATTGAACATCATTTGAAAAATCCAAGCTTTGTTAGCGGCATAGGGTAATTTGGCATTTTTCCGTGTGGAACAGATGCATCTTAACGCCCTGTATGACATCAATCGATCAAGCTGTATCAACGCCCTGGAATAGTTTGACATTATTCCACACAGATCTTTGCGAGATCGGGAAAATCATTATTCCCTGTAGAAAATCAATCGAAATTTCTGATCTGTATCAACGTCCTGTAGTTATTTGACCTTATTATGTATTTTGACGCCTATCTTGACGCTCTGTAGGACGTCAATCGAAATTTTCAAATTGTATCAACGCCCTAGAGTAGTTTGACTATATTCCACACATATCTTTGCGAGATCTGGAGCATCTTTACGCCTTGTAGAATATCCATTAAAGTTTCCGAGCTGTATAAACGTCCAGGTGTTTATTGACTTTGCCCTAGTAGATCAGGTGTGTTGATGCCCTGGAGTAACTTTCATATACCGTGCACCCCCACTAATTTGAACGGTACCTCATGCAAACCATCGGGGTTCATTTTTAATTTGAACATCTAGTCACCCTAGAAACGTGTTTCTGGTTACCTCTTTCACTGTTTTGTTTTGATTCTGCGTTCCGTTCCACAACGTTCCATCTCACTTCACTCCGTTCCATGAGCTAAATGACGTTTGAACCATTTTTAATCTGAACGATGTGCAAATTAGCGGGGTACAGATTGAAAAGTGTTCAGATTAAATGTGGTCAAACCAACGGGGGTACCCGGTAGATCTTTGCGAGATCTGGAACATTTCTAGGCCCTGTAGAAAATAAATCTAAATTTTCATGCGTCCTGGAGTAATTTGACCTTATTCCATGCAGATCAGTTGCATCTCGACGCTCGGTAGGAAATCAATTGAAAATTCCGCCCTGGAACAATTTGGCTTTATTGTTTATGGCTTTATTATTTATGATGGCTGTCTTGGCCAAATAAGTTGTTGAACATCAATTTCAGCAACTTTTCCAAGCAGCCTAGAGAGCCGTGTAGTTATCGGTAGCGGTTGACTCAACTGGCTAAGAATAATACTACGGATCGCCTGATCCGGTGGTACAAATCCACCAGTCAGGTAACCCCAATTCCAAGGTGTCATGCGACCCGTGCTGATGGATGAATGGTTGAGGGGGTTTAAAAGATGCTCAATCGCGAACGGAGCCTGGTGTGTACCAGGGCGAACTCCCCAGTATGTAGCTCTTACTGCATTACGGCGGGGCAATGATGCAGCGGACCGTTATTCCCCAGCGACTCGTGGGAACAAATATGAGTACAAATCAAAACAACAACAATCTTGAAGGTGTCGACTGCCTCTCTCAGTCGGAGCCAATGGTAGTGGAGGACGTGCAGAGCAATACTGAGCTAACCGAAGAGCAGTTACTCGCAAGTTCGCAGGAGGATATGCTTACCGACGCAACCGAAGTAAGCAACAAAAATTCAACAAACCATCCGGACACCCAACTGGACATGGACGACGATAATAACGATGGTATAAATGTTATCATCAACATCCCAGAATCTCAACCATCAGGATCTGAATCCAAAACGGATCCTTCATGTCATCCGAACAACGCGAATGACCAACAGACGACAAAAATAAACCTCACGAGAGGACAAAGGAAGAAGTTTAAAGCACTGATGCAGAGCGGCGTGAGTCGATCTGAAGCCCTCATTCAACTCGGGAAGGGTAAAGATGAGCTAGCTTCCTCTAAACGTGGCAGGACGGACCTAGACAACTCGGCTACCAGTGAGGACGTCCCCAAGCAGAAACGAACCAAGAAACGCCTGGATCCCAGAGATCGAGCTGAGCAATCCAACCACGATGGCCCAATGGCTCAGCAGTCAAGTGACGGTCACCAAAATAGCGGAGAAAACCAAACGGCTGGTCATAGCTACAGTGACATGACCAATCGTAGGAAGGTCGGAGTTGTTCCGAAACACTTTCCCACATCCCATCTTTCCACGACTCAGCTTGATGCTCTTCAGGAGGCCCTGCTGCTAAAAGTGGAGAAACAGCGTAATGAGCCGATGAAACCAAAATTCTGCAACCTGCTCTACAAGTCTGGATACATGGTCCTTGTCTGCAAGGATCTCGAGACTGCAGACTGGGTAAAAGAAATAACTCCTTCACTCATCCCTTGGGAAGGTGCCGAGTTGGAAGCAATGGACGAGGAGAAAATTCAGCGTCCAGAACCAATTCGTGCGTTCTTTCCCCAAAGTGCGAAATACTGTGATGAGCGCATAAAAACGCTCATCGAGAGTCAAAACAAGATCACAACCTCTAGTTGGCGTATTCTCCAAAGAAGCACACCAAACGATATCCATGTCGAGTGGATATTTACGGTTGATGGGCCGTCTATGGCGAACCTAACAAAATCCAACTTTATCCTCAACTATCGCTTTGGCGAAATACAGCTGAGAAAAATAAAGGGCAAAACCACTCAGTCGAACGAAAATTCAACTAATAGGGTGCCCCAAGAGAAATCTAAGGCAGCCTCTAGCAAAAACCCACAATCAAACCCCATTAAAAAGGCCAGTCTGCCTGTCTCTAAAGATTCAAGCTCCAACCAAACTCCTAGCTCTAGCGGTGGCAGATTGGTGCCATCTAAGAGCAGTGGATCTGGTAAAAGATTGAATTCGACTACAGAGACAAAAAAGGCTGGCCTAGGGAAGAAGATTGACAAACACGAACACCCGAAACATCATCCAAAACAAATACAAGATGATCCGCAGCATCCAAAGAAGAACGACCTCCGTCCTGGAAACTGCGGCACACCTAAAAATGACTAAGATCATTCAAGTGAATCTCCATCATGCTCGAAGCGCAACGGATGTGCTTTGCCGGAGATTCACAAAAGAACTGTTCACTGTGGCTCTTATCCAGGAGCCATGGGTCAACCAATCTCGAATACAGGGTATTCATGTAAACTCATGCAAGTTGGTATATGATGACAGCCAGCTCTCTCCAAGAGCAGCTATTCTAATACGCAATGACACTAAATGCTTTCCAATTACAGAATTCATTAAACGCGACATCGTAGCAGTCAGGGTGGAGGTTCCTACCGCTAGAGGGAAGGCTGATATCGTCATGGTCTCGGCGTATTTTCCAGGCGACGCGGAAGATGTTCCTCCTCCAGAGATTGCTGCGCTAACCTCTTACTGTGAAACAAAAAACATTCCCCTTGTCATCGGATGTGACGCGAATGCGCATCACACTGTATGGGGAAGTACAAATATAAATCCTCGAGGTGAGTACCTTTTACAGTTTCTATCCTCAAACAACATAGACATATGTAACACAGGTGACAAGCCTACATATGAAAACGCCATACGACAGGAAGTGCTGGATCTGACTTTATGTAGTCAGTCCATCTCCCACAAAATAACAAACTGGCATGTTTCTGATGAAATATCTATGTCAGACCACAAACACATAGTCTTTGAATGGGAAGGGGGTCTAACTATTGCAAAGTCGTTTAAAGATCCTAAGAAGACTGATTGGGAAACCTATTCAACCACTCTCCGATCCGAAGACTACATCATAAATCCTAATATCAAAACAGTTCTAGAGTTAGAAATGGCTTCTGACTCTATACAAACTAAAATTCTTAATGCATATCAAGAAAGCTGTCCGACTAAAACTGTTAAGTCGAGCAGAGATGTTCCGTGGTGGAACAACCATCTTGAAAAGCTTAGGAAAACGGCACGGAGGGAGTTCAACCGTGCCAAACGCTCTACTGATTGGAGCCTATACCGAAAGGCTCTGACAGACTACAACAAGGAAATAAGGCTAGCTAAGCGGAAATCATGGGTCCTCATGTGTGAAAGCATTGAGAAGACTCCCGTAGCTGCCAGACTTCATAAAACTCTATCGAAAGACCACTCCAATGGTCTGGGAACTCTCCGAAAGACTGACGGTTCGCTCACTGTGGATCCCACAGAAACACTGAGTGAAATGCTGAGGACTCACTTCCCTGATTCAATCCCTGAAGCGATCGTGAACGCTAATGGCAACAGACATGGCGTCTCTGGTCAACAAGAGCTCCTGTCATGGGACTCAAGTACCAAAAGAGAGGCATTGAAGGTTGCCAAAGAAGCCTTTACGCGAGCAAGGGTGGAAAGGGCAGTGAGATGCTTTGAGCCATTTAAATCTGCTGGCATGGATGGAATTTTCCCAGCGCTTATCCAGAAAGAGGAGCAAACGCTTATTCCTCCCATGATAAAGATTTTTAAGGCCAGTTTAGTCTTAGGACATATTCCAGATGGCTGGCGTCAAGTTCGAGTTGTCTTTATCCCGAAGCCGGGAAAAAAAGACAAAACCAATCCCAAAGCATACAGACCGATTAGTCTGTCGTCAGTGATGCTTAAAATAATGGAAAAGGTCTTAGGAGAGTTCATAAATTCAAAATTTATGGAAGCAATGCCTCTTTCCAAATACCAATTCGCTTACCAAAGTGGAAAATCTACGATCTCAGCACTACACATGCTAGTCAACAAGATCGAGAAAACATTTTATGCAAAGGAAATCGCCATCGTGGCATTTCTTGACATTGAGGGTGCATTCGATAACGCTTCCTATTTGTCTATAGTGTCAGCAATGCATAGGAGAAAATTTGACCCATGCATTGCTACCTGGGTACATGCTATGCTAGCAAATCGCCGAATCTCATCCGAGTTGAGCGGATCGTGCGCCACTGTCATGGCCACAAAGGGGTGTCCTCAAGGAGGGGTACTTTCACCTTTGCTATGGTCTCTAGTGGTGGATGATCTACTTAATAGCCTGGAAAAAAGAGGATTCGAGGTTGTTGGCTACGCTGATGATGTTGTCATCATTGTACGCGGCAAATTTGAAAGCGTTGTCCTTGCAAGAATGCAATCAGCTCTCGATTACACGCTCTCCTGGTGTCTGAAAGAGAAACTGGGGATAAATCCTTCAAAAACTACGATTGTTCCTTTCACAAAGCGCAGAAAGGTACAGCTGCAACCTCTTTTCCTTAATCAAACACAATTGGTTTACTCAAATGAAGTCAAATACCTTGGCATTACGCTTGATGCTAAACTCAATTGGAACACACATCTTCAAAACATGGTAAATAAAGGTCTCAATTCTCTGTGGGTCTGCTCAAAGACCTGTGGAAAAAAGTGGGGCCTAAAACCTAATATGATCATGTGGATATATAAAACCATCGTTCGGCCTAGAATAGCCTACGCTTCCCTTGTTTGGTGGCCAAAAACAAGCGAGGTTACGGCTAGAGCCAAGCTGAACAAAATCCAACGCGCCGCGTGCGCCGCTATTACTGGTGCAGTTCGCAGCACCCCTTCATTCGCCCTAGATGCAATGCTTAATCTTCCCCGGCTAGATCAATTCATAAAGCTGGATGCTGAGAAAAGCGCTCTGAGGCTAAAACGATCAATAAACCTTCTGCCAGGTGATTTAACCGGTCACCTAAGCATACTAAACGAATTTTCTATAAATCCAATTGTAGAAAAATGCAGTGACTGGATGGAAATGGTTGTGAATTATGACATATCATATACGGTGTTCATTCCTTCTCGCCAAGAGTGGCAAGAAGGTGGACCGAGTATTCCTCCAGGCTCAATCAAATTCTACACTGATGGATCGAGAATGAACAATCGTTCTGGATCTGGAGTGCACGGACCAAGAACCAAAATCTCTGTCCCTCTCGGACAGTGGCCTACAGTTTTTCAGGCTGAAGTGTATGCTATCATTGAATGTGTGCAGCTCAGCATAAAGAGGAATTACAGAAATGCCACAATCTGTATTTTCTCCGACAGCCAAGCAGCTCTTCATGCTCTGAAAGCTTACACTTTTAACTCAAAATTAGTGTGGGAATGTGCTCTTGCTCTAAAAACCCTAGCCATCCGCAATCGAGTTAAACTATATTGGATCCCCGGGCATATGGGTCTAGAGGGTAATGATATTGCCGATGAGCTAGCCAGGAATGGATCGGCCAATACATTCATTGGTCCTGAGCCATTCTTTGGCATATCAAACTGCTCACTAAATATTGAACTGAACAGCTGGTTGTCCAGGCAAATTATATCCAATTGGAAAACAGTTTCCAATGCGAATCAATCTAAAAGATTCGTCACAATTAATTCGAAACAAACACAAAAACTCATTGGTCTCAACAAAAGGGACCTCAGCACCTACACCGGTCTTATAACTGGACACTGCCCCAGCAGATACCATTTACAAAAGATCGGAGCCATCCAAAACGCAAATTGCCGTTGAAACGTGCGAAACCTCACAACACCTTCTCTGCTCCTGCAGTGCACATATACAACGAAGATCCAAAATATTTGGCAAGCCCTTTTTGGAGCCGGCCGATATTTGGAACGCATCTCCCAGGGAAGTGGTCGGCTTTATCAGGCTGATCGTACCAGATTGGGGGATTCACAATGCTGCAACTTAGGACTTCTGCCCATCAATGGCAGATGGCTAAAAGTTCAGTCACCGCGCAAAGTATTCCGGTGGCGTTCCCGCCACTGAGGGTCTTTGTAAAAGTAAAAGGGTATATCACAATAGTTCTAAAAAAATGGACGCAGTGATCTCACACCCGACAGAAGGAGTATAGTATATATATACACAGATATTTGCGAGATCTAGAGTATCTGAATGCTATGTCGAAAATCAATCGAAACTACCGTGCTGTATCAACGCCCTGGAGTAATTTGAGCTTATTGTATCTTATCAGATACAACTTAACGCCCTGTAGGACATTAATTGTAAACTCCAAGCTAGATCAACGCCTAATTATTTGACCTTTTGATGTAGATCAGGTGCATGTGACCGCTATTTAGGACTTATTTGATAATTCCAAGCTGTATCAATGCCCTGGAGTAGGAGTCTACAAAGATCTAAGCGAGATCTGAAGCATTACGCCCTATAGAAAATCAATCGAAGTTTCCTTGCTGTATCAACGCCCTAGGGTTATTTGATTTTATCCTATGTAGGTCAGGCGCACCTGATAGCCCTGTTGAACATCAATCGAGATTGTTAAGCTGTATCAACGCTCTGGAGTAATTTGTCCTTATCTTTTGTCGATTAGGTGCATCTGTAGGCGTTAACTGTAGGACATCAATTAGTTATTCCACATTATTCCAAATAGATCAGGTATATTTCAATAACCCATATACCGTTTTGATTCATATTACGGACACTTAAGGCCGCAGTGAAATGTTACTCATCAAAAAACATGTACAATAAATCAGTTTGTATGATTCCTTTGCGTTATCGAGCCTTGAAAACCTTTGGCTTTCGAATGGTGGGAGAAGATTTTGATTCCGCAAAATGAATAATTTTAAATAAATGGAAATGTATGGACTTCCCATGATTCTTATTCCGGACGCTACCTTACTTTTGCCTTGATTTCCGGACACTTTGATTCGAATTCCGGACAGCTCATGAAAGTCATAAATAGAAAAGTCAAATAATCGATTGAAATCGCCAAACCACTAAACAGACGTCTAAGGCAGTTGGGCATTGAAAATTTTTATCGATATTTATGAAAAATGCTTATTAAAACTAGCTTCGTAAGTGCGAACTTTTGAACAGCAAAAATAGAAATATTTCGTTTGAAATGTTTCCCTTACAAAGAAGAGTGTCCGGAATAAAAAGCTGTCCGTAATATGAATCAAAACGGTAACATCCATCAAAATTGTTAAGCTATATCAATGCCCTGGAGTAATTTGGCTTTACTCCACATGTATGTTTGCAAGATCTGGAGGATCTTAAAATGATTGATTTTCAATCGAAGTTTCCGTGCTGCTTCAACACACTGAAGTTATTTCACTTTTTATGTACATCAGCTGCCCTGGTTAACTTCAGTTGCAAATACTAAGCAATATCTCGGCCTTGGACAAATTTGACTTTATTCTATGTAGATCAAATGCACCTTAACGCCCTGAATCAATCAAAAATTCCAAGCTGTATCATCGCCCTGGAGTTTTTTGACCTTATTTCAAGTAGATTAGGATAATCCTTTCGCCCTGAAGAATATCAAATGTAAAATACAATTTTAAACTCATAAGAGTAATCTGGCATTATCTTATGTAGATCATGTGCATCTTAACATGTTGTATCAATTAAAAATTGCAAGCTGTATCGAGGCCCCAGAGTAATGTGACCTAATCCTACATAGATCAGCTGCATATTAACGCCCTTCATGACATCAATCAGAGGCCTTCCTTAGCCGAGTAGTTAGAGTCTGCGGCTACAAAGCAAAGCCATGCTGAAGGTGTCTGGGTTCGAATCCCGGTCGGTCCCGGATTTTTTCGTAATGGAAATTTCCTTGACTTCCCTGGGCATAGAGTATTGTCATTTAGTATGATGGTTCTCATCATGTTGAAATAGAAAAGAAATTGAATTGAAACAAGTACTCTCTATTTCGAGAATCTGTGTGAATTTTGATCATTGATCACCTGGTTTTGCAAACATTCCGATGTTTTTACGGGGCTCGATACTATCCATTTATATTTTTTTTAAATTTTTAAGTTTTTCTTCGTTTCACATTTTAATTGGTCGGCGTTAAGTCAGAGGGGACCAAGTACAAAACTTGGGAAAATTTCACTTTGATCAGATTTGATAAATGGTGTTAACATTCCCAAAACACACCCAAGCCGTTCCCATAGGGGACGTTAGCCACAAGGAAGGACGTTTCAAGTAATACTGTTTCATATGGTATGCCCTCTTCAACATCTAATCCAATTTCTCTCGCCGTTCCCTTACGGTACCTATCCATCTAGTATTCATTGCTTTCTTCTCCATGCTCCCCTAACTTCGAGCAAAATAGACCGATATGCCGATAAACAAATTCAAGGTAATT
This sequence comes from Aedes aegypti, assembly GCF_002204515.2. NCBI lineage: Eukaryota > Metazoa > Arthropoda > Insecta > Diptera > Culicidae > Aedes > Aedes aegypti. The sequence continues at coordinate 4,466,074 of NC_035108.1, forward strand.
CTATGGTGTATGTGGGGAATGTCATAAAATCCGCTTATTGGACCAGCATATTTTGGCCGGTACTCAAGATTTTAACTTGGTCCACTCGGACTGAACGCATATTTGAATGTTTCTGGTCTTCAATGCTCTGACCCTGAAAAACCTTAATTTTCAAGCTGTCGTAATGTCTCTGGTTTCTGGAATGACGATATGGATTATTGAAGAATCAACGATACTGGTGTCGAAGGGTCTTGATAATCTGTTTATCTTAGAGATGCGCACCCAGTTTGACAGAGCAAGCATTAAATGGTTGTTATTTTCCTAGAAGTTGTTCAGTCAGAGTGAACCAAGTACACATCATCGATCAAAAAATCGTTTTATCAGAGCTTTGGATTGTGATTTTTCATGATTATCACTTCACGATATATAGTTTAAAAGTAACACAAAGATGTGTAGAAATATTGAACCAAAATTTTACCGAGTTAAAAAATTACAAAGCGTTAGACTTTAAGCCCATTTTTCTCAAAATATGAAAAATGTCACTTAGTACATTCTGACTTAACGTCGACCAATTGGAATGAGCATAGAACACAAACTAAGCACGTGCAAATGCATATTAGGACTCATGTGTTTGGAATACATATTAATTTAAGACAATTATCTCATGAGACTCCCTCATTAACGCCTAGGAGTACAACTAGCGTTGGGCGAATTTGATCAGAACATCGATGTTACTGAATCGATTCAAATTCCATATGTCGAATCGATTCGCCGATTTAATCGAATCATTTGAATCGATTCGATTTTAAAATTCACATGAAAATTTACAAAAACAAGGTCTTAAAATAAGACCAAACGTAATTGCATTTGGTAATTAAATTTCTTGAATTAAAAACGTTTGAAATTAAAAAATATACATAAACATCTCAAGGCTGATTCAAAATAAGGTTTATGGTTCTTCAACTCATTAAAAAATTCGGATTAACTTCGTCTTTTTGAATCGAAACAAAAAATCGAATGAAGAAAATCGATTCATTCCATTTTGAGTCATCCCAACATCTATTCAAAAAATCGATTAATCGGAACGAAAAAATCGATGTTCGTAAAATCGATTCAAAATCGCCCATCGCTAAGTACAACCACCCTCTGGGCTATAGCAACGCCCTTCTCAAAAGGGGACGACTAAGGAGCTCAAATTTGACGACGACAAGACCAAAATTTTAAAACAGGGAGTCATTAGAATCGTAATCTTATATTCTTTGAAGGGCGCTCACGAAATTTTTGCAGAAAAATCTGAAAACGATTCAAAATCAATGGAACAGTGATTCAATTCATCGTGCAAAAGTTTGGGTTCTCATGAACTTACTTAAAACACAAAAAGTCTATGAAATCTCAAACCAATCATGTACGCGCCATTATTCGCGTTTGAAAAAGCTATGAATTATTAAAATTGGTTGAAAAATCGCAGAGATATTGACAAAAATGATTTGCGTGCGGCTCAGGTGATCCCGAAGTATTGCACGATTTGCTTCATACTGAGGGGTGAACCCAAACTTTTGCACGATGAATTGAATCACTGTTCCATTATTTTTTAATCGTTTTCAGATTTTTCTGCAAAAATTTCGTGAGCGCCCTTCAAAGAATATAAGATTACGATTCTAATGACACCATGTTTTAAAATTTTGGTCAACCCAATGCTGAGGAAATTAGCTATGTTTTTTTCCGAATCTATGACAAATGGTCGAAAGACTACAGATCGAATGGACAAAAGGTCGAAGAACAAAAAAGAAGGGTGTCTGTTAGTCCCAAGCAGTCATCTGGTTGGTTCCTTGTGTAAGTGTAGCTGATCTGGCGATACTGGAGTAGCAACCACGGGCGGTCAATCAAGCTCAAGCTCAAGCTCTGTAATAATCATGATCCGCTAAACATAATGAGAGTATAAACAGTCTACTGCTACAGGTCTGATTATATCGGGGGGATAAAAGTGCACGATAGAAACCATCTGAACTGGATCAAAACCTGGGGGATATTATTGCTCTCACATGTCGGGGATTGTTTATCATGCCAGTAATGTAAAAACTGACGAAACATTGCCGATCATGGACCGATACAGAAGCGACGTTTTTCTTAGATATCCTTTGGAAAGCTGTTTCATAATAATCATGGTTATTTTTTTGTTTTGAGTATGGTTCCATAAGTCGCTATGGAGTGGTAAAGGAACATCCACTGATGGAAGTTTGGGTATATATATATATATATTTTCGATGAATCATCTTTTTCAGATTGTTTACAGAATATGTTTCAAGTATACCATCATGGTCAACTTTTTTCTATGAAAATATTTCAATTACGCATAGCAATTTTTAGTCAAATTGTAATCCTATTAACTTTCCAAATTACCTGTCTACAATTTAATGCGAAACACATTGTTCGATAATTCTCCAACCCGAGTGAAATAATAAAACGATTACGCATCACGGTTCACCTTCCAGTTAGTTTTCACCATTGAATTGAATCATGTTTGAACGACCTGTGTTCGGTGGGATTGTGTGCTTTGTGGCTTTGAATGTCGCTTTGACGATAGCAACCGATGTAACCACTGCAGCACCAAGCGTTACGGTTGTGAGTCCTTCAGCCGCTTCTCCTCCGAAGAATGGATTATGCTCCAAACCACCCAGTGGTGTTAGCTTGATTAATTGTTGCAATTTACCGACACCCTTTCCCGAGGATCTTCTCAGCACGTGTCAGAAAGCACAAACCACTTGGCTGAAGGATAAAACGAGTGCTACCGTAAGTGATGTTAAAGCTTTGAGCTGTTTAGTGAATGAAAATCGAATTTAGTAGAGTAAGGTGGGGCAAAAGTTCGACCTTAGCGGAATAATTAATATTTCCAACAAAAAAGGTTGGTAAGAAATAAATTCCACACAGTGAACCTTCAACATATTGGCTACAATTTTTCACAACAAATTTGTGGCAAAATATTTACCCACTTTTAGGTACAACAAATTTAAAATTGATTGTCGAAAACGAATTTTTGTCCCACCGGTGGTTCGAATCTAGTGTGGAGCAAAAGTTCGCCGGATGGAATACAAAATATAGATGTTTTTATCACAGAATACTTTAAACCAGCCATAAATTGAGGTTTGCAGAAAAAAATACATCAAATTTTCATCCTAAAGTTGTCTCAAATATGGTAACATAACCAAAAATCACAATTATCCACAAAACTAAGAACTAACATGAAATTTTGAAGATTTTTTTTTTCTCACGTTCAGACATATTTTACTAAATTAAGTTTGAGCTTTTGCCCCACTTTACTATACTATAATATTCACACTCTAGTGGAATTAAATGATATAGTTCTAAATTAGGATTTCATTCATTAACTGTAAGTAATTTCGTCATAAGTTTCGAACTTTTTTTTATGTTTTTCGAATTTCACCTCATCCAGTGTGGATCGCGATGTCTTCTGGGCCGGGTGATGAACATTTCCGAGGCAATTCAGCGATTTATGCTCAATGCATCGGACACGTGGCTTGATCAAATGCAGCAACTGCCAACGTACTTCAATGTGCTAACGAAATGCGTGCCAACCGAAGCGTGGGATAAATTCACGACAAAGTTACTCGGAGAGGGGGCTGCCTTTACTGAAGCCATCTGTGAGCTGGATCTGCTAGGGGCGGCCGAATGTTTTAGTAAGGAAATATTTCTGGTGAGTGCTGGAGGATGATTGGATGGATGAATCTTCTAATTGTATCGTTGGTTTTCAGAACTGTCCTGGTTTCGTGAAAAATACGCAATGCCAGAGCGTGAAGGACTTCTTGACTACGCCCTGTCGTTATAGCGATTTACACGTTTAGAGTAAGATGATTACACCAGGGGATATGAATCAAATACCAAATGTGTAGTGTAGAATACCACCAGTAAGAATAAATTGGATCATTTGATTCGCTTTATAGTGAAATATTCAATTACTTTCCCAGGCACAGATATGAGTCATTGAATGCAATGCAGTTTTATTGAATTATTACTAGTATTAATATTATTTCGAACGTTGCATTTATTCTCTTTATTCAAACGATTATATCACGAGCGATATTTGGCATTAAAGTTATCAATCACGCAAATATAAGAGCCAATCGATTTCCACAAGTCTGTTTCTGAAAAATGAATTTGCTGTACGGAGCTGTGGAAAGGCAAATTGACAGTTATAAATGTACATATACAGGTTGGACTCGATTATCCGGATACTCGATTATCGGAAATTTTAGACTCGATTATCCGGAGTATGTATTTTGATATTGATGAAATATGGGGTAATTTTTTAATTGTCACAAAAAAATTACATTTACAAACATAAACCTTAATTTAAATGGCTCATTTGGCGACAATTAGCACCATCACAGAGCCGTACTTCATATAATATAATTTATTGGTATAGAAAAGGGAAATTTATAGCTGCTCTGATTGTTTGATCAAAATAAGAATCATATGGCTGAGGGTCAAATCTTCTGTTCGATGGTTTGAAGAAACTTGTTCACATATTTTAAATACGGTATGTTCCGGGATCCTAGCCGGTCTCGAATCGGCAATTCAATAGGCATACTTTTCCTCGATAAACTGTTAATTATCATGTTTAACATAGCAGTGTGACGTTCGCAGGACCGACTATATGGTCTATGTCTTCGTAGTCTTTTTCGCACGGGCATTTGCTTTCCTGTAAAATATTAATACGATAAATATGGGATTTGCATCCGTAATGGTTGGGAATTATGCGAGACATATTGCGTATGAAATTTCTAGTCACGGGAAGATCGTCGAACCATGGCTTGAATGAAACTGATAGGAAAATAGATATTGGTCTTCACTCCAAGATCTTGGCCAGTCTAAACGTATGTGTTCTTTGATTTGTGTGAAATACTCCGATGCTTGGATTTCTCTCTATTATAACGGTCCATTTAGAGCGCCTTCTTTTGCAAGTACATCAGCTTCTTTATTTCCATAATTGAAACTTGCTGGGACCCACAAGAATACGATTGTATACCCTATCCGAGATAGTTTGTAGATAGGTTCTTTGATTTTCAAAAGATAAAAATTGGGGTGGGTAAAGTCTGTTACATTACCGCGGGGTTGACGTAGAACTACTATGGACACAACTTCGATCAATTCTCGGTCAGACTCTTACAACAGTGCGGTAGCTTTTTGCAGGTGATAGGATGTTTAATGATAGGTGCTGTGATTGTGAGTAGTCAATTATGTTTGGTTTTAAGGGAGATCTGTCATTTTGTTTGGAAGCTTTTTCAGAGTTTCGGATTTCAAAGTAGAATACTTTCAAAAGGATTTGATTTTTTTATGACGATTGAATGACAGTGAAGTTTTAGTATGAGTGTATTGAAAGATTATTAATACAGTGCCTTCCCGATTTTGGCAACACCCGTTTTTGTCTACCCCCGATTTTAGCAACACCCGTTTTTGGCAACATTTTCTTCCCGATTTTGGCAACACATTGAAAAATATTTTCAATTGCTTATCAAGTACTGAAACCCAGTGTTTTGAGTTAAAAAAAATGAAAATTAGTTAAAATGAAAATAGTGGTGACTGTTGTGAGCTTGGAAACGTAATGTGGAGCATACTTATGAGTAGAACTCGCAAGACAGTTATTGTTTAACGTAAAGGCTTATAAAGCAGGCAAGCTGTATAAATTATTGCTACTGTCATGTATTGTTATGTTATTGTTATGTATTCTACCGTTTTTGCAATTATTCCGGATCCCTTGCATCAGTTTTCAAACCATTTTGTGACATTACAAACACTACTCCGTTTTTATTTATACAGATGTGTCAACATCGACTTTACAAGCAAGAGTAGACTATTCTTGTTGTTTATGGTCGGACATTTCTGAATTCTATGCAAAATTTGTGATTCATGAAAATGTCATCGTATGAGACGACATTCATTCCACAGTTTTTTGTGTTTTTCGATATTCATTCTACCGTTCGTGCTGTGTGCAAGAGGTGACGCATGAGTGTAAAGAAATCATTTGACAATTGACCATGGAAGCAAAACAGACGTCGCGAAAAATATCGAATGTTAACGGCACTTTTCACCATAGATATTTGTAAACATTTTTTCAAATAAAAAAAATCATTAATTTTTTTTAACTGTTATCAAAAATAAACGTTAAATTTCACACATTATTCTGCGACTCGATTATCCGGAAGTTTAGACTCGATTATCCGGAATTTGGTTTTTGATATTCATGTTTTTCAGTTTTTATGCATAAATTTGAGATAATTTGGTATTGCAATATACAATATGAATGGTTTTGCAGTTTTGGACGTAGGTAAGAAAAAAGGGGCTTAAAAAGGTTAGTTTTTGTGTATGCCGGTCAAAACAATTTTTTTCTTCTCAAGCCCCCCAACGTTCCTAGAAATGATTTCTGGCTACGCTAGTGCATCATTTAAACAAAACAACGATAAAAGATATTATTTAAGTTCTTTTATCGTTGATTTTCATTTTACTTTTAGTGATTAGATTATCCGGAGAATTCGATTATCCGGAGTGAAAAAAAAAACGATACTCCGGATAATCGAGTCCGACCTGTATTACAATTTTTTCCACTGATTTCGCAAAATCTAAGCTACAATCCCGCAAAAATAAAATCGAAAATTGTATCGAACGTATTTTTATCAGAAGCATAAATTGGTGAAATTCTTGAAAAAAATCATGTGTGCCATGCACATGCAGTTTCTTCAAGAAATCGTTATAAAATCTCACGGTATTCTTGTGAGAAAAGAAACTCAAGAAATTTAAAATTTCAGCTGCATAACTTTAAACAATTTTCACCAACATTTGATTCGAAAATTACTCCTCATGTTGCTTCAACAATTCCAGCACAAAATACTTCTTTAATATTTTTTTTTCAAGAAATTCCTTCCATTTCTCTGATCATGCATTTGCTACTCTCAACAAAGTATTTCCCGAATTTCAGTAAACGACCATAATGTTTGATGCCTTACTTAACATATTTGATCGATATCTTTCACCTACTCTTTTTCTATTCAGTCCTGACCTTACATTAAAATTGTGATAACATTGATTTTAGCATAATAATGGGTAAGAACTTCCACTCTTTTCAATTTAGAATTTTGTTCACTCATAAGACGTGTGGTAACCAAAATTGCACTCTATGTTCAGGAAATCCCACTTGAAAGATATTCGAAATCTGATACTTTCAATATGGTTTTGCTATAAAGTTGCACATTTGCACTCTATAACACTCACAAATGACCACTGAAAGCTACGCTTATACTGTTTACAGCAAGTATGCTTTTCAGATGGTACATATAATCATGATGAGTATAGACAAAATCTGAACTGAAGAAGGCTCCCAGACATTGTTTACATCATTCGTTAAAGTTGCCATGCATTTTCTGATACTTTTAGAGATAAAAACATTGAAAAAAATAAGCATTTCAAAATTCCCGAATTTGGCAACATAAAAATCACGCCTTGTTGCCAAAATCGGTAAGGCACTGTAATTTGTCATGTGTATGTTTTTTTAAGTGTGCTAGTTTTGTATTGTCATTGATCGGATGAAGTTTTCAGAAATTAACCCTTTTTGGACTCATTTTGGTGGTCCTGAAAAGGACCAATTGTAGTTCTGTGGTTTCGGGAAACAGTGTTTGGTGTTCCAGGAATAATCCAGTGATGTGCCAGATGATTGAGTTTGTTTGTTTGGTCGTCGCTTCTTTGTGTTGTTTGCTTGGGTGATCGGTTTCACTTCTGGCTCCAGTTGTAGTTTGCCAAAGTCCTGCTTAGAGTTTTCAATTTTCCCGGGAATCGACTTCCCGGGAAACGGGAAATAAAATTATCATTTCCCGGGAATTCCCGGGATCCCGGGAAATTCTAAAAACGTAAGAGTTATGCTAATTTGATGAAGTTTGTGAAATAATGTCTTATGTTATGTATGTTTTATTTAAACCCATTGCATTTGCACGATTGGTTCTCTCTTTTTATGAGTAGTTTATTTATGTTCCCCCAAAAATATTTACTTCGTTTTTTGCTAGGCTTTTTAACAAAAAAAGTTTATAAAATTAAGCAAAATTATATGTGGAGGTATCGTATGAAGTTCAAATAATATTTACCAACATTTAATAAATCTTTACAAAACTAAAATAAAAAACAAAGAAGTAGAAACCTTGAAAACTTTATAATTCTACTCAAATCATGAAATAGATCATTCGAAACTTTCTTTATATTGTATTGCCAACTAGTTGTCCCGGTAAACGTTATATTGCCAACCAGTAGGCAGTGAAGTAAGCCATGTAGAAATCACATATAAAATGTCAGTTAAATACATCCCGTTTTCTTCCCTTTTTTTGGTTGGTTTTCACCAATATTTTAACTCACAAACACGTCGTATCTCTTTTAGTGAGGACATTGTTTGGTATGATATGAAAAGTAAATTGTGCGATAGTTTTTAACTGAATAGACATGGTCCATTCTATATTTAAATAGAGTTTCCCGGGAACTACAGGAATCCCGGGAAATACGGGAATCCCGGGAAACAGAAAATCATTTACCGGGAAACGGGAATCCCGGGAAATCTCAATTCCCGGGAAATGTTCCCGGGATTGAAAACTCTAGTCCTGCTGTAGATTAGACGTTTGATAGCACGGGTGCTTCGATCGTGATAATCGATAGAATCGATCTATGGTAAGATATGAACAATATCGACTGCACTCTACACTTATATTTTTAATAAACGTTAAATCAATACAAGAACTACCTAATGTGGTCGCTCCATTGGGCGATTTGCCAACTTTAAATTAAAATGTTAATTCATGAAATCGACAAATTAATATTTTCTTGTCTGGAAACAACAATATTAAAGCCACCGGTGACTACAATAGGAGTATCTTGTTTTACATAAATGAACAATGAATAAATTACGGGTCATGAACATTTTCGTATCTTGCACAGTAGTACCTGGAGAAATGTACACTGTTATTAGCAGTACTTCAATGTCCATAACCATAATCGATGCCGCACAAAAGTCTCCAACCTGATCTGCTACACCAAGCATTGCATCATATTCATCACTAATCTTTTGAATTGTGTGAGAAACAGCTTCGTTGAAGGCCGTATCCTTCAGGTGAATCGCCACACCTTCAGCTCTCACGCCTGGGCGTTTGAATTCCATTGCATGAGCATTTAGGCTCTGTAATTTGATACTCATCAATGTACAGGCAGGACCGCTATGATTCAGTATTTCACGCAGTTCGTCTCCAAGCGTCTGTAATCGATGATTGCCCAAGCGCTGCAGCTCGTTCCTCAAGTCAACCATCTTGGGAGAATTGCTGCTATAGGCGTGATGGAACTTGAAAGAATTGGTAGAGTTTGTCAAAAATAGTCCTTGCAGTGAAGTAACCTGCAACAAACCAACATATACCAATTGCTGATCCTGGTTTTTGTCATAGTCGTACACGACCTCGGGAAAAGTTCCACCTTGAGACATAGGAACAGTAAAAGCACAGGCACTAACCACCGGAAAATGAATGCGTTTGCATTTGATTATGCCTCTCAGTTTGATACTAAAATAATAATTTTCTATACAGAAGTGAAATTGGAATTGCAAAACCAAGATCGTTACGTTGGCATGAAATATTTTAAACTCTTATAACTTTTTTGCTGGCTTAACGAAATTCATAACACAAGGCATACAAGGGTCATGTCGTTTACTTACCGAATCCCACATACCTGCCCAAAAAGTTTAATAACTGTTTTAAAAGAGAACGTTGATTTCAAGCAAATCTATAAGTAGGGGCGCCAGAGAAAAATTGACGTCATTTGCTTTTCACCAAATATCATCAATCTCAATATACCCCACTTCTGCAGTATTCATACCAGGGGGGGTATACGCACCCGAGGAGGAAAGAATAACTCGCCAATAACTTATGCATACCATATTTTGGTATCATACCATAATTAGGTATTGTTCAGTTATCAATACCTCATTTTTGTATTATAATGGTATTTGAAAAACATGTTTAAAACAATTAAAAATACTTATTTTTGGTATTCGATAGGTATTGAGGACTGCTGGAGGTATTGAACTATTATTGAAAAAAATCACTTTTATATGAAAATACATCACGTATTATTGAGGTATTACAATACCTGATCTAGTTATCAGCTTGGTATTTGTAGAATATGCAGAAGGTATTATTTGAGGTATTTTACCTCTTATGCAGGGCTCATTCATACCTCATTCAGGTTGTAAGTATTGAAAATTATCTGGTATGGAATACCTCATTTTGGTATTCAGTAGTTATTTTCTTCTGCTCGGGCAACGAGGTGCGCCTACCGTTCATGTTTTGTGGGTGTATTCGTTTGGCTCACAACGCTGCTAGGTATCCCGCTGTTTGAGTGTTGAAATGCATCAGAATTCACTGCCTGGCATGGCCCGCGTTTCTACCTGTGCTGTTTGGGCCAGCTCGCGTGAGAGATGATGCTGTTTGGGACGGCCCGCCCGAGAGATGATTGTTAGGCGAGCTTTGTTTGTAGTTGACAGTCGTACACCCACCCTGATTCATACAACACAAATAGGACACAAATGTAACGCCATCTCTTGACAGAAAAGTGAGTGAGCGATTATTCTTAGCTATTTTCTATTTAGCGTGCATTGAAGAACGAAACGTCAAACACCCAAATCCAAAACAAATAGTTCTTTTAAAGCGCCGACGCGTCGGTGGTGTAGTGGTTAACGTGACTATCTCTCATCTCAGTCGGTCGGGTCGGTCGACGTCGTCGGATTTTTTGAGACAAAATCGCTGATCATGTCTTCCTTCGGAAGGGAAGTAAAGCAGTTCGCCCCGACCCATGAGCTGATGAGTTCGACACTTGGGGTCCCAGGTGTTTGTACGGAGGACTCCCTGGGCGTCCATGTTTAGGCATATTCACAGAAATGGGCAAAAGTAAAACTGCGACTGATGCCGAAGGATGTCGGCTAGTAAGAAAAAAAATAAGAAGAAGAACAAGCATGACAGACAGTTTGTAGTGTGTTAGTATACTTTTCTGCCAGCGTAGCGCTAGTGTGATGTCTTCGACGAAACTGAGAAGTGGGGAATATTGAGATTAACAGTATTTGTTTTCACTCTCCGCTTGGATCGCACTTCAGCAGGCACCAGATCGGTTTGCTCTGACCGGGCGTGCTTCTCAGGCCAGACATCGACAGCGAAGGGCCCCCCGTTTATCGTGGTTTGCTCAAATCAAACTGTCGAGCGACCAAGAGAAGATGCCGTCCGAAGCCAAAGCCATCTCCACTGCCGCCGCTAAGAAGAAGAGGAAGCAGTCCACAGAAGAATGAGATGGTTGTGGCCGCCATCGCAGTCCTAAACTGAGACAGTGGCTGGTATGGTATCCGCGAGAAAGGAGGAGAAAAAGAAGGCAGTTCCTCAGCAAACCCCCACCATGTTTCAAAGACCACCGTGATGAAGAAGATCCCGAAGAAGCCGCCACCGCAAACCTCATCGGGCGAGGAGGATTTCAACCAGTGCGCCGTCAAAATGTGCCCGTGTGACTCGAATTCAACAATTCAATCGGCCCTTTTCAGAGCCAACAAACGTGTTCTAAAGAGTTATTTGTGCAATGTTTCCTAATATGTTTACCACATACGTGCTATAATCTCTTAATTCATCTCGTAGCATCATACAATATCTGATTTATTATGAATAATTGACAATACGATAATTTGAGGATGTTTCTGAGGACGCAGTTGCAGTGCCGTCGGAATGCAATAACAGCATAATGCTCATCTTGTAGATCCCTTGCCAAGACATCAATTTTATATAGCCTATTTCATATTTAGCCTATTTCTTCGCTTCCTGATCTGAGAAATAGGCTATGATAGCCTCAGGAATTAAGTCGAAATCTGGAAACGTAGCTTAATTTTGAGCAATTCCACATACCCGAAGATTGGCAGCTTTTCAGATCAGACGATCATGAGGCTTTTTGTAGTGGTGCCTAACGGGATTGTATCTTGTCTGTTCCGATGCTGCTCGAAAGTTTAAATGAAACGAACCGAATCAGTCAAAAGCAGTATGTTTTACACAATTTGAATAGCAGACGACGTTCTTTTGTTTCGTATCTTCGCCTTCTTCTGATCGACCAATCTGGGACATAAGGTCGGATCAGCAACTCAGGGGACTCTGGTATCCAAGCGGGCTTGTTTCTTGACTGCACTACCGATGCTTAGTTTTTAACAGCTCAGCAGACTAACAGCAGCGAGGTACTTCTCGCTAAGCAAATTCGGAGGAGCTCTTACCACCTCGAAAGCGGAAATGGAATGAAACTGAAACCGGCGAAGGAAGCATGTTTTATAACCTTAGAATAGCAGATGATGATCCTCCCTTTTGTGCTCTTCGCTTTCTGATCGACCAATCTGGGAAATGGGTATGTGCCAATAATGTGTTGGGATTAGAATTACTTGAAAATTGCGGAGAATGCTATTGTGTAAGAAATTAGTCGAACATGAATTGTTGGAAGGGTCGACGTTAACTAAATATTTGATACGAGCGATTGATAATCAATAGTTTTCCTAATTATGAAGGTAAATTTCTGATCCATGATTATTACAATTGTTCAATGAGAATGTCTTTTCAAAAGCATTCTAAATATGTCGCAATTTTGTTATGATATGATAATTTTTCTAATCAAAGTGTTACCATAAAATATGGAACATCAAAGACGCTGTATGAAGCTGTGAAATTGATTAATGAATTTTAGAAGTCATAAATAAAGTCGAAAATATTTCTCTTTTAACTCTTTTCCACAAATTTGATGGCTCTGAAAAGAACCGATGGCTTTGTTAGCTTCGATGTTGTTACAGATAAATAACACTGCTCGGACCAGCAACACTCAGGGGGCTCCTGGCATTTGTTCGTAACGGGATTGCCACCAATGAAGATTTCATCACAAGTCGAAATTTTGAAGCGCGCATCAACAGCTCCTCGGCCGATGAAATTTTCGGCGGCGATGACGATGGCTTAGTGAACGCAAACAAGCGGTGAACCACAAAGCGAGAATGACTCGCCCGACCGTGTTCACAGTTCGACCGCAAATTCTCATTTGGACTGCTTCCCCTTCTTCTTCTTGGTGGCACTTTGGGTGATGGCTTTGGCTTCGGACGGCATCTTCTCTCGCTCGCTCTCGCTGATTTGAGCGAAGCAACAAAAACGGGAGGGTTCTTCGCTGTCGATGTCTGTGCCTGAAAAGCACGCCCGGTCAGAGCAAGCCGATCTGTTGCCTGATGAGATGCGAGCCAATCGGAGAGTGAAAAGCAAATGACGTCAAATTTTCTCTAGCACCCATATTTATAGGTTTGCTTGAAATCAACGTTCTCTTTTAAAACAGTTATTGAACTATTTCGACAGGTATGTGGGATTCAGTAAGTGAACGACATGAACCTTTGATGTCTTGTCTTTCAATTGAGGTGCTAATTAAGAAATTTCGTTCATCCAGCAAAAAGTTATAAGCGTTTAAAATATTTCATGCCAACGTAACGCTCTTGGTTTTGAAATTCAAATTTCACTCCTGTATAGGGAGACCCTGGCAGCACTGGCTGAGGGAAGGTTGTGCATTTTTAACGTGGTACTCAAATTGTGAAAAAATGTGGAAATATCAAAGTAAAATCGACGAAAAATACATATCCGAAAGCAGAAAAGAGCTAAGTCGCGAGTGCAAGTTAGATTTCAGTTGGAAAATGGGTTAAAAGTTAATAATTTAGAATTTAAAAAAGTGGAATTGCTGTGAAAAAAAAATGATTGGCGACAGCATGCGCGGGGGAAGCGATTAGTGTATGAGTGAACGCGGTCTCAGTAGTAGTGGTAGTGAAAGGTAGGACGGGTGGATGTGGTGTGGTGAGAGAGGTGAACGTGTGGAGAATTTTCGCTTACGAGTCTTACCCACACCAACTGATTAAAGTGATCTTTCGGAAGCGGGAAAGAGAAGCGGGTATGAGCAAGATGACGGTACGATTAGAAAACTGGGCATGTACAGTGGTGTTCAGTTGGAGTGTTGCAAATTTAATACAGTGCCCGTTCGATTTTTGGCAACTCTACCGTTTGATCTTCATTTGGAGAAGCCCAGCAAGCGGGTACAGTTTTCGCATAGCAGAAGTGTTTTTTTTTGGCTTTCGGTTCGTCGGAATGGAAGTTTTTTTTTTCGGTTTTCGGGCAGTGCAGTTTGAGAAGCCCAACAAGTGGATTTGATTTTCGTATCGCTTTATCGGAAGAGTGGAAGTTTGTTTTTTTTCGGTTTTTGAACAGTTTCGAATAAATGATACTTTATAGCTAACGGTGAAATAGTTCGACGATATCGTTGCGACGACCAGCTTCAAAATAAAACAAGGATAAAAAAACCGGTGAGATCTTTCCATGATGACTTGTGTTATTCGATTATATTTCCAATGTTATATGCATTTTGGGTTGGGTGGGACCATCAGGGCACCCGATTTAAGCGAGATGGATAGGAAGAGTGGAACTGTCAACTTCCTATCGCTAACATTTCGTGGAAAAAGGGCGGGCTCTTCTTCCCATCTATTGGGTCTTTCTGACAAGCAAGGGCTTGATTGTACGACTGTTCGTGTGAACTTACTTTTGGAAGGAGATTATTTTTCCTTGCGGGTTTCGCGTAAGTGTCCGCCATTCGTTTTTGGCCCTTCAGACAGGAGTATGATTGAATACGAATAGTCATACAATCTTGAACAAATTGTTTTGTTAGAATAGGCCATTGCTACCGGTGGATACCTTGCTACAATAGATGGCAGCCTATATCATCATCATCATCATCAAATTTCACTCCTGTATAGAGAAGAAAGACGTAGTTCTACGTCATAAGGAAGCTCTGCTATCGAAACGATTAGTACTGAGTGCGCTTAACGAACTCATACTATCTGAACAAATGGAATCTCTAGAAGGCGCATTCTGCTGAATCAGCTAAAATATCGCAAACACATCGGATAAAACACTGAACATGGCTCGTTTAATCTAAAGGAATGTCCTTTTTGATTATGATAAATGCCAAACCCGGTTTTGGTTCCAGATTTTGAACCATCCAAAAAGAATTGAGCATTTTATACGTTTTTTAGCTTGATTCGCGACTTTAGGCATCAACCAATCGGGTATATCACATACCACTGCATGTATAATGTACTAAGTATCAACTTTTAAAGGAAAAGTATGAATTTTAATCGCGAAGGTATTTCGTCCAGGTCCATAGTAATGGCACATCTATATGATGCGAGCATTTTGGGTTTGTTCCAAACAGTGGCGCGGGAAGTGGGTAGGACAGGTAGGACATGTACTACGCACGAAAATACCTGGGTAGGACAGTCAAAGGATTGTCCTACCCACGATTCAACAAAACAAAACACTTGATCAGCAGAAACACGATCAACGTCGTAGGATTTTTCATTGTATTCTCATGCCTAGTTAAGTTTGAATTGTATTGTAAATGAGCCCCTCTGGCTCGTGAGAAGAACGATCGAGAATATCTGTAATGAAAATCATGCGAAACCAGGGACAAAATGCTCAATTCACTGACATTTATGCCACCATCGAAGTAACCGCACCACCACCAATATGATTGTACCAATGAAGATGGCACAAAAATAGATGAAGAAAACAAACAACGATGCTCGTATGTCGTTGGTGATTTTGATTATCAGAACCAGAAGATTGTCAGTTTTAGAAAATTGATTATCAATGAGGTTCATATTAATTAAAAACATGCTATACGGGTAATGAACAATCCGATGCACGGAATCGATGATATTGACGCATCTTTAGTGTGCTTCGAGCAAAAATTACATTTTCCCGAAGCGGAATGTAAAAAAGTCAAGCTGGTTCCAATGAAATTCCTTTTTTGTTTCCGATTATCACGAAGTGATTGAGTATCAGCAGGTTAAAAGGAAACTGACAATCTTGCAGCAAACGCTTTGCCAATCTTTGTTGTGTTGTCAAGGTGGTGAGAATAAAAACAAATAAAATTCCACGAAGATTCTACCCAGCAAGCGTTAATATAGGCGAGGGTAGATTGAGTATTTTCGTTCCTGTGAGAAACTAACTGTAATAATTGCTACAAGAAACTTCTTTAACCATTAGAAAAACAAATGGAGCAATCCTCTATGGCATTTCTGAATGAATCAATAATAGCATCTTCAGTTTCTCCTGAAAACTTTTGTGAATAGCTGGGTCTCTTCAGAGCAAAGAAAAAAAAAATCAAATTCACTGAATTTTTGCGGGTACAACAGGCTCTTCAAAAATTGTGTCTCAGATTTTCCAAGAACAAGCTTCAGGAATTATCATAGTGATTTTATTTAAAATTCTTTCAGGGTCTTCCACAGTGTCCTCTTCAGAAGTTTGTCTAGAGATTTCTCTACCAATTCTCCCAGAAATTCTTTCAGTGATTTTTTCAAAGGATGCTTAGAAGAATTTCTCCAGAATTCGCTCCAGGAAACCCTTGAGAACTCCAAAGCTACTACCTTCAGTAATTTCCTCAGGTATTACTTTGATTGTTTTTTTTTTTTCAAAACGTTCCTAGAATTTTCTTCAGATATTTCTCACTAATCCTTCAACCACTTGTTAGTCTTCAAGAAATACTGCAAGAATTTCTCCATCTGTTCATATGATTTCCTTAAAAAAATCATCCATGTTTCCTTCCTGAAATCCAAAATTCTTCTTGTTCTTCGAACAAATCTATTTTTTTTCTAGGAATTTTTCCAGCATTTTATTCAAGTATTACTCCTACTGTTTTTCCTACAGCCATTTTGACAATAATTCCTTCGATTATTCAACAAATTTGTTTAGAGCTTCTGTCCAATGTTTTTTTCCAGAAATTTTTTTAGAAAATCCTGCAGAATACTATCCCGAGATTCGATTGATTTTTTCACATAATCTTAGCAAATTATCTGGAAAATCTTCTAAAATTTCTTTAATAGTCCAGGAGTTACTTCAGAAAACCTTGTTCATTAAATGTGACTTCAAAACTAACCAAAGTTTTGTCAGTAATCTCTATATAAGTTTTTATTTTCAGAAATACCTCACTGATTTATTTTTCAGGAAAATTTCCTTGGCATTTCCCTAGAGACATTCCTAGAAGAATTTCTGAAAAAAAAAATCGTTTTTACCGGGAATCTTGAAGGATGTTCCAAGCAAATCGATGGATAAATCACTGGATGAAATTTTGCCGGAGTTTTATGACTTTATTAAAAAAAAATCGATGACTTTTTGGAGGAATTTAGGTGTAGGTTAGGCACAACTTTTTTTTTGAAATTTGGTAGAAGTGCATTTAAAGGTATGAGAAATCGTATTGGGATGCATTCACGATTTTGTAGCAATTTCTAAAAATTGTTATGGAATGATTCATTACGCAACTTGAAACGATTGCGTTATGAAAAGACGTTGTGTAATATTCATTTAGCAACTGATTTCAGTTCCGTAATGACTATTATCGCACTGCATAACTCAGTACCGTAAATTCGGGTGAAATTGATCATTTTTCACGGTTTTTCTTGTTTGTTTTCTATAATGTTGACAATGCCAAACAAACGAATGCAGGAAAACAAGTACGAAGGTGAGCCTCATTGACTCATGTACCGAAATTTTCTAACGAATGTCATTTTAGTGCTAAGCAATAGGTATCTCTAAAATAAAAAATCGTGGAATCTCTTGATCACTTGTCTATGCGATTATTGTTAGTTTTCAAACCAACTCTGAATAATAAATTTATGCTCCCTGATTCCGAATATGTTGGCTTAATTCTTAACAATACAATATTTATAGAAATAATGAGGAATTAACTTTCAAAAAATATGCGGAAACGCCTTAATGTAGGCAATTTCATAAGGAATTTCCTGATATCTAACAGAAATTCAATTATTTCCCTCGAATGAGCAAATTGGTACGAGTTTTGTTGATGAAATCTGGTTTGGGGATATATCTCAAGCATCCTCACAAACTTTCAGGTTTATACCATGTTCAAATCCTTGTTTAGAACTAGAAGTTTATGGATGTTTGCCAATACTGCACCGTACAAGATTTCGGAATTTTGCATTATTTTCATAGAAATAAACATTCATTAACGCAAAAAACTTCACAACACACAATTCGACAATAGTAATCGACAAACAAAGTTCATTCACTCCAGGTTACATTGATATTTGTGCTCCATTAGGAAGAAATAAAACCGAGTGACATGGTGATTAATTTCACCCGAATCTACGGTACAGGAAAGTACAGTATCATGATAGATTGGCGGAATAAAAAACATCTTTTTACGATGATACATTGGAAAAAAAAAAACAAACAAACAGGTCTTCCAAGAATTATGATATTTTTTTAGTTGAGCGGAAAAGTCACTTGAAAACATCGTTAGAACGCTTGGAAGCAGCCAAAAATGTCTTTGTTCTTTTGATTTTTACTGTGCGCCGTGTGTTGGTGCTGTCTCGCTCTCTCTCACGGGCAACATGAAACCAGGGCGCACAGTAAAAGTCAAACGTTTTATAGCATGCATAGGCTCATTTCCTCAACTCAAAACGACCGAAGTGTCATTTACACCACTTCGTGTTTGAGCCCTTCAAATATAGTAACTTTCAATTTCCTGCCCAGGGTTAAAAATAAAATATGATTTAGCTTCACTGTTAAAAAGTTGCTAACGTTTCTCCTAAATGTCGTATTCTTTCAAAATAAAAACATTTTTTTCATGGCGTCACCAGCGGTTATATATTTTTTTCATTTTATCTTTTTTTTTCACTCCGAGCAAACTGAACGCAAACCGTCCGCGTCGAAATTCGATATTAGACTAATAATTTTGTAGTATCAAAATGATAGTATTCAAAAAATGAAACATAGTTTCGTGAAGTTTTTCCATCATTTACCTTTTATTTTACGTAAATTTGAAATCTTTTCGATAAAAGCATAAATCGAATAATAATTTCTAAAACTACATGTGTAATCGATTAACGATTTGCTAATATTTGTCTATCATCTTAAGTCTAATTAAATCGGTTTCCTACCTAAAACAATGTAAACAAACAATGATAACAAACTAATAAGAAATATTACTCTCTATACATACATTATAGAAGTAGTATTATGGAGCAAATGGAAAAATAGTAGTACACAATTCATGATGTATGATTATGGGAACAATCAATTTCAATATGTCATTGCATTACAAATAATAATCGATAGTTAATTTCCTTCAGTGTAATCTTAAGCATCACACGACAATTTCTACGTCCGGGCCAAGTACAAGTGATAAAAGATGAACACGAAGATGTAGAGCGAGTGAGCCGAATCGACACAGTAATGAAATACGTCGATAGAGTCGCCACTGGGGGTGGTGAGAGAAACCAAAGAGCGAATGAGGAAAGGAGATGGAAAGTTTTCGGCAGCGCACTCGAATTGAGGTCTGTTGGTGCGCATCCTCAGTCAATTGACGAATTTTAACGCGGACGGTTTGTGGTCGGGTTTGTTTTGAAAAGAAAAAAAAATATAAAATATGGCTGATTACGCGAAAACTAATAAAATCGTTTTAATTTTGAAAGAATACGACACTACCCAGGGCTCCGAACGTGGACGCGCCTCTGGTTTCAAACAATTTGTTAAGAACACATGTAACGTTATTTTTACATTCAAAACTTTGGATAACAAATTGGCAGCCTAATTCAAAAAATCTAAGCGGAAGCAGAGGAACTCCAACTAGAACTTCAAATGACTGGCCGTGAGTGTTTGGGGCGAGATGACAACAGTATGTTTGTGTCGTCTCGGCCCGATCGTTGCTCACCGATCAATCAGTCATAGTGGAGTGGATTACAAAGGAAGACGTGTGTTCCCTTCCGAAGTCTGTCTGCGTCTGCGTGATTGGTGATTTCCCAGTTACGGTTTGAGGTTACACATTGGCGAGCGTGAAGGTTTTGCTACGGATATTCCAGTTCAATATCATAGCAAAGAAATGAACTTTTTCAACCATAATTCTTCTTGCGGAAATCACCCATTGCGTTGTGCAATAAGTATAGTGCGACCGAGACGAAGCAATGGGCAATTATTTTCAAATAGGGAAAGTGTACCAGTTATGGCCATAGTGGTTCCCTATTTGGCCATATGTGAAATTTTGATAACTTTCACATTTTAAATCTTTTTAAATGTTTTAACATCATGATATATCTTTAATCTAACTACTACAACACACAAAAGTTTTCAAAATTTGAAGACATTAAAAAAATCACGTATGGCGAAATAGGGAACCACTATGTCCATAACTGGTACACCTACCCTAGTTGTTTGTAGACGATCAGAAAGCACTGAAAAACATGATAAACTTTTTTTTCCTTCGAATGTGAACAGATCTGGTCGATGCTCTTGAATGATTAGTGGGAAGAAATTGGAAATTGATGTTTGGCAACATAGGTCATCAACATCCGGATTATTTGTTAGTGGTAAAATTGGTTGAGGAATCACAAGTATCGCGAGAATAATGGTTTAAATTTATTATGCCAATGGAAAACAGTGAAATAATCGATTGATTATGACCTAGCTTTTATGTTGAAAAATTGAATTTTGGACGTAAATAAACATTTGCAGTGATATTTCTTTCCTTCTCCCTTAGCGAACTCTATGACGGTGGCGCTTTATATTTTCCTATATTCAATCAAGTTGGAGCAAGTTGAGAGCGTTGCTACAGCTTGCAAATACCTAGGAAAATAGGGTAAGTGCGCATTGTTAGAATCGCCACCTCTCACTTAAATTGCAATGTGAGTTGAGAGAGCCGCTTGCGAAGAGATGTGTAGCAAGTTGAGAGGACCGCAAAAATCAGTAAATAGGATAAGAGCGAGATGTGAGGACCGCCACCTTGCAATAATAGTGAGTTGAGAGGATCGCTGAGATCGAAAAATAGGGTAAGTTCGCGTTGTGAGGACCGCTACCTTTCATTTAAATTGTAGAGCGAGTTGAGAGGACCGCATGAAGAGATTTATACCGAGTTGAGAGGACCGCACAATTCGCCACCTTTGAATAATAGGGATCTTGTAACTTGATCAGTAGCGATTCGAGAGAACTGCTGACAACAGACAATAAGGTAAGTGCGCGTTGTTAGGATCGCCAGCTTTTACTAATATTGTAAAGCGAGTTGAAAGGATCGCTTTTGAAGAGATTTGTAGCGAGTTGAGAGGACCAAAATCAGTAATTAGAGTAATAGCGCATTGTGAGGACCTTTGAATTAAAGCGAGTTTGGAGGACCGCTTGTAAATTGATTAATAGCGAGTTGTGAGGACCACTGGGATCGGAGTGCATGCTGTGAAAACCGCCACTTTTTATGTATATTGTAATGTTTTGTATATTGTAAAAATAGGGTACACGTTTTGAGGACCGCCATATTTGAATAATATTGAAGTACACAGTGAGTTGAGAGGACCGATTAAATAAATTGATGGCGAGTTAAGAGAACCGTTGACAGCGGACAATAGGGTAAGAGCGCGTTTTAAGAAGCGCCACTTTTGAACGAATAGTGGAATGCACAGCGAGTTGAGAGGACTGCTTGCGCATACTGTGTTTTTGTCGAGGTCTAGAATGCGATCGCAGCTCAATTTGGAAGCTGAGAAAAAACTGCCCAAAACAACTTACAAAAAACCTTTTTGATTACTGACACCAAAGGCAGCGAAGTAAATTCACAATAGAAATTAATGTTCCTTATCAGAGCGAAGTGCTACAGATAGTAATTGATGAGAATGCAACCGTTTCAGTAAAGTAGAACAACTAAAGTGTAATGTGGTGTTAAGATCGTGTCTCAATTGCATAGCATTTTTTGTAGTTTGTGGACTTGCTGTACCTAAAAAACGCGATTACGGTTTGGTGATGTGAAGTCAATAAATGGATTGCTAGCTGCGCGATGCATTTTGCGTTGTGAAAGGTTTATATCTGAATTTTTGAAGGATTGAGTTTTGAGGACAAATAACAGCCATGAAATTTGGTGGTCAAACTGCATTAGTTATAGAAGAGAAGTGATGAATCGTCGAAGTGTAGATTGCGACGTGAGTTAGTGAATGGTTCCACCGGTGGTCAGAAACTCTGTTGCGAAAGAAACCATTCTCATCAGGCTTGCTGCAGGAATGCTGCATTTTATTGTAGTGACAATCGAGTTCACGAGTCCACCTTACTTTCGAGTGACTTAATCGGAAGTAGATCTGGCTTTTGGATGTGATTCCATCATGCATGACCATGGTTCGTTGATTAGTTTTTGACTATAGATTCCGTGTCGCAGCTCAAAGATTTTTTTTTTACTGTAGTTGTCAATTTTTTATTGTTTTTATGGGCACTTCATCGAAGTTCTAGAAACAGGACTGCCGATCCAGGGGTTTACCAAGGGGAGATCGGTGTCACGTTGCAGTAATTGGTATTCGATATGGCTTTGCTAAAGACGTTTTCAGGATGCTTTATGACCCTTTTCCAGATCTCAACTACGCAGTTCATAGGAAGTTCCTATAATAGTCCGGAACTTGAACTTTGTAAAAGGCAATGTTTTACGCTATAGTTCCCAGAGTAGAGAATCATTGCATTATCATGCTGCTATCAGAAGGCTTTTTAATTTCCGTAGGATGAAACGTGAATTATCGGTATTGATTCTTTGAGAGCAACATGCGGTTGCTGGAAGCAAGGTGAATGTGGACTGTACTGCTCAAAGAGGTATGCGCATTCTTATGTTATTGTCAGCGATGGTGCTTGATGGAGAACTGCCGTACTCCTCGGGAATTCTTTTTGCAGAGCACGCGATAAGAGTTTGATTTATTTGAAATAGGGTACTTATTCGGTACGCATCGGTGAGGCAGTAGCTACCGAGGTCTGTTTTTTTTTTCAAAATACGTTATTTTATAGTCTATTTTTTTCTCCGGAGCAGGCTTGGGAACTGTGACCACTATTTATCACAGTTCACCGATTTTGCCAGTCAACCACCAAAACACAATGCAGCAGCAGCAGCATCAATACCATCAGGCGTTGCGCTGCCAACGGTTCACACACCGCTTGACAGTTTTTGTCTCTCCACTGTGATCTTTTTCGGGTAGCCATCTCGAGGTGTATGATTGAAAAAAATGTTAAATAATTCAATCGCTAATATTTCGCTTGTGTTTTCAACTATTTGAAATCTATTAGCGCTAATAGCAAGAGCACAATCATTCCGTTGCGATACATATAAACAAGTTCAATTTCATGCAGCCTTTAACGAGCAAAAATGCAAAACCCCGAAAACCGGAAAAATCGAGGCATTTCGCATTCGGGTTTGAAAAAACGTTGGGAAGAAAATGATTACAGTTTTGAAGAGCCGTGACATTTTTTTTTGTTTTGAACGGTCATGGTTTGCTTTGGATTTTGATGGTAGTGTAGAAAAATGTGAATGTCGAGGTGGTAAATGTTTGCTACAGTACATTTCCCATCCCTGCCCTGGAGAGAAAGGGAAATATGTGGGGCAAGATGACAACAGTGTGTAGTGTATGTGTCGTCTCGGCCCGATCGTTGCTCACCGATCAATCAGTCATAGTGGAGTGGATTACAAAGGAAGACGCTTGTTCCCCTCCGAAGTGGTTGTCTGCGTGATGGGTGATTCCCCAGTTACAGTTTGATGTTACACAAATGCTATAAGTCTGGCCACCGTCTGGCTTGGCTATAACACAATAAGTTTGATTCCTTTCAGTTATTTCGTATGTTTTTTATATTAGTTTTTTGTCTTGAAGTGTTCTAGTGTACTGTCGATTAGCACTTTTTCCAAGCTGTGACATTTTTTTTGACGTTGGATAACGTCTTACGGCAACATACTGGGGTACAATTTCGAAAAACGAAAAATCGCTCGCGTCACGAAAACTGGTTAGATTTTGACTGTTAATAGCTTACTAACACCCGGATAGATTTTCAAGATTCTTGCACCAATCGATTGGAAATCTTTCTACGAATCTACTCCAACAATGAAAATTATTGATTCTCATGACTAAAATATTGAAAAAATCGAGAAATATCGAAGCATGTCCTATTTTTCATAGAAAAGCACATTTTTCTTGTGTATTCCTGACACAGACATCATTGCGCGATATCTTAGCCACTTTCGTCATTCAAAGGGAAACGCCCCTTTCGGTCTTCTTCTGACTTCTCTTTATTATTTCGTGTTCAGTCGAAGTCAACCAAACTCGACTTCACGCGCGCATCAGTCAATCGTTGACCAGCAACCGGAGGACTCATATCGGAATAAATTTTACACGTTCGTCGCTGCTGCTGCTGCTGTTTATTCCCAAGCTAAAAGCTGCGGGTTCCGTGTAAATGCTCATCATGGCCCTTGGCATCTAGCTAGCCCATCGAATTCGTGGAGAATGCGTCCAGAAACCTTGATAATTACCGTGGGAGTGAGCAAACCATCGAATACAAGGATGGGCAAGAAAGCACAAAATTACCGACCGCATTTTAATTTAATCGTCTTCGGTGATCTTTTGGTGTGTTTCTGTCTAACAATGGAATGAAAACCCAATTTGATCGACGGTGACTACCACCAACCGTGCTTTTCAGGACGACAATTTCATTTTAAAAGAGTTGTGAGAATTTTCCACCGTGAAGAGCGACATTACTGATGATTGGATGTGATTGATTCAGATTTTGGTCAGTCAGTTGCACGCAACCATAAATGGGAAATAAGTTTCCCATTGTGCGCGCGTAGGGCAATCGTCGACATTGTGTGCATGAGTCGGATAAATTGCGAACGGCACTTGAATGAAGAATCCCTCCCGGTTTGTTTCGCATTTAGAGATGATCGCATAATGCCGTTGTCGCCGTCGCTACCTACATGGTACTAGAGCGATCAGTATCAACTCGTCGAACACAGAGCTAAAACTAATCAGCAACAGCTTTGTTGACGCACACAGAAATACGCACACAGAAAAGACTGCGAAAATCCTACCGCCGCCCGACCCGAACGACGGGAACCTATGTTAAACTTTGTTTGCCATTTATCTCCGTTGAAAACTAATCATCCGAAACTATAATTGATAACTAAATAAATTATTTAATCAATTGTGGCCCTGAAAAGGGCAGTTGTTTGAAATTGTGCTTCAATGCAATTTAAGCGCGTTCGCCATGGATACGGCGAGTATCGAAAGGCTTCGGAACTCACTTAAGCAATCAATCTTAGTGGTTCATGCGTGGACCTTCAAGCGGAATATTTGTTTGTTGAGCAAAAGTTACCGCTCATGCTTCTTCTTCCATCGACCGGTTGAAGTGTTAATCGAACAAACCAAATAATAACACAAAATGTTCATAATAGGTCAGAATTGACATGCAACAAATAGTGTGAAAATTGTTTAAAATAGCACTTATGTTCGACCTACAAGAATTCTGTGCCAATTTTCGGATTTTCATACAAAGTAGGCTAAAACCGTATCGAAAATCGGTCGGTCGAAAATCATTGAAAATCGGTCGAAAATTAGTGTTGGGTCGAAAATTGGTGCTGTTCTCTTAGAAATCTTTCATAAGTTCGTGACGGTCTCAAGCCAGGAAATAGAAGAAGCTAAAGATATCCAACGTCACTTTGGCGGTCGTATCTCGGAAACAACCTCTTACTTTTTTTCAATTTTTCTGAGTTATCTTATAATTGAACCTCCTTAGCCTAAGCTTTCATCTGACCATATGGTTTTGATATACCTATGTACTGTTTGTGCTCAACTAGTTTGTAAATCACAAAATGTGTGTTGGTCCAAACCGGACCTTTTGATATGGTTCAATACGGACCTCTTGATATCTAACGAGAACGGCTCCTAGAGCTCCATCACGTGAAAATCTCCTTGACTTGGTAGAAAATTATAGAAGTTGCCATATTGATCGATAGTGCCTTTGTTTCTTTTGCGGCCAAGAAAAAGTATTCGGAAAGACTACAAAAAAGTAGAACACCGAAAAATAGAGAAAATAATAGATCATCTACTTGAAAAGCATATTTATCAATATCACAGCCAAGCTGTATCCAAAATAGTTTGACAATACGTTACAAAACACGTTGACGAGTGCTCAGAACAATACAGTCAACTTTCCCTTACGTGATTTTCTGTGTTTTAGTTCCCTTGCCCGATGAAATGCGCAGTTCCTTCAATATAACAAACTTTGACTCGTAAATGTAAGTCGATAATTCTCCAACTTTATGTTCTCAGATTTGATGCCGTCTATTGCTGCATATTCAACATTAAAATGACCTCCCATACATGATTATACATTCAAAATCAACTTAGGGAGAGTTGATTGTACCCATTTTTTACCATTTTCGGATTTCACTCACGTTTTTTAAAATAAAATCCACATTTTACTTGGACTATTGCTGACTCTAATTCAATTGAATTTGAC
Source organism: Aedes aegypti (assembly GCF_002204515.2). Lineage (NCBI taxonomy): Eukaryota > Metazoa > Arthropoda > Insecta > Diptera > Culicidae > Aedes > Aedes aegypti. The sequence continues at coordinate 4,492,479 of NC_035108.1, forward strand.
GCGTATTCAGTTTATCGCTTAGAGTTTCGCGCTAACAGGAGAAGTTCAAAAAACATCATACCATTCAAATCAGAGTCATATTTTATTACTACCTGAGAAAAAACCATGAAATATAACGTGGTCCGATTTAGAACATGGGGGGTCCGAATTGGAACAGGTTTAGTTGAAGATGTTATCGATGAGAAGTAACGATTGTTCGACACCTGTTTGTCTATTATTCAATTTTTGTTTGAAACAAAAGTCACGTTTTGTGTGGCGTAAACAGTCATCAATCTGGATGTGTTCAAATAAAAAAAGACAATTCAAAAGTGCAGTTTCATGTTTCACAACTTTAATCATTCCAAACAGCAGATCCCCAGTGATTTACGTCAAGCCATCAATTTAATGCGGGTGAGGTCCCTTGAACAGGGTCATCAGTGGGCATCCCTTCTGCAAATGTGCCTTCAGCTGATCGCATTCAGCGCTGGCGGTCCAAGCCGAGGAAGGGCAATTCTGAAAACAAGAGCATAAAATAAGCATTTACTGAGCCAATTTATTCAAAGTGACCAGCCACATACCGTGAACATCATCGAGGGCATACACTCCATGAAGCTACCGGCCATAACACTGCACCCGAGGCTGTCCTTCTGTCCGCCCAACGAGGACACTTGCGAGTAGCACGTCTCGATGGATTTCCTGGCAACTGCCTGCCATTCGGAAGATGAACCGACCAGTGCAACCAATTTACTTGTGGCCGTATCCTTGCTCAGCGCTCCACCGCTCATAATTCCTTGCTGTTCGAGCATGCACTCTGCCATGCACTGAAAATGTTTTTCAATGATTAAGTATGATTTCTATGAAACGAGTTCGTATTTCTCCGTATTACATTATGACCAGGAGGAGGACTGCCCGGAGTTGGTGGACCACTTGGCTTCGGGAACTTCTGCATACAGGTGATGAGCTCTTCCCTTGGCGGCATAATATTTGGGGCCCTGCAACACTCCATTGGATTCTTATCGTTTGGTCGGTTGAAACACTCCTGGTTGATTTGTTGCTGGCCATGAACCTAATGACGAAACCGTACTTAAATCCCAATCATAGATACCCTTGAATCTATAAATATCTACCATGGCAACCATTCCAATCAAAGCAGCCAGTGCCAGGTTGAGCTTCATGTTTGCTGATTGTTCGCTTGCAGATGAACAGAGGACAAGAACCGTTCTTCGACTGCTTTGATGGACGCAGCGCAGTAGCTTTTAAACCCACTTTCCGCTGCGAAGTCAGTGACCGTGAAATTGGTACCCGGTCAGTGAAAAACTCAAGTATCCAATTTGTTGCGTTTATATTGTCAACTGTCCGACGAACGGGTGATCTTGCAGAAAACTGCAAGTTTTTCACGATGGCTGTGGAATTTGGGTTTGGAGCGAGATGTTTTCAGTTACTGACATTTCCATGACGATATCTTTCAGGCTAAGCGCAGCGTCGGATGGTAGTGGAAACTTTCCGTTATCAAATGGAGTAAAATTGTACACTCTAATATCACACGTATTCAAAATTATTATTACCGTAATTCGGGGTGTAGTTGATCAGCGGGGAGAAGTTGATCATTCCCGTACCCACATGTATAGACTGTTATAAGAGCTATGACACGATTTCAATTATCACAATTTCTGAGTTGTGGCATTACCTGATAGCTACTCTTGATTTTCATAAATTCGGTTTGGCATTCAAGGTAATTATTTCATGGAAAAACAGATTTTTTAGGAAATTTTTCATGAACTGTTGAAGGGTTCTTCTCCAAACAATCGACTTTTTCCACGGCTATACAAAGCTACAGTTTCAATAAACTGTTTCATACATTCCAGATATGTTTTGTGTAGCCAGTTTTGAATTTGTATTGAGGATACAAATTCTTTTTTTAGAGAAAAAATGATCTTTTTGCAAGAGGGTTGCTAATTTCAAAGAAAATTGCCTACCTTTAGGCGTTTAATGTCGTGTAATCTGTAATTCACAACTTTCAATTAAAAAATTACCCGATTTATCAATAAGTTGTAACATGTTTACGTCTTGATTCAGATTCAGAGACCCCAAATTTAGTGAATAGCATACTTCTTTATTTTAGGAAACCTATCGCAGTAATTGATCAACTTCACCCCGGAATCAAAAACACCACTTTTTGATCTCCAAAAATTGTTTTTGTTATTACGATAATAATTCGTGAAAATTTCATTTATATAATTCGTTTAACATTCAACCAGTACCGGTTTTAAAAATATTTGGATGATAATACATGCATCCCACTAGGAATTATAGCACAGAGTCGCTCAAAAGTGATCAACTTCCCCCCAGTTTACGGTAACTTAATTTCGTCAATTATCAAATGGCGAAATTTCAAGGTCTTATGGAAATGCAAATTGAAAATGATTTGTCGTTGGTCAAGTCGTTGGTACAGCTAATATCTCTCTCAGTATTATACAGCAAAGGGTAATACAAATTTAACTAATTCTATCCGAGTTGTTTGTTGGAGTGTCGAAAATTGCGAATGACTTGTATAAGGATTTTCAAAAACATTTGTGGTGGTAACAGTGGATGAAAACTTTCCATTATGGAGATAATTTTGCACATTAATATTATACGTATTCAAGTTTCAAGGTCTTTCAATGCAAATTGAAAATGGTTTTTCGTCAGTTCAGCAAATAGCATGTTTTAGTGAAATTAATTCTATATGTACTACCAGACTTCCAACTTCCAAAGAATTTTTTGAAGGATTTCCCTAATATTCATAAACTACAAGGGATAATTGGGCCTTCCTTAGCCGAGCGGTTAGAGTCCGCGGCTACAAAGCAAAGCCATGCTGAAGGTGTCTGGGTTCGAATCCCGGACTGTCCAGGATCGTTTCGTAAAAAAGGAAATTTCCTGGACTTCCCTGAGCATAGAGTATAATCGTACCTGTCACACGATATACGAATGCAAAAATGGCAACTTTGGCAAAGAAAGCTCTCAGTTAATAACTGTGGAAGTGCTCATAAGAACACTACGCTGAGAAGCAGGCTCTGTCCCAGTGAGGATGTAAATGCCAAGAAGAAGAAGAACAAAGGATCATTCCAGATTTGCTTCTGTAAATCATTCTAGAAATTCCTTCTAGGACTCAAATATGAACCAGAGCATAGACGATTCGTACTTGTTATCCGTGATTGACCAGAATAGTTGAAGTTGTACAGAGATTCAATGAATTAGGCTTGGGCTTCACTAACCATTCTCAATGTGAATAAATCGAGATCTCGAAGTTTGAACGTCAATAAGGGTGTTGATCACGTTCTTAGGGTCATCGGATAAGGAAAGGAATGTTATTTAGAAAACCACCACCACGATTCAGAATCCAAATACACCCGATTCTGTTTTTGCACGGATTTTTTTTTACACGGCCGTGTAAAAAAAGTTTCCATAAATTTTCTTGCCAAAAAATATTATTTTTATAAGAAACGTCGAGAAATTGTGTTACATTTTTTGCACGGTTTTTGAAATTAATTAGGACTCAGCCATAAGACGCACTTTTGAACAAAGAATCGAGATGGCATTTTTTGGCCCCAAGTCATTTGGTCCATGATAAAAAACAACATTCCAAATAAACTCCTGTAATCAATCTCCGATCCTCAAGATCGGAAGTCGAGAAGATTGACCTCAGGGCTACATCACATATATAACTGCTTAGCATCAAATGCGAATGTTGTTTAAAGCACGCCTGCATTGATGTTATTTCTAGCTGTTTGCTTCAATCATCATCCATCATTGAAAAAGCAAAGCTACTATGTTCAATTTTGTAACATGTCAGCAATTGCGCTATTTGGCAGTAGCTCTAAATGCCGTGAAATGAAAAATGTCGTATTTCCGACGATTTCTTACAATTTATCTGTATCTCGGATACGAAAATGATCTGAGGTACCCCGGGGCAAGTGGGACATAAAAAAACGATAGTTCGAACAGATTGTTCAATATAATTTAAAAATGTCAAAATTTTGCAAATACAACAACACGGTCACATTTTGGCAACATATTTGCTGGTGTGTGCATGAATTTGATCGAATAAATTCGAAATTGTGAAAACCTTAGAAGAAAGATCGACAATGAGCCATTATACGCAGCTACCTCGCTAAACGGGGCAAGTGGGACATGCGTCAAACTGTGGACAGAATCACCAGGCAGCAGGAAGTATCACTCGCGGAGAAAGAGGAAAAAGGAACTTCGGATCAAAGAAACGCGCACATCCGAACACGACACAACTTAGCTTTTATTCACATCTGTATCGAACGAAGGTGCAATAACGAATGAAAGAATAACAAAATGTCTTCCGCTGTTCTCGCGGAAGCTTGCTTACACTCTAAACAAAGTTCACAGTAATAGGTGTATAAATTACCCAGTCAAGGTACATATATATATGGGAGGTGGTCATTGTTAGTTTCCCACACTCCTCCTCAATGATCACTAACCGGTGAGGCCGGTACTTTCCAACATCTTCCGAAACATAATGGTACCCAACGGTTTTGTTAGTATATCAGCTATCATCCTTTCTGATGGACAGAACTTCAGACACACCACACGTTGATCGACCAAATCTTTGATGAAATGCCGCTTCGTATCAATATGCTTCGATCTCTTACTTGTTCTTTCCGCGTTGATGAAACTGAGACAGCTTTGGTTGTCTTCGTAGATTGTTGTACACTGCTGAACTTGTCCAAGGTCTTCCATCAATCGACGTAGCCAGAGAAGTTCCTGGCACGCCTCACTTAACGCCACATACTCCGCTTCCATGGAGGATAGGCTGACGCATGATTGTTTGTGACTAACCCATGCGACAGGTCCTGCTCCGAAGAAGAAAATGTATCCACTTGTAGACCTCCGACTCACTTGATCGCCTGCCCAGTCCGCATCTGAGTAGCCTCCGAGAGAACACCCTTTCCCGGCTCCGAATTCTACTCTGTATTCTCGGGTGCCTTTCAGGTACCTCACCACCCGTTTTGCTGCTACCCAATCCATTTCTGTCGGAGCAGTCACTTTTCTTCCAAGTAGGGATACACTAACCGCCACATCTGGTCTAGCGTTCACAGCCACATACAGGAGAGCACCAACTAAACTGCGGTACTTTGTTGTGTCTTCGAACGGCTTGCTATTATTGTCCGACTTGATGTAGCTCGGGTCCATTGGTGATTTTGCTGGATTACAATCCTTCAAACCGAACCTCTCGACCAAATTATCTATGTAGTTTGTTAAACGTAGACTGTAAAATCCACCATTGCACTGAACCTCCTGACCCAAAAATTGCTTAACTTTTCCGAGATTTGTAATGTCAAAATCCTTTCGTAGTTCTTGAAACACAACATCTATCACAGCTGCTTCCTTACACGCCACTAAAATGTCGTCGACATATACGAGAAGATACACCGTCTTCGCACCTTCACGCCGCACATACAAGCATGGATCCGACTCACACTGTTCGAAGTTCAGCTTCAGCAACGTTGCATGTAGAGCACGATTCCAACAGCGTGCCGACTGCTTAAGTCCATAGATGCTCTTGCTGAGCCGGCACACCATATCCTCTTTACCTGCGACTTCATATCCAGACGGTTGTCTCATGAAGATCTCCTCTTCTATTGTACCGTGCAGGTACGCTGTTTTCACGTCCAGGTGCTGTAGTATCATATGCTCCTTGCCTGCCACAGCCAACATTGCCCGCAGTGTTTCTTGTCGTGTAACTGGAGCGAACACATCCACATAATCAATTCCGTAGCGTTGGTTGTAGCCTTGAGCTACCAGTCTTGCCTTATGCTTTACAATCTCACCACTTTCACTACGCTTTATTTTGAATACCCAACGGGATCCAATCACCTTTCTCCCCTCCGGTAGATTCACCAGTTTCCATGTTTCGTTGGTGCGGTGCGACTCAATTTCCGAATCCATCGCTTCCTTCCATTTCGGGATCTCCAACGCCTTCCGGTAATCCGTTGGTTCCACTGATGAAACATTCGCTATACCGACAACAAAATCATCAAAACGCATCGGCATAACACCTCGTGTCACCCTTCGATCACGCTGTACCGATTGCTCCTCCTGTCGTTGCTCCTGTTCCTGAACATAATCGTCTTCAGCCGAATTCCAACCATCTGACTCACCCGAAGATTCACCATTGCCAGCAACATCTTGATCAGCATTCAACAGGATTTCAATCGAGTCATCCAAACTATCCGGCTCTACAGGCTTCCTCTCACTCACCTGCTCCGATCCATTACCAAGCTCGATGAATCTTGCATCTCTACTGACGATCACACGATTGGTAGCTCGGTTAAGAAAACGATACCCTTTATGGTCCTCGGAATAACCAACAAAAGTTAGCTTGACAGACTTCTCATCTAGTTTCGATCGCTTAGCATCAGGTACATGCACATATGCATCACACCCAAATACACGCAGTAGTTGAAAATCGGGTTTGCGTCCTGTCCAGAGCTCGAAAGGAGTCCTCGGTACAACTCTGGATGGCAACCGGTTCTGAAGATAGGCCGCCGTCATAACAGCCTCGCCCCAGTACAACTTCTCCAAACCAGCATCCGACAGCATACAAATCGCCATCTCCTGAAGATATCGGTTTCTCCGCTCAGCTACGCCGTTCTGCTGTGGCGAATACGGCGTAGTGAACTGAGCCTTTATGCTTTCTACCTCATAAAACTGCCGCAGCTCTTGACTGATGTATTCGCCCCCACCGTCCGATCGGATGACGAGCGGCTTCCGTCCGAAGCGATTTTGCACCCAGCGAACGTACTGCTGAATCTTTCCTGAGGCCTCCGACTTTTTCTTCAGCAGGTACACAGTTGTGTACCGACTATAGTCGTCTATAAGCGTCATCAAGTAGCGGTTTCCAGATGGTGTAGTGGTCTCCATTGGTCCACAGAGGTCAGTGTGGATCAATTCCAGGGGTTTTGTCGTCTTACGACCCGTTACCGCAGGGAAGGGCTTTCTCGCTAACTTCCCCTTTAAGCAACTCTCACAAACTATGCGAGCCCCACAATCATGTAATGAGAATCCACTTACCAGATCTTCCGCTTCGATCCGCCTCAGCACGTCTGGGTCACGATGGCCAATGCGACGATGCCAAGTATGCTGGCACCGCTCATCATGTTCGCCGTCAGCTTTCAGCGACTTCTCATGAATACGCAACCTGTAAAGGTTGCTCACCTTATCACCGACCACTACTGTTTCACCTTGTGCATTCTGGATCTCACACGCGGACGCACCAAATTTGGCAACGAAACTCTTCGCCGCCAATTGGCTCACCGAAATCAAACCACCATCAAGTTCCGGCACGAAAAGTACGTTTTACAATATTACTTCCACACGCTCACCATGTCCGTTCTCACTGAAAACGATGCCCTCACCGATACCACACACTTTCGTCTTGTTCCCGTCGGCAAGCGTAACGCGTGAATTTTCATTTTCGTTCATTGTCGCAAAAAATGATCGATCACTCGTCATATGACGCGTCGCCCCACTGTCTATTACCCAACAGTTTGGCATCACATCACCAGCCATACACGCTCGTTCAGATCTACTCAAAAGTGAGTAGATTTCGACTCACTTCGGAACAAAGTGGAACTGCTCAAAAGTGAGTAACACCATCGTTACTCACTTTAGAGTAACATTGTCAAATGTCAATATGGGAGTAACACTTACTCACTTTGTTTAATCTGTAATTTGCTAAAGTGAGTAGATGTCACTCACTTCAGGAAATAATATTTTTGGAAATAAATGTATTATTTTATTCATAAAATCAGAAGAAATATACAAAGAGCATAACATTTATTCATTATCTCTTACATAACTATATGAATAATACATGATAACAAGTAAAATAATTTGATATTTGTGTTGAAATTTTCGTTGCTCTTGAATGGATCCCCGGATGTTATAAATCTCTGGGGGAATGATGGAAGTCATGGAGGATGTAGTTTGACCGAGCCAGTAGCCTTCCTGTAAAGAATTGATGATTAGTTCAATAAAAAGTACGACGGTAAAACTTACTGTTTAAATTCTTTTTCTTGCGGTTATTCGATCAAAACCGGACTTGGTCATTTTCACTCCGACCTCGCTTCACTTGATATCAGGATTATTGACTTCGCAACACTAATATGGAATTTGCCGGTTGGACTTCCGAAGCGAAGTTTCAAGCAAACTAACTGTCATTGCTCTGCCGGCTCGGCTTTTGTTATGACCTGGGAGGGAGAAACCAATACGAAATTTATGTACGTCAAGGTGAGCCGAGATTTTGCTGTCACGAACTGTCACTGTGAGCCCAGATCTAAAACAATGGACAAACATGATAAAAGCGCGTAATTGGTTAAAACATATTTCTGCATTTTACCAAATGTGACCAAAAATCGATTGAAAAGCTATTCATGCTTATTCAAAAGTAATGTCACAATAGCAACTTTTATTCTGATTGAATATAAAGTCTTTAAAACGCATAATTTTACTTTTACGAATAAAAACGAAAATGAAATGCATAGAAAACTTTGGCCCTTTTTCCATGTTTGTCCAGAACGATCGAAGGAACACAACAAATGAAAACTAGCGATTTTAATCAAGTCTGCCTTGATTGTCGTTGGCAAGCTGGAGTTTTCTTGCAGTTCGAAATAACTTTGTGCCATATTTCGTGTGTAGTATCGGTGCCTCCCTCCCAGGTTATGACACATCGCATTTAATTTTAACTGAAATTTCTCAGCGTAAGCGTAAAGAGGTATGGAACATGTTGAAAATATATCATATGAAAGTTATCAATCGAAATTCAGCACGTAAACTTTCAATAATTGACGAGTTTTTAAATATTTTTTTTATTATTTGTTATTACTGTTATGCATGGCGGAAAACCACTTAATGGGATGGAACTGTTTTCCGCAACTACTGAATTTGGTAGAAATATCAAATAAAGTTCAATTTTATCTCTATCTTCGTTCAATTTTAAACTCATATTTCAAAAATAAAAATAAAAAAAAATATTTAGAAAAATTGCTTTTTTGACCTTATTTAATAATAACGTAATATAAAATAATATTTTTATTTTGATAAAAATCATTCGTTTGAATGTTTTCGTGTTACTCTCTAGGAAAATGTTTGAAACGTGTAAGAAAAAAAATGATTCTGGCGCTTGTTTCGATATGTCACGCTTATCCCGTGTATAAAAATATTTTGGGGTAAGTTAGAATATAGAAATTTTCAAATGAAATGAAAACAAAATACCTGTTTATCGTAACCAAGCTGCTTACGATAAACAGGTATTTTGTTGTACTTAAAGTTGTAGCTTACCGATGGTAGTTCGATTTTTAGCATAATATTTTTTTGCGAGCCAATGCAGAACGTGAAACGTGTCAAAATTTGTCATGCAAGTTGAAAATGGTGCTGAGCTGACAACTGTTACATGGAGCACATGGTATTAAAAAAGCAATAATTTTTGTACAAAATACTTTCCTTATAATTGTATCTTCAACTTTCTAGAAGAATACCCCCTTGAAAAACTTTTCCTAAACGAGCTATAACGGAATGTCCCACTTACACCAGATTCTCACTTGCCCTGGGGTACCTCACTACAATAATGTTCAAAAAAGGCAAATGGATGATACTATAGTTGAATTTTTATGATTAAGCATGAGATTAAGAATCTCGTAGAACAAAAACAAAACCCTGTAATAAAAAACTCAATTTTTTGATTTCTAAATATTTGTTTGTTATTACGAGAACATTTCGTCAAAATTTTGTTCGTATAATTCGATAAACATCCATCCAGTACAGGTTTTTAAAATATTTGGTCGATAATACACGCATCCTACTAGGAGTTACAGAGCAGGATCGCTCAAAAGTGATCAACTTCCCCCCATTTTACGGTACTAATAATACGTTCAACTAGTGGTATTTATTTTGATTTTCGTTTTTCCAAATTCTCCTTAGGATTTTTAGAATGTCAAAACTAGCCAAAAAACACAAATTCGACTTGAGGCACCTTCTTATCTTCTTTAAATTGGATGAAAATTTGTCTGGTAGTTTGTTTTAGTATTGCAATTAGGATTAAATCCCTGACATTTCGATTTTTGTGAAATCGTCTAATAAGTATGTGTCCATTTTATCATCCTTCCCAATTCCTCACCTGGAATGTTTAGTCATTTTTCTCTATTATGGAACACGTTCGGGAGACCATGAAAGCAAACTTAATAAAAAATCCACAAGAATCCTGCCAGACCCTGTGATGATTCTAAATTCATTTTTGTGAGTGTTACAAAAAAATTGTAATAGAATCCTACATGAGTGATTGGTAAATGGCTGGGCATGGCGTACCATTGGTGCCTCGCACACCTGAAGGAATAAAATAGACCCCTCTGTGCGGCCCTTAGCCTCCTGCCCAGCAACTCTTATCCCCTCCTCACGGAACTGGCCAAGGTACGAGTAACCTCAGGGAAGATCGGGTAATCAACCCCCGGTGGAAACTCTGGTCGTATGCTGACAGGAAGGGAGGGGGGTTTGCTTTTGCTTCTGCAAACCTGGAGCGTCTGTACTCCATGTTAGGAGCGGCTCACAACAGCGTCTGTTCCCCATGTCAGGGGCGGCTGATCATCGTCCGAGTGCTAGAGAAGGACTCTAAGCTAAATTGAGCACTATGGCCCTCCGAACATTTAGAGGGAATGGTCCTCCGGAAATCTAGGGGGTTGGTGTCAGGCCCTGCAAGCCAGCCGTAAAAATATCAAGCAACGAATAATCAACAAGAGAATACGAACCGGGATAATCGGCGAAGATCACAGTGACGAAAAGGGACTAGCGATTGGAAGCTCGGTACGTGGAACTGTAAATCTCTCAACTTCATCGGGAGCACACGCATACTCGCCGACGTGCTGAAGGACCGCGGATACGGCATCGTAGCGTTGCAGAAAGTGTGTTGGAAGGGATCAATGGTGCGAATATTTAGAAATAATCATACCATCTACCAGAGCTGCGGCAACACACACGAGCTGGGAACATCTTTTATAGTGATGGGTGATATGCAGAGGCGCGTGATCGGGTGATGGCCGATAAATGTGAGAATGTGCAAGTTGAGGCTCAAAGGCCGGTTCTTCAACTTCAGCATAATAAACGTGCACAGCCCTCACTCTGGAAGCACTGATGATGATAAAGATAGTTTTTACGCGGAGCTCGAGCGCGAGTACGACAGCTGCCCAAGCCAAGACGTCAAAATCATCATAGAAGATCTAAACGCTCAGGTTGGCCAGAAGGAGGAGTTCAGACGACTATTGGAAAGTTCAGCGCCCACCGGCTGACGATCGAAAACGGCTTACGACTAATTGATTTCGCCGCCTCCAAGATTATGGCCATTCGTAGCTCCTACTTCCAGCACAGCCTTCCATACCGATACACCTGGAGATCACCACAGCAGACAGAATCACAAATCGACCACGTTCTGATTGATGGTCGGCACTTCTCCGACATGATCGACGTCAGGACCTATCGTGGCGCTAACATTGACTCTGACCACTATCTGGTGATGGTTAAACTGCGCCCAAAACTTTCCGTCGTTAACAACGTACGGTACCGACGGCCGCCCGGTATGACCTAGAGCGGCTCAAGAAACCGGATGTCGCAGCGGCATACGCGCAGCACCTCGAGGCTGCATTACCGGAAGAGGGTGAGCTGGATGAAGCCCCTCTTGAGGACTGCTGGAGAACAGTGAAGGCAGCCATCAACAATGCAGCTGAGAGCAACGCCGGGTACGTGGGACGAGTCAACGAAACGATTGGTTCGACGAGGAATGTAGGCAGATTCTGGAGGAGAAGAATGCAGCACGGGTGGTCATGCTGCAGCAAGGGACCCGGCAGTGGAACATTATACAGTCGGCTCTCCACATCTCGATGTTCTACATCTCGATATCTCTCCCTATGTCGATGATTTCATAAGTCCCTTTGGTCTGCATACATTTTCACTCTTCATATCTCGATATCCTCCTTATCTCAACATCTCCATATCTCGATGTGGTTCTGTTGATTTTTCGTTCTCAATTTTCTCTCCATATGTCGATATGACCAATATCGAAGGTTACTAGACCAAAGTTTTGGGATTCAAGACAAATTAGGAGCGCAAAATGACGTCTGTTTGTGTATTACTTCCTTGGCAACGGATTGTTTTTCAATCTAGTATTCATCAAAAATTTGTTCTTTGTCTCGATCTCTCCCTATTTCGATGGTCCCTTCGATATCGAGATGTGGAGAGGCGACTGTAGATGGAAACAGTATCAGCAGACCCGCCTCTTTCGGGATAAAAAACGCTGCCTGGAGGAGACGGAGTTCGAGGAGATGGAACAGCTGTGCCGGTTTCAAGAAACACCTAAGTTCTACCAGAAGCTCAACGCATCCCGCAACGGCTTCGTGTCGTGAGCCGAGATTAAGGGATAGGGATAGGAGCATTTTGACAGATGAGCTTGAGGTGATCGAAAGGTGGAAGCAGCACTTCGACGATCACCTGAATGGCACTGAGAGCACAGGCAATAAAGGACAGGATAACGGAGGAAATGCCTTCGTCAGTACCGCGTGCGATGGAAACCAACCAGCCCCCACTTTGAGGGAGGTTAAGGATGCCATTCACCAGCTCAAGAACAATTAAGCTATCGGTAAGGATGGTATCGGAGCTGAACTCATAAAAATGGGCCCGGAGAGGCTAGCCATTTGTCTGCACCGGCTGATAGGCAATCTGGGAAACAGAACAGCTACTGGAGGAGTGGAAGGAAGGCGTAATATGCCTCATCTACTAGAAAGGCGACAAGTTAGATAGTGAGAACTTTCGAGCGATCACCATTCTAAATGCAGCCTACAAAATATTATCCCAGATCAACTTCCGCCGACTGTCACCTGTAGTAAACGAGTTCGTGGGACGTTATCAAGCTGGTTTCATCGATGGCCGACGGCTCGACAACGGACCAGATCTTTACTGTACGACAAATCCTCCAAAAATGTCGTGAATACCAGGTCCCAACGCATCATCTTTCCATAGATTTCAAAAGGTGGCATACGATAGTATCGAAACTGATAAGAGCGACGATGGAAGGTGTGCAATATTTTGTGAAGGTTTCAGTTAAACAATCCAGTTCGTTTGGAATTCACCAAAGAGCGTAGCGTAGGGCAGAACCGAGGATGGAGAGATGCGGCCACGAACCGAGTATTGTGGTGTGAAATTGTTGATTCTGTGTTATTTGTTTAGATTTTAACTAAATAAATGAATCCTCCTGATACTCTACAATATTAGTGCGATGAGATTCCATTGCCAATATTTCAATCAAGTACCACATCTACTACAGCGGCGGCGACAGAACAGAACGTGGAGTTGGCTTAATAGTGATTGAGAAGCAAATGAAGCGAGTTATTCGGTGGAAAATGGTAGGCGACCGAATCTGTGTGTTGAGAATGAAGAGCACGTTCTTTAACTACAGCCTTGTAAGCATAAATGTATGCGCTAATGAACGATAAGCCCGATGACATAAAGGATGAGTTATATGAAAGAAGACTTCGTCCGACCTGTCTTTGGAACAGAAAACCTTCATCCCGTTACAAATTATAAAGGCCTGCGACTAGAAACCTTCGTTGTTGCAGCAGTACCTACTTCGCACGCAAGAATATCCGCAAACACATCTGGCGACACCCGAGTGGCGATGCCTGCTCCCAAATAGATCACGTGCTGGTTGATCGGCGTTATTTCTCAAATATCATGGAACTTCCAGGCCCCTAATATCGACTCGGATAATTTGGGCATGGAAATCCAGCATCATGAGTTCCAGAACTAATAGAATGCTGCACTTCAATGCCCAACGCTTGTCGACGGATGGTGTAACTGCACAGTACCGCCAGCATCTAGATGAGCAGTTGGAAAGAATAAACGTTTCTGGAGATGACAACAGCCTATGGGACCCTATCCATGAAGCTGTGACCACAACGACGCAGGATGTGATTGGTGCTGGTCAACGACAAAGGCGAAACGAGAGGTTCGATGAAGAGTGGCAGAGAGTGACAGTCGTGAAGAATGTCGCCAGAAGCCGTATGTTTGTGGCTGGTACCCAACAGAACGGAGCCGAAGAAATGCGAACACCGCATAAAGAAAAGGCAGTCCGAGAAAGAGAGGCAGCTGAAACTCAACCGGAATGATATGTGGAGATTTTTGGCAACGATCAACCAACGACAAACTAAAGACCTCGCAGTTGCAGTTGCATCTCTGGTTTATGGCGCGCCATAAAATGGTGGTGGCTGCCAGGTGGATGGAGTACTTTCAGCAGTTGTCAAATGGAGAAAATGGAAGTGTAGCGAGAAACAGGGTGAATATTGATGAAAACAGTCAAGTTGTGGACCCACCGACTATTAAAGAGGTTTAAAAGGCTGTCAGTGAGCTGAAGAACTGAAGTTGAAGGTTGCTGGGAAGGACAAGATCCCGGTCAAGCTTCTCAAGCACGGAAGTGAGCCGCTTTCCAATCGATCTACCGAGTACTTCTGAAGGTATGGGAGGATGAAGAAATGCCTACCGCTCGATTGGATGGACTCTTATTTACGCCGAATCCATAAGAACCTATCATAGACTGGAGAGCGCCAATTACAGAGGGTTCATCCTACTGAAATCGGCGTACAAAATACTTTCACGCATCCTGTTTAACAGACTGAAACCGCTCGAGGGTTTTCATGAGAGCCGATCGACAAAGGATCAGATGTTTACCTTGCATATGATCTCATATGAATTCTGGAAGTATAACTGGCAGACTTACCATCTGTTTATTGATTTCAAGGCTGCATACGATTCAATGAAAATAAATGAGCTGTGGCCGATAGTGTCTAAACATGGTTTTGCGGCGAAACTAATTAGGCTAATACGTGCAACACTGGATGGTTCGAAATCAAGTGTTCGGATTGCAGACGAGGTGTCAAGCTCGTTCGTGACGTTAGACGGATTGAAGCAAGAAGACGCACTTTCGAATTTACTTTTTAACATTGCATTCAAGTGTGCTATTAGGAGATCTGGCGTGCAAAGAAATGCCACTATTATCACACGGTCGCACATGCTCCTTTGCTTTGCGGAAGATATCGACCTTGTTGGGATCGATCTCAGGTCATTGGAGGAGGCCCTC
This sequence comes from Aedes aegypti, assembly GCF_002204515.2. Taxonomy (NCBI): domain Eukaryota; kingdom Metazoa; phylum Arthropoda; class Insecta; order Diptera; family Culicidae; genus Aedes; species Aedes aegypti. The sequence goes on from NC_035108.1 coordinate 4,507,639, forward strand.
TGAAGAGGGTGACAACGAGGATTGGCCTGGCAATTAATTCTACCAAAACGAAGTACATGGTCGCAGGTAGAGATAGAGGTAAACCTAATGGGTTTGGTGCTGAGAGAGAGAGAGTTTGATGGGAATGGGTTTGAAGTTGTTGTAGAGTTTGTTTACTATAGCACAACTGTGATATTTGGCAATGACGTTTCCCGCGAAATTTAAAGACGTATTGCGACTGGGAACAGGGCCTTTTACGGACTACGTAAGCAGCTTTGGTCCTGCTACTTGCCAAGGGAAACAAAATTCGACCTGTATAAAACATTGATTCTCCCTAAGCTCCTCTACGGGCACGAAGCGTGGGCGTTGCAAGAGGCAAACCGGAAAGTCTTCGGTGTTTTCGAGCGTAAAGTGTATGAATTACGAGTTGTACCAAGTGTATAAAGGTGCGAAGAAGAGTGTGAAATATAGCAGACTTTAGTGGGCTGTAGTCATCAAGGTAGGTAACTCTTGTAGGTGAACGAAGATCTCTTATTAGTAGAGATTTATACGCATATGGGATAAGGGTATGCGATATGGATATTTTCCATGTCGATACGAAACGAAACGATATGCGGAATATCTTGCGCTGATAATGACGAAACGAAACGAAATTTAAAAATGTTTCGTGTAACTCGATACGAAATCAAACATCTCACGGAATTTTTCGAAACGAAACGAAATTTTTGAATTTGTTTCGCGGAATACACGTTTAAGTTTTTTTTTCTTGTCAAAAGGTGGAAATTTGACAATGGGCAAAAATGCCCTTTTAAATAATCTACCATATGGAAACCTTAGTGTTGCTCAGCGGAATCCTTACATGTTTTGGTAAGACTCTTTTCTGTTTGTTTGAAATCTTCTTAATAACTTTATAAGGTTTCATTTCAACATATCTGACATTCACATAAGGCCAGGGATTGAATCCTGAGAAAATTGAGAGAATCTCTCGCGTATCGCTCTTTGTAGCTATCATAACATGCTGCACATAATAAGAGACTGTTTATCGTATACTGCTACAACTTTGATCAGATTGGGGGGATAGTAGTGCATGATAAAACCCCTCTAAACATGCTCCAAACCTTGGGGACACTATTGCTATTGGAAGTTCATGGATTGTTCATCGTGCCAGTGAAGAAAAACACCTATCCCCAACGGTAAACTAGCGAGAAAAATGGATTTTATCATCGCTCTCTCTTTGGGGCTCTCACTCGCTGCTTCTATTTATCAGACTTAATACACCTTGCGATACAATGACGATCGTGGACCGCAACAGATGGGATGTTTTTCTTTGCTTGCTTTGATCGTGCTGACGGATTTCACGCCAACTCGACATGCGATTGGCAGCACCCCTTCAGAATTCAATGAAACTTTCTGGATGTCAAAAGTATGTAAAACTAAGATACTTTGCATATTTTGTTTTTTCAAATTCGATCTAGACTAACATTTGGAAAGGGTCAAAGTTTTTTTTACTTTTTTTATAAACCCGTATAACTCGAAAACGGTAAGACCTACTAAAAAGTGTTGTATGGGGGACTGTCGTGCAATTTCCTGACGTTTCAGAGAAAAATATTGAAAAAATAAAAACACATTTTCTACACTGAAAAAAAAAAAAATGATTCAAAACTTAAAAGTCGATTTAAAAAAACGGCCACTTCAGATTTTGATCATCCTTAAGCAAAAAGTTTCGTAATTAAATATACTAAAAGTCGTCCATACATTGCAAATTGGGCATATTTTAGAGAAAAAAGTTTTTCTAACATCGAATTTTTTAAGTCCCAAAGTTTTTTTTTTACTTTTTTTTTATAGACCTGTATAACTCGAAAACGGTAAGACCTACAAAAAAGTGTTGTATGGGGGACTGTCGTGAAATTTCCTGAAGTTTTAGAAACAAATATTGAAAAAATAAAAACACATTTTCTACACTGAAAAAAAAAATTCAAAACTTTAAAGTCGATTTAAGGTCAATTGAATTTAATTAAAAAAACTGTGTAATTCCGTTTTATTTCTTTAAACTACTCCCAATAAAACAAATATAATCTATTTTGTGATTAAAACTCATTTATTCATTTGAAATTATGATCATACTAGAATATTTAAAGCGAAATAAAAATAAAATAAAAAAATCATTTTGGACTTAAAAAATTCGAAGTTAGAAAAATTTTTTCCCTAAAAAATGCCCAATTTGCAATGTATGGACGACTTTTAGTAAATTTAATTACGAAACTTTTTGCTTAAAGATGATCAAAATCTGAAGTGGCCGTTTTTTTTAAATCGACTTTTAAGTTTTGAATAATTTTTTTTTCAGTGTAGAAAATGTGTTTTTATTTTTTCAATATTTTTCTCTAAAACTTCAGGAAATTTCACGACAGTCCCCCATACAACACTTTTTCGTTTTCGAGTTATACGGGTTTATAAAAAAAAGTAAAAATAAACTTTGACCCTTTCCAAATGTTGGTCTAGATCGATTTTGAAAAAACAAAGTATGTAAAGTATCTTAGTTTCACATAGTCTTCACACCCAGAAAGTTTCTTGAATTCTGAAGGGGTGCTGCCAATCCCTTTGTCGAGTTGGTGTGAAATCCGTCTGCTTCATACTCAAATGAGAGCGAATCCTGCAATGCCTGCACAAGGCAATGAGTGGGTTTAATTTAAATGTAACAACTAAGAATTGGGTCTGCTTTTACAAACATTTAAAACAATCTCAAAAATATTGAGAGGAGCCCAAAATTAATTTGATTTTTAGAAATACCTTAGGGGGAGATCCCCCAGTGCCGGACAGCACCCAATACCGGACTAAGTCGAAACATTGAGAAATCATGGTCCAATCAAGATGGTGTATTAGCAGAAAAGAAAGCTATTATGTAGACTAATGTTTGCGTAGAATAACACATCCTTGAAATATGCATGCCTTTTTAAAAAAGTAGAAAAGTTTGAAAATCTTTGAAAAGTTGACGTATTCTCTTAATTTTGAGCTTATTTAGTAATTATTTTGAATATGAAAAAATACTTTGGATCACACAAACATGATCGAACATAATCCTAATTTGATAATATGAATGTATTTTGTACCATAATTGAACTAAATATGGCAAATTACAATTTTAGTTAAGCACCTCCTGTCCCCCAGTTTCGGACAGCTCGATTTGTTATATGATATCTTTGTAATTATTGCGTCAGTGTCTCAAAATACTTTCATTTTTCATGGGTTCCGTCGATCATAGTATCAAACATGCAATAAAATTAAAAAGAATGAACATTCAGAACAACATCGTAAAATGTGCTATTTTTCTTCATATATGGAAGAGGTTTTTGATAGGCATCTTGCAAACTAAGAAAGACTCAAATTATTCTTGTAAATGTTGCAAATGCATTGAATTGGTAATTATAAACTATTCCTATAGTGTACACATTCAATGATGTTCAAATTTGCAGAATTCGATGCATTTCCAGATCGTGTCCGGTATTGGGTGCCACATTTCAGGATCGATCAATTTGGTACTAAAATACATCATCAAAATGCAATGTCAAAATTCATATTTATATTTTCAAATTTATTTTTGTACACTATAAAAATGATAATATTTATCATAAATGGGTAACACGAGCCCATAAAATCAATAGTTTTCGAATTTTGAATTTAGTGGCTTAAGTGTCCGGTACTGGGGGATCTCTCCCTACATTTTTTTTAATCATGTGGATGTGATGTTATGCTATTATATACCATAAAACATGGAATAATGATATTCATTTTTTTTTGCTGTACTTTATGCTTTGTGGCTTGAATGAACGTGATTGGGGACACAAGTCGATAAGTTATCATGAAAATACTAAACTGAGAAGCAGACTCTGTCCCAGTTGGAACGCCAGAAAGAAGAAGAAAAATAAGTAGAACAGAGGAGTCACTGGAATACTTGCTTTAGTATTTGCTGGAGTATTATATTAAATTAAATTTAAAAGAATCCATCAACACATACCTAAGAAATCAATCAAGATAAACTTAAAAGAACTGCAAAAGTAATAAAATCCAAGAGATATTGCGGCAGCAACTTAACCAGGATTGCCTGTTGGGGTTAATTTAGAAGTTCCTAATAAATTTTCTGGAAAAGCCCTGCATAAACTGTGAATTCATTCTTGGAGGGATCAAATCTGGATGAATGCAAACTTTTAGAGTAAATCTTGTAGAAAATACTGAAGGTTGTTGTATTATTTTGTAGAGCAAATACTGGAGAAATAATCCTATTCTAAAATCTGTGAAGGAATTTCTGAACGATTTCTGGAAGAATTAAGGATTGCTGATATTATCTCATTTTCAGATTGTTTGTGTAAAACTGACTACAAAATCACATTTTCACTAAATTTTGAGCCTCGAGAGTATTTTATAAAATATTTGAAAATTTCGAATAAAAAAAGATTTGAACCTGGACTGCATAGCATAGAGGAACCGCAAATAAGATTGATAAGTTCACCCATGTTCGTCCAGACAATCCGTCTTGCAGTGAGTTAAATTTAATGTTTGGTTTATCTTTTTTTCTCGAGATTTATATATACGAAAATCTAAAAAAAATGTTGCGCTTTTCTATTGTGAAATATCCCACCAAACTTGAATCTGGATCCGTAACCAATTTTGATGGTGCATGCAATGCATGAATCAAATTTATAACTGATTTGTGATGGCGAAACTAGAGAATTTTGAAACTTGATATCGGTATTGAAAAGATTAAGACCTTTGCCTTGCGGTTTTTGGCTTCCAGTACCTGTAATGATATATAATCAATATTCACATTTTTTCTTTTAATTGGGGGTCGTGCAGGCCCGGATTTGGGGGGGGGGGGGCAAGGGGGCAAATGCCCCGGGCCCCCCAACCAGAGGGGTTCCGAGGAATCAATAATAAGAACAAAAATATTGTGAAATACTTTAATTTAGACAAATAATTCAAACTTTCAAGTCAACATTCGAATACTTAAGTAGATTTTTTCCTAATATCCGAATCAATTCTTATCCTTCATGAATGTCAAGCCAAACCTCCAAAATTTTTCAGTCTTTAAAATTATTGTTGTTTAAAATGCGCTTCACGTCTTTGCACAATAGAGTACTGCGCGATTCAAAGGGTTTATTTGTGTCTTATCAGACCTTTAAACCTTTTACAAATTTGCAATACTATCTGAAACTTAAAGTCAGGATTTTTTTCTATTACGCAGTAGTCAGTACTATGAAGAGTTTTCTATTTTGTATGCCGTAGTTGATAAAGTTGTCCAGACTTATAGTTAACATTGAATAAAATATAGAATATAAATACTACATTTTTTACGAAAATGAGGCGAAAAGATAAAATCTAGAAATTTATGCTTAATAAAGTCAATTGATTATAAAAAAAATATATGCTTATAATTCCGAGGACGGAATAATTTAATAGAACTTCTCTATCAATTTCAAAAGAATCCACAAAAGATAATCAGTTCGTTTAATCTCTGGAACCCTTGATGTTACGATAATTATGAATTCCAGAAACTTTCCTGGATATGACGTATCCTGAGAAGAAAAGGGCCTTTTTGTAAGAGGCACTTTGGGAAAAGTAGGGTAATGGTCTGCAGCAAAATTGTTGAATTATTGATACAATTTAAAATTTCAATGAAAATTGCTTCATTCCACATACAATTTTGAAAATGTGTTTGTCATTATATTAAATAGAACCTTTGTTCTTTCTGACCAAATAGAGAACACTCCGACGTTTACTTGCGCAATACTACCGGACGGTGCAATCGAGTTAGAATTTAGCCTACTGCGTTGGGGTTGCGCTTTCCATGTTTTTAAGGTTCACCCTGAGTGAAAATGAGGAGGTTGAAAGCTACTTTAGAGTAAAACGGCTTTTAAGTTCTTCGAAAAAAAAATTCACTCGATACAAATCACAAAGAAGCCAACAAACGAACCAATTTTCTACGAATTATGCTATTTTCCACGTTAGACATAATACTCACTAACATACTATTAGCAAGTTTAAAAACAGACGAATTTCTTTTGAATTCTCAATGTAAACACTCAAAATTATCCAAAATGTCACTTACACGCCTTTGCATTTAAAAATTATATTCAATACGTTCGCTTTTGGAATTCTAAAACATACTGAATTTTGAAATTCTGAAATCTGACCCGGGCCCCTCGAAGTCCAAATCCGGCACTGGGGTCGTGAGGAAATTATATCACGTTATAAGAGGAGAGAGGAGTGTGTGGTGTGATACAGCGTGAATGAACCTAGATTCATTTTTCGATAGAAAATAATGTATGCATCTTCCTTGTTTAAGGTGAATATAAATCGAAGGCATACCTCAGAATTTCAAGAGCACAAATCTAACGAACCCGACAGCGGTTCAAGCTGAACACTTGATCGATTGGCCATCGAGTAACCAATCGATAGTTTTCAGCTTGAATGGACGTCTGGTTTTTAGTTTTGTGCTCTTGAAGATTTGAGGTGACCCAAATCAACGCTATTTTTTACGGCGACAGCGACAAACAATCGCTGCGACTTCGCTGCTACATGTAGAGTTTATGACACAACAACGAAATCGCGGCGATTTTTCGTCGCCATCGCGGAAAAAATCGCGTTGATTTGGGAGAGCCTTTAGTCATTGATGCGTGCTATTAGTTTTCTCTTCTATTCTTCCGCTGTTCTTATGCAGAGTTAACAGTGACGTCATAGCGGGAAAGCAAGAGAGAGAACTAATGCGCGCATCAATAATCTGCACCACCTGAGCAAATCCAGAACATCAGGGACTCACGCTCTGCAGCTTTTTTTGACATTTGTGTACAAACAATTTTTTGCGATATATTAACGGATTTGCTCAAAAGGACACGCGATGATCCCCGGAGGAAACCGTGGTTTTGCTCTCTTCATTCTTATGGAAGAATGAAGATAACATTGCGGTAGTTCATCAAACGCAGTTGTTCCTTTCCTGGGCTATTCGCAGCGAAGAATTTAGGGCAAATAGGCGTTTTTGGAAATTTTACAACAGCAGTGCAGTTTATCATATTATCCTGCGGACAAGTCAGTCATCCCACAGTTATGGATAGCACACGGATATGGATCAAAGTTGGATTAAACGGAGAGCAATTACGCAGAACCCATTTTACCTACGCGAACCATAAATCTATACAGCATCGCAATCAACAAAAACATGCTTAAACACATTTGTTCCATTCGTAGGAAATAAAATGTCATACATATGCCTAGAAGCGTTGATTCATATCTGTGGGGCATTGAAACACATACCACAGTTATGAATCTAAGATAAGACGATTCCCAAAGAAACGCCAAAACGTACCCGACCAGAACCTCATAACAAGATTATAACAAATTCCTATCAACAGCAGTTAAAAATAACAGAACTTGATAAAATGTTGCTATCAAGATGGCTTTGTTCTCAACTTGTTATATTTTAAGTAACACATTTATAACAACATTTGTTATATTTTTGACATCGCATTTATAAGTTTGTTGCAAATAACATCCGATGTCATAGACAGTAACATAGTTTGCAATAATTTTGTTATTTTGTAACATCCTTGCAACACATTCTGTAATAATTTTGATATAATTGTAACAGGGTTTGTTATATTTTAGTTAAATTTGGTGCAAATTTTGTTAGATTTTTTGTTATTTTAACTACTAACGGTACATGTTTTGTAACAACTGGTGATAGAAACAAATCATATCAGGGGAACACATTCTGTTATAATCTTGTTTCTTCCGTCTGGTCGGGTATGCTTTCACTAGCACACCATTCGTTTGCCTCGCAGATAATTTGCTGTTATAGTGTTCTGATCCATGATATGAGTCGATTTGATCCATAATACGGACCTATTTTTGACTGTAGCTAGGAGTAGAAGCGAACGCTTTGCTTTTTATTGTTCGAAATTAAACTCGAATTTCGCGAAATTCCGTTTTATTCCGTTTGTTTTCAATTTTCCGTGGACATATTTTAACAATTTGGCGAAACGAAACGAAATAGCAAAATACAAATTTCGCCTGTGCGAGTTTCGTGGAATTCCGCGGAATTTCGTTTCGAAGCGTATTTGATGGAATCATTCGGTATTTCGCATACCCTTAATATGGGAAGAGTATAATAGTTAACTTTGGTTTTTGCGTCTATTTGAGGTCATCTATGAACTGCTTTGAGTACAAGCCTTAAGATCAGTGCCAAAGCTACGACTTGAAGATTGCTTTCAGTTTAACCAGAACCCTTCTGTGGCTTTGCTCCGGAAATAATGTAGAAGTTGTTAGAAGAGACACCGTTCAGCTGGATAAAACTTATTCTAAATGGCTCGCAAGACGTACAAGAAGGCTCATAGAATGCTGAAAAATCCAGCTGGAAAAAAAGCCCATGCATAATTATTTTAATTGATTGATTGAACAGAATTATCAAGCTTGTTTCTTTTCTTCTCTCACAGGAGATGATAAAACAGGCTTGCTATATACTGTGATATAGGTATGTAGTTTATTGAATATATGAATGCATTATCAATGTCCTTCTTAACAGATGGGTGACTTCTCAGATATTTTGCAATAGCTCTAATGTGATGGTGGTCCTTTCCACAAGGTAAAGATGGGACATCCCTTCTGCAAATGGGCTTTCATCTGTTCACATTCGGTACTGGCTGTCCAAGCCGATGAAGGGCAGTTCTGGAAGATCATTTAGCAAAGGGACACCAATTACTCAACGGATTCCCAAGCTCATAAGTTTTTAGGCTTACCGTGAACATCATCGATGGCATGCAGTCCAGGAAGCTACCGGCCATCACGCTGCATCCCTGACTGTCCTTCTGCGCTCCCAATGCGGACACCTTTTGGTAGCATGCTTCAACGACATTTTTGGTGGTCGCTTCCCATTCCGAAGATCCTCCCATAACGGCCACCGTTTTACTGATCGCGGCATCCTTGCTCACTGCTCCGTCGGCCATGATGCCCTGCTGCTCAAACATGCATTGCGCCAAACACTAGCGAGAGAGGAACAGAGAATTATTGAAGGACAACTACCCATCGTAGTAGGCAGAGTCTGTACATTATGATTCGGTGGCATACTTCCAGGAGTTGGAGGTTCGCTTGGTTTCGGGTACTTTTGCATGCATTCGGCGAATTGATCCTTGGGCGGGATGACGTTCGGTGCCTTGCAGCAATCCTTTGGATTCCCCTCGTTGGGACGGGTGAAACACTCCTGACTGATTGGTTGTTGACTGCAGGCCTAAATGAAACGCACACTATTAACAATTACGTTGAAAAAAACTTGCTAGAAATTTACCATGGCGAACAATCCGATAACGGTCAGCAAAGCAAAATTGAGCTTCATATTGCCGCGGGAAGAGGTAACAATGGTGACCAAGAGCAAAAACAGATCTACTATCAGATCAAAATTCTACCGACGCTTTTAAACCAAATTTGCACCCGCATCTAGTCACCGTGAAATCGAGTTTGCGCTGAAAAAACGTAATTGGCAGTTGTGTGGTCTTGTATTTTCAACGGTCTAGCGGGCGATGATCATGCAAATATTTGCAAATAAAATCATGATGATAATATTGGAGGAATACGCTATTAAAGTTTTATCATATGAGCACTTTTTTGGGCATATTGTGTTAGGCACATACATCCAGATCTTCGTTTTGATTTTCAATGTCTAATGCGTGATCTAGATCTGTGCGAAAAAGTTATGCCTTCTATGCGTTATCAGCTGCATATCTTTCCATTCAATATGTTTTCACTGTTGCAGTAAACGTAATGGTTCAAAGGAAATACTGGATTACATAAAATCACCATGTTGATTTGTATCTCATTTTGATTTTAGGTTTAGGTCTTACTGGATAGAGGAAATATTTCTCCCTTGTCAATATGAAGCAGTATTTCAACTTGATTCCTATGTTTGGTTTGATTGCTCTAGTAACTATGATTTTCAATAGAGATTGCTGTATTTATTAAAAATTATTTGTTCTTACTTTGAAGGTCTTTGGTGAACAGCAATTCAATCTGGAGTGCTTAAACCGACCCAATAACAGAACTACTAAGGAATGCTGCAAGGCACCGAGAGTTATTCCTCCCAGGGATCAGTTTGCCAATTGTCAGCAAAAGTTTCCAGCTAGTCAGCCAACAGTTTTCCACCGAATCATAATGTGAGTTTTTTTTTAGTTTATTTGAACGTTTTGTCTTTCCACGTTAATATACTTTTTTGTTACAGTGTTTTGCGCAATGTATGTTTGAAGAGCAAGGAATTATGATGGGAGGATTACTGAGCAAAGATGCCGCGATAGGTAAAATCGTAGCTATGGCAGGATCATCAAGTGAATTAGGATCAGTGGCAAATCACGTAGTTGAAAGTTGCTATCGGAAAATATCCGCATTGGGAGCACAAAAGGACAACCTTGGATGCAGCCTGATGGCCGGTACTTTTTTGGACTGTGTGCCTTCCATGATGTTTACGGTGAGTACTTTTGTTTATTCCAATATTCTAAAGATAGGAATTTCCCCATCATCCTTGCTTTCCTCCATGACCGTATGGACGTGGCCGGTAACGTTATTGGCTTTACAATATTTGGAGTCCTCGAAAATGTACATTGAAGACGGCATGCTACTCCTAAGCTACATCTCATGATTCCTGGTGCAATTTCGATTATTCTGGTCAATCACGAAGTATCAACTACGAATTGTACGGTCATTAATGCTTATGCTATTCCTAAGTTAAGAATTTTCTAATTTTTTTTTTTTTTTTTAGCATTGCCTTTCTTCGTTTTGGACTGCCGATGTCGAGTGTGAACAGTTGAAGGCCCATTTGAAGAAGGGTTGCCCCATTATGACTTTAAAGAAACCAGTGACACATTGAAATATGCTAATTGGGCAATTACGAGATGTTTTTAGATAAGAATTTTATACAAAGAAGGTTGCGCTGAATAAATGAATTTAAACGAATTGTACTTTGTGTGAGATGTGTGTTGTGGGAGATTCGATGGGAATTCTTTCAGCAAGATCGTTTGATCCAGATTTGAGTTTGATCTGCTTAAGCTAAAATATATTTTTTTATTTAGGATCTGTTCAATGACAAATTCATGTACTATGTTTTGATCTCACACACAACTAAGCTTTTTGAAGCGTTTTAAACTGTTGCCTGTAAGTTTTAATTAGCATGTAAGTTTAATCTAGATTTAAGTGAACATATTTTATAGTTCACCTTCGCAAATAATAATAATAATAACTCAAAAACACTTTCCAACTCTCAATCAATAAATCAAATTATAACCGTCGCACACTTGATAAACACTCCTCTTGTTACTTTTATCGAGTCATTGAGTTTGAAGTTCTTCCGACGTCAAATGGTCCAGTGGCTCATGATGTCTATCGACGGGTTTCCACTACAAGGGGCTGTTGCGGCGAAAATCCTTACATACACCCCACCCCCCTCCCGTGTCGCCTTAACATTTGGTTGTGCGTCACCAGACCGTATCACGTCCAGCACAGTCAATTTCGTAACATGCCTCTTCAACGTTCCGCCCAATACCTGTACTTCCGCTCTACGCGGCCCGCCATCTTTTCCCGGAAACATTTGGACCACTCGTCCACGTATCCACCGGTTCCTTACATTTTCGTCCACTACGAGAACTAGATCTCCAACATCGATTGCCTTTACATCTCGGAACCACTTCGTCCAACGAATAATAGTTAGTAGATACTGTACAACCCAACGGCGCCAGAAGTTGTCCAGCGTATGCTTCATCGTGTTTCAACTACTTCTCAGCGCCATCCCTACATCCGTCGGAAATTTCTCGGGTTCTCGTACGCCATTCGAACTTAACAGCAAAAAGTGGTTCGGGGTCAGTGATTCGTGGTTGGCAGTATCCATCCCATTCGATGGGATCGAAATCGAAATCAATATTTTTTCAAACATTTTAGTCAAAAATTATCTGCTCTTTCAGACAATGAACAAATTTCTAGGCTTATGAGCTTCGAAAAACATTCGAAAATGACCGAAATTTGAAAATTATATCATAATTTTGTATTAAAATCGCTATATCTTTAAAACGGTAAAAGTTAGCCTGATTTTCCCGTATACCTTATTTGTTGTAAATTTTGCGTACTTTCATAAAATCGAGTTGAAAAACATTTAAAAAGTTTATTATGACCATTATCAAAAATTCACCTTTTTTTTAAAAATCATAACTTTTTTGTCTTTTCCGTGCGGCAAATCCTCCAGAAATGCCGTGAGTACCAGGTCCCTACGCACCATTTGTTCATCGATTTCAAGGCGGCATACGATAGTATCGACCGCATAGAGCTATGGAAAATCATGGACGAGAACAGCTTTCCCGGGAAGCTCACAAGATTGATCAGAGCAACGATGGACGGTGTGCAAAACTGCGTGAAGATCTCGGGCGAACACTCCAGTTCGTTCGAGTCTCGGCGGGGACTACGACAGGGTGACGGACTTTCGTGCCTGTTGTTCAATATTACGCTTGAAGTCGTCATGCGGAGAGCCGGACTTAACAGTCGAGGCACGATTTTCACGAGATCCGGACAATTTGTTTGCTTTGCGGACGACATGGATATTATTGGGAGAGTCGGGCTAATGGTGAATGCGTCGAAAACAAAGTACATGCTGGTTGGCGGAACTGAGCGCGACAGGGCCCGCCTAGGAAGCAGTGTTACGATAGACGGGGATACCTTCGAGGTGGTGGACGAGTTCGTCTACCTCGGATCCTTGTTGACGGCTGACAACAATGTTAGTCGGGAAATTCGAAGGCGCATCATCAGCGGAAGTCGTGCCTACTATGGGCTCCAGAAGAAACTGCGGTCAAGAAAGATTCACCCCCGCACCGAATGCACGATGTACAAAACGCTCATAAGACCGGTGGTCCTCTATGGGCATGAGGCGTGGACTATGCTCGAGGAGGATTTGCAAGCTCTTGGGGTTTTCGAACACCGAGTGCTAAGGACGATCTTCGGCGGCGTGCAGGAGAACGGCGTGTGGCGGCGAAGGATGAACCACGAGCTCGCTCAACTCTACGGCGAACCCAGTATCGTGAAGGTAGCTAAAGCTGGAAGGATACGCTGGGCAGGGCATGTTGCAAGAATGCCGGACAACAACCCTGTAAAGATGGTGTTCGCCACGAATCCGGTCGGAACAAGAAGGCGTGGGGCGCAGCGAGCTAGGTGGATTGGCCAGGTACACCAGGACCTGGAGAGCGTGGGTCACAGTCGAGGATGGAGAGAAGCGGCCATGAACCGAGGGAATTGGCGAAATATTGTTGGCGAGGCTTTATCAAGATAATTGATGTAAAGCCAAATAACTAAGTAAGTAACTTTTTTGTCCATGACCCACTGTGCAAAAAACTTCATATTTTGTCTACTTTAACATATAAAAAATACGATTGTTGAGAAAATTGATTTTTAAGCTTTATTTTCAAAATATAAAAAATACAATTTTTTTACAGTGTTTATTTTTTTCAGATAGGCAATTTTCAAACTTTTTGACGATAGTAAGCACTATCAGTGTTATGTCTTGTTTCGCGTCGCGTTTTGTGAATGTCCTGTTGTTCTTACGTTAGCACAAATCACACAAATTGATAGTATCAAGATGTGTTCTGTAACTTTTAAAACAAACTTTTGCAACTTCTCCGAAAATGCCAATTTTAAGGTTATGTTTCAATATACTTTCATTTACAGGGTGATTACTATATCCTGTCAGTAAAATAAGTAATCATACAAAAAAGATGGTTGTATGAATTTTAATTAGCAGTGTATATCCATTTTTAAACATCTATAACATTTGTCTTCGCTATACATAGATAACATATTATTTTTTTTACCTCAATTTTCAGTCACAAGCGTTGTTTCAGAAGCATTACAGTTAACACGCACGTTATTCAGAAGCATATATTTTAACCAAAAAAGACATATATTTTTCGCTAAAATTTTTCATAATCAGTCTTATGCTATTCCCTAGTAAGTCTAGAAGATGGTGATACCATGCTGTTTCAATCAAGCATTTTTTTTTTAGCGGAGTTTAGTCTAAAATACATATCTGTGGAAAACGTGCGTGCCATTGACTAAAAAATTGACTAAAAACTAAGGTAAATGAATAAATATTTAATCTTTACTTTGTCAAAACAAACTTTATAGATGTACTAAACAGGATGTACACCGGAAATTAAAATTTATACATACATCTTTTATCTACGATCATTTACTTTACTGAGAGGAATTAGTAATCACCCTGTATAGCATCAAGATTCATCAACTACGTGTTTAGTTTGTTTGTTTCAATCAAGTTGCAGTATAGTTTAGTCGCACCTCACGTATCATGTAACAACGAAAACATGTTCTAGTAACAGTTTGTTTGTTTACATGGGGCTTCTCATATGTTGCGCGAAAGTTTTTGTGAAAACTTTAGCTCTGTGGGTCGTGTTCATATTTTGCCAGTAAGGTATTCCGAAGGGTGCAGGGTTTATTCTTGAGTTGAAACAAACTGTGTTGCTTAAGGAAGTGACAGCGGAAGGAAATTGAAGGGTTCGACCTGCGTCGTACATGGTACTTACCGATTTGAGTCGCCGTGAATGAAAAAAAGTCAGGGAAAGTTCGAGTGAGCTGGGACGCAGCGTCGAAAGTTGACGGCGTATCATTGAACTCCGTTAGATGCAGCGGCGGTAAAGAAAAGGCACCACGTGAACAGTTACGATACGGCGGAAGAAGCGATCGAGGTGGTAAAAGAAGTGATTGAGGTGCACAGGATCACCACAGAAGCATGGTCGAACAGCTAGGAGAACCGAACCAGAAGACTGCAAAAGCCATGCTATCAGAAAAGGACATCGGGTTTAAACGGGTGTTAGGAATGGCGTGGAGACAAGATGAGGATGGCTTTACCTATACTTTGCAGTTTGGTGAGAAGGTGAAAAACACCACGATTCCAACCAAAAGGGAAATGCTTCGGCTCATCATGAGCATCTACGATCCGTTAGGACTAGTGACGTCATTCGTAATCCTTGGGAAAATTCACATCCAAGAAGTGTGGTGGTCCAAAACAGATTGGGATAGCAGTATTCCCGAAGAGATTGCCACGCGTTGGATAGATTGGATCGCTATGCTCAATAAGATATCCATCCGGAATGCATATAGCGCGGTGCTACTTCTCAGGCTACGACCCAGCGAGCTTCTAAACTCTAGAGTTACACATTTTGTAGATGCGAGCGAACTGGCTTTCGCAGCAGTAGCATACTTCCGGATCGTAGAACAGGGACAGATAAGAGTCGCACTTGTCCCATCGAAAACCGAAATTCGCTCCACTTAGAGGACTTTCAATACCACGGTTGGAGTTGATGGCAACGTTGCTTGGAGCTCGTCTACGTAGGAATGTTGAGGAAAACCTGAACTGGAGCGATTCATCTACAGTTTGTTCATGGATCAGGTCTAGAACCAAAAAGCAGAAAGAACGTTGTGATCGATTGCTCAGTCCGAGGCGTTCCCTGAGAAAGTTGCGACCCTGAAGCAGAACCTGAATCAAAGCACAGGACAACAGAAGCAAATAGAAGCATCCAGAAGTCTTGTGAAACAATCAGCATTCGCCGATGAATACAGAGTGTTGCGGGTTGGCAGCAGAGCAGTAGAAGCGGAGATACTCACGTACTATGCAAAATTTGCGATTATCCTTCCAGAAAACTATCGGATTACTGAACTTTCGTTGGAGTGTTATCGTCGAAAGTAAAGTCATGCCAACGTTCCAGAAGTTCCACATGCCACGTTTGCGAGTGGAAATTCACCTAGCCAAAAAACGTTACATGTGGTGTGGGGTCTACAAATCCACGCCAATTCGGCCACACATGGGACCGCTGCCTGCGGTACGATTGCAACCAGATGTACGATGGTTTACATTTGTTGGAGTGGATCTTTTTGAACCGTATATGGTGAAGGTTGGATACAGCCTGGCGAAACTATGAGTTTGCCTTTTCACCTGCCTTATGGCCAGGGCTATTCATCTGGAGGTAGTTGCCAGTTTGTCCACGGATGCGTGCAAGAAAGCGATCAGAAGGTTCATAGCACGACGTGGCTCTCCTCAAGAAATATATTCTGACAACGACACACACTTCATTGGAGCGAGTCGGCAGTTTCAAGACGAGTTCAGAAGGATGTCTACGGAATTGGGGAGCACTTTTACGAATGCCCATACGCAATGGCGGTTCAATCCTCCGGCTGCATCGCATATGGGAGGCTGCATGAAGAGAATGGTACGGGCGGTAAAGGCAGCTCTAGGGTGCGTTACAGTGGTACGGAAGATGAATGACGAATCATTCACGACGGTATTAGCTGAAGAAGAAAGCATGGTCAACTCCAGTCCGCTTACGTTCTGCGGTTCGGGGTCAGTGATTCGTGGTTGGCAGTATCCATCCCATTCGATGCGGCCAACCACGAATCACTGACCCCGAACCGTAGAACGTAAGCGGACTGGAGTTGACCATGCTTTCTTCTTCAACTAATACCGTCGCGAATGATTCGTCATTCATCTTCCGTACCACTCTAATGCACCCTAGAGCTACCTTTACCGCCCGTACCATTCTCTCCAAGCAGCCTCCCATATGCGGTGCAGCCGGAGGATTGAACCACCATTGCGTATGGGCATTTGTAAAAGTGCTCCACAATTCCGTAGACATCCTTCTGAACTCGTCTTGAAGCTCCCGACTCGCTCCAATGAAGTGTGTGTCGTTGTCAGAATATGTTTCTTGATGAGAGCACGTTGTGCTATGAACCTTATGTTCGCTTTCTTGCACACATCCGTGGACATGGACAAACTGGCAACTACCTCCAGGTGAATAGGCTCTGAACGTAAGGCAGGTGAAAAGGCAAACTCATCGTTTCGCCACGCTGCGTCCATCCGGTTGCAATTGTACCGCAGGCAGTGATCCCATTTTTGGACAAATTGGCGTGGATTTGTAGACGCCACACCACATGCAACGTTTCCTGGCTAGGCGAATTTCCACTCGCAAACGTGGCATGTGGAACTTCTGGAACGTTGGCATGACTTTACTTTCGACATTAAAAGTCCAACGAAAGTTCAGTAATCCGATGGTTTTTTGGAAGGATAATCGGAAATTTGTACGTGAGTATCTCCGCTTCTGCTGCCAACCCGCAACACTCCGTATTCATCGGCGAATGTTGATTGTTCCACAAGACTGCTGGATGCTTCTATCTGCTTCTGTTGTCCTGTGCTTCGATTAAGGTTCTGCTTCAGGGTCGCCACTTGCTCAGGGAGCGCCTCGCACTGAGTAGTCGACCACAACGTTCTTTCTGATTTTTGAAGCTCTACAGCTCTACAATCTATTAGCCTTTATGGAGCGTAGGCTGTCCACGAAATGGTGAACATATGCTACAGAACGCAACATTCGCTCAAACCGCGAAAATCTTTTCACTGTCTATCGTTGGCTTCCTGATATGATGACTGAAGATGTGCGCCTCACGTAGTTCCGTGTCACTTTCATCCGAATCTTCGTCTGGAGTTATCGACCAATCAGCACTGTTATTGTAGCCGAAGCATTTCCCTTTTGATTAGAATCGTGGTGTTTTCCACCTTCTCGCCAAACTGCAAAGTATAGGTAAAGACATCCTCATCTTGTCCCCACGCCATTCCTAACACCCGTTCAAGCCCGATGTCCTTTTCTGATAGCATGGCTTTTGCAGTCTTCTGGTTCGGTTCTCCTAGCTGTTCGACAATGCTTTTGTAGCTGGTTATCCAATTTCAAATATGAAATTCCGCACGCCTGTGCACCTCGATAGCTTCTTCCGCCGTATCGTGACTGTTCAAGTAAACGTCCACGTTGTGCCTTTTCTTTATAGCCGCTGCACCTCTGGGATTCTTGATGAATTGCGAGTGTGCAGGGGAACAGGCTGCTACG
Source organism: Aedes aegypti (assembly GCF_002204515.2). Taxonomy (NCBI): domain Eukaryota; kingdom Metazoa; phylum Arthropoda; class Insecta; order Diptera; family Culicidae; genus Aedes; species Aedes aegypti. The sequence continues at coordinate 4,525,566 of NC_035108.1, forward strand.
AATATTACCGCGTCAGTCACCGTAGTATTCACTGGCAGTTCAGGAGAATCCTTGTAGAGAAACTGTAAGGCGCTGCGATCTTCCGGCTGGATTGAGATTTGCAGAAACATCTCTTTGCTGTCTGTGAACACTGCAACTTGACGCTCCCGGTACGAAAACATCACGGATAGTAACGGAATCAGAAGATCCGCGTCCTTGAGCCAATGTTAATTAATTATTCGTGTTAATTTATTTTTTCATTCTACCATATATTACGGTAAATGATGGCTTCGGTACCCTGAGGGTATTTTCGGCAGCATTAACTTATCGTCATTGTTTAAATTTATCTACGGAACAAGAGTTAACTTCACTGCACTCAACATATTCCTTGAACTATAATCTTCCATGTAAATCACATCTTTCACAAAAATATTATATAACATGGGTTTCATCGTCAAAAATAATAAATGCTTACGAAATTATCGTCATTCGAGAGCTGCCGAATTAAACAACACAAGAACAGCTTACAAAAACTCACCACTTTGAAAGGTTCAATTCTCCGCTCCAATGCCGATTTTTTCACAACAGCTACGCACCGATCACTTATGCACTATTGAACTCTAGATTTGTATATAAAGCACTCGAAAATACTTTAGTTTTAAGCTTTAAATCACAAATTAAAATTAATGCACTTTGATTTCCTCGGCAATCACTTTTCATTACGGTAACAGGTTGCCAAAAAACCATATTGAATTGCGGTGTATTTATTATTCACGATTTAAATTCACAGGAAAACACGAACATGACTAATTAATTTATTGAAATTAGGAAACAAAGCATGCATTGGTAACAATTAAGCCTTTTACTACTTTATTATTTGAAGATTGTAGTGCATATTGTTCAATATACTGAGAAATATATAAAATATACGTCTTTTAGTAGTTGAACTCTTTGGCAACACTCCTGTTGTTCTACAGGCAATCAGAGCTTGATGTTTTTGTGTCAAGTCATAAGTGAATTGATTTGCAAAGGGCCTATTCTGATTTTCTCATACACTGAGAATAATAGGAACGCAAATAAATTTTACTGGCAAAGTTTGGATTTTGATCCGAATCCGAAAAAATCGTGGAACATCGCAATCGGATTTTTTTTAATGTTACCATTTATTCTCTCGGTAAAAACTACACTGTAAGGTCAAAGTACCCTTTAAAGGGTAAAAAAGTACCCTCTTTGAGAGAAACTAGTTTAACTCATAAAAGAAGTAAAGGGCCTTTACTCTTTAAAGAGTAAACGGCTTGTAGGTCAGATCGACGAGTAAATTTTACCCATTATCCAAAGCATATTTTGTAAGGAACAGAGTAAAATGTACTCTTTTTTGTAGTTGAAAATCTTATTTAATTTTTATATTCATTTTCATAGAATAATCAACAGTAAAATCTTATAAATATAAACAAATTTATTCAATGCATAATAAAATATACTACTCCGATCAATATCTTCATGCATCCTCTTCATCCTTCAGGGATTGAGTTTGTTTTGGTACTCTGCAGCCAAAGTATCCTGTAATATCGGATTGTTTTATAGATGAAACGGCAATAAAAGCAATTCATGTACCTACCTATTGGACGTTCCCGCTTACTTTACTTTACTTTTGCTGGCGCTACGTCCTTCAAGACATGACCTGCGCCACAATGTTACGCCAACTAACTCGGTCCATGGCTGCTAACCTCCAATTCCTCGATCGCCCCACACTTCCAAGATCCTGCTCCACTTGGTCAAACCACCTAGCTCGTTGCGCTCCCCTTCGTCTTGTACCGGCCGGATTTGAGTTGAACACCATTTTTGCGGGATTGTTGTCCGGCATTCTCACAACGTGTCCCGCCCATCGTACCCTTCCAGCTTTGGCGACTTTCGTGATACTGGGTTCACCGTAGAGTTGCGCAAGCTCGTGGTTCATTCTTCTCCTCCATACGCCGTTCTCACATACTCCGCCGAAGATCGTCCTAAGCACACGTCGTTCAAAAACTCCTAGCGCTTGCAGGTCCTCTTCAAGCATTGTCCACGTCTCATGCCCGTAGAGGACTACCGGTCTTATTAGCGTCTTGTACATGGTACACTTAGTACAGAAGTGAAGTTTACCAGACCGCAAGGTCTTGTGGAGTCCATAGTAAGCACGACTTCCGGCGATGATACGTCTTCGAATTTCTCTGCTGCAGTTGTTATCCGACGTTATCAATGATCCGAGATAGACGAATTCGTCCACCACCTCGAACTCATCCCCGTCGATCGTCACGCGTCTGCCTATGCGAGCTCTATCGCGCTCGGTTCCTCCAGCCAGCAGATATTTCGTCTTCGACGTATTTACCTTCAATCCAACCCGATCTGCTTCACGTTTCAGCCTGGTATACTGTTCAGCAACCACCTGGAACGTTCTTCCGACAATGTCCACGTCGTCAGCGAAACAAATGAACTGGCTGGATTTATTGAAGATCGTGCCCCGCATGTTGAAGCCCGCCCGTTTCATAACACCTTCTAGCGCAATATTGAACAGGAGGCAGGAAAGACCATCGCCTTGTCGAAGTCCTTTGCGTGTTTCAAACGGGTCCGATAAAGCACCCGATATCTTCACACAGCACTGTACACTATCCATCGTAGCTTTGATCAGTCTAGTCAGTTTCCCGGGAAAACCGTTCTCGTCCATAATCTTCCATAGCTCTTCGCGGTCGATGGTATCATAGGCCGCTTTGAAATCGATGAATAGGTGATGCGTAGGGACTTGATATTCGCGACACTTTTGAAGGATCTGCCGCAACATGAAGATTTGGTCTGTCGTCGATCGCCCGTCCACAAATCCGGCTTGATAACTTCCAACAAATCTGCTTGCCAGTGGCGATAGACGGCGGAAGATGATCTGGGAAAGCACTTTATAGGCTGCATTAAGAATGGTGATCGCTCGATAGTTCTCACATTCTAACTTGTCACCCTTTTTGTATATTGGGTATATTATTCCCTCCTTCCACTCCTCCGGTAGCTGTTCTGTATCCCAGATCCTGGCTATCAATCGGTGCAGACAAGTGGCCAACCTGTCCGGGCCCATTTTAATAAGTTCCGCTCCAATACCATCCTTTCCAGCTGCTTTGTTGTTCTTGAGCTGTTTGATAGCATCCTTAACTTCACCTATTGTGGGAGTTGGCACGTCTCCCTCATCCGCCGTACTGATGAAGCCATTCCTCCTGCTGTCTTGATCTTCCTCCTCTGCGCCGTTTAGGTGTTCATCGCTGTTTAGGACGTTCCCGCATTTCTGCTAAATTATTTAGATATTACGGGAAAAAACTTTGAAGCACATCTCAAACACTGACGACCGATTCTTGTCAAGTAATTATTCATCCATTAAAGAGTAAATGAACGGAATATGTAAAAGGGCACAAAATACCCATTATTGGAAATTTTGATATACCCATTATTTTGACAGCTGCATATATCAGCAAAAAATGGGCATTTTTTATTCTTTATAGGGTAATGCCGAGTTTACAGTGTAGATGATAGAGCGTTCAACCTCAACCATATCGAGCCATTCAGCATGTCAGTTCAATTCACGGTGAAATTATTTACCTTTTTTCCTTTAAATTGGAGACGTGAAATTGGCCTAAATTCACCCCTTCGAGGGGGTGACATTGGTCCAAACAAACTACACTCAGGAAATTGAACTATCGATAAACATAGGAAACCCGTATGAAAATTTGCCACAAGAAAAAGGATTGAAATTAATACATTTATGTTATAAAACCAAATTTGAAAACAAAACAAAAATTCACGGCAACCTGGACAGGCTTCAAATTTATCCCTCTCATTTACATTATCACGTCTATCTTTTGATACTATGGGTAGTGATAGGGATTCTATCACTTCTTGAAAAAAGATTGATAGAAGATAGACTATATTACCTGTATCAATTGATAGACGGATGGAGATACTATCAGCATTTTTTCATCACTGATGGATCAAGCATATCTTTATCATCTATCTTTGGAGAAAAATATACTATCTGCAAAATTCTATAGCAATCCCTATCTATCCTATCATTGATACAAAAACCGAAACCAAAATCTTGCGCATAAATGGGGAAAAGCTAATGTAAATAACTCAAGGTAGGGTAAATGATGGCTTCGGCACCCTGAGGGTATTTTCGGCAGCACTAACTTATCGTCCTTGTCAACATTTATCTACGGAACAAGAGTTAACTTCAATGTACTCAACATATTCCTTGAACTATAATCTTCCTTGTGAATCTCATCTTTCACAAAAATATTATATAACATGGGTTTAATCATTAAATGAAATAAATGCATACGAAATTATCGTCATTCGTGAGCTGCCGAATAAAACAACACAAGAACTGCTTAAGAAAAACTCACCACTTTAAACGGTCCAATTCTCCGCTCCAATTCCAATAATTTCACAAAAACTCACTTATGCACTATTGAACTTTCGATTGGTATATAAAGCACTCAAAAATACTTAATTTCAATGCTTCAAATCACAAATTAAAATTAATGCACTTTGATTTCCTCGGCAATCACTTTTTATTACTGGACAAGGTTGCCAGGAAACCATATTCAATTGCGGTGTATTTATTATTCACAATTTAAATTCATAGAAAAAGTCAAACACAACTCATTGATTCATTGGAATTAGGCAACAAAGCATGCATTGGTAATAATTGAGCCTTTCAATGCTTTCCTTATCTGCGTATTGTAGCGCATAAACATCAATATACTGAGAAACATATAAAACATACGTCTTTTAATAGGTTAACTATTTTGGCAACACTCCTGTTGTTCTACAGGCAATTCGCGACTACGAAGCAAAAAGAGATTTCACAAAGCACTCGCACCAACGGAAAACCTCGTAAGGAACTGTCATCGTTTACGTGAAAAAAAGCAAAAAACATCTCTCTTGGTTTTTCTCACAGAAAACCGAAGAAAACATCAGCAGCTTCGTAGTCGCGAATCAGAGGATGATGTTTATGCGTCAAGTCATAAGTGAATTGATTTGCAAAGGGTCTATTCTGATTGTCTCATACACTGAGAATAATATGAACGCAAATAAATTTTAATTGTAAAGTTTGGATTTTGATCCAAATAAGCCGATCGAACAATATTCGGAGAGTGCTAATCATAAATAAACAAAAAATCGTGAAACATCGCAACCGATTTTTTTATGTTACCATTCACTCTCTCGGGAATAACATGGTGATAGAGCATTCAAGAGCAGCAACCTAACAGACCACAACCATATCGAGCCATTCAGCGAATAGTTCAATTCACGGTGAAATTATTTACCTTTTGCATTTAAGAGGAAAATAACCATCATCGTTCTACAAATTTTCAAAACCAGTTTTTTTGCTCAAAACTGAAGCAATGCTCAAGAAAATCTATCATTGCTTTGTACTTGCTATCTGAAATATGATGATGGATTTTCATAAGGATTGATTGAAATTTGAACGAAAAAACTGGTTTCCAATTTTTGATGATTGCTGATGATTGAATGATGGATTCTTGAGCCTTAAAGAAATTTAAAAACAACTGCGCAAGTACCGTCGTTGGGGGTGAGATTTGGCCAAAAATGTGTAAGTCCTCATTTATTTCTAAACAACTTTCGCAATTTGCATGATATGTTCGGCTAAATAAGAGAATATTTTGCCAATGCTGAACAAATAATTGAAATTTGATTATTTTCCTCTAAATAGGAAACGTACGAAAATTGGCCCAAACTCACCCCTTCGAGGGGAAGACATTTGGCCAAACAAACAACACTCAGGAAAGTGAACTATCGATAAACATAGGAACCCCTTATGAAAATTCGCCACAAGACATCGGATCGAAATTCATAAGTTTACGTTATAGAACCGAAATTTGAAAACAACAATAGTTTTCGCGGCATCGTGGAATCGAACCAAGAACCTTGCGATCAATAGGCTCGTGCGCACTCCCCTTTTCTATCGACGCCTTAATGTAGGGTGATGCTAAAACGATACATACAGCTTTCGTATTGCAATAATCGTTTCATCATTCTTAAGGCAATATATATGAATTTATATAGTGCAGTTCGCTGCGTGTAGAATAGATACGCAATAAGAACAAATCAAGAGAGTCGTGTTCCTTTCATGTTTTCTAGAGCTTTCCAATATGATGGATGATATGATGGACAGGAATGTGAGATTTATAAATAGTATTCGTCCACCTAAAAGCGAGATTATCTGTGAAGCCTTAAAACTGACAATTTAAAAAGGCCTTTTTCAAGCTTTTTTCGATGATTTATTAAAAATAAACTACTAGTTCTATGAATCTAATATTTTGATGGTACAGTCAACCTTCATTTGTTGCGCTAAACCTGTAGCCCACTAAGTGCAAGACTTTGACTAATCGGGCTGAGTTTCGAGTTGTTAAATAACATAAAACAAACAAACGAAGCTATAAACATTGATAAATTGCGTCTTATGTCAGAAAAAGAAGTTTGCCTTCGTTTTAGGTGGGCTATAGCCCAACTAACGGGAGCCCAATTGAAACATAGCCCACTTAAAAATAATGCAACGAACGAATTTCGACTGTAGTTGTAGATAATTTCAAAGATTACCACGGTTACTATATTGAGAAGGTGATATATTCCGAAAACTGACAGCTACTTGATGACGTCATTCTTATCCATCTCGAACAAATTTGTGAAAAAATGAACTAGTGATCCTGATGGCATATGGACCGATGCACGAGTTCACTATTTGACGTTTGAGCGGTGCCGTGTTATTTACGTGACCATGGCAACTAGTGAATTCGGCACCGCTTAAACGTCAAATTAGTGAACTCGTGCATCGGTCCATAGTACGAAAGAAGTGAAACCAGTGTTTAGCAAGTGGTGAGTTACAGTCGTCGGCAATAACCAGAGGACGGTGTGTCCATCTTTTTCTCTTTTGTGATTTCTTCCTTTCGTAACGACAAAAGTCATGCGTGTTGTTTCAATGCGGACGGATGGTGTGGATCAGGAGCGAATAAAAGGGATAATATTCCGGCGCTCATTTTAAATCAACATCCAGCGGTGACAGTTACGCGCAGACAATATTACGCGCAATTCAAACGCTATTCAGAAATACAAATTATCCAATAATTGTGTTCCGTAGAATTTCCTTGCATAGCACAATATTATGAACCAATTAACAATGACGTCACGCTGCACGTTTTTGGTTGGTTGGTTGGTTCTTGGTTAGAATCGCACCTGCTGCAAGTTTACAACCATGGCATGTCAATTTTCACAGCCGAAATGCTGCCACAGTAAGACGTGATACAAAAAATATTCGATGAAATATTTAAATGAAAACGAAATTAGGCTGCGTCCATTTATGACGTAACGCTAAACTGTTCAATTTTCGACCCCCTTCCCCTCCGTAACGGCCTTTGTATGAAAAAAAAATGTATGAGCCGCAACATTTGAGCTTACTTCCCACCCCGCTACAGCGTTGTGCATTCAATTTGATTCTTTGTTACTGTATTTATAACTGCAACGCTGTTTTCAGTGTAGTCTGTATTTTTATGCATTGGCCCTTTCAGCGAGTAGAACATAATGAGTGACGTTCAATTTCAGTCATTGTCAACACATGCGAAAAGTAACCAATACATAAGCTAGTTTTTGCACAGTTTTGGATTGCCGAAGTGAACATTTTTGTTGCCGACAATAGTAATTGCATTGCCGATAATAGAACAAGTGCCTCGTGACTTTGCCGAGGAAAAACAGATGATTTAGAGAATAAAATAGTGTTATGTGTATAATAACCAATAAATAAAGAGTGCTCAAGTGTATTTCAGGTGTCTCCTGCTAATTCCTGTGCTCAATGGTTGTGTATAATTGCCTTTTTCAAAGTCCAGCTGCTTAGATTGTCGAGAATACGTAAGTTCCCCTATGTTCTCATAGATATTTTCGGAACGGGCACGACGAGGGAATAATGGAAATCGATGTCCGACGCCATTTTGAAATCTAAGATGGCGGCCTCCGGTTTGGTAAAATCATTGAAAACCAATGCAATATGGGTATTTTCGGAACGGGCACGATGAGGGGATGACGAAAATAGATGTCCGACGCCATTTTGAAATCCTAGATGGCGGCCACCGGTTAAGGAAAATCGTTGAAAACCCATGCAATATGGGTATTTTTGGAACGGGCGCGATGAGGGGATGACGGAAATCGATGCCCAACGCCATTTTAAAATCCAAGATGGCGGCATCCGGTTAAAAAAAATCATTGAAAACCAATGCAATATGGGTATTTTTGGAACGGGCGCGACAAGGGGATGACGAAAATCGATGTGCGTTGTCATTTTGAAATCCAAGATGGCAGCCTCCATTTAAGGAAAATTGTTGAAAACCCATGCAATATGGGTATTTTCGGAACGGGCGCGACGAGGGGATGACGGAAATCGATGTCCGACGTCATTTTGAAATCCAAGATGGCGGCCTCCATTTAAGGAAAATCGTTGAAAACCCATGCAATTGGGTATTTTTGGAACGGGCGCGATGAGGGGATGACGAATCGATGTGCGACGCCTTTTTGAAATCTAAGATGGCGGGCTCCGGTTTGGTAAAATCATTGAAAACCCATGCAATATGGGTATTTTCGGAACGGACATTATATCCGATTCCGGAAATAATCTGTGACTTAAAATTTGCCTACCTTCAGGGGCACAAACGCACAGTATCCTTCCCACCCGACCTGACCCAGTGATTCACCGGAAACACTCCGGCCACAAGAACATTTCCGCGTTCCTCTGTCCTCTTCTAGAAACTAGATATATGTGCCAGTAAACTGACAAAAAATCATTTGAATCCATTAAAAATTCGCTGAGCGGTGAGGGTTTTAGAATTTTTGCTTTCACTCAGGCCTATACGGGTTAATACCTACGTTACAAGTGATGATGTTACAATGATTTTACCAAACCAGAGGCCGCCATCTTCGATTTCAAAATGGCGATTTCCGTCATCTCCTCGTCGCGCCCGTTCAGAAAATGCCCATATTGCATAGGTTTTCAATGATTTTACCAATCCGGAGGCCGCCATCTTGGATTTCAAAATGGCGTCGGACATTGATTTTCGTCATCCCCTCGTCACGCCTGTTCCGAAAATACCCATATTGCATGGGGTTTTGAACAATTTTCCTTGACCAGAGGCCGCCATCTTGGATTGTAAAATGGCGTCGGATATCGATGTTCGTCATCCTCTCATCGTGCCCGTTCCGAAAATCCCATATTGCATGGGTTTTCAATGATTTTACAAAGCCGGAGGACGGCATCTTACATAAAGCTTCAGTATAGCAATAATCGTTCCATCTTTCTTAAGGCAGCATCCATTTATTACGTAACGCTAAAATTGAAATTTTTTGACCAACTCCCCCCTCCCTCCGTAACGCTTTTAGTATGGAAAATTTCGAATTTTTGTATGAGTCGTAACGCTTGAGCCTAATCCTCCCCTCCCCTTAGAGCGTTACGTAATTTGTGGATGCCGCCTAAGGCAAAATGTATTAATTTCTATAGTCCAGTTGGTGAATTCCGGCGATAAATAAAAATGCCTTTTCTTCGAAGAAAATACGCGCCGGAATCCGCCTACAGATCGCCGCGTGTAGAATTGATACGCAATAAGAACAAATCAAGATAATCGTGTTCGACCATTCCCCCTCCGCAACGGTCTGTATGAAAAAAAAAAATTGTGTTTGAGCCTACTCCCTCTCCCCCTAGAGCGTTACGGAATTTGTGGACGGCGCCTTACTCTGCACAAATTTAGTGGCGTTGTGTATTCAATATGGCTCTCAGCTATTCTATTTATAACTGCCATGCTGTTTTCAGTGTAGTCTGTATTTTTCTGCATTGGCCCTTTCAACGAGTAGAACATAATGAGTGACGTTTAAATTCAGGCATTGTCAACAAACACGAAGAGTTACCAATACATAACCTAGTTTTTGTACAGTTTTAGATTGCCGAAGAGAACAATTTAGCTGCCGACAATAGTAATTGCGTTGCCGATGAAAGAACACGTGCCTCGTGACTTTGGTGAGGAAAAATAGATGATTTAGAGAACAAAATAATGTGTTTTGTGCATAATAATTATTAAATAAAAAGTGCTCAAGTATAGTACAGGTGTCTCCTGCTAATTGTTGTGCTTCATTGTTCTGTATAATTGCCTTCTTCAAAGTTCAACTGCTTAGGCTGCTGACAATACGTAAGTTCATTGTCAAAATTAACAAATTCAATAGTTCACTTAAATATATGCGATATTCAATATCACAGTTCAAAATGAAATGCATCTTTCCAAAACCGCATACAAAACTTGCATACAAGTCGCCTTCTACCAATACTATCTATCTATATAAATAAAAATAGAATGGTGTTTGTATGTCACGAAATGGCTCACGAATGGGGCAACGGATTTCGATGATTCTTTTTCCATTTAGTTGGTCCATGCACTCACCGTCATGGCAAACACAGCCACACTCCGAACGCAGCACACGCATACATTTGCAATGTATGGTTCTGCTAGTGTTGCATGTAAGGGGAAGGACATTAAACGTGTTCAGCTCTGTGTACACCTCACAACTAGTATCAAATAAAAGTCCCTGTCGCACACTACACCACGAAACACGAATAAACCTAAGGTTCAAATTTCAAGCCCGAACGTTTACGATTGTTATAAATAGATCGGAGTCCAAAAATAGACGGAACGATACAGGTCATTCAGATGGAATGGTAGCGAAAGAGATAGCGCTTCAATCGGTTCTCATTCGTAGTTGATGGGGATCGTCGTTTGAAAAGGTCGTGAAATTACTTCCGTAATGTTACGTACTTCCGTCCACGAAGATGTAAAATCACACCTTATCTGAGGACTTTCAGAACTTCTACTCGTCCATTTTGACCTGGACCGTGGAAGAGGCGAGAGTGCGTGAATAATTGTTAAGTGTCGCGGTGTGTTTAATTTGGTAATAGTTTAAAATGTGAGAAGTCTTTTAGATTTATAATAATGTTTCTTTTTGTTCTTTTCTGTAGGGTAGTAAAGTTAGCCTAAGTTCAAAAGGTTAGTGCGGTCAAGCTAGTTTGTGTGTGCGTTTGTGAATAAAAAAGGTAATTGTGAACTTTTTGTTGTGTAGAGAATTTTTTTGCTAAATGCGTCGAACAGCCGTTCGACGGCTTTTTATCCAGAATCTGAATCTAGCGATCAACTAACCGAGCTCGGAAACATGAAAGTGATCGTTGAACATCGATAGAAGTAGTTTAGAGAATCCGCACACACATTAGGGAAAGCTAGGAAGTATGAAGAAGTAGAAGAAAGGAACACGTCATGAATAAAAACCTAGGTTATCAAATTTGAACAAACTTCTAGATGTTTTTGCTGTTTTCAACCAAATTATGTATTTTTGTAATATGTTAGTGCTTTCCCTGTAACAGTTTTTTGGGTCTACTAGATTTCTCACGTTTCGCGTCGTTCTACCTGTTTCTTTTTCTGTTTTTTGTACGCCAGGATAGACAGCCTGGGATATCAATCTCTCCACTCACGTGTTTGAAGCGAACAGGGAAATTTGAATTAGTGAGTTCTTCCAGTGATGATACTCGTGAGTGGTGTCTTTTTGTGTCGGTAGAACGACGGTCAGCATCAACTATCTTTTGAGAATCGCTTAAGGCGACTTCTATAACTGAGAAATCTCGATCCACTATACCTTTTGAGTTTTCTGTATCGTTTCCTAAGTTGCTATTTGGACTCTTATAAAACAAACCCGCCCTGAAATTGGGTTTCTTTCCGGGCAAACATAACTCGACAGATGGTCCTCTTCGGAGGTGGCGCTAAAGCCGTCTGTTTCTTGAGCCAGGGAACGAAACAGCAGACGGAAAACCTTTAGCCGTATTTTACGTGCTACAACCTCTTACAACTTGTACCGCTTGTTAACCCCAGCCTAGGAAATCTAGATGTTCAAAGTCTCAACTTCTCCGCTGGCACCAAGAGCTTCAGCGAACGCTCTTCCGCATCATGCCAGTGACCTTTTTGGGGCGAAAGGACCTTCGCATTCGTAGACGATGGATCGTCGGTAACACTCGTTGAGCGCTCAACGGTCTACTGCGGATGCACGTCTCGAGTACGGTAACTGAGAAAAAAGGGGAAAGCAACTCTGTACCATGCCACTTTTCTTTGGCTTGGGCTACAAGTCCGATGTCCTCCTGGAACTACCTCATGGTATTACTTCAGGGCCACCGAGCATGTGACGTGAGACAACGAAAGCACAGTTTGTTCATCTTCACTGCCTTCCATCTGCCGTCTAGATCCAGCCCTCTGGACGACAAGCAGTTCGATTTGGTGATTTGCATAAGGAAAAAGATTTGGCACCCTTCTCGTTCAGCTGTCCACTGTTAGTTCCGGTTTCAGCTCCATTTTGACATGAAGAAGGGCAACGAGGTGAAATTAGAAATACCTCCGGCCATCAATATTGAAATCATCGTCTTCTACACACTTAGATTTTTTTTCACGATCACGGCTGTGCGAATCTCGGTTTCCCGAATTTAATCGAGACTCAGCTAACAGTTTTCCCGGTTGCTTAGCAACGAAGCACGATTAACTGATACTCGGCTTTTATTTACTGAGATCCTAGAAAATTTGTTTGCCGACTTCTCGGCTGTGCGGATCTCGGGTAAAATTAGCCGAGACTCGGCATTCTAAATTAAGTGTGTAAGCGACAGAATCACTCCCAGCATGTTGTTTTACCTAGTGCAGCTTTTTTATTCTTCTTTTTCTTCTTGGCATTATGTCCTCACTGGGACAGAGCCTGCTTCTCAGCTTAGTGTTCTTACGAGCACTTCCAAAATTATTAACTTAGAGCTTTCTTTGACAAGTTGCCATTTTTGCATTCGTATATCGTGTGGCAGATATGATGATACTTTATGCTCAGGGAAGTCAAGGAAATTTCCATTACAAAAAGATCCTGGACCGACCGGGAATCTAACCGCGGACCCTAACCACTCCACAATGGTCGGAAAAAAGTGAAGTTTGGCCAAAACTATTTTTATCGCCTTAATCGATGAAATATGTACTCTGAATATGTTATTTGGCGTTTTTGTTGTTTCACAAGGGGTTATTCACAAATTACGTTACTGAAAAAAAAAAAGATTTTTTTTAAATTAAAATTGTTATCAAACTGGGCTGAAAGTACAAGTTTTGTTTATATTTGATCGAGTTTGATCAAAATGTGTATTAGGGTGCGGCTTATATTTCAAAAGTTCTCAAAACCAAAAATTCGTGTACTCTACTGAATTCAAATCACATCAAAAGAGAAACCTCAAAATCTGAGCCAAAAATATTAACATTTAGAGGTGGCGCAAGCGTGTTGAAGGTGAATTTTCAAGTTATAAAAAATGACCTGCAGCTAAGTAAACATAACTTTCTTATTTTTTAACCGATTTCAAAACTTTTAGCATCATTTTCTTTCAAATTAAATTTATCAAAATTTTGTAGAACATCAAATTTGTCTAAAATCAAAACATGTCTTGGTTAAAAATACTTTTATCCAAATTTTTCCTCATTTTGCTAAAAAAAAATCATTTTTGTTTGACCATAACTTCATTAAAACTCAATCGATTCCAAATCTTTTAACATACTTTTGAAGCAAATTTATTTGTTTTCAAACTGTACGTACAACGTTTTTTTCTAAAAAATATTTTTGACTTAGGTATTCAACAAAAATTACCCAAAAACATGATTTTTCAATGAAAAAATCAAATGTCTTTGGATTATTTAAGTTATTTTTGCCGAAAATAGCATTTTTTCTATAAAACTTAAACATCCAAAGCATCTTGTCTAAATTACGAGTTGAATAGTGCATATATTTTAAACATATGCAAACATAATTTTGTTTCAAAATTATTTAAAAATTGTTGCAAAGTCCTTCCCAAAGGTTTAAAAAATGAGAAAAATCAGTTTCAGCTTAAGAGACAATATTTTACTGCCAAAGATTTGACAAAACTGGCATTTTTCGTAAAAAAATAATGTTTTTGTGCTGTTTTTGCTGAATAACTTGGTCAAGACATTTTTTTAGTGAGATGTGATATATGAAAGGTTTGAAAACAATCAAATTAGCTTTAAAAGCATGTAAAAAGATTTGAAATCGGTTGAGTAATTATGAAGTTATGGTCAAACAAAGTTGAAAATTTTAGTAAAATGAGGAAAAATTTGGAATAAATTACTTTTAACTAAAACTTGTTTTGATTTTAGACAAATTTGGTGTTTAACAAAGTTTTTACAAATTTAATTTTGAAGGTATTGATGCTAAAAGTTTTAAAATCGGTTGAAAAATAACAAATTTATGTGTACTTCACTGAAGGTCATTATTTATAACCTGAAAATTCACCTTCAAGACGCTTGCGCCACCTCTAAATGTTAATATTTTTGGCTCAGATTTTGAGGTTTCTCTTTTAATGTGATTTGAACTCAGTAGAGCACACGAATTTTTGGTTTTGAGAACTTTTGAAAAATAAGCCGCACCCTAATGTGTATGAATAGTGGTTAAATATATTTTAAATAAACTTTGTATGAAAAATATCGTCAAAATATATGTAAAATATTGAATTATTCAAATGGCTCTAACTTGCAAATCAGCAAATTTCTGCTAAAAATTTAAAGGTTTTTTGTAAGATCTAAGGATGTTTTTTGATGTGCAATATTCGAAACGGCGGTGACATGACGCGACAAGAGTTGTTTTTCATATTCAAAATCATCAAAATTACTAAAGTGTAATATTGAATAGTATTAAAACTTCAACCAAATATTTTTTTTCCATCCTCATGGTCGATACAAGTGTTGAACCATAAGCTTTTAGATAGTGGGTAACTTTGGGGAAATATTGCATTCCGAAATTATAAATTTTGTGCTTTATTTTATTGTCACAGTTTTCATTTTTTTGACTTCAGCCAGTTTGCCGTCATATAAGTCATATAAATTTAAATTTTGGTTCAATTTCAATTGAGGATCATAATAATATAACACATGACGTAAATTTTAAAATAAAATAAATCATAAAAATCTCAAAAAAGTTTTTGGTAGTTTTGGCCGCCCCTTTATATGGAACCCGACCATTGTGCACTCGGCTAAAGATGGCTCCAGGTTTTTCGTATATAACGCAAAACGATAATCACAAATGTGTCAATGCTGCTTGCTTACTATATATCTAAGCTTGTTTTATATATACACAGTTCGAACAAAACGTGTAAATTTCTGAGACATATAATGCACATAATTGGAGCGTGGAATATCATGGATATTTACATGATATGTCATGTAAACTTCAATTATATGTCATGTAATCTAGCCGGATCCTGGGTGATTACATGACATATAACACATTTTAACATGATTTCAAACGGAAATTTACATGACGTCATGTTTACATCGCATAAATGAAGTCTACATGATGTGTAATCTTCATTATTTTTAACTGTGTATATATATATATATTTGGACATGACTCAATCGAGTGATACTCATTGTTGCAGTCATCTATTGCGAACAATTTAGTTGCATACTAAATATTACATGAGAAGGGTCACAAATGACGTCAACTTTTAATATTTCTAGACTTCCTTTCCCACTGTCACGTATTTTCTAAAACTTAAAACATCACAAAACTTCAGTGATGGTTGCAATTTTAGGAATTCATCTCGAGTAAATTTTTCTGCTTCAAAACTTCTATCAAACTGGCTCACTTGCTATGCCAAACGTCCATTTGTTCCGTATTTGATAATGATACTTTAACAATTAATAAACTTATTTTTCTTAAAATCCATGAATTCCCTCTATTTGTACATATGTGGAGGTCTTATGCATACATTTTAGACAATTCATCATGGACAATACAACTTGAGACAAGTTGTTTCGGCGTTTAATACAACTTTATGTATGACTGTGTATTGCAGTTTATATGACTTATTTTTTACAAACAAACATGAATAGAAAATTGTGATACAAGTCGAAAATTTCTTACCATTAGTTTTAAAATTAATACAATTAGAGTTCTTATAATTAGTTAGTGAAACGGTTACGGTCTTTTCCTGTGTGTTTTATATTCTCATAGATTGAACGTATGTAACTGTTACAGCACTGTAAGTGTATTCATCTCAAAGTTAAGTAATTATTGAAGACATTGAACAGAAATGCTTGTACAAAGGGATACCAATTTGTTGCTGTAAACTTTGATGTTCGTTAATTTTTGCATGATTTTTTTTTTCGATTTATGGCTGGTTTTGAGATGCATCCGGCGATAAGTGATCTTACCCTGTGTGATTTAGTTTTTACTAAAGTTTTCATATTAAGGATTATAATATAATCAAACAAAGTAAAATCAAAATATTAAGGAGATGGCAACTTGAAGTTACATATTTTGCCAAATGAAATTGAAGTTTGATAAGATGCAAATTCAGATCAGATTTTATTTTTGACTCCATTAACAATCTCAATCAATTTTGCATTGTATCCAATTCTAACGTTATCTGCACACTTAAATACCGCCGTGCGGGGTGACATTGGGCCTAGGGGGTGACTTTGACCGCCCTTTTGATGCATCTCATGGCTAATGTGGGTGTCAAAAAACCAACCCATGACCATTCAGTGGCTATTTATAACGTATTCTTGCAACATGCTACATTGTTTTTATTATTCGGGTTTTAGCTTGCTGTAAAAATCTTTGCCTAAAGTCACCCTTATGGACCAAAGGAGCACGACGGTAATTTGAAATTAATATCTTTGTATGATCTCTGGTTTACTGGGAAGTTGTTCATATGGTCCAGAACATGTGGAAGATGTTGTTCGTTTTTTTTCCTGTTAGGTGGCGATGATAAGGTGAATTGGGACTCCCAATTTGGGAGTAACTCCGATCGCTTATGACCGCCATAGTTTCTAACAATTCAGATAATAATTGTATGTCATTCATATTAAATTTCGTACACAACACATATATGGAGCGGATTAATTTGAGAGTTTATTCCTCAGCATTTTTCTGCATAGGTATGCAATTCCAATCAAAAATGTGTACTGTTTGAATAGCCCTTGATAGCATTGAAGGTACATCCGGAAGAGATTTTCGATCTAAGGGCATTACACTCGGGAACGTTAATCCATTTTTGTTTTGGGCAGTTCTAGAATATATGTGATGTAGCATAAATTTCAATATTTTGCCTCTTGAAATGCACTACTTACCATGAAAACATTTTCCTTGAAACAGTCCAAAAAGACAGTAGGTACAAAACTACAGCCCGTTCGATTGGATTCGTGAGAAACTGGCTTAGCAAGTTGAAGAGCAGTATTGTTCAGAATCCTCTTATGGCAAAGATCAACTGAGCGATTGGTCACTGCTCCAAAAAACGTTTTGATGCCAATCGATTTGATAAAAGACATTTTTGTGGCTTCCTTATCAATGGTGTCGTCAGCAAAAGATTTGATTCGCGTTAGAACACATTCCACGACGCACTGTTAAGCGATAACGAACATTTAGACCAATTCTGACAGGATTGTTTCATGATACCTACGGATCCTTCAGTTTTGGTAGTCCACGGTGGCACACGTGGCCCAGGGTTCTTATGTTCCGCAGTACACGCATCGTCAATGGTCTTATCTATGAAGCGTGGCATGAGGCAACACTCCCGAGCGATCTTCACATTTCCCATGTAACAAGAAATGTCCTCTTGGGGAAGTTGGGCTACAACCTGTGTGGTTAAATTTGGAATAAATCTTATACGAAGGTATAGCATTGTGCGTATTTACCATTGATAGGAAAACGAAACAGAGAGAAAGTCTGCTCTCTATCATTGCGACTAGAATGCTTGAATGTTCAATTATTGTATCCCAAATTCTACTCTAAAAGTTTTGACTTTGGTAGGCGACGATTATCATCGAAATTGAATGAATTTGCAAATCATTCTAAACTTTCCACATTCACGGTATATTGAGTTTGTAATAAAAGCAGCGAGTGTCTTCTTTTTACTGTTCATTTATTGTGACCGAATTCGCGATGGTCAGATCTACTTATCCCCTTATTTGTGTTTTCATAATATCAGCTGTAATATTTCAATTGAAAATTTTCTATTCTCCTAAAACTCATTCATTAGTTCATTTTTTTCCAGATCAACTCCCAGCCTCCGCCAGACGATAAAGCATGTTTCCAAGGCAACAGAGTGGATGCCAACGGTTGCTGTGAGCTACCCCGATTTGTTGCTCGAGAGATCAACACCAAATGTGATGAAGAGTTTAAACCGTTGAGTCCACGTCTTCCTCCGGAGGTTCAGGCTTATGAAGGATCTGTAGACGATTCATTGCTATTTAGCTAATTAGAACTGAAATAAAACATCTCCATTATTTACAGTGCGTCATCGAGTGCCTTTTCAACGTGACCGGTATGTTCAAAGACGGGAAGCTGCAGCAGGACAAGATCGCCCAGCAGCTTAAGAAAACGATCGGTGTCGATAGGAATTTTGCTCCGTTGCTCGGCGGTATCGTGACCGATTGCTACAGGCTTGTCATGGACAATCCGGCAAACAGCTTCAAACCCATCCCCGTTAAACCGGGAAGACCCGGCTGCAGCTTTATCCCACAGGCGTACATGAATTGCGTGAAAAGTGAGCTTTTTGAGGTAAAGTGTGCCATAATGATAGAATGGTGACAATTAATAAGAAAATATTTGCAGAACTGCCCAAAAGCGAATTGGACGGCAGCTGACGGATGCGATCTACTGAAGCAAAAATTAAACGTTGGCTGCTCCTACTACTCGATTATGATCGGAAAGAAAGGATTGAAGTCGTGAAAGGCTTGATTTAGAGAAATATATTAACTTTTTCGCATGTCGGTAAAACTTTTTCTTCTTTCTGGGCTTACGTTCCAGCTAGGACAGAGTTTCAGTCTTAGTGTTCTTATGAGCACTTCCACAGTTAATAACTGAGAGCTTTTTTTGCCACGCATTTATCCATTTTTGCACTTGTTTATCGTGTGGCTTGTAAGAATGCCCTGGGAAGTCGAAAAATGTGCAACCAGAAAAGATCGTCAACCGGTGGGATTTGAACCCACGCCCCTTCAACTTGGTATTGCTTCACGCTTACCGCTACGCCTATCTGGACCCAGTAAAACAATTAAGGCCTATATTTATTAGAGCTGTATTGGATATCACGCAACCTTTGCAATGGAGTTTTTATTTTTATCCCTAAGATGCATACTGCCCATAACTGCATATTTGTAACATTTGACAAAAGTAGGCTTTGAGGAAATGAAACAAAGTTAGTGACATAAGTTAGTAACCAAATGCTGTTTTTCCATACAAAATGCCCAAGTTTGGGGTGTTGCATCTCAGCTTCTAGTAGTCCGAATTGGCTGAAATTTGAATGACGAACTTGATTTGCCTGTAAGGGAATTATTACATTCCAGTCATTTTACATATAGTTTCAGAGGGTTGTTCAAAGACAAAAGTAAGTACCCAGGTAAAGGTGACTGTCTCTGGAGTATGGGCTCGTATACCCTGTATCCACGGGTGGGACGGCCGTTCTGACTGCAAGGCTGATAGGACGCAGGCAGAATCGGTGATGATGAGGATTGGAGCACTCGCTGGTGAGATGGCTGCATAAAAGATGGCCGCTACTTCGGCAGAGAAAACCGAACACTCAGTTGGAAGACTTTGACAGAGTGTCAAATCAGCGCCAGAGATGCCGATACCTACTCCACGCTGCGAAAGAGAGCCGTCTGTGTAACGGTGTAAGTGTTCCGGGTATTTAGTGAGCAGAAGTTCCAGTACAGACGCTCTAAGCACCGTAGAGTCATCGCCACTACGGAAGGTCTTTTTTAACTGCTCGTCTATGATTAGAGGGGGAGCCTGCCAACTGCTCGCTCCATGCCAGTGTACTCTAGCCACAGGGGGAAGACTGGAATTGGCAATCTCACGAAGGATACGATCAGCTTGATCAAAGAGAGCGACTCTATCGTTTCCAGCTGTTTCTGAAGCGTAAGTAGCCGCCTTGCGGCAGATGTCTGCGTGCACTCGATGGCGGAATGGGAGGATACTAGCTTCTGCACAGGCTGCGTCGGCAGGGGTTGATGGAAGTAAACCGGAGATAGTGCGGACGTACCCGTTGAAAATCGGTGAGAGGATTTCATGCAGATTTCGTTGACTCAAACAGCTGATCTCGAGACCGTAAAGTAGCCTGCTATCTACGAGAGCTTGTGCTACCCTGAAGCGCGTGGATCGATTGTTGGATCTATGTGGCTTAGATATCGTTTTAATGATGTTCAGACGGGAACGACAGTTCGTTTTGACAGCATTGAAATGCTCCTTAAACTGCAGATTACGGTCAATCAAAATTCTTAAAGTCCTGACAGTTTTACTGTTTGGAATGGGTTGCCCGTCAATTTTGATTCCTGGACTCACTAGTTTGTGTCGCGAGTTACAAACATGGCCGCGGACGCTTTTAGCTGCGGAGAGGGAAAAATAAACAGAAGAAGCCCATTTGTGTACTGCCGTTACTGCCAGTGAAACGAGGTCTGCATGCTGTCCTTTTGTCCACGCATCATGAAGGAGGTCTCCAAGGGAGGCGAAGTAAGAGTCAGTTCCGTATCCCGGCCTGAAGGCATGTCGATGTCCGAGGCGACCATCCGCTTTGAACTGCTCGGTTAACAATTCTTTCGACCATCTTCAAGAGGCAACACATTAGAGATATGGGACGATATTTAGATGTGTCCGGAAAGGCCACGTTGGTTTTGGAAATAGGGATGACGAGACTTTCTCTCCATTTGTCCGGGAATGAGCGCTGGTGCCACATACTATTGATTAGCTCAAACAGTTTCGCTTTACCTCCGAGAGAGAGGTTTTTTATGAGGGGATAGCCAATACCGTCGGGGCCGGCGGGTTTACCAGTACTAGACCCGAGGGCAAAGTTGAGCTCTCGCATGGAGAAGGAGCAATTTAACTGAGAGGTGCCATGGTCCTCCCGAATCACGAAATTAGATAAACTAGATTGGTTGTTAGCAATTCTTTGGCGGAAAACTGGATCGTATACATCGATGCTGACTAGCCTACCGAAGTAATTTCCCAGGGCTTCGGCAACCGCAGAAAGCTCGGTGATCGTTGACCCTTGGATGTCCAGGGAAATTGGCGTGATTTTCCTTTTACCACTTTGAGCGTTAATTTTCCCCCATAAATCTGCCGAAGTTTGGGAAGAATTCATGGAATCAAGAAATTCTTCCCATGATAACCGCTTGGCTGTCCTTATGGTGGAACGACATTTTATGTTGACGGTTCGGTAAATCCTGAGTTTATCTTCTTTCTCCGGATGGTCGTTGGAAAGCCTTTTAAGTGCTCTCAGGGCTTTCCGGCGTGCTTTGACAATGGAGCAAGTGTCGTCAGACCACCAGCAAAGAGCTTTCCTTCCTGGTCTGCTGCTGCTTTTGGGGATGGCTGAGGCAGCTGCCTTTGTAATAACATTGGAAAAGCTGGTTAAAGAAGCAGCTCATCTTCTAATTCGAGAATATGATTGATGTTTGACTGGTAGATTTGCCAGTCCGCACGATCGTAACACCACCTGAGGCGTCTGGTGATTGGCGGGGCCGTGACCGCTGCAGAAATCTGAATCGAATAATGATCACTACCATGCAAGTCGGCGCAAGCTTGCCATAGGAACTTGTAAGCTATGGAGCGACTTGCCATTGATAAATCTATGGACGAAGCGATACGGCCGTTTTAGAAGGTGGGTGAACCGTCATTTAAGGATACCATGTCCGAACCTTCTAGGGCGTCAAGGATAGCTGTTCCGCGTGGATCTGTCCTATCGCCACCCCAGATTTGATGGTGCGCATTGAAATCTCCAAGGAGCAGTCGGGGCTCTGGAGTAGTCCTGATTATGTTTAAGATTTTCTCTTTGATTCCAGAGAGGGAGCCGCAAGGAAGGTATCAGTTAATGATCGTTAGCCTAAAGCTACCAACTAATCGAACAGCTAAAATGGGTAAGTCACTGTCGATTTCTATAATTTCGAAAGGGACGCCGAGGGCCACGGTGTGCCGCACGTTCCTGCTTTTCTTCATTGTCCATCTGTATTTTCCGCTGAGGGAGCGGTTCATAGCGGTAGTTGACGTACGATTTCGCTCCTGCAGAGCAATAACTCAAGGGAAACTGACGTGTGTCAAAACCTCTAGATTGCTCAGATTGTGATAGAAACCGTTAATGCTCCACTAGAGGCAGAACTTGGTGGGATCGGGTAGAGTTGGTGTAGGGAACCGGGATCGGAAATCACAGTTCTCGGATGGTGAGTTTTTTGAGTGGGTTGATGAAGACGATGTATCTTTGCTGTTCTCAGAGTGATGGCTGGGTAAATTCGGAGGAGTTATAGCAGCGGAACGATTCATCGAGTCCCCACCAGAGGGATACTCCGGAGATCCTGACGACACAGGCGGGATTGCATTTGCTAGGGAAACTTCATCGAGACTATATGAAGGGAACCCGGAATAATTCTTGCTTCCTAGGTTCAAGTGCCCCGGGCACTCAAACGTTGAGGTGTCAACATCGGTGGTGGTCACCCAAAAGCAGTGGAATAGGGCGTACAGCTAATGTGATAGCGGCAGTGGTTGCGTCGGAGTTGATTTGTTCGGAGAAAAGGGGCCGGTTATCCAAAGTTACGATAAAGATGAGCGTGGCCGGGAATAGCAATGTTCATTTTTTTGGTATTCTTATTTATGATTGGATCAAGGTTCACTTCCCAGCCTTGTTCTTGAAAGCAGTCTAGATGAGATTATAAATAAAGGAATACTAACATTGCTAGTATCCAATCTACGAAGTATATCGTAACTACGGTAACGCTATATTTTCGTGCTGTAGGATAAAGAATCACTATATCTTGCTTCATTAACAAGAATTGTTACAGATGTCTCTAATTTAGCGAAGTATTTAGCGAAAGAGAGGATCGATGAAGAGAAATCGCTCATGTCAGTTAGGCCCTTATGCAGTAACAGAGTAGAAATCTTAATTTGGTCAGCCATAGTTATATATCTAGTAACTTTTCGAATATTTTTGTATGCTTAAAGTTTCATAAAGGTGTGTCTCTTGATAAATGACTAAACATCACAAATACAACATACAGTAAATTTCTAACCACGCAGCACTTTATTTATGCTACTTCACATTTATTGTTTATCAGCGTACCATCTATCACTCATTAATATTAACCACTGACTATCGATGAAAACGAACATCCTGTTGTAATTTTCTCATTCAAACGCTGACATTCGGTTGCATTGTTCCACTTTTTCTGGGGACAATTCTAAAACAGACCAACACAATTGAGGTACTCACAAAACACCGGCATCACTTCCGTATGCTCACCTGAAACAGATCAATCTTGATGCAATTCATCAAAGCAGGCGGCAGGAAGCTGCACCCTTCGCGTTCTGGGATAGGCGATACCGGGGTTGCCAGAAACTGGGGATCCTTCGAAATGATTGGATAACAGTGGTCGATGCTGCTGTTGAGCAACGGCAAGAAAGCCTTCGCATTGGCAGTCGTTGTAAGGATCGCTTTCCGGATTGCTTCGATGTTAAGCGTATTGTTCTTTTCGTTGTAACCGCCGATGGTGGTGAAGATGCATTGAGTGACGCACTGAAATCAGACATTAGGAATCATTACAGGAACATTTGATGATTTGGCTATTATTACCGATCCTTCGGTCTTCCGTACTCCTGGTGGAACTCTCGGACTGAGGGCCTTATACTTGCTGTTGCACATGTCTGCAATGGACTTTTCCATCATTCGAGGAAGAGGGCAGCATTCTGCCGCTGTCTTTTGGTTTCCTTGGTAGCATGTTTTGTTTTCAGCCGGAGGTTGGCCCAAAACCTTAAAAAAATATACAAAGTAAATTTTGTCAATCATCACTAATGGAAATACATCTTACCGAGGAAGCCAACATGAGTCCTATTATGAAAATATCCATCGTAGTTATCGCTGGTCTGCGACATTTTGTCAGTGCTTTTAAGTAAGCAATTTGCTAAATCATTCTTTTTTGTAGACGTGCGCACTCGTTGCTAAACCAATTTCGCCATGAAATAGCTGATAAGTATCAATATTAACAGCTCTAAATGAAAAATTATAAATTTTATTGCGATTCGGATTAACCAATCAGAGTTCATTCAGAATCAAAACAGGTTTAGCAGCACTCAATGGCAAACAAATTGTTAGCATTGTGTTTTTCGAGCATTGTTCTCTTTGCTTTGGTAAGAAGTTTATATCAATTCATCATTCAAACAACATGCCTTGACTAATTTTAAACCAGAGCGTAACAGATGTCCTAATGATGAACGAGAGTTTATGCCGCAATAACACGGTTCTGGCTCGAAACTGCTGTCGTCTGCCCGGAATCATCAATCAGTCAATCGTGGACGATTGCGACGATAAGTTTCCTCACCATGCGCCAGCAAAGCCTGGAGTCAAACGAGCGGAAGGATCAGTAGGCGTCTCGTAATATTGTTTTATGAGAAATGGCCTACTTAATCGTGATGTTTTTTTTTTGTCAGTGTGTCGTTGATTGCATGTACAAAACGATCGGAGCGTTCCAAAATGGCACCCTAGATTTGGATATCACCCTTCAGCACATCTCGCAGACAGTTGGTCAATATCCGAATTTCGAGCCTTTGGTGAATGAGACAGTGTCCTGGTGTTATCGAAATGTTACAGAGAATCCGGCGCTGCAGAATAGCGTTGGATGTAGCTTTATCCCGCAGGAGATGAACGATTGTGTTAAGAAAATGCTTTTCATGGTATGTATCTAACCAGCGATCGAAAAACATTTGGATTCAAAGATTTATTATCATTTGGAGTCGAGAAATGGCCGAGCGGTTAGTGTCGTCAGGCAATGAGCGCATCGTGTCATGGGGTGTGGGTTCGATTCCCGCTTCAGCCATTGAAACTTTTCGTCAGGAATGTTTCTAGGCTGTATCATTGGAGCATGCTTGTCCCGTAGTCTAGTGTTAAGTAACAGTCTGTGCAGCTAAATGGCTGAAGACGGTGTCCGTGTCTTTTTAAATGACAATACAGTAATGTCCCGATTTTGTCAGCCCCATGCTGAGTTTAGGGTTGACAAAATCAGAAAAGAGTTAAAATCGGGGAAAACAAAAAATTTCGACTGATTTCAAGTTTTATTTTAACTTAAGGACTTAGTTTTAATATAAACATTGTGTTTTTTACTTCAATTTTCTATATACCGTGATGCAAGGTAACATTGATCAGTTTCATGAATAATTATTGAAAATTTCAGATTTCAAAATTTTGGTCTTTATATGATTGTATAGACGTGACCAAGGTCATAATTGACTTTATGCACACAATATTGCCAGTATAGACGAGCTTACTCTGATTAAAATAAATATCAATTTTGAGGTTGACAAAATCGGGCTAAAAGGATGCTAAAATCGGGGGTAGACAAAATTTGGTTAAAAAAGGTGCTAATATCGGGGGTAGATAAAATCTGGGTGGTGGTGATAGACAAAATCTGGGGCTGACAAAATCGGGTCATTACTGTATCATGTGAAAATGGTGTTATGGGAAGAATGCACTTCAACAGAAAAGTAATCGCCTATCTAGATGCATGGAAATGCTTAAGAAAAGCATTTTTCTTTGATCGCAGTACGCAGTTGAAAAGAAATGTCAATTTGAATGGGGCTCACTGTAGAAAATTTCTTGACCATTTCTTTCCGCAGAATTTTTTACTTTTCTTGAGCTGAACAGCATACCTAGCTTTATGAAGTTGATAAGCTTTTGCAAGGAAACCATCAAAGCAATCCAGAAAACATATTGTATTTTGTCTTCATCTGTTTTTATGAATCTAAATTCACTTTTATAAGAGTTGATCTTGGAGTTGACTGTAAATCGATACTTTTGAACTAGATTCAATAATCTTTCGTTTGTTTTCAGAGCTGTCCGCCTTCAAACTGGACCACCAAAGTGGAATGTGACGACCTGAAAGGCAAAATTGTGGAAGGGTGTTCTTATTCCAGTTTATATTGAATATTTGATATTTTAATCTTTTAACCACCAGCACAAAACCAGTTTGAAAGAGTAATAAATTAATAAACACGATGAACATATTCGAAAACTGTATTCCGAACACATTTACAATATAATTTAAATTTACATCAGTTTTGTTTGAAAATCCCAAAAAAGAAAGCTGAAGAAATCCTTGATAAAATCCAGAAAAAATATTGAGTTATTTTTTTAAGAAAATTTTGGAAGCTTTCGTGTAGGATTTCTATAGGGAACATGTAGAAAAATCACTGGGAGGTCTTTTTGACATATCTAATGAAATTTCTCAATGAGCATTGCTGAAATCGACTTTCTGATGAGGTCTTTGAAAGAATCTAGAAAAATATTTAGAGGAATCCTGAGGGATGTTCCTGAAGTAAAGTTTAGGATTCCTAAATAGAGCTTTCTTTATGCATTTTCTGAATTCTTGGAGAAATTCCGTAGGCAGAATAAACAATTTCAAAACCAAAAAAGGAATTGTTTTAGTGTTTTCCATCCTGTAGCAATTCCTTAAAAAAAAAACATCCTTAAATCCTATAAGAATTTTTTGACGAATTCTTGGGAAAATTAGTGAACAAATTAGCAAAAAGTATTGACTTATGAAGAGAAAATTCATTGGAGACATTTTAAGACGAGGGGCCTTCCTTAGCCGTGTGGTTAGAGTCCGCGGCTTCAAAGCAAAGCCATGCTGAAGGTGACTGGGTTCGATTCCCGGTCGGTCCAGGATCTTTTCGTAATGGAAGTTTCCTTGACTTTCCTGGGCATAGAGTATAATCGTACCTGCCACACGATATACCAATGCGGAAATGGCAACTTTGGCAAAGAAAGCTATCAGTTAATAACTGTGTGAAGTGCTCATAAGAACACTAAGCTGAGAAGCAGGCTTGTAGTAGGCTATGGTGAATGATTCTATAATTAAGCAGGCTATGACTATGACAATTGACGAAACTAAGACCATTATTGAATAAACCATTGAAAAGAGTACATCGTTGTCTTAATATTCCCTACAAGTCTCTGTCCAGGTGAGAACGTTAATGCCAAGAAGAAGAAGAAGATTTTAAGACGATATTTCAAAACAATTACTTGAGGATTCCGGATTTTTTGACAAAATATGTTTTTGAATAAATTGTTAATTAAGAAGCTGCTATATGTTTATCTCTTCTACTATTTTATTACACGTTTTTTCATCTTTTTCACAATTCAGAAACTTCGTCCTAAAGGTATTCTTAAGAGAACTTATAGATACATAGAGACTATGCAAGATTTTTTGGAGTATATAGCAATCAATCATATCAAAAATAACTGCCGATAATTCCTCGAGAGAATTTTGAAGAAATTCTAAGATAACTCAGGGTCCTACGATAGCCACCAAACCTTGCGATTGAAATGATTTCTGAATTAATCTCTAAATGGAGGTTTTAAGCGTTGTAATCACGAATCTTAAAAAAAATCCAAATAAAATTTCAGAAAAGAAAAGAAATTATGAGTGTGTATTCCAGAGATTCATTCTAAGAATTACTTTAATGATACCCTCTGGAATACCTCCAAGGAGTCCTTCAGCAATCTACAGATTAAACCTTCCGTTAAATCTTTCAGATATTTCTACAGAATGTCATACCAAGATTTCTCCAGAAATTTCAGTTAGTTTTCTTTAAAAACTTTATACAGGAATTCTTCAGCTTTTTTCTCAAGAGATTTTCTACCGATTATTCTGAAGATTTTTTTTAAAATATACTCAGATATTGAAATACCATTAGAAATTCCTGAGTATATTCTGAAAAAAAAAGCTTCAGAATAATCGGTAGAAAATCTCTTGAGAAAAAAGCTGAAGAATGCCTTATAAATCTTAAGAAAATACCATGATGGAACCACCGAATAATGGTATCTTTAGAAGAATCTGTACAAAACTTTGTTGTGGAACTTTCTGGAACCGTTCATACGGTGTCATTAGAAATTCCTGGAGAATTGCTTCTTTGTAAAGAAAACTATCACAAGTTTTTGGAGAAATTCTGGTATGACATTCTGTAGAAATATCTGGAAGGTTCTACGGAAGGTTTAATGTGTAGATTCAGGAGGACTCCTTGGAGGTATCGCAGAAAGTATCTTTTTAATCGGAAAGTAGGCCTTGACTTGGCTAAAAGGTTTTTTTTCTTCGCTTGTCAATTTTTTCCAGATTTTTTTTTTCAGATTCGAATTTTCCGAAGCTTTGATTTCCGATTTTGACGAGTTGGTTTCTGGATTTTCCCAGTGTGGTTGCTTGAAGAGTTGCTGTTCAAGTTATTTGAATTCAAGTTTCCACCTTTTTTTTCCGTCCCTGGAGTTTGGCTCACTGGAAAACCTTGAGTATAATTTTATTTTATAATTTTTTCGTTTTTTTTTTACTTTCTTTTGTTCACCTCACATTTGATCTTGTTGTTATATTGATCTTTTTGTTTCCGTTATGGAAACTGATGGGGATGAGGGGGATCAAAAGAGAATTCTGTGCATTATGCCACCACTTCAATGACCAAATCTTTTCGAGTGAAGGTTTACCCTTCTAGTTTCTCTGGACCCTCTGTTGTCTATTTCAGGAAAAAAGAGAAACCTATAAATGTGTTGCTTATTTCCTCAGAGATTTATAAAAAGTATAAGTAGTTTTTGGATCACATGATAATGCGAATGCTCTTTTAGAATACAGATTATTTTTCAATTCCTATCGTGTGTACGGACCTTGTGATGCATGCGAAATAAACGGAATTATTTATGACGAGTCTTTTAACTGTGATGACATAAGAAATCATGGTTCAGGCTTATTTATGAACAAGTCCATTTCTCCGGTTAAGATTTTGGATTGTGTTCGTTTATCTAAATTATTCATTGATGGAAACAATTCAAAATATGTACATTCTAATTATATCAATATTACGTTTGCTGGATCTGTACTTCCAGATTATGTAATGGTTGATAATGTTATTTTTCACGTGCGGCTTTATTATCCAAAGCTTATGCACTGTGATCGATGCCTTCTGTTCGGTCAGACTTCTAATTTTTGTTTAAACAAGCAAAAATGTTTGAAATGTGGAGAACTTCACGATACTTCCACATGTAAAAATCAATCTGAAGTTTGTATTTATTGTAAACATAAACATAATTCTTTAAATGAATGTGTCGTTTATATTGAGAATCAGTCGAAATTTAATCAAAAAATTAAAAACAAAAACGTTATGAAATCTTCAGATAATATTGCTTCTCTTAACACTTATCAAATTTTATCAGATGATGTTAGTGATGAATGTCAGGAAAATGTTGATAATTATATTTACAAACCTCCTAGCAAAAGAAAAAGAACCACCAATAAAAAGTTCAATAACCGGAAACAAATTTTTGAACCTCAACCATCTACCTCGTTTGATTTAAATTTCCCCCCTTTGAATAACTCAGCTTCAACTAAAAACATTCCATTCCATATAGATCTGTTTTGTTTAAATGAAACATGGCTAACTCCATCAAAATTCCAAAATTTAATATAATTCGAAAAGATAGGGATTCTTCATATGGAGGAGTACTCATTGGAATTCACGATGATATTGAATTCAAATATTTAGACTTAGCATTGCATTCGCAAATTGAATACGTTGCTATTTCTATAACAAAAAAAAAATACGAGTTTTCTATTATTTGTTTTTATATCCCTCCGAATGCAAGTTTTTCTTTGTCACAAATTAAAAGTATTTTAAATGAAATTCCTCCTCGATTTTACATATTAGGTGATTTCAATGCTCATAATTTTGCTTGGGGTAGCGAAAAAACAGATGGTAGAGGTTCATTAATTATGGATATAATTGATGATTTAAACTTACATATTCTTAATGATGGATCTTTTACTAGGATTGTTGTGCCGCCAAATCATCATTCTTGTATTGATTTATCTCTTTGTTCTAATAGTTTGTTATTCAAATCTTCTTGGAAAACTATTGATGATCCTAATGGTAGCGATCATTTACCAATTTTAATTGAAATTCAAAATTCAGGTCGCGGTAATTTATTACATAATTCTCATGTTCCTGACCTTTGCCAAAATGTTAATTGAACAAAATTTTCTGATTTTGTTTCCTTTTCCTTAATTAATATAATTAATCAGGCTTCTCCTATTGAAAATTACAATAATTTTTCAAAATTACTCATTGATTGTTTGCACAAATCTCAAAATAAAAAAAATAGCGAGTCATTCCAAAAAAAGCGTCCTTGCTTCTGGTGGGATAATGAATGTTCCATAGCTCTAAAAACAAAATCTGATGCTTTTAAAAAATTTCGCAGATCAGGCCCCAGAAATCATTATTTTTTTTATTGCAAAGCTGAAGCATTGTTCATAAGACTAACTAAATCCAAGAAGAGAAATTATTGGAAAAATTTTGTTCAAAATCTAGATTAAGAAACATCTTTATCTACTTTGTGGTCAGTTGCAAGAAATTTAAGAAACTATGATTCGACTGTTTCTACTGTTTTGGAATATTCTGAGAAATGGATAGACGAGTTTGCATCTAAAATTTGTCCTGATTTTGTTCCCAAATCCATTAAGTATAAAAATAGAAGTCAAGATCATTTTCCTGAACTTTGTAGTCCACTTACATTAGCTGAATTTAATTTAGCATTGTCAATTACTAAAAATACTTCTCGAGGAATTGATAATATTAAATTTATTGTTTTGAAAAATTTACCTGATGATGGAAAGCTTCATTTACTTTCAATATATAATGATTTCTTATCTCAAAATATAATTCCCTATGAATGGCGTTTCATCAAAGTCATCAGTATTCTTAAACCTGGTAGAGATCCATCATTAGCTGATAGTAGGAGACCGATTAGTTTGTTATCATGTTTCCGCAAAATTTTAGAAAGAATGATACTGAATCGTCAAGAATTGTGGGCAGAGAACAATAACATTTTTTCATCTTCTCAATTTGGATTTAGAAGAGGTCGTGGTACTCGTGACTGTGTTTCACTTTTGGCTTCACAAATTGAATGAATTTTTTTTCATAATGGATCCTCAAAATTATCAAGATATAGTTATTTTGGACTTCCACAAGGATCTTGTTTGAGTCCATTTTTATATAACTTGTTCACCAGGGATATTTCATCAATTATTCCAAATAGGGGGGTCTGTAGCCTTGAGGTTATGCTTTCGCTTCATAAGCGGAAGGTCATGGGTTCGATTCCCAGCCCCTCCACAAAAAACCCGTCCAGCCACCAGAAGACGCCTCACGGAGGACCGTGCTTTGGGGAGCACATCCATCCTCCGTCAGTATCAGATGGCGACTGAGACAAACTGACCCTCTTCGCAGGCAGCTAGCCTCACTAATAGCAGAGCTCTCTCCTACCTGCTCGGTGTGAGAGTAAAAGAGTAGGAGAGAGTGAAACTAGATGTAAATATAGATAAGTTCAAATAGATCTGTATCGATCAAGATGCTACAGATCAACTGAGTCCGGCACAGTAGCGGCCACGAGCACGGAGTGCCTGTAGAATAAAATAAATAAAAAAAAAATATTCCAAATGGTTGTTATTTGCTTCATTTCTATTAAGGACTGTTCATTTTATAAAGTGGACACTTTGTTTATACCATATCTTTTTTATTTATTGATACAATCGTAATCGGTTTTCTGTGCATCGTTCAACTATTATTCTACAATGCTATGAAAATATAAGATCTTAGAAAATGCTTTTGATTGAAGAGCTAAATAGTTTTTTCAAAAACTCTTAAGAAAAGCTGATTGTCAAAGTTTAACATTATTTTTCGCAAAACAGAAATCCTCATTTTTATGAACAAATTGTATGTTTGTATCCTTTACTATTCTACTAAAGGTGTAGCTTTTAAAAAATGAATTATATTCCACCATTCACTGACATTAGCTAACATTAGTTATTTATCCATTTATGCCCAAATTTGCTGATATGGCATCCTTTCACTCCCAGCAAAAGAGAAAAGTAAAAAGCGTGTTCAAAACTAGTTTAAATTACTAAAGAAACTATATTAGTATAAACGTAAGCTAAATCGTAAGTTTAAACCGCAGTTTAAAGTATGAATCTTACTATTTATGGTTTTTTTACTCAAAAGGCTCATACTTTTAAAATCATGGACGCATATTTATCGGTCTACAGCAAATTGTAAACGTTTTTCTCCGAATATTTCAATTGGTAATCTCAGAATAACATATTGTGAAAATAATATTTGGAAATACTATCGATTTTTTTTTACAGCAGTGTTGCCAATTTTGATGATTGTCATTGTGCTTTGAAAAGTCTTCTAAAAATAAAGCAATTGCTTTTCTACTGTACCTTAAATGTTACGTGGGGACTAATTAAGTAACTCTATGAAGGAGTAAGTTATTTTAATATTAATATTATATTAGCACTTCCATAAGGACGTACTTTAAACCAAAAAAAAATCTTCTCATATCAGTTCCCTACAAATTTAAAATATTTTTCTCTAAAAATATCGGGGAAAAATTATTTTATTATGTCTTTAAAATTATTGCTCCAAAAATAATTTGTTTTTTTTTCATCAGGCTTCTAATTGATATCGCTTTCGAAGAACAAGCCTTTTTTGAAAATAAAAAATGTAGATTGTCGAATTTTCCAGCCAATTTTTAACAATCATTGATTTTGATAACCTCAAAAAATCGACCGTTCTAAACGTTGTTCCATATTTATGTGCAATTAAATTATTTTGGAGAATATTTTATTATTACAACATTGTACAATACTAGTCAAACGATGTACAGAAAACCGATTGAAATTTCATTGATAAATTAAAAAGATACAGCATGCACAAGGTGTCCACTTTATAAAATGAACAGTCCTTAGCGGCAAAAATAGAGAAGTCATTAAACATATTATGCAATGTGCCTTGAATAATATTGATTCATGGGCTCATGAGAATGGATTTTCATTTTCTGTTCAAAAAACTAAATATATCATATTTTCAAGAAAACATTCTAATATAACCATTGATTTGTACCTCAATGGAATTGAAATTGAACAAGTTGATGAGTATAAATATCTTGGTATATGGTTTGATTCTAAATTGACTTGGAACATTCATATCAAACAAATCCAAAAAACATGTTCGAAAAGAATTAATTTTCTTCGCACAATCACGGGTACTTGGTGGGGTGCAAATCCATCTGATTTAATAACGCTTTATAAAACTACTATCCGTTCAGTTATGGAATATGGTTGCTTTACTTTTGGAAGTGCTGCACAAACATATTTTGTTAAACTTGAAAAAATACAATTTCGTTGTTTAAGAATTTGTTTGAGACTTATGAATTCAACTCATACTCAATCAACAGAAGTTCTTACTGGTGTTGCTCCACTCAAGATTCGTTTTCAAGAACTAAATTGCAAATTTTTGATGAATTGTTTCTCAACTAATCATCCAATTATCAATATTTTGAAGTCACTATTTGAAATTAACCCGACGAGCAAAATATTGGAACCTTGTATTCATTGCTCCACTGAAAATATTGTACCAGTTTCATTGAATGGTTTTTACAATTCTAAAATTGATGTTCATTCTTATCAACCTTTGATTGACTTGTCTTTGTTTCATGAATTAAAACAATTTCCAAAACATTTACATCCTTATTCTGCCAATATCTTATTTGAGCGTAAATTTGATGGAATCACCCCTGCACAATTTTATTTTACAGATGGTTTGTTAATTCAAGACACCGCGGGTTTCGGAGTATATAATGAATTTTCGGCTCACTTTTTTAAATTGCAAGCTCCTTGTTCTATTTTCTTAGCAGAATTAATCGCTTTATACTTCGCTTGCACCTTAATAAAGGAGTGTCCACCAAATATTTACATTGTTTGTTCTGATAGCTTGAGTTGTCTTCATGCTTTGAACACCATTTCTTTCAATTTCAAAACTCGTTATATATTATTTATGTTGAAAAAACTTTTATTTGCCTTACACTCTCAGGGATTTGTCATAAAAAATATGGATCCCTTCCCATTGTAAAATTTACGTAATGAGCAGGCTGATTAATTGGCAAAACTTGGTGTTGCTCGAGGGCTAATTTATAATCGTAACATTTGTCCTTCTGAATATTATCCCAAATTAAAACAATATTCCATTAGTAAAGGGCAAATGTCTTTTTCACGACTGATATCGAATCATTATTCATGTAACAGTCATTTATATCGCATCAATATTAAGGATTCCAATTTGTGTGAGTGTGGAATCTCTTATGAAGATATTGATCATATTGTACTTCAATGTTCAAGATACGTTTTACCAAGAGAAAAATTATTTAACAATATAATTAATTTTGGTCATCCAATTCCTGTTTCAATTCGGGATATATTGGGTACAAAGCACTACCCTATACTTAAACTTTTATTTCAATTTTTAATCGATATTTCATATATTGTTTGATACTCGTTTTTTTTTGTATGTTTTTTTTTTTTATTTTCAGATATCAAGATAGCGTTTGGATGCCTAGATGATGCTTAGAACCCCCCTTCCCCTCATCACATTTTTTCAAGATATCAATGGCCACTCAAGTCTAGATTATATTACAGTTTTTGGCTCTGTTCTGGTTATTTTTTGCCGTATGAGCCTATAGTTTAAGTTATTTTTTTGTTGTTTTGTAACGTTATAAGAAAAGATAAAGAGGTTTTGTGCCTTTTTGAGAAAGATTTCGAAAGGAAATCACTCAAAGGGGCTTTTCCCTCTTTCAAAATTATCAGTCAAAATAAATAAATAAATAAATAAATAGAAAGTATCATTAAAGTAATTCTTGGAGTGAATCTCTGGAATAAACACTCATAATTTCTTTTAGTGTTTTTTGGACGTTTTCTACGAGGTACCACTGTGAGATCTGCCAAACAAATTCTTCAAGGGTAAATCTGGGCAGTGGGGTGCTCTTCTGAATTTTTCATGTGCTCTTCTGAATTCAAACCACATGGCGCAAAAGTTAAGCCAAAAATATTAGGGTTTATAAGCGAAGCGACTTGAAGGTTGAATTTGCATGTTAAAAATTATTATGTTCGGTGAAGCCCTCATAACTTGGTTATTTTTGAACCAATTTCAAAGTTCTTAGCATCAATCTTATACAAATTAAATTTATAAATAGTTTGTAGAACATCAAAATTTTCTAAATTCAAAACTAGTCTTAATTAAAGGTATTTTCAACCAATACTTTCCTCATTTTACAAAAAAGTTAAATTTGTTTGACCATTACTTTATGAATACATACTTAGAAAATAGCACCGACTCCGGTATTTTTTTACGGAAATATAAACCACTGAGCGCTCGGTAATGCTTT
Source organism: Aedes aegypti (assembly GCF_002204515.2). Classification (NCBI taxonomy): domain Eukaryota; kingdom Metazoa; phylum Arthropoda; class Insecta; order Diptera; family Culicidae; genus Aedes; species Aedes aegypti. Next base: position 4,560,958 of record NC_035108.1, read on the forward strand.
CGGTAAAGTTAAGAATTGCCGAACAATCTGTAATGTTAATCGACACAAAGCTGTCAAAAAATTACAATATATTCGTGAACTATTACCGAACGAATTGTTAAATAAATTACCGAACACATTGTTAATAACAGCAAGCAGTCGGAATAGAATGAGGTCATCATAAAAACAAGTTCATATTGATATTCAATGTAATTAATTGATTTATTTCGTACTTCTGTTGCTTTCTGTTGATGAAGGTAAGACAATAAACACCATCAACGGTCTCTGGTGAGACATTGAAGAACAATCAGCTAGAAATTGCATTGAAAACATCGACTCGTGGAAATTCTTTCTTTTGATCGAATAATGAAATAGATCGATTTTGAGTTATGAAAATTCCAAGCTTCACGATTTCTGACTTTATTTCTTGCCTTCTTACGAAGTTCAGCCCATCAACGACCCAAATGAACATCCAGCTGTTAATTTTTGCTTCAGCTGATCACATGCAGCATCCCTCGTCCATTCAGCGGTCGGGCATTGCTGAAACCATGATTAACAAACCAAATTCCAATCACATGATGTCAAAAAACAAATCACCTCAGATGACCCTCACCTGGAAGAACCTTCCCTTGATGCAGTTGACGAATCCTTCCGGCATGAAGCTGCATCCCGGACGACCCGGAGTGGATGCAACCGGAGCGACCTTGTAAGCTGCATTGTTGTGTACCAGATTTACGCATTCGTCTACCACCCCTCCAATGAGGGCAACGAAGCTCGAATTTGCACCCATGGATTGGGTCAAAGCACGCTTGGCTGCGGCTGCGTCGATCAAGTTATCCCTGAATGCGTTGAGCGTGGTCAACACGCAGTGGGCGATGCACTGAAAAAAAAAATGATATGGTTGCTTCGATTTTAGATGATCTGCAACTCATCTTACACAGCCTTCTGTTCGTTGCACACCGGGAACGGGAGGAGTCATCGGGTTCTCCGTCATGCAGCGATTCATGACGCTTTGCTCTACAAGCATCGGCATGCGGCAACAATCGTGGGCCTTCCTCTGGTTACCCTCCATACATGACGGGTCGTCCGGCCTGGGTTGAGCCACTACAGTTCCAATCCCCAGCAGAGTCACGATCAAAGTTGGCACTGCGAATGTAATCATTTTTGGTATTTACTTTCAGTAAGAGCGGCGTGGTCACAACGCGTATTGATCGTTTCGCTTGCTTTTATATCCAGAAAAGTTAAAACGCTCTTGTAAACATTAAATTATCACATTATTGCATCAATTCTATTGATATGATTACAATAAGAAAAAAAAAGGTTAAACTGCCAAACTAAAGAATTTAACTTGGTAAATATGTTGATTTCATGTGCGGTGGACCTTCAATACTTTAATGGCCTGAGCGATGGAGTACATATATCAGTTTTTTTGCCAAAAAGTATAAAGTACTCAGTTGTAACCTGTAAAAACTGTCGAAAACAATATGAATTGTTCACTCAGCAGCATGAAAAAAAAACATAATACAAAATGATATGGTCGGAGATCAATCTGGAGTCGATAACCACACACCACCACTCCGTATCAGTAGTGCATTCGATCAATTTGTCTTGCGTGACGATCTAGAAAACGTACGTGGATCTCAGTAGATAATTTTTTATTTTTTTTTCTCGGAATAGGGAAAAACCGATGGGCTTCAAATCATTTGGTGTCATTTGCGCGATATCTGCAAATTATTCTCCGAGTGCTCGTGTAAAAGACATAGAAACGCATTAACCTTAGTTAGCTACTGGGGTCATTATGACCCAAAATCGGATTTCAACCTGCAATATCTCTGTTGTTATCAAACGGATCTTTCTGAAATTTCCTGACTTTTAATATTTTGTGGAAACGAAGCGCAAGACCAAAAAATTTTTTTCTTAAGGTGATTCTAAGATGGCGCCACAAAAAAACAACTTAATAAGATACTGGTGTCATTATGACCCAGAAATGTATACCCCTATAAATCAGCGAAATATCAACCGAATAATGAACTTTATGCCGCATTCGAAAGATATACTCCTCAAGATTCTGATCACTACCTGGAATACCGGTTCCGGTTCCAGTGGCCACCGAGAATCGGCTACGAAGGGGACCATGTTGGCCACGTGGAATTTCAGTACACCCAGTCCAGAAATCTGCAGTCATCACCAAATTGTATGAGATGCAGGCCATATAGGAACGTACTGCCTTCAGCAAACTTGCTTCAGGGACCAAGAACTTCCAAATGGGATACAATTTAGTTCAGAACTCGACCACCGCGTGGCGCTAGCGTCGATAGGAACTTCCGGTATGGGCTAATTATGCGATAACTTGAGATTGGGAGCATATAGGAGAATTCTGTCTTCGGCAAAGTTGCTCAGGAGGATAAAGACTGCCACATGAGATACAATTTAGTTCAGAACTCGACCACTGCATGGCGCTAGCGTCAATATGATCTTCCGGTAGGAGCTAATTATGCGAAAACTCGAGATTGGGAGCACATAGAAGAATTCTGTCTTCGGCAAAGTTGCTCAGGAGGATAAGGACTTCCACATAGGATGCAATTTAGTTCAGAACTCGATCACCGCGTGGCGCTAGCGTCAATATGAACTTCCGGTAGGGGCTAATTATGCGATAACTCGAGATTACGAGCACATAGAAGGTTGATGTCTTCGGCAAAGTTGCTCAGGAGGATAAGGACTTCCACATAGGATACAATTTAGTTCAGAACTCGACCACCGCGTGGCGCTAGCGTCAATATGAACTTCCGGTAGGGGCTAATTATGCGATAACTCGAGATTGGGAGCATATAGGAGAATTCTGTCTTCGGCAAAGTTGCTCAGGAGGATAAAGACTGCCACATGAGATACAATTTAGTTCAGAACTCGACCACTGCATGGCGCTAGCGTCAATATGATCTTCCGGTAGGGGCTAATTATGCGAAAACTCGAGATTGGGAGCACATAGAAGAATTCTGTCTTCGGCAAAGTTGCTCAGGAGGATAAGGACTTCCACATAGGATGCAATTTAGTTCAGAACTCGATCACCGCGTGGCGCTAGCGTCAATATGAACTTCCGGTAGGGGCTAATTATGCGATAACTCGAGATTACGAGCACATAGAAGGTTGATGTCTTCGGCAAAGTTGCTCAGGAGGATAAGGACTTCCACATAGGATACAATTTAGTTCAGAACTCGACCACCGCGTGGCGCTAGCGTCAATATGAACTTCCGGTAGGGGCTAATTATGCGATAACTCGAGATTACGAGCACATAGAAGGTTGATGTCTTCGGCAAAGTTGCTCAGGAGGATAAGGACTTCCACATAGGATACAATTTAGTTCAGAACTCGATCACCGCGTGGCGCTAGCGTCGATAGGAACTTCCGGTATGGGCTAATTATGCGATAACTTGAGATTGGGAGCATATAGGAGAATTCTGTCTTCGGCAAAGTTGCTCAGGAAGATAAAGACTGCCACATGAGATACAATTTAGTTCAGAACTCGACCACTGCATGGCGCTAGCGTCAATATGATCTTCCGGTAGGGGCTAATTATGCGAAAACTCGAGATTGGGAGCACATAGAAGAATTCTGTCTTCGGCAAAGTTGCTCAGGAGGATAAGGACTTCCACATAGGATACAATTTAGTTCAGAACTCGACCACCGCGTGGCGCTAGCGTCAATATGAACTTCCGGTAGGGGCTAATTATGCGATAACTCGAGATTGGGAGCATATAGGAGAATTCTGTCTTCGGCAAAGTTGCTCAGGAGGATAAAGACTGCCACATGAGATACAATTTAGTTCAGAACTCGACCACTGCATGGCGCTAGCGTCAATATGATCTTCCGGTAGGAGCTAATTATGCGAAAACTCGAGATTGGGAGCACATAGAAGAATTCTGTCTTCGGCAAAGTTGCTCAGGAGGATAAGGACTTCCACATAGGATGCAATTTAGTTCAGAACTCGATCACCGCGTGGCGCTAGCGTCAATATGAACTTCCGGTAGGGGCTAATTATGCGATAACTCGAGATTACGAGCACATAGAAGGTTGATGTCTTCGGCAAAGTTGCTCAGGAGGATAAGGACTTCCACATAGGATACAATTTAGTTCAGAACTCGACCACCGCGTGGCGCTAGCGTCAATATGAACTTCCGGTAGGGGCTAATTATGCGATAACTCGAGATTGGGAGCATATAGGAGAATTCTGTCTTCGGCAAAGTTGCTCAGGAGGATAAAGACTGCCACATGAGATACAATTTAGTTCAGAACTCGACCACTGCATGGCGCTAGCGTCAATATGATCTTCCGGTAGGGGCTAATTATGCGAAAACTCGAGATTGGGAGCACATAGAAGAATTCTGTCTTCGGCAAAGTTGCTCAGGAGGATAAGGACTTCCACATAGGATGCAATTTAGTTCAGAACTCGATCACCGCGTGGCGCTAGCGTCAATATGAACTTCCGGTAGGGGCTAATTATGCGATAACTCGAGATTACGAGCACATAGAAGGTTGATGTCTTCGGCAAAGTTGCTCAGGAGGATAAGGACTTCCACATAGGATACAATTTAGTTCAGAACTCGACCACCGCGTGGCGCTAGCGTCAATATGAACTTCCGGTAGGGGCTAATTATGCGATAACTCGAGATTACGAGCACATAGAAGGTTGATGTCTTCGGCAAAGTTGCTCAGGAGGATAAGGACTTCCACATAGGATACAATTTAGTTCAGAACTCGATCACCGCGTGGCGCTAGCGTCGATAGGAACTTCCGGTATGGGCTAATTATGCGATAACTTGAGATTGGGAGCATATAGGAGAATTCTGTCTTCGGCAAAGTTGCTCAGGAAGATAAAGACTGCCACATGAGATACAATTTAGTTCAGAACTCGACCACTGCATGGCGCTAGCGTCGATATGAACTTCCGGTAGGGGCTAATTATGCGATAACTCGAGATTACGAGCACATAGAAGGTTGATGTCTTCGGCAAAGTTGCTCAGGAGGATAAGGACTTCCACATAGGATACAATTTAGTTCATAACTCGACCACCGCGTGGCGCTAGCGTCAATATGAACTTCCGGTAGGGGCTAATTATGCGATAACTCGAGATTACGAGCACATGTCTTCGGCAAAGTTGCTCAGAGGATATGGACTTCCACATAGGATACACTTAGTTCAGAACTCCACCACCGCGTGGCGCTGGCGTCGGTTTGGACTTTCGGTAGGGGCTAATTATGCGATAATTCAAGATTGTGAGCATATAGAAGGATGATGTGTTCGGCAAAATTTCTCAGGAGGATAAGTTTCATGATAAGTCACATGAGTTACAATTTAGCTCGGAATTTGACCACCGCAGTGTGCTGGCGTTTTATGAACTTACAATTGTAGCTAGTTAGGCACACTCCGAAAAATCATGTGATTTTACGTCTTTTGGATGCACATAAAAGAAGCGAGCCAAATGACGTGAATTTATGTCACATTTCAAATACCATAGCTTCTGATTCGGGAAATGCCGATCATAGTGCCATCGTTTCTGTGTCCATTAATGTGTAAAATTACATTTTTCGTTCAATACATCTTCAAGGACCCATTTTTGTGTCGTTTTATCATTCACATCATGTGTCATTCAGTCATACTATGAATTACGTCCACAGTAATTTACAGTCATCTCTCCCTTACTCGATATTGAAGGAACCATCGAGTTAGGGAGGTATCGAGTTACAGAACACAAAACCAATGCAACTGCGATCCAAGGGACTATCGAGTTAGCCATGAAAACCAACTTTTAATATGGTTCTCTAACTCGATATCGAGATACGGAATATCGAGTAAGGGAGAGATAACTGTACATTATTTTTAAGAGTGTGCGATATTTAGAAATTGCATACACATAGAAGGATGCTCGTTTTTCAGACAATTTTCAGACTTCATGTAGATCGACTTACCATGCATTTTTCAGGAAGAAATATTTTACCAAGTACGAACATTTTAGTGTTCTAATATTTAACAAAAGCGAGATTTTCTAAACCCTCCTAGAGGAACTTAATTACTGGAAAAATATCAAGAGAAAATCATGAAAGTATCACAAAAAGCGGGACTAATTAACTACATCCAACGAAATCTCTGATTGAAAGAATTAGCAATAGTTGCAAACTATTTCTTGCAAAAGTGAAGAAACGATTTCTGGAGAAATTGTGGAAGGAATTGGTGAGAAACCCCAAAAAGACCTAAACAGTAATTTATGGAGTAATTTTAAAATCATTGGAAAGATAAATAGATTGATAAACTTACGCCTTGTGGAGTATTAGGGGCGTCTCTCCTAGGAGATAATTTATAAGGATGTCCTCGAAAAATATTCTGGGGCGTATCCCTAGAAGAAGTTAAAGATAGAATTCCGAAAGAAACTATTGAGCACATTTCATAGGAAACTTCTTACCTGTTCTTACCTTTACTTAAAAAAGTGCACGTCGTAAACTTTAATTTGAACGTGATCCTCTGCGTGAGTGGTGATTATCTTATCACCTACACTATTCTTTGCAAGTTAGAAGTAAGTAGATTTGCTAGCATGACTTGAAGTATAAAGATGTGAATGTTTTCGGATAGTGATAATCATCAATGTTATTACAGGTCGGACTCGATTAACCGGAATTTTAGACTCGATTATCCGGAGTTTGTTTTTGATATTCTTGTTTTCAGTTTTTATGCATAAATTTGAGTTAATTTAGTATTGAAATTTGAAAAATGATTTTTTTGTGTATACTAGTCAATTTTTTTTCTTCTCAGCCCCAATGTTCTTAGAAATAATTTCTGGCTACGCCACTGCATCATAGAAATTAAACAACGAAAAACGATAATATTTAAGTTATTTTATCACAAATTTAAATTTTTCTTTTAGCGATTCAATTATCCGGAGGATAAAATAAAAATCGATACTCCGGATAATCGAGTCCGACCTATATGGAGATAAATACAAATTTATAGTAAAATGAAAAGGTGCGTGAATTTGATTAAACGTAAAATTTAGTGCTGAAGTAGTTGATTTGTTTCAGAATCAATTATTTTTGCGTAAGTAATATTAATTAACAGGATAGTAATGTCAACATAAAAAAATCTTCTCCGTTAACTTCTGGACATTTCTTTAGCATCAGCTTCTGCAGAAATTTCAACAAATATTGCGTGAAAAATTTGTATTATAGCAATATTACCATGAAGAACTTAGAGAAATTTCATCACATTATCTTGAAAGAAGATTCGTAAAAAAATTAAGCATTTCGCAAACACCAATGAAAAATCCCAAAAATCCAATTTTCTCGTTAAATTTCATAATAAATTGTTAGAAGAATCAAATTAAACTCATGTAGAACTTCAACGAGACTTTCAGTAGACTTCTAGAGCAATTCCAAGAATGACCGTGGAGGAATTCATACATTAACTTGAACGAATATTGCAATCATCTTTTGGACTAATACTAGAAAGAGCAGCTGGAGGATTTCCAGAAATGGCTTCAATGAGACGAGTGAAGTGTTTAAAAAAAATCCTCTTGAGAAAATTCAAAATTATCCTTTAGAAAAAAATCAGACTTTATTTCGTCAAATCGAAAAATAATAACTTGAGAAATACCGAAAACAATTTAAAATCAGATCGAAGAAGAACTCAATAAAAAATACCCGTGAGGGAATTACAAAAACTCTGAAGAATTCACTCCAGAAAGAAATTTTTAAAATTCCAGAAGGTACTCTTTTGAGGGAGTTTATAGATTTATATGATTTCTCCGGGAATTAATCCATCCTCAGGGAACTTTTCAGAGATTACTTCAAGGACTTCTCCAGCGATTATTCCAAAGATTCTTCAAGCTATCTCTCCTGACATTCCTCCAATAAAAATTACAGATTCCCCTAAGGATTCCTCCAAGAAGATTACTCAAGATATTTCTCCAGACATTCCGCAGGTAGTCCTCTCAAGATTCCTCAAGGAACTAGTCCTTAAATTTCCTCCAAAATTCTGTAACGAATTATTCCAGAGATTCCACCATTCAATTGGGGATTTTACAAGAAATCATTTTATGAGTTCCTATAGGGATCGCTGGAGAAATTCTTGCAGGAGCCTAAGATGGGATTCTCGAGGAAAACTCTGGAGGAATTCCTTACAAAAATCTCCGGAACATCAAATATGCTTTTCAGTTACGCAGTCTTTATTTTTTTCAACGTTCTATTTATAATAAAGACTGCGTAGACGAAACTCATATTTCATTTATATAAACAGTCAAATCTCTACCAGTTCATTCCATAAACGATATCTACAGTAAACTGTAAAGATTTGCATAGAGAAATCCCTGGAGGAGTCTTTGGATAAACTCCTGTAAGAATCCATGAAGGATTCTCTAAGTCAATTACTGAAGGACTCCTGGAGACATCTCTGGACGAACCACTGGAGAATCCTTGGAGGTATCCCAGGAAGAATCGTTGTAGAGATTTTGCTGGAGGAATCGCTAGAGAAATCCCTGGAAAATCCCCTGTAGATTTTTTTCTGGAAAAATCCCTGGAAGAATCCTTATAAAAATATTTAAATGGAAAAATATTCTGGAAAAATCTAAGGAGAAATATATGAAGGAATCCATGAAGAGATTTAAAAAAAAATGTAGAGATTTTACTGGAGAATTATATGTAGAGATTTTCTTAATGAAATCCATGGAGAAATTTTTAGCATAAGTTCTGATAATAAGTCAGCAGGAATTTATTGGAGAATCTCTGGAGAAATTTCAATTTCAGTCTTGGGGGAATTCATGGAGTATTATTGGACCCAGAACGAATCCCTGAAGAAATTTTTGGGGAATCCTGGAAGATTATCTTGGGAAATCCTTGAGGCAATTCATGTAATTTCCTTGAAAAATTTGTGAGTTTTAGAACGCCTGCAGAAATTCCTTGTGAAATCCTTGTAGAATTTCCTCGTAGAATCATCCCTAACTGTAACTGCAGAGATGTACGAGCATTCCTAAGTAACATGGCGCATACTGGAACATACTGAGAGGTATTGTTTTGCTGGACAACTATTCCATTGCAAAAACTCAGTTTTCAGATTTACAAGAGATATCAATGACCTCTTGGCAAGGATATCTCGCAGTTATTAACACTTAAAATGCTTATATAATATATTATAGAGCAGCCTTTCATCCAGTACGAAGGCTATACCAGAAAGAAAAAGAAGAAGATTACCTCTCTGAATTAATACAAAAATGAATGAATCCAATCAAGAAAACAAAAAAATATGATCTTTGTTTTATGTTTGTTTAGACGTTAAACAGTCTTTCATGATGTTACAGAGAACGTTAAGGTGACAGTTTGGAATCAACTTCTGAGATTGCACTCAAACTTCAAAGGCACAAATCTCGCATCCAACCACAGTGCACTTTTTATTTTGGCTTTGTGCACATGCAGAAAGCTTAAAATAAAAAGATCAGAACCGTTTGCCAACTATTTCTCCAGTTTAGTGCCTTTGAAAACGTGAGTAGGGGCACAAGTCGGCCATCTTTGGATTCCGAGATGTTTCACCTTGAGTGAGAGATACTCTCATTTTTCTCTGAATTCAATCCTTAGCCATGAAAGTTCATGCAACTATATTCAGTCATGTTTGAGTTCTGCTACTGTCTTAAATTGAGCGATAGTTTTTTTAATACCAGATTACTAACAAGAAAACTCACTCGGTTATATTTTAGCATATATTTAATTCAATTAGAATAAAAGGTTATTAAAGAATTCTTTTCAGTGTTAGCCGTAACCAGCGGATGGTTAAAGACTCGGAACTTGTCAGTACCGAGACTTCACTTGAAACCTGGATAACAATCATGAGTGGGAGCGAGGACTTATTTAGCTGATTACTTATATAGATCAAAGCCATGAAGGTAAAAAAATTCAAAGGAGCCAATAACTGGGTGATATGTTTTGCCCGACCTGTGTAAATTGAAACCCAAGATATCATTGGTGTACTCATTATTTTGGGTTTTGTGCAACGTAAGAACTATATCACAATCACACGACGCGACGCGAGACAGGACACAACACTTATGGTTCTTACAAACGTTAAAAGGACATATAAATTACCTTTTTTTAACGACCGGTTTCGGGCTTGATGCTGCCCATCATCAGGACGATGTCCAACTGATTGAAGGAAAACGCACATATACAGCTTCATACTTGGCTAAGTACACGTCGAAAGTTGGGGGATAAAATCATTTGATTTTTCGTCTGATCAGGTAAAATAGGGGTGATGTTATTGGGGCTTCATCTTCGTTCATTAATGGTTGCTCAGCAGTAGCGATGTACATCGATTCCCGAGCGTTTAAATGCGAAGTCTTCCTCACAGGTTTCAAGAGCTTCGCATTATCCCAGTCGACGGAATGATTGAGTTCCACTGTATGTACTGCAACGCTTGACTCATTTGTTCTGCCGTTTTCAGTGGCATTCTTATGTTCTCTCAAACGTGTTTTGAATTTTCGGCGAGTTTGGCCGATGTATACCGCAGGACAGCTTTTGCACGGAATTTGGTAAATACCCGACAAATCTTCCTTCGGTACTTTGTCCTTCAAGCAACAAAGACGGTCTTTAAGAGTGTTGGTACTCTTGTACACTGTCTGGAAGCCATGTTGCTTAAGGGTGTTCTTAATCCCATTGGTCACCTTCGGGTAGAAGGGTAAACTAATCCTTCGGATATTCTCTCTCTCTGCTTCAAAAGTAGTCGCGGCTCGCCTATGTTTCTTCCTCTCATGCTTGCGTAGGATTTTATTCACAAACACCTTGTCGTAACCATTCAACTCAGCAGATTCATGAATTCTATTCTTCTCTTCTTCAAACTCTTTCTTTTCCATTGGGATGTTGTACAGTCGGTGTACCATCGAATGGAACGCTGCTTGTTTTTGGGATCCATGGTGATTGGAATCCGACGTGATGTAGCGGTCTGTTGATACCGGTTTGCGATAAATGCCAAACTTCACCTTATTGTCCTCTTTTCTGGATATCAACAAGTCGAGGAACGGGAGCTTACCATCCACCTCTTTCTCAACAGTGAATTTAATCGAATCGTGACGAGAATTGAGTAGATCGAGTGTTTGGGATAAGTACCGTGTTTTTACTACAGCAAAAATGTCATCAACATAACGACGCCACACCCGAGGGAAGAGCTTTTCTTTTTCTAACTCAAATTCAAGATCGCTCATAAAAACTTCAGCTAACAGAGGGGAAAGTTTACTGCCCATGCTGAGCCCGTAGGTTTGTTTGTAGAACTTACCCCTAAAAGTGAAGTAGTTTTGCTTCATGCATACATGTCTTTGTTGCTTGAAGGACAAAGTACCGAAGGAAGATTTGTCGGGTATTTACCAAATTCCGTGCAAAAGCTGTCCTGCGGTATACATCGGCCAAACTCGCCGAAAATTCAAAACACGTTTGAGAGAAAATAAGAATGCCACTGAAAACGGCAGAACAAATGAGTCAAGCGTTGCAGTACATACAGTGGAACTCAATCATTCCGTCGACTGGGATAATGCGAAGCTCTTGAAACCTGTGAGGAAGACTTCGCATTTAAACGCTTGGGAATCGATGTACATCGCTACTGCTGAGCAACCATTAATGAACGAAGATGAAGCCCCAATAACATCACCCCTATTTTACCTGACCAGACGAAAAATCAAATGATTTTATCCCCCAACTTTCGACGTGTACTTAGCCAAGTATGAAGCTGTATATGTGCGTTTTCCTTCAATCAGTTGGACATCGTCCTGATGATGGGCAGCATCAAGCCCGAAACCGGTCGTTAAAAAAGGTAATTTATATGTCCTTTTAACGTTTGTAAGAACCATAAGTGTTGTGTCCTGTCTCGCGTCGCGTCGTGTGATTATCATTGGTGTACTAAAGAAATTCCATGAAGAATCCTTGAAGGAGTATCTTAAAAGAACCTTGGTAAAATATGCGCAGGAGTTCTTGGAGGAATTTCTGGAGAAATCTCATATTCTTGAAGGAATCCGTGATCCGTGATCTCATATTCTTGAAGGAATAGAGAGAGAAAGGCAGGACTCATATAGTAGTGCTAAATTTCGGCTGTGATTTTGAGTAATAGGGTAGCTGTACCAGTTATGGCCATAGTGGTTCCCTATTTCGCCATACGTGATATCTTGAATGTCTTCACATTTTGAAAAATCTTTTATGTTTTAGCAGTAAAATAAAGGATAAATCTTGATGTTAAAACATTCAAAAATATTAAAAATGTAAAAGTTATCCAAATTTTGCATATGACCAAATAGGGCACCACTATGGCCATAACTGGTACACTTTCCCTATATTTCAACGTTTTCGATCATTATAAATCGTAAGACATATCTCAGGTCATCCAGTTTGCTACACGGAATACTATTTTCCTGAAGATAATTTGGTAGATGAACCGGTTTACAAGTGAAATGCGATAAATCAATTTCGTGAAACTATAAAGAACAATCGCAAATATAGCCATCATTTGTGTCGAAAGTGATCTAAGGCCTCTATAGCGTGGGTTCCCACTGGAACTGAATAACTTCGGACACAAACACTATCTATTTCTTTTGCCGCTCGTGGTCGGTTGCTGCTGTGCTGTGGCTGTTGGTGCTGTGTTGGTGAACGTGTGCTGTTGCTGGTGTAGTACTCTCATCTCATCTAATCAAATCCAATTCTCATCTCATCTCGTCGCTGGTTCGATGATAAAAACAGTAATAACGAAACGCAACGAACGCAACAAACCAAAGCGACAACTTAGTGATTCTCCGAATGGAGCAGTTGCAACGGGCTCAACAGCTAAGCAACACTGTGGTGATCAGGGTTGCCACATTAAAATCTGTATTTTTTCCTTGGAATATCTGTATTTCTGTATCCTGGAGAAAAATATCTGTATTTTAAATCTGTATACTTGAAAATTGATTACATCATGTGATCTAACAAGAAATTCAAGAAAATACTAATCAATTATAACTCAAATGCTAAATAGTCTCTACAGGTCAGAAGTCAGCTTGAATTTTAAGGATTTCAAAAATATTTATTTTCATTTTTGGTCACAAATCTGTATAAATCTGCATATTTTTTGCAAAATTCTGTATACAGAATCTGTATATCTGTATTTTTGCAAAATATCTGTAATCTGTATATACAGATTCTTGGTCATAAAATATTCGCGAAAATCTGTAAAATACAGATAAATCTGTATATGTGGCAACCCTGGTGGTGATCCAGACTCCCTTGGCGGGGAAACAGATTCAGATGTGGAAGAAGAGTTATCTTTAAAAGATCTCTACAGACTTATCAAGCGGGAGATAGCAAAGGCTAATGATGACATGAAAACACGTCTAAACGGAATGGCTAGTGAAATTAATGATTCTGTTTCACAACTGAAAGCAGATGTGGAATCCATAAAGTTATCGCAAGAATTTCTCTCTGGAGAGTTTGATCGCTTGAATCGTTTGATCTACTAATCTGCAACGTAATCAGGACTACCGATGAGAAGCTGGAGGATGTTTTCAATAACATTTTGACTCAACTAAATGTGCAATGTAGGCCGGAGGATGTACAGGGAATAGCAAGATTATCATCATCTAACAAAGGTGGATTGCAACCCATTCTGGTGCGTTTTTCTAATTCAGGAATTAAGGAGAGAATCATTAGGGCTGCTCGCGATAATCCGATCTCCTGTGATACGATTGGCCTAGGGGTCAAACAGCGCATTTACTTTAATTACCGTTTAACAAATGCAAATCGGTTTTTTCTGAATGAAGCTCGAAAATTCAAGCGAATCCACAATTTTAAATTTGTTTGGTACTCCAATGGAGAAATATTTCTACGCAAGGATGTAACTTCCAAAGCCATCCGTGTGAGCGATGTAAGTGTTTTATCGTCTATAGTGTAAGTTTTTCTGGATGTTGGCAAAGGGCAATTTTTTTTTTATTGATCGATATTATTAATTGATGGATTGTGAATCAGAGCTTATTAATGAATTGAATATTGAATTTTCCATAGAGGAGATAAAACTACAAAATAATAATCTCAACATTTTATATCTAAATACCAGAAGTTGTCGAAATAAAGATGAAGATTTATGCCTTCTAATCAATGAGTTTGTTAGTTGTATTCACGTTGTAGTATTTTCTGAAACATGGTTGTACAAAAATGAAATTTTCAAACTTCCGGGATACGATGAATATCATAGTTGTAGAGATGGTAGAGGAGGTGGAGTTTCTATATTTATCTTATCAGCCCTGAGAAGCCAATTAGTGTTGGAAATCAGTTCAAATGAGAGTAACTTTCTAATTGTTGAAATAATTGATCATAACATTAAAATAATGGGGGTTTACAACCCTGGACAGTTAGTGCCGATATTTTTGGATCAACTCGAACAAAAGAATGATTATATGTGGTGACTTCAATATAAACCTGTTAGATATATGTAATGAATTTGTTCTCCAATATCATAATAAAATACAGTCATTAGGATATATTATACTAAACAAAGTAGATGCTCTTTTCGCAACACGAATTTCTAATACAATTTCCACTGTAATTGATCATGTTATCACTGACATTTTTGAATACGAGCTACATTTGCACATGAGAGATACCGAAAGGCTTATATCCGATCACAGAACGATTGTTCTATCAATAAATGTATCAAATCTACAAAAAGGTGATTTGTTGCAAAAACATACAATTATAAACTATGATAATGTATTTAGATCAGTCTCACAATCTACCTTTGAAGACTGTCATTGTTTTAGTGACATATCAGAAAAACTCAAGGTTATTATAACCAACAACAGATCTGAAATATCATCTAAGAAGAAGGAGAAGGTTATTTTAAAACCCTACATAAACAATGAATTATTAGCTGAAATAAGACATAAAAATAGATTATACAAAGAGTACAAAACCGCCGGAACAAATACTTTGAGAGAAGAATTACATCGTGTATATGTGAGAAAACGAAATGGCTTAAAAAACAAGATTAAATTAGCAAAAGAACATTACTATGGGCGTAAGATAAACCAAAATTCAAATGATTATAGGAAAACATGGAGTATACTAAGGGAAATAATTTTTCAAAAAAGCTGTACCAAGTCAAATTTGCAAACACTATCTTTCAAAGAAAATAACAAACTTATTACTACAAACGCCATGGTAGCTAATTGCTTCAATGAATATTTTATCAATATCGGCTCAAATGTTCACGTAAGCAGTATAGAGAGTACTGAAAACAATTTCTTAGTCTATCTGAACCCAAGACCGGAGATGCATTTTAATTTTGTGTTGGTAGATTCTGAAAAAGTAACTGCTGTGATAAAATCGTTAAATAGTAGAGCTGCTGTCGGTTTAGACAATATTTCTGTAAAATTTTTACAGAAATGCAATTCTCTTGTCAATGAAAAAATTACTGAAGCAGTAAATAATATGATTCAGAACTCACAATTTGAAGACTGTTTGAAAATTGCAAAAATAATTCCACTTTATAAATCTGGGGATAAATTTATGAAATCAAACTATAGGCCTGTTTCAATTCTACCAGCTCTTTCAAAAATACCGGAATCTATTATAAATGAACAAATGAAAAATTATCTTTTACAAAATAATCTCTTGGATAACAATCAATTTGGTTTTCTACCAAAGAAAAGCACCGAATCGGCTTCATTAGAGTTATTGAATTTTGTGGTGAAAGGGTTAGATGGAGGTGATTTTGTTGGATGCATTTTTATAGACTTACGTAAAGCTTTCGATTGTATTTCACACGATATATTATTAGCTAAACTAGACTTCTATGGTTTCGCACCATCAGCAATACGTTTGCTTAAGCCTTACCTCTCAAACAGAAATCAGCAATGTTATGCTAATGGAGTGCTTAGTGATTCTTTGCTAATCAAATCTGGCGTGCCTCAAGGTTCGATTGTGGGTCCAATTTTGTTCAATTTGTTTGTGAATGACTTATTCAACTTGCCACTAGAAGGAGAATTACAATGCTATGCAGATGATGCTGTTTGCAAATACAAAGCTAAGGATATAACAACACTACAAAGGATGATGCAACATGATCTTGACCTATTCCTTCGTTGGTTTTCAGCTAATAAAATGCAAATAAACATAAAAAAATCAAACTTCATTATATTTTCACTTAAAAATGCAAGCCCTCAATTTGAATTAACCATAAATAATGAATGTCTAGATCAAGTTTCAGAGGTTGACTATTTAGGCCTAGCAATAGATGAAAGTTTGGATTGGAAGAGACATATTAATCAAGTAAAAAACAAAATTATTCCTATAATATTTGCTCTTAAAAAAAACAGAAACTGTTTGAACATTCGAAGCTGTTGGCAACTATATAACTCATTCATACTTCCACATTTAAATTATATGAACACAATTTGGGGATCTTCCGCAATAACTCATTTGAATGTCCTGAACGTTTTGCAAAAAAGAGCTATCAAATATATTCGTCAGCTTCCATTATTTTCACCAACAGCTAACCTGTATACACCTGAAATCATGCCGTTGAAATTGTTGCATAAATATAATTGTTTGTTGCTCGTTTATAAATTTAAACATAATTTAGCTGAATCTAACATACGTTTAATAGAATTTCAAGACGTACACACTCATAACACAAGAGCAAGAGGAAATTTTTTCGTCTCTAGGCCAAGAACTGAGCTTGCACTTCGGCACTTCTTCTACACCGGTTTGACACAATTCAACGCACTTCCAAATTATTTAAAAATACAACAAAACATATCAGTTTATAAAAATCAGTTGAAAAAATACCTGTTTGATAACTTTCTTTGAATAACTGAATTATATTGTCACTTGAAGTTTTAGTTTTAAGATTTGTATATAGTATTTAAGATAAACTGCTTGATCACTTGTTGTTTTCTCTAGCTAGTGGCTGGCCACAGTTAAGTATTGTAACTTCTACAGCTGCATTCGTTAAATAAAGCAAAAAAAAAGAAAAAGAATTGATCAAAAACCACGGGTAAAATTTTTGATGGAAGTCTTGCAAGAATCCATGAAGGAATCACTGAAGAAATACTTGGAGGATGTAGGTTGCAATCCCAGTTATGCAGGTAGAATCCTTGGAGGAAACTTAGAGGAATCCCAAAAGGAAGTCCATAAGGTGGTCTTGGAGGTATCTTTAACAAAATCCCAAAGTTATTCCATCAAGATCACAAAAGCATTGTTATGAGAATTCCCTTAGAGGTTCCCCCAGAGATTTTTTTGTGGAAATTCGTTCGCCAAGTATCAAACCCTTCTTCCAATCACCAGAAAATTCAACCACAAGCTTTTCCAAGTACATTTTTTAAATTTTAAAGATATTCCTCATGAAATTGCTTCAAATTATTCAAATAGTATTCTACCGGTTTGGAAATACGTAAACAAATTTTTAATATTCCACGAAGCTTAGCAGGAATATTTTCATCTAAAATTAAACAACAAATTTTTCTATCGATTCTTCCAGGATTCACCATAAAGATTCCTGCTGTTTTGTTTTCAAAGTTCCACTTCTATGTCAAGTAGCAATACTCCATAAAGGTTTTTCGTAGCTTTTCTAGACTATCATCCTCTTAAGGTCATTATGTCTATGTCACTCCTGATTTGCAATTTAATCAATCAATTGGATAACATTCATTTCTGTAGATTTTACTGTATCTCATCAAGTTAATCCTTTAGTACAACAATTCTCAAAAATATAACATAACATGTTAAGAATTGGATGAGTTTTGAATCTAGCAAAACATCATGGCGACACA
The DNA here is from genome assembly GCF_002204515.2 of Aedes aegypti. Taxonomy (NCBI): domain Eukaryota; kingdom Metazoa; phylum Arthropoda; class Insecta; order Diptera; family Culicidae; genus Aedes; species Aedes aegypti. The sequence goes on from NC_035108.1 coordinate 4,578,747, forward strand.
CAAGCATTGAGGCAGTATTCTCTGAAATGCCGTAAAAAACTATAAAAATAAAAACATTCGTTTATTCATTTCATCCATCATCATGGACATTTATATTTTTGTGATTTAATGGCCGGCCGAGAGAAGATTGCTTTATCAGTTTTGATTATTGATCGATTCTTATCTGAGCTTTTATATTTGATTATGAGAAAAAAAAACAAACAAGAATTCCCTAAATGAAATTTACTCGCCTGCTTGGTAACAAATCGCAATTTACTGATGAAATTCATGCAGAAACTCCCCATTATTTTTTGAACACATACTCGAAAATATTTTAGAAGTTTATTCCGAATTTATTAGAAATACTTCAGATGTACTTCCTAAATTTTTTGTGGAATGTATCTACTGTTCGAAAAAGTTTCTAAATACCTCTACACAAAATCATCCATAAATGCTGGGAATTCTTAAAATGATGTCTCTCAAAATATCTTCAAGGAAATTCCCAAGTATTGATTCAAAGATTCTAACGGTAATTTTCAGAGAATTACTTTTAAATAATTCTATAGTACTTTATCAGATTTTTTCAAAAAATTCTACGTAGAATACCTCCAAATCTTCATTTCTTTTTAATCGGATGATTGCTTTGAGGAGTTCCTGGAAGCGTGTATTTGGTAACTCTTGGAGTATTTCTAAGTGGAACTGGCAACATTGTCGAGTATTCGAGTGGATGGGGTTGGTGGTCAAATTGCTACCGTTTCTGCTTCATAAGCAGAAGGTTATAGGTTCTGTCCCAGGCATGTCCCTTTCCTTGCACGTTGTGGTTGTATCTATTATTTGCTTCTATCTTGCACTCTACATAACTATTCGCTGTCACATTTAAATAATTGGTTATTAGCAATCGCTAGAACCAGAGTTGGACAAGAAACCGTTTCCCCCTATGTAACAATCAAGATCCGCTTTACATCATGAGAACTTGTTTATCATATTACATCATGAGAACTTGTTTATCATATTATGGTACAGCTCTAATTAGATCGGGAGGATACAGTGAAGGATAAAACCCATCTGAACAAGCTCAAAAGCTGGGAAAGTAAGCGAGAAAACTGGGTTTTATCATCGCTCTTATTAACTTTATCAAGCTTAGCTGTTATTTATCAAGCTTGCTACAACTTGCGAAACATTTCCGATCATGGAACGCTATGGATGGCATGTTTTTTCTCGCTTGCTTGGAGCGTACTTTGAAAACAAAAGAGAAGGAATTCTGTAACACCTGATAAAAGCTCGTCTTTCCCTGAAAGAGAGGATTCAGCTTACTGACAGTTGGCATGTTTTCTTGCCTTCTTTAACCTCTTTATTTTATTCTTGGGTTGTGCACAACGAACAGATGAACTTATTCTGGTCAAAATTATATTCACTTCTTGTTGTTCATTCTGGAAAACGGTATGAATATGAAAAATATATAGCAGTTTGTCAACACACTACTATATTCAGTAATTCATCTTTTTGAAATGTGAAATCATCGAAGAACACCTAGAAATTTCAATTAGGTTTATTTGAATTATGACGCGCACTGGGGCAGATGACTGTTTTCGACGGCCAAAACCTCTAGTACTCTATACTCAGGCAAATGGACTATCGATAAACATAGGAACCCCTTATGAAAATTCGCCACAAGATATCGGGTTGAAATTCATAAATTTGCCTTATGAAACCAGAATTTGAAAACAAAAAACATTTAACGCGGCAACCTGGAATCGAACCAAGAACCTTGCGATCGATAGGCCCGAGCGTGCACCACGCGCCAATCGACGCCTTGATGTACAGTGATGCTAAAACGATACATAAAGCGTTCGTATTGCAATAATCGTTCCACGTTTCATAAGGCAAAATGTATGAAATTCGATAGTCCAGTTTGCTGCGTGTAGATATGCACCCTAGAGGTTTGGTGTCTTCGACAAAGTGTTTTGGAATAACTTGTACTATATTTTGACACATTCAGATTTGATCTAGATAAGTGAAAGTGATAATTTTTATCTATTGATAGGAGCATCCTAGCTTTCTTCTGCAAAGTTGTTGATTGAAGCATTTTTGACATTTCACTTATCTAGATCAAATCTGAATGTGTCAAAATATAGTACAAGTTATTCCAAAACACTTTGTTGAAGACACCAAACCTCTAGGGTACATTACTAGAGTACTAGATGTTTTGGCCGTCGAAAACGGCGATCTGCCCCATTGTGTGACGGTTTCTCACGCTTTGCCCTTCGAATTTGCGGTTATCCAGTGACAGTTGATGACAGGTTCCCATGACTTTTGGGAGCTCGCAATCTAAGCCAGCTGTCTTCTCTCTCTCAGGTCTTTCCTTACGCCTATTACATAGACAGTCTGCAAACCTCTCTGCCATTGGCGTAGCTAGGATTTTTTTCTGGAGGGAGCCTAGGGGGGCCTAGCAAATACTTGTTTTACAGAAGTAATTTCGGTCGCAATAATCACGGTTTTCACAAATTTCGTAGTTTTAACAAATTTGATTTCTGATCTCACTAAGAAATTTCATGAAGAATCTCTCTCGATTTGCTTAAAAATCTCATAAAGAATTATACTTTCCCAGCAAACCAGAGATCATATAAGGATGTTCATTTAAAATTGTATAAATGTACAATTTCCGTTGGAATTGGATATGACGCAAAAATTAATTGATTGAAATCGTTAATGAAGCCATCAATTTCATCTGACTTAAATTTGCATCTTATAGAATTCCAATTTGTTCTGACCAAATATGTAACTTCAAACTGTCATTGCATATCGATTTATTTTTCACTTGGTGTGACTCTATTATAATCATCAATTTGAGATTACATATGAGTTCATCTGAAGTATATATGACATCAGGCAGGGCAAGACTACACATCGCCGAAGTGGAATTCATAAACATATTGACTTACCAGTTAAAAGACCTTCACCGTTCAGCAGATGTGTTTTATAAATTGCTGCACTTCGTTTCAACTGGAAACGTTAATTTGATAAAAACTTGAAACCTCCAGTGTTGCACTGGCTGTCATTTGTCAAATGACAATGGACCTATGCACGGGTTCACTATTTGACGTTTGAGCGGTGCCGTGTTATTTAAGTGACCATGGCAACGAGTGAATTTGGCACCGCTCATACGTCAAATTAGTGAACTCGTGCATTGGTCCATGGACCGATGCACGAGTTCACTTTCTGACGCTTGAGCGATGCCGTGTTATTTACGTGACCATGGCAACTAGTGAATTCGGCACCACTCAAATGTCAAATTAGTGAAATCGTGCATTGGTTCATAAATCGATGCACGAGTTCACTATTTTGACGTTTGAGAGATGCCGAATTCTCTTGTTTCCACGGTAACATAAATAACTCCGCACCGCATAAACGTTAAAGAATGAACGCGTGCATAAGTCCATTGACAACTAAGTTCGGTAACATTTAAACATGACGCTCTACAGTGTTTCATTTATATTTGCTGAAAGACAAAGTCCTGCAACAAAGACTGCGTGGTGAAGTGGTAGCGTGTCTGATTAGTGATCTAATGATCAGAGGTTTGGGACTAGTCTAGTGATGTTTTATTCATTTTTATTTTATTTGTTTGTAAAAATTAAATCATACAGACTGCAATACACAATCATACATGAAATTATAGTGAACACCTAATCAAATTGCCTGGAGTTGTATTGATCATGATAAATTCTCTAAAATGTACGCGTATGGTCTCCAGAATTCATGCATTTTATACAATCTGTTTTACAGAATAAGTGTTAACTTTTTTGAGATACAATCTCACTTATGTGAACATATTTGTTGGCTGGGGTAGAAATTATTTTAATCATTTCTCCTGTAAGGTCCTCTAGATACTTATTACATATATATTCCAATTGTTCGTTTAAAATATTCACCAGTTGTTCATCAACAATTTGTTAAGGATTTTCAGGAATTACTGAGAATTTTTCCAAAAAGTAGTGCAAACAATTCTAGGAGTTAAAATGTCTTCAAGACCACCAAGCAAGAATTCATTCCACGAATTCCTCAAAGAGTTCGCCTACAGTTTTTCAAACATTGAAGTTCTTCTTAAAGTTTTTCTACAGGATTGTTTGAAAGAATCACAGCAAGGTTATCCATACTTCCCCAAAAAAAAAAAGAATTCCTTTGGGAAAAAGTCATGTCTTCTCAAAGAAGTTCTCCGCAGATCTATCTGCATTTTTCACAGATTGTTGTTTTTTTCTCATTTTGGGAATTTTTGAAAATATTTTCACCAGATCCACTAAAATTTTGCAATTCATTCTTGAGCTTCTCAAACAATTTCTCCAGAAGTTCCATCAAGTATTCTTTAAGATTCTAGAAATAACTCCACTTCTTCCGAATGGTAATCTCAGGATTCTTCCATAAATAAAATTCAAAATTTATCCATTCTTCGTTTTTGATTAAAAAAATTCAATTCGTAGAGGAATTAATAAAGAAATCCCTAAATTATTAGGATATTCCTGGAGTAGAGGAATATCTCAATATTTTATGGATTGCTTTATTAATTTCTCTACGAATCATTCCATACCAGATTTCTGGAGAAACACTAACAAAAAAGGTTTGAAATTACTGTTGGTAATTGTTTGAATAATTGCAGCTTAAACATAATTCGGAAAAATTGACTAAATCCCTGTCGTAAAATGCAAGAATTAAACCGTAGAATTTCTTAAACTTGTTGTACCTTACAGAAAAAGTTATGTGGTCCTTGTTGAATTTACTACAAAAAAAAATCTCTTTTTCTTCGTCTTTTATAATAAAAAATGTTTGGATGGAATTTTTACTAAAAGTATTTGTAACTAAAATCTTGGATAATATTTTGTATGAACTCCGAAGATTCATTATAATATGGTGAACATATTGATGTAGAAAGAACCCATTTTTTCCTACCTTTAGAAATTTCAAGAACTGTTTTGAAGGGTCTATTATCGATTATTTTGTATTACTGTAGAAGTTTAACACGAAAATATGGCAGATGTTTCTAAAGAATATTACCGAAGATATATTGTGGTAAAATTTGTTATGTAAGATTATAATGAATTTATATCTAAGGGAAAACTTGTGGGCTTCGTGGCCGTGCGGTTAGTGTTACCAAGCATTCAGCCGCATCGTGTCAAGAGGTGTGGGTTCGATTCCCGCTTCAGTCCGGAAAACTTTTCGTCAGGAAAGTATTTCGACTGTGCCACTGGGCGTTGCATGCTAGTCCGTTGTCTAGTGTGGTGCTTCCTTCAAAGGACAAATCGTCCACTGGAAGCATTAACGTGTCGGTGTCTTTTTTTAAAATTAATAATTTGTGATATATTTTTGAAATATTTCGGTTAGGCAACTGAAGTCGCGTGATTCACCACCACGCTGATGCTGTGTAAGACAAGCGAGGTTTTCCCACAATAGTTGTACCACATAAAATAACGTAACTACTGAAGAAAGTTTTGTCAACAATTAGAGTCATAACTGTGGACCTGTTTTAAATGCAAACATCAATTCCGCCCCCTTCATCTCATTAGTGTGCATTCTGACGTGGCAGGCGTTATTGTTGCCTAAAAATAGAAGATCATCAGCACTTATTCACTGAGGATGTCACAGTAGTAAACAAGTTCCCTGTGTAAGTGCAACGGATCTGGCGGTACTGGAGTAGCAACCAGGGGCGACCAAAAAAAAAATTACCTGAAAATACCTGGACCAATTTTTCGAAGCAATTCCTGCGTACATATTATCAAATATCTTGATAGAAATACCTCGGGAAAAAAAATTCTGGGTAAAATTCATAGTAGATTCCAAAAAGATAGGGAATTCTTTTGTAGCATAACTGTAAAAAACCATAAGAAGCGTTCCTTAAAATAAACTAAAAAAAATCAAAGTGATTTTAGAGAAACAAAAATTGGCATTCACTCTAGACTAAGCTCGGATTCTTAAGGAACTATTCTTTGAAAAAAAAAAATCAAGTCGGAATAAGTTTTGTGAAGAATTTTTATTGGAATTCATGTCATGCATGTCTGGAAGGCATTTGCGGAAGAAATTTAAATTAAGCATGATTAAAAAGAAAACAGTGTGAAGTGGTGGTACCGTCTTGTAAGAGACCTTACTGTACTTGTTCTGCACTATATGATAAAGGAGACAAAACAACATGCGTGTTTACCAAGATGCTTTCAAACCATTCATTGCTACAAGCGCTCAAATGTGCTTTGAAAACAAAACAATGTCCAAAAAGAACCAATCTCTTCCGTTCATAAGTTCTCAGAGGTTTCGTAATGTTGTTGTAAAAATGCGCAATGATGCATATAAAACCAGATCAGTCTGGTTCATTACTAGTAACGAAACAGTCGAAGCCTGCTCCATCTTCCAAGATGTTCAAACTAGGTTTTCTCTTAATTTTAGTTTCATGCCTCGCAGTAAGTGAAATTGATATTTCGATTGCTTTGAACTTAAGTCTTATTTTATTTAAATCCTTTTTATTCAGATTTCAGTCCAATGCGTCGGATTTGATCCCTCCTGTTTCCAATCGAGCTCATCAAAAAAGGCCGACGATTGCTGTTTACTTCCGAAATTCTATGACAGCCAGATGGTTTCGGACTGCTTGACTTCTATAAGTAAATCCACAAACGACGTGGAAAAATACCAGGTAGAGATTGTTTCTTAGTAGGAGTTAGTTCTGAAACATAAGTGAAATGTCTTTCCACAGTGCTTGGTAGAATGCATAGCAAAAAAGCTGAACTTGCTCAAAGGCAACACCCTGGATCGTGAGGCCACGATGCAATTGTACAAAGCCAAAATTGGATCAGTTCCTCATTTCGCACCGATTATGGACAACATTTTCCAACAGTGTTATGACGGAATGGCCGTCTACGCAGCTCAGGACCGATCAGACCCTACGAAATGTAGTGCCCTGCCAATGATGCTACTCAACTGTATCCAGACCAGGCTGTTCCAGAATTGTCCAGCAAAGTTGTGGCAAGGAGGTCCCGCGTGTCAAGAGCTTAAAGAAAAGTTATTAGAAGGGTGTCCGTATGCTGCTATTGCGTCGTTTTAAAATAATAAAAATGTTATTCTTTTTTGTGTTGTTGGTATTGAGCATTTGGTTTGCAAATAAAACGATTGATTATTATGTTCACTAACCGTAACTCTAAAGGAAAATAATTGGCTCCCAAATCTGTTGACATGTTAGTTTTGTGAGCATTTTTTTCCATTTCGAACTCACTCCACGAACTTGAAATAAGAACAAAAAAATGAGCAGGCCATCATTCAGCTTTTGAACACAGTAGGTGTAACAATGCTTAACCCGTGGCTAATGGTTCTATCATTTGCAGTAGGCTATGTTGGTTTTATATTCAGTAATTAAAGATCACGTGCTGAGTCTTCTATTGTCAAAATTATCGTCACAGGTTACAACGCATAACTCTACATGGGACAAGTCTTGTTTTGAGCTGAAAACGAGCAAAAGAGCTGACGATTGCTGCGATATTCCCGGATCGTTCGACGAAGCGCTGCTAAAACGATGCTACGATGAACAGAAAGCCTTGAAGAATGAACAAGAAGCTATTAAGGTATGATATCGTCTATTTGGATATGATTTCTCGACCATGAGTTTTGAAAGGCGTTTGAGTCTAAAATAGGCACTAGCGTTCTTCGTACACAAGATGATAAGAACAACTATTGGATGTTTTGAAGTCATAAACTTTATCTTTAACTGATTAACAGTGTATAGCGGAGTGTGTGGCTCGAGAACTGGGTGCCTACAAAAATCACACTTTGATTAGGGAAAATTCCCGGCTGGTGTTCGAGAGCACAATAGGAAGCGATCCCAACTTTAGACCTGTCCTAGGAGACGTCTTCGAAAAATGCTTAAATCGGATCACTGCAATCGAGGCACAGGAAACCTACAAAAATGCCACGTGCCACTTTGCGCCTGCTTTTATGCTAGACTGTGTGGAGTCGGGTCTGTTCGAGGTGAGATGGATCGAGTCAAATAGGTATATTGGAAATTTGAATTAAACATCGTTTTTGAATAATTATAGAACTGTCCTGTCAGTATATGGAACGAAGGAGTCGGTTGCGATGAACTTAAGGAAAAACTGGAACAAGGATGTCCGTTCTTCGCTATATCTGAAACTCTTTAAGGTAGATTTGCGAGAGCTATGTATACGAAGTAATATAGCTATACGAACAGAGTATACGAAATAATTTTCATAAAATACACCAATGACAATTGCAATCAAAAAAATATTTTGACTCCTTGATCTTATGACATCCTTAGAATTATGTAAGTTCTCAGACGTACAAAGGTATCAGAATACAACAGTTATTTATTCCATGCACCACAATACTGCTATCCTTTAGGATTGCTGAATTCGTAAGAGTTTTCAAAACATTGTAGCACATCAGGTTGTTTGAAATACATTGAATAGTGGTTTCAGTCAACTAGCATCCAAGTTCTTCAGCTTGTATGCAGATTTACAGTATGGCACATAACAATATGTGAACATTGTACGACCTGAAACTTAGCAAACAATAACTTTTTTCATTTTTATAGGTGAATTAAAATTTTAGCTTGTGATGTGTATTTTAACACGACTTCATATTGTACACACTTAAATTAAAGACAAATTAAGGACATCCATGTCTCTTGCAGTTGCCTAAAATTTTATGGCTCATAAGGTAATCTAGAATGCCGTGTAAAGTGTACTGCGATCTTTTTTTTTGCATTACCGAGGGACCAAATGATCTAAGCCCGGGTGTGACGGACCTGCTTAAATTATCCAGCTTTTTACGCTAGCCATAAAACATTCTACATTCTTAAACCAGCCTATTCAACAATCTTAAACCAGCCTACTAAGACCAAGCTATGAAATTTGAAGGCAAGAAATGTCACATTCAATTCACCCCTCGTAGTGAATTGAATGTGACATTTCTTGCCTTCAAATTTCATAGCTTGGTCTTAGTAGGCTGGTTTAAGATTGTTGAATGAGCTGTGAAGAATTTTCGCCATTTACATTTGTTTGTACGTTCCTTCGTAAGTACAGGAGTATCAATTTCTCAATTTAAAAAAAAAAACACTAAATTTCTCTGCGCTTATTTTTAGGAATACAAAGAGAACAATCATGAAACTGTATAATGAAAGATTACGCCAACAGAGACGTCGTTTTGTTCATTATTTTCAGAGCATCTACACTACTTGATGTACAGTTCTGGTCCATTAATAGGTCCGCTCGTCTTTATTTTCAGATAGCCGTTCGTAATCTTTTCATGGACTTTGAGATATAAGGAGTCAAAAATGAAATGTTTGAAAATGGATAAACGTCGAGTTGTACGAACTCCTTATGCCGTACATGTCTGGTTTTGTTACGATTAATTTTTATTGAAGAAATTATGCTTGATTATTGAAGGCTAATTCAAAAGTTTACTGTATCATTCAGAAGAGGAAGTCAATGGAAATGAAAAACGTTAATTATAAGATTATTGCGTGAAATAAAGGGGAGAAGGAAAGTTGTAGGATTCCCCCACAGCACTGCTTAGTTTGAATACCGCGGTAAAATGGAAGCATCGCACGCCCTACGGGTCATTTTTTCGTCGTCTATATTCAGGTGGAAAATCACTAGGCACCTTATAAAACTGATAATGTCCTCTGAGCACATTATAAAGACAACATAACGTTCAGTAGTGATGAAAAATCCGTTTCCCAGTAGAAGGTTTCGCTGAAGGAATCATTTTAGCATCATGTTTTTGTCCCGGTTCGTATAGTCATGTAATAAGCTTCATGATAATTAGAATCTTATTCTCTAAGTTGCTGTTGTTAAACGTCTTTCATTAACCTAAAACAATAGAAATAATATAATTGTAAATTATAAAATGTTGTTTTTCAATTTTTAAAAACCAACAGTGAAAACCTCTGACGTTCAACAAGTTTTCAATATCACGAAACTTACTTTGATCATGCCATAAACAAATTTTAGTGTCGACAACAAATGTCAGAAGGGTATGGTTCAAATTTTATGGCATGCTAGCGTAAAAAGCTGGATTTTACAGGAATCCGTGAATTTCACCGTAATCTCAACAGCTGAAAAATTCGGTGAAAAAATAATGGAGTACGGTAATTTTTTACAGTTTTCAGTGAAATTTTACCGGAATCCGTAAAATTTTACGAATAACGGTGTTTTATTTTACCGAACTGTTCAGCTGTTGAGATTACGGTAAAATTCACGGATCCCGGTAAAATAATTTAAGTTATAATTTAAGTATATTTGTTTCGATAACCCAGTCAATGCACTAAAGTAGTAAAGATTTAAGGTTTTGTTCATCATATTTACATTATTCAAAAAATGAGAACATAAGATCGGTTTCAGGATATGGATAAAATATGTTGGGGCTTCGTTTTGAGAGCAATAATTGCATCTTATGGGCTTGATGTGCCTTCATCATTCGTCGATACAGAGCTCTATACGATTTTTTTATGAAAGAAAAATTGGTCGTTTGATTATTTAAAGACATCTTAGATAACCAGCTCACAGTTTTTCAGCAAGACAGAGCTGCTTGTCTGTATAAATAAAAATGGAATGGTGTTTGTATGTCACGAAATGGCTTGAGAACGGATCAACGGATTGACAAAAAAATTTCACTGTTGCACTCGACAAGGGTTGCGACGTGATCGTGTAAGAAAAAAGTTCGGAAATGTTTCCGGAATAGTCGGAAAATCGCACAAGACTAATGTGTCGTTTTGTATGGAGGATTACATGACGTTTTACATCAGCCTACTTGATGGTAAGACAAAGTTTGCCGCGACGACTAGTATTTAATAAATAATACTTATATATAGTGTAAACCATGAGCAAATTAATCAATATTTTATTTTTATTTTTTTTAATAAAAATTAATATGTCATAGATTAATTTCAATGTTAAAAATTGGAAATAACACACTGTGACGAAATTCATATAAAAACAGTGTTTAGAAAAAAAAACCTTTTTCTACTTACTTTAGGTCCCTTGAATCTGAAAATAATACCAAAATGATATTTGCAATTTGTGTATTTGACGATTTTATTGCATAATTAAACTTAAGACATTAGCATAATACTTCTCAATGTATGCAATTTTCCTTGAAATTATCAAGATTTTCAAGAATGAACGATTTTATGATTAAAAAAATATGCTTGTTAAGCTGTATGATTTTAAAAATGGGTTCACAATTTAGCTTACAGAACATTCCAAACACTTAAAATTTACGTTTAGGCTTAGTACTAGTGTAATCTTTAGTAGATTGTGCTACTTTTCCTCGAATGTCGTTTCTCCAAACGCCATTTACCAGAATGACCCATTTTCTCAAAAAGTTATGCAGTTCAGAAATGTATCAGATTAGTCTTCAGTGACATCGAGACAAACGAAAGCCCCGCACATCAAATTAAGAATAGTGCATAGATTGATTGATATTTACACTGTTTCCCCGAAAGCTTTTTCGAAAGACATTTTCTATTTTTTTTAATTGTCGTCGTAATAGACTGAATCGCTTCAAATTATCGATTCTCTTATGAATGATTTTATCCAAAAACGACAGACAAGACATTTGGATTATCGATGATCGTTTTTATTGGCAGGTGTACTTTAAAAATATGTTGAAAAAATAAGTTCAGTGTTCATATTTCATTATGTTTATAATCGTAATAAAAATGCATAAAATGTAGAAAGAGGGATTAAAACATAATCTAGCGGTGAAGAAATCTAATGCTTAAGGTAAAACAAAAGTTGGCCGTCACAATGGCCGATTTGTGGCCCTACTCACGTTTCCCCTAGCATTAAACTGGGGAAATAGTAGGCAGACGCTCCTAGAACCCTGTCCCAATTTTAGTGCCAAATGCTTAAGTTCAGGCTAAAACCACATGTTTACTCAATTTTTTAATGTTTTTCGTCTGTTTATGCCCAAAAAACATTTTTTTATTTTTTTTTATAGATTTTGTCACCCACCTTGGCTTAAACTCAAATTTTGGGTGTATTTTGTTCTCCGTGTCCCTTCCGAAATGCCAGATAGGTACAACCCCAGTGTTAAAACTACAACCCCTGTGGTGTTTTTGTCGTTTAAGCGACGATATGATACAGCCGTTATTTGTGTGGGAAAATTGCTAAAGTAGTTGCAGTAACATGCTCTTTCGTGTTATTAAATAAAAACAAGATTTCATCAAACATTTTAGGACCCTATTGTTATTGTTCAAGCCAATACTTCAGAGTCTTATGTTTTGATTCAACTTTTTAATGCATTTTTTTCTATTTAAGCAATGATTGCTAGTATTTTGGGTATTCTTTATTGACATCCTCACTTTATTTAATCTTTTTGGCTAGACATAAACAATATATTTATCGGGACAACTGATATTGATTGTTTCGCATTATTTTGCGAAGATACATTATTCGGCAGAACGTCCTTATGCCATATGTCTATTAGTTCAAACGATTTTTATTTCGTTTCACTTAGCGTGACATAGAGTACTGTAACTACAGTAACCATTGAGCCTTAAAACGCTAGGCAAGATATAGAATCAATTATTGCTAGCTCTACATATTGATCCTCGAGTTTTCCTTCTAGATACTTTTCAGAAGACACAACAACTTCTTCTTCTTTTTGGCATTACGTTCTCACTGGGACAGAGCCTGCTTCTCAGCGTAGTGTTCTTTTGAGCACTTCTACAGCTATTAACTGAGAGCTGTCCATTAGGAAAAGATCTAGGACCAACCGGGATTCGAACTCAGACACCTTCAGCATGGATGTGCTTTGTAGCCGCGAACTCTGACCACTCGGCCCCATAGTTCACAAGAAACGCGAAAGTTCTACGAGCAGCTAAACGCATCCCGGAAAAGCTTCGTGCCGCGAGCCAAAATGTGTAGGGATAAGGACGGAAGTATCTTGACGGACGGACGTGAGGTGATTGAAAGGTGGAAACAGCACTACGAAGAACACCTGAATGGCATGGAGAACACAGGCGCAGAGGGTCACGACAGCGGAGGAAGTGACTTCATCAGCACGGCGGATGAAGGAAACTAGAGTGTCTTGTCGCGGGAATCCCTGGACAAAAATCACTAATCCCAGGATTTCCCGAAATTGCATATTGAACTAAAAAATGCTGTTGTATTATTTTAAAATAATGGCACAAAACAAGCGGCATGTTTTTTTGTATTGCATTTGAGTTATTGCATTTAGCTCACTCAATAAGAGTTTTTAATGATATTTAAGGCCACTTATGCTTAAACTTGTGTTTCTCTGGTATGTTAGTTACGTAATTTTCAATAAAATATATCAGGCTTCTCTATGATTTGTTCCATTTGTCAACAATTGATTTAATGGTTGATTTTTTTATCTTTCCGTAACCGTTTTAATTTGCCCGCGGTGTACCTTACTCTTCTCAAGGTCTAACATGTCTAACGTGGCTGTTCTGCCAATAATTTAAAACCATGATGATTGCATAAGACACAACAATGTAAAAAAGTTACATAATCATAAGTGTAAATTTTGAATGATTTCTTGGTAAAATTTGAGAATGATTGGTATCACCTATACCTATACCTTATGTATCATGATTGATTTTCGTTTCAAATTACCTTTAATAAAGGGCCATTGACTTCGACTGCAGATATGTGAAATATACATTCATCAATATTTCAATCTTAAATAGCATCGTTCTAACCTATAAGAATTAAACATTACCTTCAAAAACAGGTTCGGTTATTATGAAATTACTTTATAAAACTAAACATTGCTTCAAATCTCGCTCCGACTGATCTATAGTCTTTTTGGAAGCATTTAACTTTTATTCCGGGATCCCGGGAAAACAATTTTGATTTTCTCAGCATCGCATCGAACAAAATTATAAAAAAACTGTGACATTTGGGACATTTGTACCGTCTCAAAAAAAAAAAAAAAAAAAAACGTAGAGTAAAGTGGGGCAAAAGTTCGAGTGGGGTAAGAGTTTCTTTTTAAGATCTCTAGCTTAATTCAAACAAAAAAATATAAATGTCATGCTGTTTCGAATGCTATTTAAGTAAGAGACTTTCACTCCAAATATCATAAAAATATATTGTGATTTGGAAAAGTTATGGCTATTTGTTGTTTTTCGATGTGAAAATTGTAATTTTTGGTCAAACTTTCGTTGCATGGAACTAAACAAAGATAAAATCTTTTTCAATATTTTATGTAAGGTCGTTTCTAGGCCTATCATGAGGATGCTTTGAGGTGTATTAGTTTTCCATAAATGCTTGGAAACATTTTTTTCCCATAGTGGGGCAAAAGTTCGACCCATGTATAAACTCACGGAAAAAAATGCAAATTGCCTAAAATCCACATATTATCTTCAAATTAAGCAAAATTTTCCTGATCGTGCGAAAAATGTTACCAAAATTTTACATTGCCAATTAGTTTTGCGAAAAACTGCTTTTTTTTGGGTATATTACAATTAATACTATTTTGGGTAATTTTTTGATGAAAATTTTGAGTGTATTTTTCGGCAAACATAAATTTACGGCTGGTATTCAGTATTCCTGTCATAAAAGTATCGATATTTTGCGTTTTAGCCAGCGAACTTTTACCCCACACTAGATTCGAACTTTTACCCAATCAATTTTGAAACTGTTATAACTAAAAATGGGTAAATATTTTTATACAAGTTTGTTCAGCAAAATTATAGCCGTTATGTTAAAGGTTCACTGTGTGGTATTTGTTGTGTTTCACTTGCTATTGTTTTCCTGGAAACTTTGATTATACCACTAAGGTCGAACTTTTGCCCCACCTTACTCTAATCAATGAAAAACAGAGAAAACGATTCTTCCTGTTCCTGCAATCTGCTTAGCTACAATTAATTCAGGGTTCAGCAAGTGAAAAATCGATCAAGTTGTTAGCTTAAAAAGACAACCAGTGACCACAGAACATTGAGCTGGAATGTGAAACGTTGAACTTGGAAACACAAATGAATGCACTAAGTTAGGTATAATGATCGCCTAAAACGCATTCTCATTCATTACGGACATAGACGCTAAACAAACGATGACCTTCAAACAATCCTCCAAAATTGTGTTTACTGAGGTAAATTGTTAAGTAATGATCGACATTGTCCTTCGTTATCAAACTTTTTCGCAACTCTTACCATGCCATTACCGGTGCAATAGTTTTGAATAAATACACGCGAATTTGAACCATTTGTCATTCTAGCGTTGAAACTTCAGTGCAAAAGACGGAACAATGTTCAATTTGCGGTTGATTGTTTTATCATTCATGATGGGTCAGGTAAGTGTTATAACCCGATACGAATCTACGGTATGTTCATCGATGCATATTCAATCCTGAAGCTGTCATGCAACGATGGACCTGTGGACAAATCCTGTTTCGAGCTGAGGACTACCAAAAGAGCCGACGATTGCTGTAAAATTCCAGACATTCTGGTGGAATCTGACGAATCGATGGTGAGACGATGCTTTGCGCAGCAAAACAAGACCTTAGATGAGCACGAGACTGCCAAGGTATATCGTCTTTGTAATAATTGTCCAGATATGATTTTAATTCTTAAGTTAAAAATAACAGTGCGCAGCGGAATGCATAGCTCGTGAACTTGGTACCTTCAAAAACGGAGCCCTGGACAAAGAACTCGCCAAAAAGGTACTTCTGGGCAGGCTTGATAAGGATAAAAATTTCAAACCCATTGTTGGAGGCGTTCTGGATAAGTGCCTCGGTCGCATAAATGCAGTCATCGAAAAGGAATCAAAACGAAATGGAACGTGCAACGCCACTGCAAATTTCTTATTCGACTGTGCCGAACAGGGATTATTTGAGGTAAAATTTTTATTAGGTCGTTGCATTAGTGCAACAAACGATATTTTATCTTTGCAGAATTGCCCTTCTTCCGTCTGGGATTCGAACGACGGATGTGTTGAGCTGAAAAACAAACTAGCCCAGGGTTGCCCATACAGTGCTATTGCCGAATAGTGTTGACATTGTGGAATATTCTTGACAACTAAATAAATGCACCAGAGTTAATAATGTTCACTGGTATACGAAATAATCATAAGAACATCGGACATAAACGTTACTTTCTCTGATTTGACAATCCCATTACTCAGAGCGTTAATGATTAATGATTATGATTAATAAAAAATGCCAATCATAAATCACAACAAATTAAGAGTTATTCATTAATCACTAATCATAATCATTGCAATATTATATTTAACTTTATTTACTATATTCTTGATTTATTTTCTACTAACCTTCAAATTAGTATAGACTCATTTTTAAATAAACTCTTGGTGCTTTCTGTTCACTATTATTTTCTCCGATTTCTTTGTAACACTCCTCAGCGTTAAAACTTTTTAGGTTTACTTAGTTCACCCGCAGCTTTGAAGCAAGTCGGTGCAGAAAGCGACTGGGTTCTAATTTTTCATTTCTTTTAAGGTGTGATTTTTCACGACCGTTTTAACCATGGAGTACTATCGTGAGTAATTTTCACTGAAACTGGCCCACTATTTACACTTGGTCATTTTAAAAATGATCGTGTCGAGTAAGTAAAGAAGCTGCATTTAATTAGTGAAATTGATGGACCCCTCGTTAGTTATAGTTAAAACAGTTTTTGGGAACTCCTAGATAATTGAAAATTCGTGGCTTATTCAAACTCCCATAAATCTCCAATAATTTCTTCAGCAACCCTTATGGTTAACATGGTTGTGGAAAAGGTGAATGTGAATGAAAGGTGTATGTTTTTTTAAATCAACAGTTATGTGCGATTTCGTGAAACATTTCTTAACGCTCTGGTACAATAGCGATTTACGCTTACTGTTATGTATTGTGAAAAGAGATATTTGTTTTACAATGTTTTACATGATATATTATATGCATTTGCGCTAGAAAGGAGGAGTGCTAAGAGAGGGAGAGTGTCAATATAGGAGCCTCCTCTCCTTGTTTGAAAATATAATATTCTCTAATACTAATACTTCATAGGGGTCCCAGCAAATGTCAACATTTTGATTAACTTCATAAGTGATTTATTATTTACTCAAAATGTATATCCTTTTTCGGAACAGTTCACTTAGACAGACTGGACAAAAACTTGAACAAACTGCGATACTCAACACACATTGATATTGTTCTATATTTTCTTCATAGAAACATCATAATTCTGTGAACCTTTTTGTTCTTCTTTGTATTCTGTTTTTGAATTTGAATAAAGATTCCCAAGATATCATAATAGAGCTTACAGCAGGGCTGGTAGCAGATTTCTTTTCGCTATCGAAAAGCGATGCAAATGTTCGTTTTACCTGCACTGTGTGGGTAAAATGAACAGCGGTTGGTGGTAAAATGATCACCACGCAAAAAACATGAGCAAAACAAATATTTCTGAAAATTTTCATTGCCCCACCGAAAATACATCCATTAATAATTGTAACCCATTCAAAAAGAATTCTTAAGGTATAAGATTTGACATCATATCATAACGATATTCACCTCACTGAAAAACCTCACGTCTTCCGAGCTAAATGTTACGTCAGTTCTAATTTTCAATCGTGGTTTTCTAAAATCTCAGTTTTCGTTGATATTTTCATTTCAATTGACCTACGTATCAACTCGAACTCTCAGATTTATACTCTAAAACGTCGGTGCGTTATAACAATTAATCGAAATTAGTTTTTTCTCGGTAAAAGGCACGGTGTTCATTTTATCACCCTGTTCATTTTACCACCACTTCCCCTACTAGGTCTTTTTTTTACGGAAGGTCTTGAAGGACTGTACTTTAACAAAGATGGACTCTGAAGTCACTTTTTTTCCTTATACTGATTGCAGTGAATCCTGCTGCCAAATTTGAAAGGTCTTGTGGGAAACAAGATTGCTGCTCGCCGATGATTATTGAATCGAACATTGAGCTGCATCCGATGCGTCCAATGGCTAACCGAAGAAAGAGGAAAAATCATGGCCTGCCTTGTGCTGATTGACAATTAACGTTACGGGGATGCTAGCGTTATGTGTCGTCCATAACACATGTGCTATGCACTCTAAATAGAATCCACAATTATACAATAGAATATACTCCACACAAGTCTATTACACAGTTTCTTCAGAAATTTCTTCTCAAATTCCTCGAGAAAGAGCTTTGAGAATTCTGCTAGTGTTTTCTTTAGAGATTTCTTCTAGCATACTTACGGGGGTTCCTTCAGAAATCCCTCTAGAAATTCCTCTTCAGATTCCTCTACCAATTCCCCAAGGAAATCTTCCAGCGGCGTTCCAAGGGATGCTGAGATGCTTAGAGAAATTCAGAATGAGATACAGGAATTCCTTGAATACTCCCATGCTTCAGTAGTTCCACAAGGATTGTGGTGAAAGTAATTTTCAGTATTACCTCCAGATACTTATTGACTAACTCTTCCATGGATACCGTTTGGTTGCTTTAGAAGATTTTACAAAGATTCATAATGGAGTTATTTACAAGAAAATCCCGAAAGGCTCATTCCAGAGTGTTCAAAAATTTTATTCAGGGATTTTTCCTGGAAAAACACACAAATTTCTTCAGGGAATCCGTTCAATGATTTTCTAGAAATTCTTGTATAATAGAAACTAGCATTTTTCTAAGGGATTTCAACAAGATTTCCTCGAAAATCTAGACGTTCTTATACACAACCATGTGGGAGTTAATCAAGGATTACTCTAGTGCTCAATCAGGTTTCATTAGATGTTACTAAAGGATTTATTTTTTAAATTCATCTCGAATCAAATTAAAATCATCTATTCATTCCTGAAAAAAACCGTACTGTTTTTCTGGAGATATCCCTGCAAAAAAATAACCGGAATAATAATTCGAATATTTTGGGAATTTCTCAAAAGTTTCCTGGAAGAATTTCTGAAGGAATCTCCAACGACCATTTTGTGAAAATACTGGTAGAATTCTTGCAAATGTTCTAAACGAGCATCTTGGAGGAAGTTCAATAGAAAAGGATGATTATCATTGGATAATCAATGTATAAGTTCTTGAAGGAATTTCTGATGAGATCTCTGAAGTAATTTCTGTAATTGTCTTTAGTAGATTTCCTAATTTTCTAAAACTAAAGTATTGGAAGGATTCCTTAGGAAGTCCGTTAATTAAATCATTAAATGAACATCTGAAGGCAACTCCTTGGGCAAATACCTGAATCAATTCCTGGAAGAAATAATGTAGACATTCCTACACAAATATGAGCCGTAATACTTGTCGTAATGTTATGAGGAATTCAAAAAAAAAAAAATTCAAATATTCTTAGAGAAATGTGTGGTAAGAATAACAATCTTATCTACTGGTTCCGTTTAGGATTCTTTTTGTTATCTTGGCTCCTTATTGGTCCCTTTTTTTTTATCTCTGCTTGATTCTTTTCTGGTCTCTTTTTGCAGGCAAGAGGTCTCTAAAGCTCCTATTTTTATTGAAAAGTCATTGGAAGATATGTTAAAAACTGATATCAACTCAATTCATAACTATGTGCTAATTGTAATACCACTTATCAAGATAAAGTTTCTAAAGTAAATCGTTCAACGTACTGGTTCCGTTTAGGATTCTTTTTGTTATCTTGGCTCCTTATTGGTCCCTTTTTTTTTATCTCTGCTTGATTCTTTTCTGGTCTCTTTTTGCAGGCAAGAGGTCTCTAAAGCTCCTATTTTTATTGAAAAGTCATTGGAAGATATGTTAAAAACTGATATCAACTCAATTCATAACTATGTGCTAATTGTAATACCACTTATCAAGATAAAGTTTCTAAAGTAAATCGTTCAACGTACTGAAATCAAGAGCATCGTCAGCTGTCGCAAGCAGCACAAAATACTCCACGATTCTAGGGGGAGGAAGTCGGGCATAGTGTGACAAGCCTTACCCAATTTCTGTAGATCTCATAAAGATCGCGACAAATGGAGGGAGGTGCTTGATTGAAAAGATCTAAACTTAGTATGGTATATTTTGTGTACCATCCCTAAGCAGAAATGCATATTTTGTTCCATTTGAGGTTTAATGCCAAGAATAAGAAAAATAATTCATTATCATTTAATTCTCGAGCAGCCTTTGACTAACTTTTGTAGTTTCTTACTCTAAAACACTTTTCTTCCATACTGTCCACATTTTATTCTAGTGGTCAACTGTTGAGCAGATGCGTGATAACACAAGAAATTAAACCAGCTTGTTCGGTACTTCCAACACTCCTCCGCAATATAAAGATAGTCATTTTGTTTTCTACTCGTTTTTCCTTGCCTTACTAATGTCAATTGAATTTCATTACATGTTCAATCGGTACAGCTCTCCAACTTTCTGGCCTACTATGGCAACTCTACCAAACTCCATAATTTTACAATCTTTTGAATTAAATACGACTCCATGCCTTTGTCTGAAGTTATAACTCTTCAACTGATACCAAATTAATAAAAAATCCTGGTACAACAACAATGTTTTTCAACTTGACATCAACTGGTCGCCTGTTTGGACCATTTGCAGACAGAATCAATCCTCCCTCAGCAACAGAATATAAAACGCTACCATTCGTCAGGATCACCCTTTTTTTTTTAAGATGATTATAAAACGAAGCCAAACTTTGAATTTTCAAGTGCACAAGACGAGAGTATCCGACAACAGTTCGCGTTGAAAACCAATCAACTTGCTTGCTTGCTGGTGGTGACTAATGGAATAGATTTTCAACGTGAAGCGCTATTTGGTTCTCAAGTCTTGTGCTCTTGAAAATTTGAGGCTTCGTTCTATAATCACCTTAAGGCACTCTGTGCTCGTGGCCACTACTGTGCCGGAATCAGTTGATCTGTAGCTTCTTCTTTACCGATAAAGATCTATTTTTAACTTATCTATATATTTACATCTTACTTTCACTCTCTCCTACTCTTTTTACTCTCACACCGAGCAGGTAGGAGAGAGCTCTGCTGTTATTGAGGCTAGCTGCCTGCGAAGAGGGTCAGTTTGTCTCAGTCACCATCTGATACTGACGGAGGATGGATGTGCTCCCCAAAGCACGGTCCTCCGTCAGGCGTCATCTGGTGGCTGGACGGGTTTTTTGTGGAGGGGCTGGGAATCGAACCCATGACCTTCCGCTTATGAAGCGAAAGCGTAACCTCAAGGCTACAGACCCCCCTAGGATCACACGTTGCATCGTCCTTTTCTTATGCCAATCCAAAACATTCTCGTTTCCTGTCATGTGAGCGGATGCAGCAGAATCAAAATACCAGTGTTCTTCATTCTCCTCCTGAAGTGCAGCAAAGCAGACTTGACGATCTGATTCAACGGGGCTTCCGCATGCGTAACACAACCGTTTGAAGGCATTTCTCCTCTCCGTCTTAGCAACCATTGCCTTCGATTTACCTGTTCCGTTTCTTTGAAGTCGACGATCATATCTATAAGCAGCTTTGTCTTCACAAAATTCATCGTGAAAACTTCCATTCTCCCTTGCTTGCCCTCCCTTGCAATGTACGCACTACTTTTTAATTTCCTTCAACTCTGGACCCACAGAGTAGATGCGTGATAACATAGGAAATCAAACCAGCTTGTTCGGTAATTCAAAACGTAATAAATGTATATTTCTCTCCTTCTCTTAACAACTGTCAACTAACTAAACAAATGCCTACTGAGCGGTTCCACGCCAAATCGGTAAACGATGAAACTCGACTACCTTGGATTCAAATGGAATTTTGCACATAGTTTCGATATAATAGAATAAGTTTCTTCCACTGGTGGAGAGACCATTTAAAATCAAGAGTAACTTCTGATAAGGGCGTAAGTATTTTTAGCATCTCCATTTAAAAAAAATGTACTTCGGAAACCGTTTGTTATAGAGAAAAAGTGTCTGAGGAGGGATGGTAGACAATCAAATAGGCTTTGTAAAAAAATACACTGAAAAAAAAATACTTTTATTTTCATGAAAATATCAAAACTAAATCTTAAAACACAAATTGCAAAAAATAGGTATCTTCAATTTTTTTCAAATTTTTTCTGTAAAATTTCAATGTAAAACCAGATGTTTTAAGCACAGTTTCAACATGGTGCAATCTAAAATAAAAAAGTTTTTCTAAGAGCAACTTTTGGTGCATTTCTGAAAATTCAATTTCTGGCCGTATAAAATACGTTTTGATGCTTTAATATGATTCTTCACCCAAAAACAATTCAAAATGCTAATAACAATGATCTTCCTAAAACTAGCCGTTTTCTAGATATTCAGGATTCAATTATATTAATATCATAAAACTTAAGAATATACGCCCGTTTCATAAGTTACTGCGGATGCTCCACCAACAATGTTACGTTTATCTCTTTCCACATTAATATCCCATGTTTTAAGGGCAGTTTCAACATGGTGCAATTGAAAATATTTTTTTTTTCTAAGGGCAACTTTTGGTGTATTTTTGAAAATTCAATTTCTGGTTATAGAAAAGGCGTTTTGATGCTGCAATATGATTTTTTATCCAAAAGCAATTCAAAATTTTAATATCAATGATCTTCCTATAAGTAACCGCTTCAAGATATTTGGGATTGAATTATATTAATATCATAAAACTTAAGAAAATACGCCCATTTCTTACATTATTCCAGATGCTCAATCAACAATGTTACGTTAATCTCTTTCCACATTAATATCCCATGTTTTAAGGGCAGTTTCAACATGGTGCAATTTAAAATAACGGCCAGAAATTGAATTTTCAGAAATGCACCAAAAGTTGCTCTTAGAAAAACTTTTTTATTTTAGATTGCGTATCTGGTTTTACATTGAAATTATACAGAAAAAATTTGAAAAAAATCGAAGATACCTATTTTTTGCAATTTGTGTTTTAAGGTTTTTTCGATTTTTTCATGAAAATAAAAGTATTTTTTTTTCAGTGTATATTTTTTTTACAAAGCCTATTTGATTGTCTACCATCCCTCCTCAGACACTATTTCTCTATAACAAACGGTTTCCGAGGTACAATTTTTTTTAAATGGTGGTGCCAAAAATACATACGCCCTTATCAGAAGTTACTCTCGATTCTAAACGATCCCCAATTATATGAGATAATTTTCGTCTCATAAACATAATACATCTGCGCAGTTTCATCCAAATCGGAATGGTACATGTCAGATTTCAGCATTTTATGGACGATTTCGCGTGGAACCGCTCTACTTGGTGTTGCGCATGATAATATAATTCCAACATCAACAACTCCCCACTAAAATTTAACATGCCGAATTTTCACAGTTCCTTTTGAACGCCAACATGGAAAAGAATTCTGCCAATTCATTGATTGCCTCCTTAACAAACCAGTTGAAAATTAGCTGATTCTACGCAAGTTACGTCCCAAAAATCAAACCCGGTCAAAAACTACTCACCTTCCCCGAAAAAGCTACTTAAAAACTTAACATTATTTATACTTTGCAATTGGATTAAATGGACGAAATGAAGTGAATTTTGCGAATAGTTACACGTCTTCTTGGTGAGAATCGAACTCGCGTCTTACAATTAACTTGGCAAGGCGCGTTATCGATACACCACGACAGAGGATCCATGAATGCATAAGTTAACGCAATCATGTGGTCCTCTTTCGCAAAGCTCACTTTTTTTTTTGGACGAATGGGCACATGCATTCTAACACAATATTTTATACTGTGTGTGCAATGCCTAGGCGAGAGCTTATTATTTATTAGGTATTAAACGACCATGAATAGTTTTAACTAGAAATTTTATTTGAAATTGTATATCTTGGTGTACAGTATGATACATGTTGGCAGTTGAAATGATTTCAATATTTATTTTGATTGCTCGAGATCACCCTCCAGAGATATAAATACTTTTTTAACATGATTTAAACACATTGAATAATTTTGCAAAAAAAATAGTTGAAGTCACTTTTTATACACAGTATGCACACACTTGGTTGGAAAAATAAGCTTCTTGAAAAAACTGAAATCTCAAATATATTAACATGATGAACCATCCTACTCTTTGCATACTTTTTAGCAGGTTGCCACAGATTTTCATAGGATCGAAAAATGACAAAACAGCACATCAATCTAAACGGCAGAAGACATTTTATCCAACTGTTTGAACGTTTGTAAGATATCCTCCATGTTCTCAGTACAATTGTTTGAGTATTTCTTCCACTCACTGCAGATGGGGCCTAAAATTGAAGATAGATGGTTTGTCAAATGATCAATTGTTAGTAAAACAACGCAACAACCGACTTCACGTACTTTGACTTGAAGACGACACTGGACATTTCTGAAAGGAAAAATTAGAATTATCCAACAAAGCTGAAACAAACCCCAAGGAATAGTTTACCGCAAACGCAATCGCAGAGAAGCAGATGCTCACCAGCATCGGTTTGAGCGAGCATTGACCCGGATCGGGGATGTCCATTCTGTTCGTTTTGAAAAATTGCACAATTTGGGTGTAGTTTTTCTCCACCATCGGCAAACACTGATCCAGCAGGATGGACTTGGTGATCCGTAGCCATTCGGTTTGATTTTTCAGCTGATTGTCCAAATACTTTTCGGCTGCAGCTTTGTCCAGGGTGCCATTCACTGTCAGCACCTTGAATCGTTTGAACATGCATTGCAGTGGTTTCTGGGAATTGAATGGGGAAAATATCTGGTTTGAATTCAATTGGTGGTGTTTGAAAGTTGAAACTCACACATAACTTAACCAATTCAGGCTCTTTTTTAGAAGAAATCTCGCTCCAGCATTCTTCCATGGATTTCAGTTCCGCCAGAGGCGGAAAATTACAGCAAGACTAAAACAGTTGATGAAACATTGTTTTATGTATAGGAAGTTAACTTTCATA
Source organism: Aedes aegypti (assembly GCF_002204515.2). Taxonomy (NCBI): domain Eukaryota; kingdom Metazoa; phylum Arthropoda; class Insecta; order Diptera; family Culicidae; genus Aedes; species Aedes aegypti. Next base: position 4,603,551 of record NC_035108.1, read on the forward strand.
AAAACTTTAAAATTCATACGCTATTTCCATTTAGTCCCTTCACACTTGGAAGTTTCATACATGCTGGGTTTGAATCAGCTGATGCTGGCTGTAGAGATTGAAAAAGACTAATGAAAACTTGTCTTGTCAGCACAAAGTGTTTGCATTGCAATTGTTGCATGAAAATTACGGATCGTAAGTGTTAATCTATATTAAATTGTTTGATTTTAGATAATTACCAAAACTATTCCAGCAATCAAAATCAGAAAAACAAAACTTTCAATAACCATTACTACCCTTTTGCCACTTGAACACTGTGCTCTCTGGCTATTTGCCATAGCCGTTATAAACTGTTTGCAGAGCGAAAAAAGTATAATAACTGTAATCGTGCTCAATTAACCCACAATCATTCATTTCGGCGAGGTTTGTGAACTATCCCAACTACGGTTACCATGGCAGTGAATGGCTCCATACAAGGCGACTAGATCGATTGCGGTTTACAAATAATTTATTTCAAAAATTAATCTCCACAGTTGATCTCTAACCGATCGCACTTCTGCTCGTCTTCGGCATCCCAGTTGACCAGAGTGTACAACGGCCTACTGGGTTTCATGAAGATCGCTTGTTTTTCGTTGATATTCACTTTGAAGAATTTGTTGAACGCAACTGCCTTGGTTGCTGCGCCGCGTAACCTATCGACGGGATCATGTGTCCGATTGGAAGTTCTCAGACGTGACTCCGGAAGCACCTTTCTGCCGTAGACCTTCCGGACCTGTTGGTATCCGACGCGATGACATATTTCCTTGATCGTTTGCTCGTCGTATTTATCGTCCTTAGGGAAGCACTTTGAGTGCCAGATGCCGTAGCTTTGTTGCATCACTTCACCGTAGTTGCTGGAAGGAAAAAAAAAGTATTGATAGGTCATAATGGCAGCGAGGTATGTATATTTGCACTTACGTCTCCGCTGGATTCTGCTGTAGAGCATAGCAGTATCGTTCGTCTTCTTCTCCGGGGCAGTCGATCTCGTCGTCGCAGACGTGATCGTAAGGAATACAAACTTCGCTGTCGCCGCATCTGAAGCTCGTTTTTGCACACTTGCACAGTCGTGGATTCTCATCAGATTTGTCCCAACAGTTGCGAACGCCATCGCATATCTTAGATGGATCGGTTACCCTAGAATCGATCGGTTTGCAATTGATCTACAGAATAAGCTAATATCCTAGAAACTTACTTGAGATAAGTGTAGCAAGAGCATTCGTGTGGCTCATCCGACAAATCACCGCAATCGTTTCGCCCGTCACAGAACTTGCTCTTATCAACGCATTGATGGCTCCCGCAACGGAACTGCGTCGGTAGACAGGCAGTTGACGTATCGTTTATGGCATTGCACGCTTCGGGACGCTCGTCAAAGTTGTCGTCGCAGTCCATTTTGTTATCACAAACCAAAGAATGGCCAATACATTTCCCATGCCAACACCTCACTCCATCGCAAAGCGGCTCAGGAAATTCGTAGTCACATTTCTTATGGCTCAAAACATGTTGAATGTCAGTGTAGAATTCCTTCAGGGAGATCATTTTGACGACTTCGTTGAACCCGCAAAGGCCGTGCTTGTTCTGATAGAAGCCCACTGGATACCATCCCGAGACCTTAGACTTACAAACGACGACTCCAGTACGTGATGCATCTGAAAGAAAGGCGTTTTATAAGGTTTGAATTTGTAAATCAGACGATCATACTTTCGGTATAGCAGTGATCTGCATGGTATATGCCGTTATCTGGATTTAGCTGATAACAGATATGGTCCTCTGGTTCGCAATTCGTCATGTTCATGTGGACTCGTAACGTACGCGTTCTTCCATACTTGTCCTGACCAACGGCGAGGCATTGGTTATCCGTAATGTTATAGTTCCTGAAAGTATCAATTCAGTTACCACAAAGCCCAAGATCATACCGTTCAACGCACTTTTCCGGAATGAATGTCGGCAGAACATGCCTGGTGAAGGTCAAGTTTTTCGCCAAATGAAGCATCACAACGCGTGCCTCGGGCAAAAAGTGATAACAATCCACGCGAACAACCTGTTCGTATGGTCCGGAGATCTTCAGATATGACTTGGCTCCACCGGCCACTACGGAGAGGTAATCGTTCTTCAGATTGATCATCCTCATGCAGGAACTGTCGACCACGATCCAGTTGACCTCGATGATGATCGCACTGCACAGGAACACTCCTTCCAGGTAGATGTCGGCGTTCCATGGCCAATCGTAGTCATCGCCGAAGTTCTCGATGAACTCGATGTGAGCGTTTTCTTGGAAGGTGATGTGCGTTAGAGAGGTGATATTCTGTATCGGATGTGTTGGACGAATGTTGACTTGCACTGGTTGTTCCTTATGTTGGTTCTCGAAGTGACTGATCTCATGTTCAGTAGCATTGATGAATGGCGCACAGGTTATATGGAGGGCCTTACAGTTTGGCTCCGATGAGATATTGCGATACGACATGATCAGCAGCGGCTGATGATCCAAATCCACCGTTTCGTTCACCAGTGGTGTTAGGACGGTTTGATAGTAGCTTTCGTACCCACTGAAAAGCTTGTACTTTGAATACTCGTTCGACATTTCATGGCAGAAGCATACTTACGCAAATCCCAAGAAAGAGCAGATTTTTCCAATCGATTCCACAGATTTGTTATTGATCTCCGCTCCACAGATCAGATCCCACGTTCCGTTAGTGTTCTTAGTGACCAGCCCTTCGTATTTGAATTCCGAGAGGTTGTTCGCATCAAAGTAGACCTTGTGACCATCCGTGAGGGCAACTGAAATTGAAAAAATGAAAAAAATATGTTCATGTAGTAGGCGTGCGGGGCAACATTGGGCATAGGCGGTGTCCTTGACCGATACATCGAAAATCTAGTGGCTATTTATAATGTATTCTTGAAGCTTGTCACATTTTTCCATTATTCTGGTATTGCTTTGCTGTAAAAAGTGGCCTAAAGAGTGGGCGGTTAACGTTAGCGTAGTTACGGTATACTTCATAGATAGGATACTAGCGATATTCATGTTTTTATTTTGATAATCTCATCTAAACTGCCTTCAGGAACAAGGCTAGGAATTGAGCCTTGATCCAATCGTAATCAAAAATACAAAAACCATGGATATCGCTATTCCCAGCCACGCCCATCTTTACCGTAACTTGGGATAGGCGAAAGAAATGTTGATGTCAGGGTTTGCCTGAAAAGCTAGTGATGGACCCTGAGTATGTGTAGTTTAATTGTTTTTTATTTAATCTTTTGAAAAAGAGAAACAAATAGTTTATTTACAACAAAAGAGAACAAATATTTTATTTACAGTATGAAGCATGTTCTTTCTTGTCGAATGGTAATAATTTTCTGCTTGTTTATCAGCAAAAAGCAGAATCGATCCCAGCAGGGTCATCGAATTGTTGCAAACATGATTGAAAAAAAAAAAAACTAGTTAAATATTAATAGATAATAAAAAACACATTCAGGTTCACAACGGATCGATACATGCACACCGAAAAAAAAACGTAAAATAATAAAATAAAAAAAGCTTTTGAGCATTTACAACAATTCCGCGACAAGCGACCGACTGATACGGATAAGTCTCCGCACTCCGAATGAACGAGAGAAAAAACACGAAAATGAAATCTATATAAAAAAAACTGCGGGTTTCTTTATAAAGGAACGGACTCACCAAACGGCTGCAGTCTGTTGCATAATCCGTACGTGTCCATCGGTCAACGAACGTCCAGTATACTCTGGATCCAAATACTGCGACTCCAGGAACATACAAATACAATTTTCACATGTTCACACACTAAAGAACTGAAACCGAAAAACAAATAAAACATGAAGTGGGCGGTATGGAACAAAAACTTTGCAAACCTCTCATTCGATCCTATACATAATCTGAGTGTTTTCCAAAAATTTGGGATTTGGATCAAAATTGAAACTCCGCGGTTTGTATGGGAATCACTATGAGAAAACCAAGTACAACCAAAAGTCTTTCTCCTCCCTTTTTACTTATGAGCGAATTTCGAGCATAAAAATAATTAGTAGCATAAAAAAGTTGTCCATTGTTCTCAAGAAGTTTTGCGAAGAGGAGGGGTTTATACGTGGTTCTTCTCGTGGATATCAATAGGGATGACTGAAATCAAAATCTGAGACCATTTTAGAATCCAAGATAGCGACTTCCGATTTGTGAAAATCACTATGGGTATTTTTCAAACGGGAACGATGAGTAGATGCCGGAAACCGATGCCTGGCGCCATATTGGATTCCACAATAGCAACTACCGGTTTCCAGAAATATCTTAAGTTAAGCGCTGGGAATGGTAATAGTAGTAGGCTTGAATTTCGCGAAAATCACGTGGGTTTCCCAGTACAGTAGTTCAAAAACGTGAATCTCATCAAGTAGCCTATGTTGGGGGCATGAATTTTCCAAATCGTTAGTGTCATTGAAGGCTCTAAATGCGGGAAATGCAGCGGGAAATAGAACATGTTTCTACAGTAATTTTGGGTTGCCCTTAGCAACGATTTTCAGGGCTTTTTACCTACAGCAGCAATAGGCGTGAGTTTCACTGGCTTCGCTGACTACGATTGGCTTTGTTTGGCTACTGTAGAATGAATTTCAGATTTTTTTCCCAACCCCAATGCAATATGGATTCTAAAATGGCGTCAGACTTCAATGTCCGTCATCTACTCATCGATCGTAGATACCCATATTGCAAGGGTTCTGTAGATTTTCACAATCCGGAAATCGCCATCTCGAACTCAAGCGTGTGCTAGAATAAGGGCGTAAGTCGCATGATCGATTTCTCTTCATCAATCCTCTCTTCTGTGAATAAAGGTGACAAGATGTAAGTTTGTCAGCATTTTTTCACTTCAGACCGCTTGGCAGCGATGCAATCTTGCGTCCTGAGAAGAAAAACTGCGGACAAACTTCCAGCTTGTCACCTTTATTCACAGAAGAGAGGATCGATGAAGAGAAATCGATCATGCGACTTACGCTCTTATTCTAGCACACGCTTGAATTTAAAAATGTCATCAGACATCGATTTCCGGCATCTATCATCGGTCCCGTTCAAGAAATACCCATATTACATTGGTTCTCGTAAGTCGTCATCAGGCAGGAGTGTAAGTTGGAATTTGGAGCGTAGAAAGAATTTTGCTGTAATTTATTAAAGCGGTCATAGTTTTTGACCATGTAAATTTGAAGGTTAGTATTGTGTAGATAAAAACCTCTTGAACGTCTAAACAGCCTATAATTATGATTTATCGTATTTGCGGCTAACCAGCCGAAAGAAAATTTTAACCAATACTGTTAAATGTCATGGATATCAAGTTAGGTACAATTGAGTTTTGCGAATACCTTCCACACTCGTGGAATAAATCAAAAAAAAAATCCTAAGTGACCCTTTCTGAATTACTATCGGTTGTCCATATTTGCTGATGTATATTTTCCAAAATATACTTTGCAATAATGATAAATTGAAGCGAAAATTATGAAAAAGTTAACCCTCTAATACCCAAATTTTTGTTTTTGATCTAAATATTATTTTTAGTCATCTAAAATCGTTCTAAACACATTTTGGGCAATAATTTATTTTTATTCACAAATCTTTGAATTTTGGTTTTTGATTTTTGAAATTTTTATTTTTGAACATCCCTATCTTTTTTTATTTTTTCTTGAAGCATCTTCTTGTTACTGATTTTTGGTAATAATAAAAATTCAAGTTTTTACGGTGCTTTTGAAAATATTACATTTTTAATATTTTTCTGGAAACATTTTTATTTTCCGTGTAATTAACGGAAAAATAGGTTTTAAATTATTGTAATACCACCAATCTGTTCTTCTGTGATAGGTTGATAGTAGAAAAATATAAACGGTATGATTTTATATTACACGTTAAATGAACCCCATGCATTTGTAGGTTATATAAAAATACGATTTTTCCAAAAAAAAATACATAAATACAAATAAGTTTTAAAAGTCATAAAAACTTTTTTTATATGCGTGTTATGACTTAAGGTTTAAGCCAAAAATAAAATCATTTTGATTTCCAAGCTACGAAAAAATACACAAAATTCCAAAGTGTACCCCGTCTAAAGGCGGGGTTGGGTATTAGAGGGTTAAACGTTTTCTAGACGTTGCACGTTTTTGTAGCGACCGCGTCCCGTGATTGAGTTGAAGTCGAATTCAGGTAGCTTCTGCGTTCATGAGTCCTCTAGGAGGTCGTGTGTTATAGTCTCACCGCAAAGTTTTCTTCAATTTATTAATTTATTCCAATCTCAAAGTACCTCAACATCAACCTCATTTTACGACCGTTATATGGGGGTCGTAAAAAAATTAAGGTTATAATTAGGTTTTTGGAAAATGCGACGTCTAGAGTGGAAATTCATATTCGAGATTTTCGGAAAAGTTGAAGCAAGAATTGAGCACTTTCCAAAATGACCATACAAGTTTTCATATTCCGGCTATAGATGGCAACACTGCTCGCCAATTATAGGGGGTGTTCTATGCAATTATTATTTAATTTTGAAGATAACTATATTCAATGTTCACCGAAGTCGAAGGAAGTGTTGCATGCTATACATTCTACCAACGCATAAATGTTAATGTTGCTGGCAACACTGTTGAATTGAGGAAAATACAAAATATTAACATTTCAGTAAGATTAGAATAATGGAGTGGTCAGCAAGGTTGGAATAAACTTCCACTGATTGATGTACGGCAATATCAATTGGGAGCTGTCAACACTGCTCAAGTTAAATTGATTAAACTCATGTAGCAGTTTGTTAGGTTAAGCAGGCGTAGGCAAAGAGTTGATCAGGTTAGCACAGGCTTAGATTGTCATTTATTGTACATTACCCATCGAGACACAACAAGACGTTAATATTAAAAGCTACGATCAACAACTTCACCCAACATTTTAAATTTTCTGCTAGTTATATAAATCAAATCCAAAGCAAACTTGCAGCACAGACAACAACGTAATAATTAGAACAAATTTATTTCAAATCTATCGCCCAATCCACACTAGCATCATCAATTTAGCATGTTGCATGAAACTCTGTTTTGTGCATCGAGACCACCAGAAGCCGCTAGTGCAGGGATTGAATCCTGAGAAAATTGAGAAAATTTCTCACTGCACGCTCTCTGTAACATCATGAGAGTCTATTTATCGTATACTGCTACAACTCTAATTAGATCGGGGGGATAGTAGTGCATGATAAAACCCATCTAAACAAGCTTCAAACCCGGAGGGTATTTTACGTATTAGTAAAATTTAAAAAACTACCCCCTACGAGCTTGAGCTTGATTGGTCGCCCATGGTTGCTACTCAAGTATCGCCAGGTCAGCTGCACTTACACGGATGGTTGCTTGGGACTAACAGACACCCTCAGTGTATAACTGCTGGTGATCTTCTATTGTTTTAGGCAACAATGGCCACGTCAGAATGCAGAATAATGAGGGGAACCAGTTTATGCGGAAGGGTGGTACATTAATGGCAGAGAGGCTTGCTGTTTCATTAGCAGACTGCCTATATATCAGGCGTTAGGAAAGACGTGCTATAATGATGAAAGAATGGAAGCGTAGGGAAACGGTATTTTTCCGTCTCTGGTTCTAGCAAATGCAATGAACAGTTAGGTCTCCTATTATACACATAGTCGGGGACGTTATAGGAATCCGCGTTTTAGGAGAACCAGGGTTTATGAGATTTCATCAATTTGGGGGGGTGTTGTTAAATTTTTGTATCCGTTAAGAGAAAGCACAGTACTGTCTTCGGCGGAGTTCAAGTACTCAGTACGAACTACCTTTAGGAGTTGAGGATCATCCATTTAGTTGAGAACTTGGCCGGAAGGGGCGCTTTTACTGACTTGCACTACATGAGCCTTGAGGGTTAAGAATGCAAACTTTGTAACATATGATATTTCCAGATACTAATGTTTTGGAGGGTTGGTGTCTTCGGTAGAGTTGTTCAGTACAATCTTTGTTCTGTGGATAAATCTAGTCCGGAACATTCTAAAAGATGTCGTCTGCGGCAAAGTTTGTCCAATCCCAAGCACCATGGCAATTTGAATTCCAACTGGTTTTATTTATATTTATGGAAGTTTTATAGTAGATTTGCATATTTTTTTAGGCTTTATAGTTATTTTCATCTAGTACAAATGATCTTGGACCGATTTAGGTTTTAATCACTTCTACAAGAACACTTCGGATGCACCGCAAAACTCCATTTTTACTAAGAACAAGTGACCTTGTCAACAGTTTTATCAAACTCTGGTACTTATCTCCAAGAGCACGATCTGGGGCAAGAAAAAGAGCTCTTTGCCGAGAACATAATGTATTGCTCCCCAATCAATAAGCGCACTTATATGTCTATTATTGATTGTGGCATTATCAATATTACCATTTACGGGACCACCTTGTGTGGCTTGTCGATCCGTTCTTCACGGAAGTCTTTGTTAACTTAGGGTGCTCAACTTATTATCTGTAAAACGTACAGTTCCAGTGGTGTATGAGTAGAACTTGACCACTAGATTTCCCCCCTGCAAAGAGGTGTACTTCTGGTGGACACGTTATTAGTCCGGTTGCTTTCACAGCCCAACATCTGGACCTTGGCGATGTTCACCAAAGCTGGAATTATCATGGAAATTCTTTTGCATCTGTAATTTTTTGATATATTATACAATTTTTAATACCGTCAAAAGACATTTTTTATGTTTGCTCCAATCAGAGATATTCACAATCAAAGTAGGCATGTTTTTGTGGGAAAAACAACAATAACTCCCGAATGGAAGAATATAGTAAATTTCTTCACTCTAAAAGTGTTTCATAGACTACTTTGATGAGATATTTGAATTGGAAACGCTAGAGCTAGAATACCAGTTTTGTTCGGACCTGAGAGAGAGGAGACAGCTGGCTTAGATTGCGAGCTCTGAAAAGTCACGGGAACCTGTCACCAACTGTCACTGGAAAACCGGCACATTCGAATGGCAAAGCGTGAAAAACCGTCAAAATTCAAGTAAAAGTAATCAAAATTTCTTGGTGGTTTTCGATGATTTCACATTTTAAAAAGTTGAAATCCTAAATATAGTTGTGTTTTGGAAAACTGCAATTGATTTTTTATATTCGTATCCTTTTTCATGGTGAACAACAAGAAGTGAATATGATTTTGACCAAAATAAGTTCATCTGACCGTTGTGCACAAGCCAAGTATTTAAAAAAGAAGTCAAAGAAGGCAAGAAAACAAGCCAACTGTCAGTGAGCTGTCTCCTCTCTCTCAGGTTCGGACCACTCTATGTTACCGTAGGAAAAAAAGCTCTAAATCCGTCAATTTAAGAGAGACAAAAAACCTTTTTGGCAAAGTTGCTTGAAATTTAATGGTCTACAACTTTACTGAAGCATGTATAATTTCTACAAATAAGAAAGTTAGTAACTCAACTTCTGTGCAAATGTTGTCCACCATACTTTTCAATAACACCAAACAAAGGGCTTAACTAATACAAACAACTTTGTGGAAAACCCTTTTCGTCTAATGTTGCATTCTAAAGCTCAAAATGATTCTCTCCGCTTGAAACAGTTTTCTGGACCATAGTGCACTGCTTTGTATGTAATTTTCAACATCGCATGCGGAACGGCAATAGAAAGCGGGGCCGGTCGTCAGCATGAACCATAACATGCTTGTCGACTTAGTGTTGGCTTACTTTCATTTGTTAACAGCTCAGTCGAGATGGTGTGATCCATTCCGTTGCAGTTTCGCTATCATTGCGTTTGGGCCTTAAGGTGAAGATGACTCGAAGCCAAAGTTCAAATTTTCAAGAGTACGGATCTGGAGAACCAAACACCCGTTTGAGCTGAAAACCTAATCGATTGGGCACTAGCTGTTGGTGACCAACCGATAAGGTTTCCAGTTCGTTCTCCAGATCCGTGCTCTTGAAAATTTGAACATTGGCTTCGATTCATCTTCACCTTGACCGCGTCATAGGGTCGGTGTCATAGGGAAGGCTGCAGCACATGGCGCGCGTTTCTACTTACAAAACAAGTGAATCCTGATCACAGCCTTACTATTTACCGGTGAAATAGCAATGAAAATTAGCTGAGATCCTTATACTACCTTCTACAATTATGTTCATTACGGTACTAACTAGTGCATTTGTCATTCTGAGCTCATTTGAACGCGATCAACCCGCACAAGGATCGAAAGAGTGAAAAAAGTCATTTTTCAATAAATTTAAAACTGAATTGCGCCAGCTGATGGAACAACCAATTGAGTTAAAACTTTGAGAAAGCTGTTTTTTCTTAAACTAAGTAACATTTCTAGGAGGTGCCCTGCTTTTACAACTTTTTTGTTTTAGGGCCATTTTATAATCTTATGCTCTCGTTTTACGCAATGTTGCCGATGATTTGGCTGGTGCTACGCCATCCAGATTTCAATCCGGACGTGAATATTGAAAAACTGCCGATATTAAACAGTGAACAATCCTTTCAGGTGCGTTTAGTGTGATATTCTTAGGCCGGTTATAATTAGTTTGATTAAGATTTATCGCGTTTAGTATCAATAGAGTTTCGTGTTGTAAACTAAAGAGAAAATCGATGAAGAGAAATCGATCATTGCAGTTACGCCCTTATGACACTGAACGCGAGATTTGTGCACCAACGTGATTTTTTTTCAATACTGCGCTTTTTTTCCGGCCGACGCTACTACGCCACCCGGACGGATGATTCCGAGAATTAAAAAAAAAAACGATATTTGATGGTTATTGTGTGGTTCTGAATGAACATTGTCCTAGATCTTGTCTTCCAACCCTGTTATGATGGCTGATAATCAAAAGCCTGTTGAAAGAACTCCGAGAATGTAGCATCGGATCGGACATCAAACAATCTAGTAGGCATGGCACAACTTCGACGCCTCACTCCTATAGTAACGTCAGAATGGAATGAAAGGTTCTTCGTGGGGCTCCCGCAGGCCAACAACCATTCTGAACTCCACATTTGGCGATCCTACCAGAATTTAAAACTTATTTTCGTGTACCTCGAGAGCCTGGATTTGTTAGCAAGCGGGAGTTTCCACAGAAAAAATGTGTTTGTATCGTTTGGTCTTCCGACACCGCGGATGAAAGTCAGTGTTTGAAAAGTGATTGTGGAGTGAATTTTCAGTCTGGAATAGGTAGATTGAAAATAAAACGAATACATCTGTAAGTAGAATTTTTTTACATGTTTTCTGAGAACAGTTAAAAAACTATGGCTGACTGAGGAGACAAGGTGAGATAGTTAGCCGCTGCACTAAACGTTGAAGCAACATTGCTTGCTCTTGTTGAAAATAATACAATCCAGCATCTCCTTAACAGTTTGAGTTGCGCAAGAGTACATTCGAAAAGCATATTTTGTTCCGCTTGATTTTTTTTTCATTATTTCGAGAATTTTAGGCTAGTTCATCTCGGGACCAACGGCTTCACTTCCCTTCCGAAGGAAGTTATGCAGTGTTGCTTGAAGTCGGATGTACACACTGTGAAGTTTGGATAATCACCAAGAAGGAATCACCCTTCACGCGATGCTTATACAACTTACCCAGGCAAGTGTCGGTTCGCAAGTGAGGCAGCATGAATGCATTTTGTAAGCAAGTGACAGTAGTGAGATCATTCAGAGATGCCAACCAGCTTGCTGTGATCAATTCTATGGCCACTCTCCGACGCAATGGATTCTATTGCTCACATTCTCCCTCTGCTCCAAAGAAAATGTAGTAAAAAAATTGTGAATGGACAGAGTTTTCAAAACATATTTTAAAATTGAAGAACATTGAAAAACATAAGTCATTCATTTTTTTGATCATCTTCATTGCCTTTCAAAACTGTTTATGTTATATAGCAGCATTCATCTCATCCACCTATACGACATACGACACACAAAATCTCGGATAGTTAGATTCCCTGCAAACTGTTCGTTTTGGAAAATCTCTTCTTATTAATTATTTTACTTACATATTTTGAGAACACAAATCTCTGTATTTTTCTATTAAATATGGATATTATTGGTCTGAAAGCTTTTTTGGCATAAACTGTGCTGTTATTTTTAGTTTGTCAGAGCGTCGTTTAAGATAGGAACTGTCATATGATTCCGCAGTCACCTCAAAAAACTTTTCATAAAAAGTTATTTACATCAATTGCAATAATACTTCAATTAATCGTGCTATTTCAGTCATACAGATATTTTATATCAAGTCTCACTCGTTACGAGGTCCAACAAATTGAACAGTTTTTATGCTCTCGTCTTTTTCGGTTTGGCTTTTATGAAAAATGTCAATCCATTGCGAGAAATATTTGATGGTCAGTTCTCCATGCCACGTAACTTTTGCGCTAGAGAAGAATTTATCCACGTGAGTTTATTATCGTCTATTTCTGGGTTTCTATGAACCATGACTCCTTTTCATGATAGAAACAACTACCACCAATGAGTGCTGCTCATCCAGCATTCTCAAATTATTAATTAAATTTTAATCATTTGTCGGCATATTCCAACTTTTCTTCAATGTACATTTCCATGATGTACCTCATGACAAACAACACGTATTTGGCAATTTGTTCAAAGAGAAAAAACAATTATCATGCTTTCATGTCGTTATACAACTTGTTGGGTTTCTCCTTCTACGGCAAAAAATACGCTCTGTACTTTCATTCTGAAATTTGCACAATACAAAATAATTGAATTGCCGAAAGTCTCATCTGACACGTCAAATGACAGGCTCTAAGAATCTGTTTTTCACGACGGACAATGCGGAGTCTTTTACCCTAGAACAAACATCGTGCTCAACAATTCTCAATTTTATCAGACATCAGATACTGCCGGGGCTCGTCTTTCCCCACGGCAACGGTCTGAAATTTTCACCAAGCAAAACAACAAGATCATCGCAATTTCGGTTCTCGACAGTGGACATTACCGGGATTCGTTTTCCCGTTTTTAAATGAAACGCTATTATCGTCCGACCTGACATTTGCACCAAGCAAAACAACAAGATCGTCAACATTTTGGTTTTCGACAGCGGAAATTACCGGGGCTCGTCTGTCCTTACGGCCAACAACACGCTATAATCGTCCGATCGACATTTGTCCTTAGCAAAACAACAAGATCGACTAATTGTCGCTTCTCGGCAGCGGACATTGCCGGGGCTCGTCTTCTCCCTCGGCAAACAACACGCTGTAAGCGACCGATCTGACATTTGCACCAAGCAAAACAACAAGATCGTCAAAATTTCGGTTCTCGACAGCGGACATTACCGGGGCTCGTCTTTCCCCACGGTAAACAACACGCTATATCGTTCGATCTGACATTTGCGCTAGGCAAAACAACAAGATCGACGAATTGTCCAGAAGCGACATTGCCTCAGCGACAGCAGCGGACATTGCCGAAGCTCATATTCTCCCTCGGCAAACAACACGCTGTAAGTGTTCGCACACCAATGCTCCTTCTAGAGTTTTCTTTTCTGCATTCACTTTTTTTTTCCACGAGCGTAAAACGAATCTGAATAGGGGGCAGTAGTGTCCACTAGACACGCACCACGCTGCAGCCTGCACTTTTGATTTTCACTTTCCCACTTTAGCAACGCTGCAGGGTGATTCCTCCCATTGATAAAATATGAAATAAAAAACCAGGCATCTTTCTACAAATTAGTAGAAAACTGGTAGGATCGCCAATGTGAAGTTTGGATAATCACCAAGAAGGAATCACCCTTCACGCGATGCTTATACAACTTACCCAGGCAAGTGTCGGTTCGCAAGTGAGGCAGCATAAATGCATTTTGTAAGCAAGTGACAGTAGTGAGATCATTCAGAGATGCCAACCAGCTTGCTGTGATCAATTCTATGGCCACTCTCCGACGCAATGGATTCTATTGCTCACACACACAATTGACAAAGGTCATCAGCTCAGCAGAATCAGAATAATTATATCAATTCAAAATTATGCTTATTTTCAAAATTCCAAATTCTTCTCAGCTATGAAGTTAACATCCTGCTAATAACAGAACATATTTTACTGCATTAGATTATAGAAAACAATATTGAGTTTAACGGGATGAACATTTTAGAGCTACCTATATTTTCCACATGAGTCGATTAGATATTTCCGTGCAAAATTATGCAAATCAATTTGATAAGTTAGTAATTTAACCCGTTCGAAAATTTTGATAGCATTTAAAATTTTGCTAATTGTATAGGGGAAGATCCCCCAGTGCCGGACAGCACCCAATACCGGACAAAGTCGAAACAATGAGAAATCATAGTCCAATCAAGATAGTGTATTAGTAGAAAAGATAGCTCTTATGTAGACTAATGTTTGCGTAGAAAAACACATGCTTGAAATATGCATGCCTTTTTAAAAAAGTAGGAAAGTTTGGAAATCTTAAAAAAATTGACGTATTTTCTTAATTTTGAGCCTATTTAGTAATTATTTTGAATACGAAAAAATACTTTGGATCCCGCAAGCATGATCGAACATAATCCTAATTTGATAGTATGAATGTATTTTGTAGCATAATTGAAGTAAATATGGACAAATTGCAATTTTGGTTAAGCACCTCCTGTCCCTCAGTTTCGGACAGCTTGATTTGTTATATGAAATCTTTGTAATTATTGCATCAGTGTCTCAAAATACTTTCATTTTTCATGGGTTCCGTCGATCATGGTATCAAACATGCAATAAAATTAAGAAGAATGAACATTCAGAACAACATCGTAAATGTGCCATTTTTCATTATACATGAAAGAGGTTTTTGATAGGCATCTTGCAAACTAAAAAAGACTCAAATTATTCTTGTAAATGTTGCAAATGCATTGAATTGGTAATTATAAACTATTTCCATAGTGTACACATTCAATGATGTTCAAATTTATAGAATCCGAGGCATTTCCAGATCGTGTCCGGTATTGGGTGCCACCTTTCAAGATCGATCAATTTGGTACTAAAATACATCATCAAAACGCAATGTCAAAATTCATATTTCTACTTTCAAATTTATTTTTGTACACTAGAAAAATGATAATATTTATCATAAATGAGTAACACGAGACCATAAAATCAATATTTTTCGAATTATGAATTTAGTGGCTTGAGTGTCCGGTACTGGGGGATCTCCCCCTATACAAATAATAATGGAACTTCGCTTAAATTGTGTGTGTCGATTTTATCATTGCTTGTCTTAATATATGTATTTCTATTTACCAATTTAAAAATAAAAATATTCGATTTATTGTGGGCTTCGTAGCCGTGCGGTTAGCGTCGTCAGTCGTTTAGGCGTATTGTGCTACGGAGTATGGGTTCGATTCCCGCCCCAGTCGGAGAAAACTTTTCGTCAAACGAAAAATTCTTCACTGGTCCACTGGTCGTTCCATGTGTCCGCTGTCTAATGTAAGTTATGTTCAGTCTGTGCAGCCTATGGCTGAAGACGGTGTAAATTGTCTTTATATTTCCGTAAAATGAAATAAATCGATTGATAATTGAATGTTGGTGAGCGTGAATGACTATTGTCTTTCATATTTGCTTCAGTACATTACGTATACAGCTATTTTTGCCTAAAAGCTTGAATGTAAAACTGACTGGTTGGTTGCATTTTTATGAAAGTTGCATTATTAATCGGTGAGATCGAACTGATTATTGCTTAATGTACTTTTTTTGCCTCCTAAGTATCATGTATCATATGACTATTGCTTTGAGAAAAATAAAAAAAGACTGTTAATAATAATACTACTACTACACCGTGGCAGTTAGAATGTATTAATCCATACATACAAAAAAAACTAGAAATTGTCTTCACAAAAATATCCTTCACGCGACTGGTGGTCGTAATGAAGAAAAAAATATGTCCTTAATGCAACTGGTGGATGCCATGGAAAAAAAGAAGTTCTCAATAAGATTGGTAGTTGAAATAATAAGAAACCCTAAGCGACTGATGGTTGCAATAAAAAAAAGGTTATTAACGCGACTAGTGGGTGATATGGAAAAAAATACCTTACCGCGACTGGTGGTCGCATATTTGTTCTAAGCAATGGTGGTGTACACTTGCTACCGCGACTGGTGGTCGCATACTTGTTCTTAGTAACTGTTATAGATGTGGTTAGCTCGACTGGTGGTCGCATACTTGTTCCTAGCAATAGTGGTGTACACTTGCTACCGCGACTGGTGGTCGTATACTTGTTCCTAGCAAGTATTATTGATGTTGTTAGCGCGACTAGTGATCGTATATTTGTTGTTAGCAATGGTGGTGTACACTTGCTACCGCGACTGGTGGTCGCATACTTGTTCTTAGTAACTGCTATTGATGTTGTTAGCGCGACTGGTGGTCGCATATTTGTTCCTAGCAAGTGCTATTGATGTTGTTAGCGCGACTGGTGGTCGTATATTTGCTCTAAGCAATGGTGGTGTACACTTGCTATCGCGACTGGTGGTCGCAAATTGGTTCCTAATAAAAGTGATGCTCACATGCATCTGCGACTGGCGGTCGAAAATGTATCTAAAGAACAAGATATGTGAACCCAATTATGTGTGGTAACTTCCATTTACATTCAAATAGATCAAGGTATGTTAAATCAAAACAAGTAACAAAAGTCAAACAAGTCCGAGTGAGTATTTCCGTGGAAGTACGGCGAATAGAATGTATAACACGATGAAAGTCAAACGTGATGCTACTCTGTAGAACACGTATATGGCAGTCCATTAATAGTAATATTTTGTCCAAAATTAGTTCGTTTTAGAAATGTCTTTGCATAGAATTAGCTTGCCGTTTCTAATGAATCGAAAGACATTCAACCGATCAATAATTTCAACGCCGTTCTGATTGTGTGGGTATCCTACAGCGAAAACATGTTTCAAAGTCGCATGTGCAAGTGAACTGTAGAGATATGAAGCAGTATACATCAGTGAAGTTCTTAGCGATGTAGAAGATATTCCCTGAATTCCTAGAAGCTTTCGTGATGACAAAAACGATGTGAAAACTTAATTTTTTTCCTGAGAAGAGGGAGGATGTGTGGTTCTGAATGAACATTGTCATAGATCTTGTCTTCCAACCCTATTATGATGGCTAATAATCAAAAGCCTGTTGAAAGAACTCCGAGAATGTAGCATCGGATCGGACATCAAACGATCTAGTAGGCATGGCACAACTTCGACGCCTCACTCCTATAGTAACGTCAGAATGGAATGAAAGGTTCTTCGTGGGGCTCCCGCTTGCCAACAACGATTCTGAACTCCACAGTTATGTTAAGTGGTAACGTTAAATAAATGATGTGAAAAAAAGACTTAGAAATAGTAGCGATAAAACATGCACGCACAAGGAGGACAACGCCGCCTTGGATGGATTTTGATGAGATTTTTCTGATCACATATTTATTGGTACCTAAACATTGAATACGCGTAAGTTTCAAAGTAGGGAAAGTGTACCAGTAGGGCGGTTCAAAATTTAAAAATGTTTGAGAATCCAATCTCCCATATGTTTCTTACTATCCTTACCATAAAAATAGTGTTCTGTAAAATTTTCAGCTTTCTAGGTGGTGATTTAAAGGTGGCCCAAAGACAATGTAGATTTGTATGTAAATTACTATGGAGAAATTCTGAGATATGTTCCAAACCCGCTAGTAATGTAATGTAAGTACAAACTTATTATCCCATAGTAAAAACTCATTCTTCAAGCCATAATAAAGAAATTTGCTGAAGAGATTAATTCAATCCAACAAATAGCAGAAAAGATATTCATGAGTTTGTTTGTTATCAGTTTGCTAAATATGGGATTATAGCCCTGCAAACATGTACAAAAATCCCAAACAAAATTTGCTCAAAAGGGATTTGTTTCTTCAGCAACATTCTTCATTAAGACTTGAAGAATAAGTTTTTCAATATGGGATGATACGTTCCAACTTACATTACAGTACTAGCGTGTTTGAAACATTTCTCAAAATTTCTCCATAGTAATTTCCATAGAAACCTACTTTGTCTTTGGACCACCTTTAAATCGCCACCGAAAAAGCTGAAAATTTCACAGAACACTATTTTTATGGTAAGAATGGTAAGGAACATATGGGAGATTGGATTTTCAAACATTTTTAAATTTTGAATCGCCCTAGTGTACCACCTATGGCCATAGTGGCTCCCTATTTGGCCATATGTGAAATTTTGATAACTTTAACATTTTAAAACTGTTTGAATGTTTAAACATCAATATATATTTTGAATTTGTTTATCGGCATATCGGTCTATTTTGCTAGAAGTAAGAGGAAGCATGGAGAAGAAAGCAATGAATACTAACTAGATGGATAGGTAGAAAGCTGGGAGGGAGAAACCAATACAAAATTTCTGTACGTCATAGTGAGCCGGGATTCCACTGTCACGAACTGTCACTGTGAGCCCAGATCTCAAACATTGGACTAACATGGAAAAAGCGCGTAACTGATTAAAACACATTTTCGCATTTCATCAAAAGTGACAAAAATTGAACGAAAATCAATTCATGCACATAATGCAAGTAATGTCACGTGAGCACCTTTCAACTGATTGAATATAAAGCATTGGAAAACGCATCGTTTTACTTTTTCCAATGAAAATTAATATTTATTGCATAGAAAACTGTGGCCCTTTTTCCATGTTTGTCAGGAAAGATCGAAAGTACACAACAAAAGAAAACTAGCGGTTTTCCCCAAGCCTGCCTTGATTGTTGTTGGCAAGCTGGAGTTATCTTGCAGTTCAAACAAACGTTGTTCTATATTTTGTGTGTAGTATCGGTGCCTCCCTCCCAGGTAGAAAGCAATGAATACTAGTTGGATAGGTACCGTAAGGGAACGGCGAGAGAAATTGGATTAGATGTTAAAGAGGGCATATCATATGAAACAGTATTACTTGAAACGTCCTTCCTTGTAGCTAACGTCCCCTATGGGAACAGCTTGGGTGTGTTTTGAGACAGCCAGGCTGTCATTAAAATTATAATAAACAAATTATCGCCAAACTTACTGTCGTAAGAAGAGGTTTAAGTATATTAAAGCTCCATGAAAATGGGCCAATAGTAACTTACGACAATCCAGCTCATCTTCATGCAGAGGACAATCCGGAACCGCATCGCACAGCTTCTTCTCGTCGATGCAGACTTTGCTCATTCGGCAAGGATACTGTCCAGCCGTGCAAGAAACTATCAAAACCAAAATACATTAACATGCGACATTCAGGCGTTTAACTCATTTGTTCAATCTTACAGCAATCTGCTTCATCGGTCAAATCCAAACAATCCGTTTTGCCGTCACAGATCAGGAAGTCGT
This sequence comes from Aedes aegypti, assembly GCF_002204515.2. Classification (NCBI taxonomy): domain Eukaryota; kingdom Metazoa; phylum Arthropoda; class Insecta; order Diptera; family Culicidae; genus Aedes; species Aedes aegypti. The sequence continues at coordinate 4,622,843 of NC_035108.1, forward strand.
ACTTATCCTTCAGGTAGTCGCGACACGTGCACCGCAATTCGTCCGTACCGTCTTCGCAGTCGATGATCCGATCGCAATGGTGCGCAACGTTGATCGATTGTCGGATTCTGAAAAGGGGAGTCGCAACAATACAGTAACCTGAGTCGAACGACGAGCTAGGGAGGTTCCACTCACTTGGAACACTTGAACCGCCGGTATTGGTAGGAAGTTTCGTTCGCGTCCTGCGTTTGGTTCCTCAGCGATGTGTGCAGGTAGTGCATGGACAACCGGAACTGGTTCAACCGACGGGTTTTCTCCTCCACCAGATTGTGAATTTCGCGCAAAAATGGATGCTCCTCCACAGAAGCATTGGTCGCTTCGGCTTCAACGGGCTCGATTTGAGTTTCGCTGTGTTCCAGATCGCCGTGGGTCGTGCTGGAACTTTCCACCGTGGTGGTTGACATCGGTGTAGAACTGGTGAAATCGGTTGTACCACTGGAAGCTGTAGAGATAGTTGTCGACGTAGCGTTGTCTGTTCGAGTCGCTGCGACGCTGTCGCCCAATTCCAGTTGACGCATCTCCATATCGCGATCCAAACTAGGTGGACGAGGTTTCAAATTTGCGATAGCTTCGTTAATCTGCATCCAAGGAGCGCTTGAGGTGCTGCTGTGGGAGGAATCAGGTTGAGTTGATGAGGTAGAGTCTGGAGTGGTCGGGGTTGTTGACGAGGATGAAGTTTCTTCGACCAAATCGGAGGGTAGCGTTGTGATTGACGCATTTGAGGGATCCGCTAAGGATGTTGCTTCGATATTGGTAGTAGATTCTACCGAGGTCAGTTCTATAACTGTCGTGGTGAATTCTGTCGTTGCATGTACGCTACTTTCTGTGCTGGGTTCTGAATCGTTTGCCGGTGAGGAATGAGCAGAAGATGAGTCGTCTAAGGAATCAGCGGCAGGGGATGTTGTGCAAGGTGTATGTGTTGTTTGATCAGTAGATATCGTGGCACTGTAGTCCACTGAAGTAGCGTTGTCTTCTTTTGTTGACAGAGATGGCAAGGTAGTTTCCGAAATGAGAGTGGTTGCATTGTTAGTTGTAGTTTCGGAGTTCATCGTTGTTGGATGTGTGAAGCTTGTTTCAGTTGTGGATGACGTGCTTTCATCCATTGTTGATTCTTCAACTTTTTCCGGAGAAGTTGAAACACTTTGCGTTGAGCTGCTGACAGTCATATCTAAGGTAGTATTCGGTTCTACTGTAGTTGCCGCAGTGGATATTTGAGCAATATCATCACTCAAATCTTTCGCAGATACTGTCTCTAAAGTTGCCGACATTGTTTCAATAGTAGCAGTTTCAGTGCTTGATGCTTCCGTCACGGTAGTAGCAGGATCCGATGCTTCAGAATTCTCCGCGAGGAAATCGATCTTCGAAGTGACAGCTTCTGTAGTAGCTGCAGCAGTTGTTGAACTTGTCGCAGTACTATTCTTTGGTGTCGTCGCTATGGTTGTTTCCTGTATCGATTCAGCTAGCAGTTGATCCAGCGAACAGCTTAGTTCATCTTCTCCGCCAAGACAATCTACCTTCCCGTTGCACCGCTTCTGCCTTGGTATGCAGAACGATACCCCAACTGAGCACTGGAAGCCGGGACAATCCTGACGCGTAGAGGACGAAGTAAGCACTTCCCTAGTTTTCCTTTGGATCCAGTCGTTGAACAGTGCAACTCTCGTATAGACGCCAGGCTCGTTTGGTCTAGCGCAGCCCTCTCCATGGCTTACCACTCCCGCCAGATACCACTCATGTGGACTGGAGACACTAATGCAGGCAAATGGACCTCCCGAGTCACCTTGACAGGCGTCGTGACCTCCACTCATTTCGGCAGCACAAATAGCGAGTCCATCGCGATCATTTTTATGTTTGCAGAACGGTAGAATTGGGACCGTAACCTGCATCAAATGATCAGCTAAAAAGGAAAATCATCTATGAGATATATTTGAAACATTTAAGCTTGCGCGGGACGTACGTGATCCACCATGCTCTCTGAGTGCTCCCCAACCAACAGCCGTACACATCGTTCCCGGTTTCGGACCCCAAATCCAATCCCGATCGTTGGTAGTCATGTGTCGGTCGGGTAGACAGATCGGCCTTACCCATCGGTTGTACTGGAATGGTCTGTCCGAATGCATCAGACTGATGTCGTTGATCATCTTTTGCGCGCTGTATCCTCGGTGTATGAACACATGAGTTACCGTTGAAACCTGCACCTGAGGAGAGAAGCTACGTCTACGGAGAAGACCCGCTCGCAGCTCGTAATGGTGCCTTGGGAAGTTGTCACAACAGTGAGCTGCCGTTACGATCTGGGAAGTAATTCGAAGTTGACAATAATGCAGTTGAAAATAACATTTCTGATATCGAACCTACCCAATGTTCATTGAAGATGCTACCACCGCAATGGAATTTCCCGTCTCTGAAGATTCCCACAATGAATGGGTAAGCAGCCGGTTCAGCTTTCGTTCCGCCAACGATCTGCACTAACTCTGTAGCATTTCTCTTTCCACGGATTTTAATACGAAGATTTTCCATCTCGTTCTGCTTGCTGGATCCACACTTCGGTGCCGGACACTTAACATAGTTTATCAACCCGTTACAGGTATCGGTGAACTCCGGTTGGAACACGTGATGACTTCGTGGACTTGGTTGAATGAATGGTCCCGGTAGATCTCCATGGTGCTGCAGAATCACCGGATCGCGATCCGCTGGTCCAAGTTCTGCTTCACAAGCCTCTCGTGCCAGATTCAACGGATTGTGACAAACCGGATACCACTTACCCTTGTAGTTCCGATGCAGGACACCCACTGAATGGCCAACCGCAAACGCCAGGGGACTTCTCAAGTCTCGTACCAACATCGTACAATCCTGTTCGTCCTTCCGATTCATGCAGTTGTTGAAGCCATCACACTTCTCGATCAACGTAAAGCACCTTGTCTCGGAATGATGCGAAGCCTGATACTCAAAAAACGTATTGAAACACGAGAACGAGAACTTGTCACATCCGAAGCAGCCCATCTCATCTTCCGCGAGAGGGCAGTCTACGTAACCATCACAGCGCCGTTTGCCCGCCAACCGTGACAAACACGAGCAGTGCGATTCGTCACTTCCATCGAAACAGTCCACCCGCGAGTCACACAAATGTGAACTCAGAACACACTGAATGCCATCTGCACAGGGAACCTTGCCTCGAGGACAGTGCCGATGGTGGCCACGAGCCCTCGTACTACCCACAAACAATTCCTGTGATGATTGCAACATCATCGAATCATTCCCAGCTAAAGGTTTCTCCGTGGATGATGGCCCCACGAAGCTACACACCAGTTGAGCTCCTTCTAGATCCGGATCGTCACTTGTTCTTTTTCCGGAAAGATTTTGGATGTTGAGTGGGACATTCATTAGACCTGAAAAGAGCACAACAAATCTTTAGTGAGCATTTCCCTCCTCAAAGTGGCTTTGGCACGAACCTTTGGGGAAGTCACCACGTGGTTCGATGATAGTTTCGATCACGGGATCGTTCAGCAAGTGTTCCGGTGTAGGCCCTTCGCCTAGTGGGAGTGACTTACCTGCTGGGTAATTGTGTCCTCCAGCATAGACCGGTCGCATAGCTCCGTAAGTCGGCGGAACCTGATAGAAGCAGAAGTGGTTCGGAGTGAAGCCTCCGTACGCGGAGTTAACCAGAACCTGAGATGTTGCCTTGAGAGTTTCTCCTGTAACCGGGATGCTAGTCTGTCCAAGGCCTCCGTATTGTTGAGCCTGGAAGTGGTGCTGATTGCTGGACAGAGTTTTGATGGGTGTTCCATGCTGCTGATTTCGAAGCTGATCACAGAGGTTCAAAAATGGACCACTGGCTGCAACTGTTGGCTGTGAAGAGTACTTGGTAGCTCTGAATTCTGGTGTATCGATTGTTGAAGGCACGTCGTGATTGAACTGCCCACGGTTACGTGATCTTCCCATGATGAAGTCGTGAATTTCCACTGGAAGAGTAGATTGATCGAACTGTTCTTCGTGGAATGGTGGTGGAGGCCGACCATACTCTTCATAAAGATCATCCACGGATGTATCCGGTAAGGCTGAACGATGTTGGTTTGGAGCAACGGTTGAGGATGGAATTGTACAATTGTTCGGTTCCTTCCAACCCCCATGCTCCATGTCGACCGCCGCCAGAAGATCGTCTATATTTTTGATACACTCGACAGTTCTTGGTCGATGTTCGTCTGGATTGTATTTTAAGTTTTGCTTTTTGAAATGACTAATTTTTGGCTGACCGACCAGCTTTTCACTAGAAGATTGAGTTGTGGTCTCGTTGCATTTAAGCTCCTCATCTTCATCTGATCTGAACTCAGGAATTTTCTTCAACAAGTCATCCAAGTCTTTCACGCAGTCGTCTTCAACAGGATTGTGCCTGTTGACGTTGAAAGGCTGCGGTAGTGAGCTGTTTGTTGAAGTCTTATTTAATGATTTTATTAGATCATCCAAAGTCGGATCTTTATTAGTTTGTTCCGTAGTTGTTACAGCGACGGTAGTTGTCTGCAAATCTTCAGTCGTTTTCGTCGAAACGGTTTTAAAGACTTTCCATGTTGTTTCATCTACCAAATTTTCTGCGAATTTTTCCATTTCTTCCTCTAGATTAAGATCCAACGGATTGATAGTAGATTTTTCAAGAGGTGGCACTATTGGTACAACTTTTGTATCTTTTTCGGTGGTTTGAGTATTAATTTTATCATTCACCACAGAAGTTTCACTGGCATCACTATCCTTACCAACCGCAGTAGTTGTTTCCAACTTGGTAATCATGGTCGTCAATTGATCCTCATTTATCGTCGTGCTGTCTGTTGCCTGATCAATCATTATTGGTTTGGGTTTATCCTTCTTCATTATTTTCCCAGAGCTTTCATCTGAATCCATATCACTTAGTTTTTTCTCCTTTCTCTTCGGAAAACTGTCACTGAGATCACCTTTCAGATCGCCACCATGCTTACCTTTGCACTCCTTCAGCAGTCCACTCAATTTGTGCTTTATCTCTTTATAACTATGTTTGGTCTCCTTGAGAAACTGTTCAAATTTTTCGCAGTATCTTGAGCAGTTCTTCTCCTCAGGAGCTTCCTTCTTGCACCGCCGACTGTACTCTTTCTTAAGCTCCTGATATTCCTGTGCGCTACGCCTCTCTCGCAAGACCCCTTGCACCTCAGCACTTCGTCTACGCCTCCTTCTCCTCCGCATCGACCGCATAATCTCGTTCCTGTTACCATCATCACGGTAAGGTGCGTAAACAATCTTAAGGGTCAAATTCTTTTGCGTCAATCGCTGAAGCGCCCCATCTATTCCTGGTTCAAAACCACCCGTCCCTGTGTCCTCATTGGATTCTTCACTCTTCTCCAACTTGTTGTCGTCCACCAACTGAATGCGATTGTCGCCGTTGAGATCTCGCTTTCGCCGAGATTTATGATTATTTTCAAATCCTATCAAATGCAATGCACTGGCTAGCAAGTGCTTCATTGGTTTCAGAACCACATCTATCAGATCTCCATCGGAGTGCGTTTCTTGATGATAAACCACTTGAACTGTTTGAGGTGCTACAAATACAAAAAAGAAAAATTTTAAGGAGATAAATCAAAGTAGGCTGATAATATTCCGAACGTACTGAATAATACACGCGTCACAGCGCCTATGAGAAGTGTGAATATGATTGTCATGGCGATTACAATCATGATCATCAGGAATAGTAGGCCTATCCGGTTTATGGCATTCTGTTTCCATGGTTTTCGTTGAAGTTGAAGATCTGAAAGAAAAATAAAAGCGAATCATTCATACAGAAGTTATGAACAACATGGCTTATGAGTGATGACATAACATTTAATTTTGTTTTGGCCTCAGAACGCACTGGTTCTCGGCCATGCAGCGGATTCAGTGACCTACATTTGGGACATTTTCGGAAGTTACGGAGTCAGCATGTTCTGTATTTACTTATTGTTTTGTAGTGCGTTGCTGGCGTATCGTATTTCTTTCGATTGAGGAAAAGACCCCCGAAGCTGCGATGTTGTTGTTTCTGTTTTTGTCATTTACAGTAGTGTTTTTGAAAACATTTATGTTTATTTAATTCAGTACGCAATGCGGTAGTTATTTTTCCCCAAGATCAAATAATTAGCGTGTACAACAAAGAAAGCCAAATTCAAAACATTATATTAGCACTGTGAGAACTGCATACCTCTTATTCTCCCATGTTCATAAAAGTTTGTAAAGGTGAAGATGCATCGAAGCCAGACCTCGAATTTTCAAGTGCACAAATCAAGAGAACCAGACAACCGTTTGAGCTGAAAATTTAACTCACTGGTCACTCGCTGGTGATGACCAGTGAATTAAATTTTCAGCGCTAATAGATGACTGGTTTTCTGGATTTGTGTTCTTGAAAATTCTAGATTTTACTTCGATGCATCTTAACCTTAACAATGTAATGCTAGTGATCCTTTATAGAGAGATAAGCGGAAGTAAAATGGAACGGTTTGGCAACAGACCAGCAGTGCTGATTTTGCTCGGCGTCGAGAATAATATTGTAACACGGACATGACTTCCTCATTGCTAAAAAGTGTATTTTGTTTCTTTATAGATCTATGAGCTACATATCCAAACTAATGAATAGTCGAAAAAATCAACAACTAAAAATCGCATTGACAAAAATTTTAAAAAGAAAAATATTTCATTTGATTTGCTTCATGCAAAATTACTTTTACCGAAATAATTTCAAGCGCATTACATTACTCCTCAAGAAAAGCTCAAAACAAATATAACGCATGTTCGTTTGGCTCACACTTTGACATCTCTTGCTGCTCGATTGGCTTACACTTTGACAGAAATGTCAGCTTCCGCGAATCTCTCTTATAAAGGATTACTATGTAATACAAAATCTGTTTCGCATGAGCGAACCGGAAATACTACCTAAGATGTCTTAGGACGAAGTTAGAAGATTTTGCTCTATTACGTCACGTGTCATAAATACGTGTACCATTGTATGGGACATATATTTCTGTATAGTTAGAGGACTGAACACAAAAAGTTTTACTTTTTCATAGTAAACTTCAAATGACGTGTACACAACTTGCACAAATTGCTTCCAAATCACTTTAAATTTTGGGGAATGATTTTCTTAATAATTGATACCGTTGAAGCATAGGGGGCTTGCTCATATTTTTTTTATCGAAAACAAAGAGTAATTTTCAATCTTTAATACCATAATACCACACCTAAGTTATAAGTGTGCACAAAATATGACGTTTCGCATATAAGGCAATAAGAGACATATTTGCTATAACTGGACACTTATGAGAAAAGTAATAAATCCTCGAGCTGTTTAGTTATTCTTTATTCTTTATTTATTGATATTTAATTCAACGGACTTCTTATAAGTCTAATTGAATGTACTATTCTAATAACAGACAACATCAAATATAACTTTTCAATATACATCGAAACAGATGACAAAACAAAACAAGAAGCTAAACATATCATCATAATCCTAAAAAATCACATTAAGTTCAGTTTTGTAGCAAAATTGCACAGTGCCGGTTATGTTCAAGTGCCGTAATCGGGGGGTCATTCTTTAAATTTCAAATATTGTCGAATTGATTTCGACAAAATCAGTACTTCATTGATTTTTTTAATGAAATAAAATTCAACATTTCATAAAATTAGTTTCAATATAAAAAAATTCAAAAGTATTGAGTCGAAATATATTTTAGAATAATCCTTTTCTATTAAATTTGGGTCTGCTGCATCTGAAAATGGTGTCGACATTCTTACAACTCGTGTATATCATCAGTTTATAGCAAAACTAATCTTTGTAAATCTGCATAACACGCCTAAATGTATGCAAATTCCCTTGAAATAAGCAGTTTATTCAGCAATAAAGGCTTCTACGAGCAAACAACTATTCTTGTAATGCTTTACGATTCCAAAAATGAGTTCAGTAATTCACACTTAAGCTTACACAACATTTTTAACACTCAAAGTTTGCATGCTGGATTACAATCGGTGGATTGTTTAGTACCGACGTTTACAACAGTATTCCATAAATAACTGTGAATATATCTATACAAAACTGACCTTAAAAAAATGAAATAGTTTAAAATAATCATTAGATATCTATAAAACAACTAAAAACATGGAATGTCTGTGATGCCAATGAAGTATTAAGCACCCTTGAAAATAAATGCTATTGGGAACCGCCCTTATCGAATTCACCCCAGTGATCAATTTGCCCCCGGTCTACGGTAACGAAATTCGAAATACAGTGCCTTCCCTATTTTGGCAACATCCACTTTTGTCTACCTCCGATTTTGGCAACACCCGTTTTTGGCAACATTTTCTTCCCGATTTTGGCAACACATTGAAACATATTATCAATTGATTTTTAAGTACTGAAACCTAATATTGTGAGCTTAAACAAAGTGAAAATAAGTCAAAATGAAAATGCTGCTGGCCATTGCGAGCTAAGAAAACTAATGTTGAACGTACTTATAAGTAAAACGCGTATATTTCAAAGTTATTGTTTAACGTATAGGATAATTCTCATAAAGCAGGCAAGCTGTATAAATAATTGCTACATTGTTTAGAAGGCATAATAATTTAATCTTTGAAATATTTTATTGAATAATTGATGAGTGATTTCTTCTAGGTAGTTCTGTAGCCATTTTAGTAACAGTTGTTGAGGAAAACATCAAGAAAGTTTGTTTATTGCAAATTTTGCAACTCTCAGCTTGATTTTTCCCGAATCTCAGCAAATAAGCATAATGCTAGGAAAAGAACTCGTCAATAGCTCTATTTCTGGGCGCATATGGGTGCTAGTCTCGATAAAAAAGCTGGCATTACATTTCAACCGTGATAATATTGATAGTAATAGTATGAAGCAATTTAGAAGAACTTCCACTTTTTTCCACTTAGAATCTTGTTGTTGAGGATTCTTTCGGGTGGCTTTATTTTAGGGATTCCTTGAACATAGAGCGCAATTTTGGTGATCATACGTCTTGATTTATACGTCTTTATTAAATCCCTAAAATAAAGCCACCCGAAAGAATCCTCAACCGAACCTGTAATTAAGAATACAATCCATAATCTGCTACTTTCAATATGGTCTGGCTTTAAAACTGCACTTTTGCGCTCTAGAACAGTCGCAAATGGTCACTGAAAGTAATACCACGCTTGTACTGTGTACAACAAGTGTGCTTTTCAGATGATGCATATAATTAGTACATGATGTTTCTGCTTTTGAATCAAAAGCTCAACTGAAGAAGGCTCCCAGACAATTTTCACATGATTCGTAGTAATTGCCACGTATTTTCTGATTCTTTTAGAGATTAGAATGATAAAAACGTAAGCATTTCAAAATTCCCGAATTTGGCAACATCCCCATTTTGGCAACATAAAAATCTAGCCTTGTTGCCAAAATCGGTAAGACACTGTAATATATTTTATGGTTTGTTCCCCTTAAAATCTACCACAAACTTTTATTGTGAGTGAAATAGGAACATTTAGATGGAGTAGAAAATGCAATAAAACCATTTTATCAAATTTTCAAATTTTCTCTAGTCTTCCACTGATTGCCAATGACGGATTTCACGCCAACTCGACACGCGATTGGCAGCACCCCTTCAGAATTCAATGAAACTTTCTGGATGTCAAAAGTATGTGAAACTAAGATATTTTGCATACTTTGTTTTTTCAAAATCGATCTAGACTAACATTTGGAAAGGGTCAAAGTTTTTTTTACTTTTTTTATAAACCCGTATAACTCAAAAACGGTAAGACCTACAAAAAAGTGTTGTATGGGGGACTGTCGTGAAATTTCCTGACGTTTTAGAGAAAAATATTAAAAAAATAAAAACACATTTTCTACACTGAAAAAAAAAAATATTAAAAACTTTAAAGTCGATTTAAAAAAAAGGCCACTTCAGATTTTGATCATCGTTAAGCAAAAAGTTTCGTAATTAAATTTACTAAAAGTCGCCCATACATTGCAAATTGGGCATATTTTAGGGAAAAAAGTTTTTTTAACATCGAATTTTTTAAGTCCCATAGTTTTTTTTTTACTTTTTTTTATAAACTCGTATAACTCGAAAATGGCAAGACCTACAAAAAAGTGTTGTATGGGGGACTGTCGTGAAATTTCCTGAAGTTTGAGAAAAAAAATATTGAAAAAATAAAAACACATTTTCTACACTGAAAAAAAAATATTCAAAACTTTAAAGTCGATTTAAAAAAAACTGCCATTTCAGATTTTGATTATCCTTTAGCAAAAAGTTTCGTAAATAAATTTACAAAAAGTCGTCCATACATTGCAAATTGGGCAAATTTTAGGAAAAAAAGTTTTTCTAACTTGGAATTTTTTAAGTCCAAAACTGAAATTTTTTTTTCAAAGATTTTGCTTTAAACCGTCAAATATGATCGTGTTTTCAAGTGATAAATGAGTTTGAATCAGAAAATAGATTGTATTTTTTATTGAGAATAGTTAAAAAACGGAATTATACAGTGATTATGTTTTTCAAATGAAGGCAATCAATGGACTTCGCCTCTGCCTATGAGGAAATCAACTCCGTCTAACAATCCGACGGATTTTTATGGTTCTAAAGGTATCACAACAGTATTGCAAACATTGAAAAGTTACAACCTTATTTATATCCCATTAAATTCTCTTCTAGAAAAAGTTTTGTGAAAAACAACTTACTAAACGTACCTGCGTTAAACGCCAGATGAATAAGAAATAATGAATATGTTTGTATTGTTATCTACCTAAAAAAAAGTTGATAAGCTCATAACTCATGATTTTATTTGCAAATAACAGTCTTCTTTTTCACGAAACAAAAAAGACTCCTTAAAACAAGGTTAAATACTGGTAATTAGCGACTTCTCTGAAAATTATAACGCTGCTCAAGGATATCACTGGAATAATTCCCAATTCTAAATTTATCATAAAAAAGATAATAAATTGGAAAATGTTAGTTTTATTATAATATCAGACCCATGACACAGTAGCAGTTCAGCTATTTATTTCAAAATTGATAAATTTTGTTAAACAAATCAAAAGTTATTTTTAAGTCAGATGGAGCTGCAGCTCATTATAAAAATAGAAAAAAAAAATGCCAGCTTATGTAATTTCAAAAAAATACATGGATTGGAAGCAGAGTGGCATTTTTTGCCACATCCCACGGCAAAGGCCCCTGTGACGCTATTGGTGGCACTCTCAAGCGAATGGCAAAAAAAGCAAGTCTTGCAAAATACTATAGAAACACAATCGCAACTCCGCGAGAACTTTTCGACTGGGCAGTGAAACAAACTGATACATGTATCACCAAATTAAATTTCTGTTATAAATCTAATGAACAATATGTTAAAATGTCAGAGGAATTGGTGGAATTGTTTGATAGGGTTAAAACTGTCCCTGGTACCCAAAAATATCATTGTTTTATGCCTACTAGTGATACACAAATTGCAGCCAAACGGTATACCAATTCAGAGGATGAACCAAAAATATTCAATTTATTCAGTAAAGCTCAAAAATAATGTAAATATTCATGTGCAGATACTACGTTTTAGGATATACAGCAATAATGAAAATAAAAACAAACCACGACTTTTTTCATAAGCATAATATTGACCCTTTCCAGACACCTGTTAAGATTGGCTTTGACCAAATAAGAAATTAAATATTATTGTGATATCTTTCCAATCTTAAAAAAACCCATCGGATTGTTAGAAGGAGTTGATTTTCTCATAAGCGGTATGGTGCGAGATCAATTGAATTTAATTAAAAAAAACTGTATAATTCCGTTTTATTTCTTTTAACTACTCCCAATAAAACTTATATAATCTATTTTGTGATTAAAACTCATTTATCACTTGAAAATATGATCATACTAGACGATTTGAAGCGAAATAAAAATTAAGTAAAAAGTTCATTTTGGACTTAAAAAATTCGATGTTAGAAAAACTTTTTTCCCTAAAATATGCCCAATTTGCAATGTATGGACGACTTTTAATAAATATAATTACGAAACTTTTTGCTTAAGGATGATCACAATCAGAAGTGGCCGTTTTTTTAAATCGACTTTGAAGTTTTGAATAATTTTTTTTTCAGTGTAGAAAATGTGTTTTTATTTTTTTAATATTTTTTACTAAAACGTCAGGAAATTTCACGACAGTCCCTCATTCAACACTTTTTTGTAGGTCTTAACGTTTTCGAGTTATACGGGTTTATAAAAAAAAAGTTAAAAAAAATCTTGACCCTTTCCAAATGTTAGTCTAGATCGATTTTGAAAAAACAAAGTATGCAAAGTATCTTAGTTTCACATAGTCTTCACACCCAGAAAGTTTCATTGAATTCTGCACTGAGGCAAAAAAACTTAATAATTTCTTAAGGAATAATTATGATTTGGCGCCACAACAATTATTGTTGAAATTTTTAAGTTTTACTTATGATTTTGGTGAAGAATTTCAGTAATAAATTTCATAAGTCAATCAATGAAATTCGGAAATAAACGCAATGATATTAACTTAATTCGAATTATCAATCGATAATATTATTCGCCTTTTATTTCAGGCGTGCTCAAAAATTGACATGTTTTTTTTTTTTACTAGTTCGTTTATTTGGGGCTCAAATGCGTGTAACGCTTTACGGAGCCGAAGTTCATTTTTGTACTATTTACAATTTATTTACATTTTCATTACCAAAGTTAGTATGGGATGGAGCCAGGGTACTCGTGGCAACTCGAGGTTAATGGTCACAATTTTGAAAGGGAAGGACATGGTAAGGATTGGGTTTAGGGTTCTCTGCAGCTCATCCGGGAGGTATAGCGTGGTAGCTCTATTATCGTGTCATGGCGTTGGTACCAATTTCTTGCCGGTATTCGTCTGCCGGATGGCCAGGATCCTCAATCCAACACAAAAGGGACAACACAGAGAAAAAAAAACTGGAGAAGAGAACACAAGAGAATTAAACTTTTATACAAGACAAGCGAAGGAAATCGTAAATTGCGACCATATAAGTGAAATCGCGGGTGCCCAACACATCTCTAACTGGAACATAGGGTTGTCTACCTCGGGCCGCAAGGGTATCCAAAAGTTGCGCTCTGGAGGCGTCCATATCCGGGCACTGCCAAACTACGTGATCGATGTCATCATAACCGGAACCACACCTACTACAAATATTGCTCAGCGCGAGGTTAATCCTATGTAGATGTGCATCTAGCGAGTAATGGTTGGCCATAAGTCTTGACATCACGCGAATGAAATCTCGACTTATGTCCAAACCTTTCCACCAGGCTCGCAAGGAAACTCTAGGAATTATGGAATGTAACCACCGTCCCAGTTGGTCATTTAGCCAATCGCTTTGCCAACCGTGAAGAGAATTTTGACGTACTAAATGAAAAAATTCATCGTGTGAAATTCGTCTATCATAAATCTCACCTTCCTCAGCGCCCACCTTTGCGAGAGAGTCCGCCTTCTCATTGCCATAAATTAAGCAATGTGAGGGGACCCATACAAAGGTAATCTTATATGATCTTTCGACCAGTGCACACATCTGCTCTCTTATTTTTGTAAGAAAGTAAGATGCATGCTTTACAGGTTTCATCGATCGGAGAGCCTCAATAGAACTGAGACTATCCGAGAAGATGAAGAAGTGGTCTGCGGGCATGTTTGAGATCATCCCCAAAGCGAAGTTGATTGCTGCCAGCTCAGCAACATAAACCGTGCAAGGTTCCTGAAGTTTTCGGAAGGCGGAAGAGTTTTCATTGAAGACACCGAAGCCAGTGGATCCATTTATACGGGACCCGTCAGTGAAATATCTCCTGTAGGAATCGACATTCTGGTACTTTGCGTTAAAAATACGTGGGATAGTAATACATCGAAGTTGATCTGGAATTCCATGAATAGCTTGTTTCATGGATAGATCATATTCAACAGAGGAACTGTCATTGGTGAAGCGTACACGTGGGGGGTTGTAACATGGAAGGCTAATGTCAGATGACATGTAGTAGAGATAAACTCTCATGAATTTTGACTGAGCATTCAGTTTGAGCAATTCTTCGAAATTTTCGATAACGAGTGTGTTGCTCACTCCACACTTAATCAGTATTCTTAGCGAGAGCTCCCAGAATCGGTTCTGTAGCGGTAAAACCCCTGCCAGAACCTCTAGGCTCGCATTATGTGTTGAGTGCATACACCCTAAGGCGATACGCAAACAACGATATTGAATTCGTTCCAATTTAATCAGGTGGCAGTTTGCTGCTGAGAGAAAACAGAAAGAGCCATACTCTAGAACAGAGAGAATGGTTGTTTTATAGAGTTTTATGAGGTCTTCCGGGTGAGCACCCCACCATGTTCCGGTAATTGTTCGTAGAAAATTGATCCTTTGTTGGCATTTTTCCGTTAAATGCCTAATATGGGTTCGCCAAGTGCCTTTTGAATCAAACCAGACCCCAAGGTATTTTGAAGTCAAAGACTGGTCGATGTCTGTTCCCAAAAGCTTAAGCTTCAGTTGGGCAGGATTCCGCTTCCTAGAAAATACAACCAGTTGAGTTTTTTGCGGAGCAAACTCGATCCCTAAGTTTCTAGCCCAAGTGGATAGATTATCAAGGGAATTTTGCAATGGTCTTTGCAGGATTTCCGCTCGTGGACCCTTCATAGAGACCACAGCATCATCTGCAAGTTGTCTAAGCGTGCATGGTTCTTCCAAACAGTTGTCAATATCTTTAACATAAAAATTATAAAGCAAGGGACTCAGACATGAGCCTTGGGGAAGGCCCATATAGCTAATTCTGGAAGTTGTCAGTTGACCGAGAGTGAAGCTCATGTGTTTTTCTGACAACAGATTGTACAAGAAATTATTCAATATTCCAGGTAATCCACTATTGTGCAGGCTTTCTGACAATATTTCTATGGAAACTGAATCAAAAGCGCCCTTAATATCCAAGAAAACCGAAGCCAATTGCTCCTTGTCCGCAAAGGCTAGTTGAATATCTGATGAAAGCAACGCTAGACAATCGTTTGTTCCTTTGCCCTTGCGAAAGCCAAATTGTGTACTGGAAAGCATGTTGTTTGATTCGACCCAGTGATCGAGTCGGGATAGGATCATTTTTTCTAACAATTTCCTTAAACATGATAACATAGCGATCGGGCGGTACGAATTATGATCAGACGCTGGTTTCCCAGGCTTTTGAATAGCTATTACTTTGACCTGTCTCCATTCAGGTGGAACAATGTTGTGTTCCATGAATGAGTTGAACAGGTCAAGCAACCGTCTTTTAGCGATATCAGGGAGATTTTTAAGAAGATTGAACTTAATCATATCGCTTCCCGGAGAGGAGTTGTTTGATGAAAGAAGAGCCATAGAAAATTCCAGCATAGTGAATGGTCTATCCAAAGCATCGTCTCTTGGAGTTTCCCAAAAAGGCGGATGAGCTGGAACTGAGTCTGGACAGACCTTTTTTGCGAAGTTGAATATCCAACGATTGGAGTATTCGTCACTCTCATTTGAGGATGAGCGGTTTCGCATGTTGCGAGCCACTCTCCAAAGCGTCGTCATTGAAGTTTCTCGTGAGAGGCCATCGATGAAACGCCGCCAATAGCTACGCTTCTTCGCTTTAATAAGATTCTTCAGTCTTTTTTCGAGCTTCGAGTACTCTAAATAAAGTTCTGAGGTACCATATCTACGAAAAGCTTTAAAGGCATTAGATTTTTCTCGATACAACTGAGTGCATTCATCATCCCAACCAGGTGTGGCTGGTCGTCTTTTGAAGGATGCACTTGGAACTCGTTGCTTTTGGGATTCTAATGCACTTTTATAAATCAATTCTGTTAGGAATCGATACTCATCCAACGGTGGGAGAGTGTTGAATGATTCGATACCAAAAGTTACCGCTGATGCAAATTTTTGCCAATCGATATTCCTAGTGAGGTCAAAAGGAACCTGAATTGACTGTTCTGACCTTTCACAATTAGTTCTGATAGAGGTTATTATGGGCAAGTGATCACTACCATGGGGGTCATCGATCACCTTCCACATGCAATCGAATGATAGTGAACTTGATCCTAAAGACAGGTCAAGACGGCTTTCTTTGCCGTCGGATGAAATACGTGTCACTTCACCTGTGTTCAAAATGTTCAAGTTGAAATCGTCGCATAAGTCATAGAAAATAGCCGCTCTATAATCGTCATAAGATTCGCCCCATCCAGTACCATGTGAGTTCATATCACCCAGTATTAAAACTGGAGATGAAAGCATAGAGACTGCATTCCAAAGATGACGGCGGTTTATTGAAACTCTTGGAGGAATATAAACAGAAGCTACGCAAAGATCTTTACCCTTTACGTTTATTTGGCAAGCAACGATTTCTATGCCTGGATGAGTCGGGATGGGGATTCTGTAGAATGAATGGCACTTTTTGATCCCTAAAAGCACACCCCCGTAATTATCATCTCGATCCTGGCGTATAATGTTAAAATCGTAGAAGTTAAGATCATCTTCAGAAGAAAGCCATGTTTCACAAAGTGCAAATATATCACAATCTGAATTGTGAAGCAAAAACTTAAATGTGTCTAATTTAGGTTTTAGACTATGACAGTTCCACTGTAACACAGTGATCATATCTTGTACCTCACTCGATGAATTATCCATCGAAAGATATGATCGAAGCAAGGAGGGGCCACGAGATAGTCAATTCCCTGAGATACTCTTCTATTGCGGGGAGAAAAAGGTCGAGTATGCCTCTGAATGAGTCTGAAACTCCGAGGGCATCACATATGCGATCCACAAGGGCCGTAAAAGTTATCAGTCCTCGCTTGGCCCGGGGGGTTTTCGAGGAAGAGCGAGGAACTTCAGTAGCTTTTTTCTTGCTATCTTGTCTAGAGCATCTTTTCGAAGTATATTTAATCGGCGGAGGCGGGGGCGGCAGATCTTTGCTGCAACACGGAACGGAAGCATCAAAGACCTGTTTCTTCGGGATTTTCAAATTTGCCCCACCTCCTTTAGAATTCGGCAAACTTTTGAGGGAAGATTTCATTACCTTACGGCGCAGTCCCGGAGAAGATGGAGACTTTCGTTTTCCGGGTGCGTGTACCTCCGAAGAATCTCCCCCATCGGTTTCGTCGTCGTTCGCTTCGTCGGAAGACAACTCTTGAAAAGAGTTACCAACTGGGATGGCTGATGAAGACTCTTTTGCAGGCGGATTTAAAGCTTTCACCATTTCCGCATACGTCTTCTTGGAGCGCTTCACAATGGAGCGACTCTCATTTCGAATGCGCCTTTTGTATGCCGGGCACTTCTGCAAATCATGAAGATCCTCACGACAGTAGCTGCATTTTTCAGCTTCCTGTGTGCAATCATCTTCCAAGTGAGCTTGGTTGCATTTGCCACAACGGGGCTTGTTGTCGCAAAAGCTAGCACTATGACCAAGCTGTTTGCAGTTGGTACAATTGAATACCTTCGGCACGTAAAGGCGCACTGGGTAAAAAACACTATCAATGCAAACAAATTTCGGGAGAACGGAACCAGGAAAAGTTACACGAAACGAGGCTGACGGCGAAAACACTTTTTTATTTCCTTCCATGGAAACTGATTGTAATTGTTTACAATCCAGTATAGCCACATCAGGAATGGACCGGTTCTCAAAAACACCTTTGCCAGTCTTAATGTCTTCGCATGTCAGACTCGCGTCGATAATTTTCCCTTCCACCTCGACCTCTCTGGCAGGTATGTAGATAAAATACTCCACAGTAAAAGCCTCATGCTGAGCAATCTCATTCGCTGCTTTGTAACTAGGTGCAGTTACACGCAGCTTGGATTGCTTCACTTGGTGAATAACGGTCCCAGGATATTTACGCGTCAGCTCTCTAGAGATCGAGAGCACATTCAAAATCTTATTTTTGCGCCGGAAATAGACAACCCAAGGCCCAGCCGAAGACGGTTGATAAAACCGCGTTCGAGCAACGAGATCTTTAGGAGGCGTATCGCCTCCATCCGATTCGTCCATGCGGGATAAAAATCAACCGCAACCAAATAATTATAAAAAAAAAACAATAAAGTAAAAAAAAAAAAAGAAAAATAATAATAATAAAGTACAAAAAAAAAAAAAAAAACAAAAAATGCTTAAAGTTAACTTATCAGTGGGCTATTTTGTACACACCTCCCCTATACGGGCAAAAAAAAAAAAAAAAAATAATACCAAAAAAAAAAAAAAAATATATCGAGAAAAAAAAAACTTAACCGATTAGGGCTGTTTTGTACGAGCCTCCCCTATTCGGGCAAAACTGGCACCGGGAGAGAGACAGAAGTGAACCGAAAAACAACCTTGAACTCAACCTTGTTTGTTCGGAGATGCGAAAGCAATTCAAAAGGATGTGGAGTAGGTATACAATTGATACTTATCCGTTCCCGTTCGATGACCGCAGCTGGTCTTCTACACCGTAGGTAGGCAGAAAAAACGTGTCGTCGTTTTGCTGCTGATGCAAACGGGGAATCCAATCACCAGGGGATGATGGTGACAATATCTTCTCGTGGCACGATACCAGTTGACCCTTGCCAATCTGGTTCGCTTCCTTCACGATGCGCGGTTTAAAGCACTACGGTACAATACTGCACTGGTAAAAACCACACGGGCGGTGGAAGAAAAAACCAAAAAACTACCGACTGCCAAAAACTGAACTGGCTTGTTCAAGCGCACAGCAAGGAATGATTGACATGTTTTGATAACATGTGATCTGTTTTCGATTAACTTTTAGCCAACATCGAAAGCGGAGTAGTTCTTCTAGCGATTGCTATGATAATAATTTCAAGTAATTCTTGTTAAAGAATTCAAAGCTCTCACTTATGAAACTTATGATCCCATTTTCGAAATGTTTAAACGTGCAATGAAACCATAATTTGGCTGATTCATAAGTCTTGATTTATGGAAAACCTAAGTATTTTTGTCTCAGTGTGAAAAGGTGCTGCCAATCCCTTTGTCGAGTTGGCGTGAAATCCGTCCAATACTTTGAGTATTGTTACATAAAAACTGTTTTATGTCACAATACTCAAAGAATATGCGATCTCAATTGTACTGACGAATCGACTTAACTCTCTAATACCCAACCCCGCCTTCAGACGGGGTACACTTTAGAATTTTGTGTATTTTTTCGTGGCTCGGAAATCAAAATGATCTTATTTGTAGCTTAAACCTTGACTCATAACATGCATATGAGAAAAGTTTTTTATGACTTTTGAAACTTTTTTGTATTTTTGAAAATTGTTTGAAAAATTGTATTCATGTATAACTTACAAATGCCTGGGGTTTATTTAACGTGTAATATAAAAAATCGTACCTTTTATATTTTTCTACTATTATCCTATAACAGAAGAAGGGCTTGGTGGTATTAAAATAATTCCAAACCTGTGTTTCCGTTAATTACACGGAAAATAAAAATATTTTCAGAAAAATATTTAAAATTTATTATTTTTAAAAGTACCGTAAAAACTTGAATTTTTATTGTTGCCAAAAATCAGTAACTAAAAGAGGCTTCAAAAAAAAAATGAAAAAGGATAGGGATGTTCAAAAATAAAAATTATAAAAATCAAAAACCAAAATTCATAGATTTGCGAATAACAATAAATCATTGCCCAAAACGTGTTTAGAACGATTTTAGATAACTAAAAATGATATTTAGATTGAAAATAAAAATTTGGGTATTAGAGGGTTGAAAGATATGTTTTATTAAATGTTTGAACTAAACATTTATGTTAAATGACTATGAACGCTAATCGTTTGGTCGCACATAAATTCAGAACGGATTATTCTATTTGTACCGGGTCTATTTCGTAAAAGAGAAAGTTTATGAGGAAAAAAAACGTGGTAAACTTTTCCGGGAATTGTGGTAGTTTTGACATTTTCTGTTTCCCATACATTTGGTTTTTGACCAAAATACATCACAATAGGCATCAAGAAGTTTGCCAGGTGACAGCTAGTTTACCATAAATAGGTACCATGGTCGCATAAAACTAATAATTTGGAGTTTTGAATTTTGCCGCTTATGTGTCCAGTACTGGGGAATTTCCCCCTAGGCTTATGTCGATGGAAGTGTTTAGAATACCAAGCAATTTATATAAAGCATGGGAAGTACATGTCATGTCCTTATTCTGCGATACTGGCAGTTGGCAGTTTCAATCAGCATCATGTTGAACAACATTTTATTTATTGTCATTTGAAGCCTTTGTTCAGGCGCTGTTCACACAAATTTGGATAAATTATAAAGCGTGTTGTTGTAAATCAACTTTATTTTTCAACTTCAAAATCGCTTTATAATCATTTAGCTCGTTTTTGATTAAACTGACACTTCCCATCATTAGCGGTATGGCTTGCCATCTGCGCACATTGGTCCAGATTTTCAAATAGCTGGCAAAAACCCCATTTCCAAACTTAGATTTAAGTTGAAAAACAAAGTCAAACATTCATCGACTACATCATAGAGTTGAGAATACGAACGAGAAGTTAAAAATAAACATGTTCGTCTACATGTTTAGACGGTAAATAGCTGCACATGCCCAAAAACCTAATTTTTTGCTTCAAAACTCAACTAATCAATTTTTACCAAAAGCCGTGCAAAATTTGGTTTCAGCATATTTTTTTTTCTGGTCGATAACTCATTCACATATAGATTCAACATCTTCGGATGCAAATTTATATTCAAGTGTAGTTATCCTTATCAAATTAATAGATATTGTCGAAGGTACTTCAAATATTTAAAGAAGAGTTTCTTTGTACCGCACAAATCGCTCCCCGCCATTCCCCGCTGAGATATCTAGATCAAACGTGCGTTTAAGACTAAGGAATCGATTGAAGAAGACTCTTCTTACCTAAGCTTGCCTAAACGATAGTTATTTGAAAAAGTTGAGAGCCAAAAAACGAATGAAAAACAGCGTTTTTGTTAGAACTTCGCCCTATGACAACCAAAATATTGTGACTATGCCCAAAATAGAGTCTTCCACCCTAAATCATGTTCCAAAACACTTTTAATGGCATGATTTTTCAAAAATGGACCAATTCTGCGCCATTCTTGAATTGATATTCCATTCTTCCAGTGCTGAATATAAACTTCTTGTAGCTGAATATTGACCACGATTGAGCTACTATTCAAGAATGCCTAATCGATACGTGCTATGCTGATCAACAACTGAACAAGCGCATTACTACTGCTGCAGTTCAGTAATGATCCAAGCTGAGTTCAAAAAGCTGTTTTTAACGCATAGGGTAACCAATATAATTTGGACCCCTATATATTTTGGACCCTCTGGCCCATTTTCCTGCAAATTTGCCAGTTTAAATCGAAAGACCAAATCAATTCGCATGCCATTTGAAAAGATAGGACTATTCCACACTTGCATCAACCGTTTGTACATAGAAAATATGTTTATTTTATCTGAAATTAATGTAATTGAATCAGTTCATCCATGCAACCGTTACAACACGTTACACACAGAAATTGAAGCCGTCAGAAATTTTTCAAATGTAAATAAAAACTTTTTTCAGATTTCTGAACTAAAAACGTAGAATTTATTTGGTTTTCCATTGTCAATCGATTGATTACACTATGGACAAGCATATCATACAACCTTTGTCGTGGACTTTGTCGCCAAACGATAAACAATGCTGGGGGTCCAAAATGTATTGGTGTGTCCAAAATAATGAAAAACAGTGCTTCACAATTCAATTATTTTCGACGTTTATTGGACTCTATATGACCGTATGGGCATTTTTATCTCGTAGAGCAAGTTTTTCTCTACATTTTGGCATGTTCTTTGACTTGGTAACGCTGTGCAATGAATTAATTGGGATAAAAAACTAAAATCACTTCCTTAGGAGGTCCAAAATACGACCGTTACCCCAGTGGGAAAATTTATGCTTATAGTGCTTATAAACAAAATTTATTAATACAAAGTAAAAACAATCTCACACGATTAATCAAACTTCATGATAAGTTTTAATTTGTTGAAACTTTAATTTAATTGCAGTTCATGTTCAGATGTCAAGGGCGACAGACGTATAGTTTCAAGTGCTCTGGATAAACGCTGAAAAGATCTATTGTATCTATTGTTCTTTCATTCGTTTCTGGCTAGTGCCAAAACGTATCGGACCTATGGCGGAAGAATTGAAAATTGAAAATGAAATCCAGACAAGTACACGTGAACTGCCTGAAGGTTGTCTTCGGTCCGAAGTCAAAAATGCCGACAGATCAGGAGATCTTTGCTTTCTTCCGAAAGCGGAATTGGACGAGCGAAATGTTGAACGCCATGTTCAGAGAACCGAAGGAGTTTTCGGTCTACGTGATGTTCAAAACAGAGGAGCAGATGAAACGAGAGTTGATTAGGTGTCCAGCGTCGACACCATTTCAGTATGAGAACGGTCAAATCACACCAGTAACATTCGCACCAGCCAGAGGAAATTGCAAATACGTGCGTATCTTTGAACTCCCAGTTGAGATCGAAGATAAACACGTGGCATCCACAATGTCCAAATATGGAAAAGTTCAGCACATGGTTCGCGAGAGATACGGCGTCGATACCGGCTTCCCGATTCTCAATGGGGTGCGAGGAGTTCACATTGAACTTTCGTCGGAAATAAAAGCACAAATTTTCGTTCAACACTTTCAGGCAAAAGTGTTCTACGATGGGATGAGGAACAAATGTTTCGTGTGTGGAAGCACAGAGCACGTTAAAACGAATTGCCCGAAACGCAGCTCAGTCAACGATCGGCTCGAGGTTGCAGGTGGCAGAACGTATGCGCAGAGTGTTATCGGAGGTCCAGTTACACTGCCGACTCCGGCGGTTATTGAACCAAATTCGGTATCTTCGGATGTCCAAACCGTTCAAATCGAAACTACGAATATGCAACAATCGTCCGAAGAGGTGCTTGGAGAATGTGCGCAGCGAACAGAGGAGCGGGATGAAGCGGTAGGCGCTGAAAAGGTGGATGTAGGGGATGGTGATGACGAAGATAATGATGGTAAGGTGGAGGAGGACGCCAAAGGTAAGAAAAGGTCAAGAAATAAGCAGAAACAGTTGGCAAAAGTCGATGGCAACAGTCGTTCGTACTCATCGACCTCTGGGTCTGATGATGACACGGTTCCGGAAGTTAAGAAGGTACTCGTGGATCCAGAAAAGGATTTGACAGCATTACAATCATCTCGATCTCGCTCTAGGCAGGCCAAATCCAAGAAATAATTCGTACCATGGTGAATTTCACGTTCATACTAGTGACTATTAACCTTAACAGCACTAACAACCCGATTCACAAGTCCCTGTTAAAAGATTTTTTGCATAATCACAGCGTAGATATCGCGTTTTTGCAAGAAGTAGCCTACGAGAACTTTACGTTTGTACCAAGCTACACTGCTATCGTTAATATCAGCCAATTCTTTTAAGAAAGAACTTACAGTTCGATCATCCAATTATCGACCCTTCAGGTCGGATAATCTCAGTAATTGTACATCGCATCAATTTCGTGAACACCTACGCGCATTCAGGTACAAACAAAAAAAAGTTACGAGATGATTTTTTCCGTAGTCAGATTGTAGTTTACCTGACTAAAGCAAAATGTGATTTTTCGGTGATTGGAGGAGATTTCAATTGCATTTTGGATAAAGGGGATTCTAACAGCGTGGTGAAACATTTTTGCCCAGGGTTAAAGAATTTGGTTGACCAGTGTAACTTTAAAGATGTTATGAAAGAGCTGAAAACTGCAGAGTTTACATTTCTACGTGGCGAAAGTTCGTCGCGCTTGGACCGCTTCTATGCTCCGGAAGCTTTTGTCAAACGTGTGAGTCAAAGCAAAACTGTTGCAACTGCCTTCTCCGACCATCGAGCCGTTTTTCTGAAAGTAAAAATGGTGCAGCAAGACTTGAATTGCAAGGGGAGGGGCTACTGGAAGATAAATCCAGTATTAGTAAAAAATGATCAGGTGATAGAACGTTTCAGGCATGAGTATGAAAGATTGAAAACTAGACACATTTTTCAAGCAGACCTTAGTTCATGTTGGAACTATGCGTTCAAAGCAAAAGTTAGGATTTTTTTCAAAGGGGAAAGTTTTCGTATGAATCAACAAATTGAAGGACAAAAGAGTTCTCTTTATGCGGAATTACAGCAATTGACGGATCGACAATCAAATGAAGAAAATTGTTCGACAGAAATATCTGTTACAAAATCAAAATTAATGGAGATTAAAAAACTATGAGTTGAAAATGAACGACAGTACTATTGCAAATGGTGAGCGGCAAAGCATTTTTCAAGTTTCCAAACAGTATCAATCGTGCGAATCAGCAAGATACATGAATGGATCTACTGATGTGAATGGTTTTCTTAAGCAACTGCACAGCCATTTTAGTAATACATTCAGTAACGACAATGAAACAATTTCAATAGATGGTTCGAGCCCCTTGGATCACATTTCCAGATCCATGTCACGTGATAGCGCTGAAAATTTGATGAGGGATATTACAGAAGATGAACTTTTTGCAACACTGAAGCAGTGTACAAAGAAAAAATCTCCTGGTCCAGATGGACTAACGTATGAATTCTACATAGAGTGTTTTGATATTTTGAAAAGTGAGCTTGTCCAATTTTTAAATAGCTATTTGAATGGAAGTATGAATCCGCCTAAGGAATTTTCGGCGGGAATCATAGTAATGATACCAAAAAAGGGTGATCTTACTAATTTGAACAATTACTGTCCAATAAGTATGATGAATACAGATTATAAATTATTGATGAAAATATTAGCGAACAGGCTCTCTCTGATAACTGATACATTGCTAGGTCCAGGGCAAACAGCCGTAGTTGGTGGCCGTTCTTGTACGGACAACCTGAAAGATATCCGACGAATAATTACTAGAGCAGTGGAGTCTAAATCCTTCAAAAGGTTTTTGTTAACGGTTGATTTGGAAAAAGCGTTCGATAAAGTCAATCACAGTTGGCTTTGGAAGGTTTTAAGCAAATTTTCATTTCCAGATGGATTCATTAACTGTATGAAAAAAAAATGTACGGACAAGCTTCATCTAGAATTCTGTTTAATGGATTCTTGACATCCGAAATTCAAATAAAATGTTTAGTGCGGCAAGGTTGCCCACTGAGTATGGTGTTATTTGCATTGTATATAGAACCATCAATACGACAAATTCATGACAGTAGTTGTTAGGATGTAGTTGAAATTCCTAAAAGTTATCGCATATGATGACGATTTGAATATATTTATCAAATCTCAAGACTTGGTTATGGACATTTTGATGTGTTATTCCAAATACATCAAAATTAAGATAAATTTGAGCAAATCTTCTTTTCTGAGATTGAATAATGCTAAATCAGGACCGCAATTGATAAAAAAAAAGATCAAATGAAAATTTTGGGCGTAGAGATAAGTAATTCCTGGTCAAAAATGATAGATGCAAACTACAGCAAATTGATTTCAGATATGAATTTCGTATTGAAAATTCATGGAGTTCGCAACTTGAACATTTTCGAAAAATCATGGTTGATCAATACAATGATTCTTTCAAAACTGCGGTACATATCGCAAATATTATCTCCGAAAAATAAACACCTTGCATTGATTAAGCGAGCAGTTGGTAAATTTGTATGGAAAGGAAATATTTTCAAAGTTGCTCGAGATCAGCTTTATCTCGATTATGACAAGGGAGGAATCAAACTGATTGATCCAGAATCACAGTGCAAAGCACTTTTTATCAAAAACATTCTGTATACGGCAGATGGGAATGATAATACTGAAGAGGCCTATCTTTTAAGTTATAACAAATTAAACATATTGACACGTAATGGAAAAGATTGGATAGAAAGTACACATAACATCAATGCAAACTTCAACCTCAGGTCGGTGAGACCTTTATATTGGAGTTTTATAGATAATAAGAAAATAGCAGTAGATGTAGAAAATCGATATCCTAGCGTAGAATGGAGTTTATTATGGAGGAATCTAGGAGTAAATTTCTTATTGTCATCTGATAAGGCAGTTGTCTATCAACTGGTGAATGATTTAGACCTGAACAAAGAAAAATTGATAGCTTACAGTATCGGAAACTTGTCCAGCAGTAACTGTGAAACCTGTGGTGTCCCAGACAGTAAATAGAAATAGTAAATAATGATTTGTATAAAATTTTTACTAGAATCTTATCTGAAGATGCCTTCAGAAATTGCTCCAGAGCATTCTTCTAAGAATCCTACAGAAATTCCTCCTTGGATGTTTTTTTTCAGAATTGCTTCCAGAAATAACTCCAGGAAATGCTAAGAATTTATTTCTGAAAAATAAATCCGTGAAGCCTTTGATAAAACCTGTGTAAGTTTTAAAGTAATTAAGGATGAATTGAGCATGAGCATGAGCATGATAGACCGCCCGCAGTTGCTACTCCGTTATTGCAAGAACAGCTGTACTTACACAGGGAACCAACAGACACTATTCGGAATCAGTAGCATCCTCAATGTGTAAGTACTGGTGCTCAGTTTGTTTTGTTTTTCACCGGCATACTTTGTTTTTTCTTCCGCGCAACGCGAACCGGATACAATGGATCCGGATTCCGTCGCTCGTCCATAAAGGAACATGCAACAGATTCAATGGATCCAACACTACTCTTTAAAGTAATTAAGGATGAATTATCAAAGAACTACAGATCCTTCGAAGAAGTTTAAGAAGATTTCATAGATAATTTGCTGAGATAATCGAAAATACAACTAATCCAATCTCGGGATAGTATTTCGCAGGGTTTTCTAAAAAAAACTTCTCGAAAAACATTGGACATAATCTAGAAAGAAATTATGCAGGAATGATTGGAGGAATTATTAAGAATATTGTTGCAGTATTAACTGGTTTGAAAACTTAAATAGACTTTTTAAAGTTGCATGGGAATGTTTTGCGGAACATTTTAAGCAATATTTGGAAAACTGTGGGGGTAATATTTGGATTGAATGCTGGAGAATACTTGGATGAAATGCTAGATAAATTCTTAGAAAAAATAAATTTGTTCGAAGAACCCCTCCCTGGGAGGAAACGTAGATGAACTCTTGAAGGAATTCACATGAACAAGCGGAGGAATTTTTGCAGTGTTTCTTGAGAAATCCCTTAAGCTATTTTATCAAAAATTCTGGAACCTTTGTGTAATTCTTCGGGAGAAATTCTGTGCAAATCTTAAGAAGATCTCCTACAAAAACAAGTGGAGAATTCGGTTGAGGGGTTAGTGAAAAAATGTCTGTAGGAAATTCTAGGATAGTTTTGGAAAAAAAAAAAACATAATAATACCTGAGGAAATTACTGGAGGCAATAGATTTGGAGTTCTCAGGGATTTCCTAAAGCAAGTTCTGGAGAAATTCTCCTAAGCATAATATGAAAAATTGCTGGAAAAACATCCTTCTAGAATTGGCAAAGAAATCTCTAGAAGAGTTTCAGGAGAGATCTTACTAGCAGACCCTGAAAGTAATCTAAATAAAATCACTATTGATTTCTGAAAGTTTGAGATATAGTCTCTAAAGCTTTCTCTGGAGGCTGTACAATTTTGCATTAGGATTCAATGCAAGAAAATATTAAAAAAGAAACCTTAGAGACCATTTTGGTTAAAACAGAGACTTTAGAAAACATCCATTAAAGTAGAGAATTTTAAGAGGCTTGCATTAAAATAAAGACCCGAAAATATCATTTTTTGGGAACTATCTAACAACTACTTCGAGAAATTTCTATGGCAATTCGGAATCAGCCAAGAACTTGTTGACTAAAAATCGTCAAGAGGTTGTTGCAATGTTTTGATAGATTATGTCAAAAGAAATCCGCACGTTCAGAAATCAATGGCACCACCACACTCGTGCTTTGTATAACACGATGCGACTGGTCTTAGATTATAGCAACTTCCAAAGAATAGTCAAGAATTTTCTGATCTTGAAAGCGAACCAGCCTGTGGCTGAAAGCCTCACTAATAAATAAAAAAAAAACTTCTGATCAGTCTCTGTTGATGTTTCAAAAACTTCTCATGAATTATATTTAGCAATGCTCACGGAACATATACAGGGTTGATCGTTGATATTTTTAAGAAACTATTCATTGACACATTCAGAAATACCATAGAAGATTGCTCCATTAGTTTTCCTAACGATTAAAGAAGTTTCTTGTAGCAATTCTTACAGTTAGTTTCCCAAGCCTTGTAGTATAGGTATTTTGAATCGTTCTTCACACGAGCTTGGATTTTTCGGGAGTCATGCACAAACCATGTCACGCTTCACTAGGCATGAGAAGCCATGAAAACTCTTATCGTGACTTCCATTCTCCATGAGAACAAGTCGTTGATCGAGTTTGTATGTATATTGAACAGATGATAAACAGTTTAATTTATTTTTCAAGTTTTTTGCTGAGTTTTTTGTAGAATCGTGGGTAGGACAATGCTTTGACTGTCCTACCCAGGCTTTTTTGTGCGTAGTACATGTCCTACCTGTCCTACCCGCTTCCCGCGCCACTGATTCTAATGATCCTCAAGAAACCACCCAAGTTCTCAGAAGCACACTTTAAAAACTTAGGATCCTGCAAGTAGTCTCCAAGATCTAGTTAGGAAACAATTAATTCTAGCTAAGGACGCCCAGGATCTCATAAGGATTTTGATTTTTTTAAATGAAACCTGTACACTTGATTAAAAATCCTAATGGCACGTATTGTACTCTAGCCTGAGCACCATTGGTAGAGAATTTTGAATTGTGTTATGAAAATCGAACAAATGTCATATAGAATCTCTATTCAAGAGGGAACTTAGATCTAAATAATTGACGCAGATAAATGAACATACACACTCATACCATAAAAAAACTTTCAAAACACTGTCAATCGTATTCATCACACACTTAAATGAAAAGTAAAATAGAGCAAAGCGTAGTTTCTGTTTAAAACTCTGTGTGAGTCATGGACTTTTTGTTGAACTTGTGCGTTGCGTTGTTTTTTTTTTTATTTTATTTTTTATTTTTGTCTCGTTTATTGCCGCACCTCATTTTACCTGTTCCAACCGGTCGCTTCGCGAAGTTCATAAGCCTTTTTATTATTAGATGACCATGGAGGGATCTATTCTGCTTTTACTCGGTAAATAGCAGATCGTTAATACCGTTGAACGCGTAATCGACTATTTTTACGCGAAACAAAATTCTTCATTCTGTAAATCAAACATCTTTCCTCTTTTGAATGCCGGCATTCAAGAGATTAAATTGAAAAAAAATTAAACAACAAATGCTCTGGGTCCATCGCTAGCTTTTCAGGCGAATCCTGATGACCTAATACCCCTCCCAACCCTCAACTCCATAGCACAATTGAGGGTGTCGCTGAGTCGGAGGCCTCTCGTTAAGTAAGTGCTACATCAACATTTCCTTCCCCAATCCCAAGTTACGGTAAAGATGGGCGTGGCCGGGAATAACGATATTCATAATTTTGGTATTCTTGTTTAAGATTGGATCAAGGTTTATTTCCTAGCCTTGCTCCTGAAGGCATTCTCGATGAGATTATCAAAAGAAAAAACATGAATATTGTTAGTATCCAATCTACGAAGTATACCGTAACTACGCTAACGCTAACGCTAAACTTGTGCGTTGCACAAACTAACGGTTCCAAATCTGCAGAACAGGTTTTTTTGTTATGTGTGTCACCATCCGGCAGACTCAAGTGGACTGGTCACACAGTATAAAAGCCTGAGTAAAGTTGTAGAAAATCAATTTGAGATACTTACATAGATTAATGACTCTATTAAACGTGACGAATACATAATCATTCCGTAGTGAAAATGCGTGTACGGGAGCCCCATTAGTTGGTTTAATTTGGAAGAATATCGACGAATATGAAGCTCTGCATGGATTGAGGTCGGTTAGAAACTGACCTGCCGTCATTTAACTAAGACAAAACACACGATAATATTTACGAAAGATCACATTTTTTCATGATACTCGAATATGTTGCAAAAAACGGATCCATTTTTTGCCAATCTGGGAGGTGCCAAAAACGGAACCCCACTATATTACAAAACTCATAAGAAATCAATAATAGGATTAAAATGAAATGTTATTATTGAATAATTTGTCGCACAACTGTAGATCAGATAAAATGCATTGTTTGATTATGGATGTGATCAATCTTTCATAGAGATTTTCATTCATTACTTCAACGTCTATGGTACTGTTTAAATTTGGGATAAGCCAACTATACATTCAACGCATTTTGATCAACTGGCAATATGTTATAATAAAACATAAGATATTTACAGAGGTATTTTACATTCCTTAGCACAGGTATTAAAAGACTCGTGATTTTCAAAGATGACCATTAATCGAGACTTCATCTAAGTAGTACATCGACATATGTATCTACGTTCGTTCGTATTTTTATTGCATGGGACTAACAAACAGCAATTATTTAGGCTATACAAATATCAATCTCGTTATTAGGACTACTTCGAATACATAACATGTTGAATAAACTTGGCTGGATAATGGTACTCATGGTTTTTTTTAAAGATCTGAATATTAAAGATACCATCGTACTACAGAGAGTCGATTTCGGTTATCGTGAACCGCACAAAAAGGCCGTACGCTAGGCAGCCCTAGCTTAGGGTGTTACCAATTATGGAACGTAGTCAAAGGCAAACAGTGTAAAGTTTTTGTCTTCTTCTTCTGTCGGGTGTGGGATCACTGCGTCCATTTTTTAGGACTATTGTGATATACCCTATTACTCTATGTACACAAAGTTTTCCAGTAGCAAATGTGCCTCCGGAATACTTTGCGCATTTGACTGAACTTTGAACCATCTGCCATTGATGGGCAGAAGTCCTAGGTTGCAGTGTTGTAGTTCCCCCAATCTGGCGTGATCAGCCTAATAAAGCTAACCACCTCCCTGGGGGATGCGTTCCAAATATTAGCTGGCTGTAAGTAGTGCTTGCCAAATATTTTGAACCTACGATGGATGTGTGCACTGCAAGAGCTGAGAAGGTGTTGTGAGGTTTCGTCCGTCTCGTCACAGAAACGGCAATTTGTGTTTTGGACGACACCGATCTTGTATAAGTGGTATCTGCTTGAGCAGTGACCAGTTATTAGACCGATGTATGTTCTGAGATCCCTTTTGTTGAGAGTTTTTGTGTTTGTGTCCTGTTTATTGTTACGAACCTTTTGGACTGATTCGCATTGGAAACTGTATTCCAATTTGATTGAATTTGACCGAACAACCAGTTGTTCAATTCCGTGTTTAGTGCAGAGTTTAAAATGCCAAGGAATGGCTTTGGACCAATGAACATATTGGTTGATCCATTCCTTGCTAGCTGATCGGCAATTTCGTTACCCTCTAGACCCGTATGTCCTGGGATCCAATATAGTTTAACTCGATTGTGTTCAGCTAGGGATTTCAGTGCAAGAATGCATTCCCACACAAGTTTTGAGTTGCAAGTGAAAGCCTTCAAAGATTGAAGCGCTGCTTGACTATCAGAGAAAATACAGATGGTAATTTCTTTTCAGACACAGCTGCGCACATTCCTTGATTGCATAGACTTCTGCTTGAAATACTGTAGGCCACTGTCCAAGAGAGACAGAGATTTTGGTTTTCGGTCCGTATACTCCAGACCCTGTCAGATTATTCATTTTTGAACCATCTGTGTAGAATTTAATAGATCCTGGTGAAAAGGTGGGTCCACCTCCTTCCCATTCCTCACGAGAAGGAAAGACCACCGTGAATGGCGAGTCATAGTTTACCACTTTTTCCATCCAGTCACTACATTTTTCAACAATAGGATTTATCGAAAATTCGTTTAATATACTGAGGTGACCTGTTAAGTCCCCTGACAGTAAGACTGTTGATCGTTTTAGCCTAAGAGCACTTTTCTCAGCATCTAGCTTTATGAATTGATCCAGCCGGGGCAGATTGAGTATAGCATCTAGGGCAAACGAGGGGGTACTACGAACTGCACCGGTTATGGCAATACAGGCAGTACGTTGAATTTTGTTCAGCTTAGCTCTAGCCGTAGCTTCCTTTGTTTTAGGCCACCAAACAAGGGAAGCATAGGTTATTCTAGGCCGAACGATTGTTTTAAAGATCCACATGATCATACTGGGTTTTAGACCCCATGTTTTACCACAGGTCTTTGAGCAAACCCAGAGTGAATTGAGACCTTTATTTATGATTGTTTGAAGATGGGTGTTCCAATTTAGTTTTGCGTGAAGTGTGATGCCAAGATACTTGACCCCATTTGAGTAAACTAATTGTATTTGGTTCAAGAAAAGAGGGTAGAGTTGTACCTTTCGTCTTTTTTTGTCTTACTTTGATGGTAGTGTATTCTTCAAAATAATCATTATTCAGTAGTGCGCATCGTACCTTCGTGCTGTGCGTACACGAATTCTCTCTGTTCTTGGAAGTTTTCTTAAAAACTACCTAAAGCTAAAATTAAAAACGGTACTTTTCAGTGCTACTTAAACAGTACTTTTCAGTGCTATTTTTTCTACTATTGATCCCTTTACGATCCTTGTTTGGACCCGTGCCTTCGATTTTTCGTTGGACCCGTTGGCGAAAGCTACCGGTGGTAATCCTTCTTGGACACCGTCTAGGGAAAAAACCTCTCGAAGGTCACGTCCAGTGCTGGGAATGGTAATAGTAGTAGGCTTAAATTTTCGCGAAAATCACGTGGCTCTTCCAGTACAGTAGTTCAAAAACGTGAATCTTATCAAGTAGCCTATGTTGGGTGCACGAATTTTCTAAATCATGAGTGTCATTGAAGGCTCTAAATGCGGGAAATGCAGCGGGAAATAGAACATTTTTCTACAGTAGTTTTGGGTTGCCCTTAGCAACGGGTGTTTTGCTATTTTCAAAGCATTTTGCCTACAGCAGCGATGGGCGTGAGTTTCACTGGCTTCGCTGACTGTGATTGGCTTTGCTTGGCTACTGTAGAGTGAATTTCAGATTTTTTCCCAACCCTGGTCACGTCTTTCTCGTTTATTAACTAAACATGGTATCAACAACTAACAAAAGGAAGGGTGAATCTCTGAATTCACTACTTCCTTCCAAAAAAGTGGGTTTTAAAACTGTCACTACACGTGGCAAAAATGGAAGAAAGGACGCTTCCCCGGAATGCGAAGTTTCTTCCAAGGGTGAAATGAATAATTGTATCGAAATGAGCAATCAGTTCGATGCTCTAGACAAATTTTCCGAACACCAAATCGAAGCAGCCTCTAGCCCAGGCTCTTTGATTATAGTGAGGAAGCAAAGAGTGCCGCCTATCGTGGTCAGTTGTTCCGAATTTGGGGGATTTAGGCAGGAGATCTTGAACTCCATTAGGGGAATCAAGGTTTCCTTCCAAATCGCAAAGAAAGGAGACTGTCGCGTTTTGCCGGAAACTCTTAAAGATCGCGAACTTCTTCTCAGACATCTTGAAGAGAAGAAGCACAAATTTTTTACTCATGACGACAAAACTGAACGTTTGTTCAAAGTCGTCTTGAAAGGTCTCTCAAGTGACTATAAGTCACCTGAAGAGATCAAAAATGGAATAAATGATTTACTTGGATTTTCCCCAGTCCAAGTAATCATTATGAAAAAGAGAACCCAATCTGGCATTGTTCGGAAAGGGCTTTCTCAAGAATATTATTTAGTTCACTTTAACAAAAAAGAACTAAATAATATTAAAGCTTTAGAAAAAGCAAAACTTATGTTCGATGTCCGTGTGACGTGGGAACATTTCCAGAAACCTGGAGGAAATTACCAGAACCCCACTCAGTGCCGTCGGTGCCAAAAGTGGGGTCATGGTACAAAAAATTGTCGCATGGATGCTAAATGCATGATTTGCGGAGGTTCTTCTCACGCTAAAGACGTCTGTCCTGTGAAAGAAGATAACAGAAAGTTTGAATGCGCCAATTGCAAGGGCCCTCACAAAGCTAACTTTTGGGAATGCATTTCACGCAAAAGAGTCGTTGAGGCTCGTGCCAGGCAGATGAAGGATAATATCCGTTACGATAACGGCCGTTTCCGGAATTTGCCTGGAAGAGTATCGAACAATGCTCATTTTTTTGTAAACGATCGCTTGATCATGAATCATACCCATCAGGAAGATCATAATCATGCTCATTCACAAACAAATTTTAATCCGTCGGGTAGCCGTTCGAATCTTTCAATTTTGAATGTATCTACCCACGGTAAATCCTTTGCCGATATCGTAGCAGGTAATTTGAACTCTTCCCCTATTCGTTCCATGAGTACCCATTCTACTTGTTTCAAATCAAATGGAATGATCGGCAATTTCAACGCACTCGTGATCCTGCTATGAAAATTATATGGCAGGATTTGCAGAAAGAAATCAAGAAACGTTTTGCAGATTTAAGAAACAAAAATTTTGAAAATAAAATTTCTCAATTGGACTCCGGCTCTAAGCCCTTTTGGATATTATCTTAAATCTTGAAAAAACCTCAGAAGCCAATACCGGCATTGAAAGAGGAAAACAAATTATTACTAACTAATTGCGAAAAAGCTCAAAAACTTGCTATGCAGTTTGAAAGTGCGCACAATTTTAATTTAGGACTTACTAGTCCAATTGAAAATGAAGTTACTCAGGAGTTCGAAAATATTCTCAATCAAGAGAACGTTTTCGAAAATGCCTGGGAGACTGATTTGGAAGAAGTGAGAACTATTATTAAAAAATTCAAAAATATGAAAGCTCCTGGCGATGATGGAATTTTCTACATCCTCATCAAGAAACTTCCAGAAAGTAGCTTATCATTTTTAGTTGATATATTTAACAAATGTTTTCAATTAGCATATTTTCCTGACAAATGGACAAATGCTAAGGTTGTTCCAATTTTAAAACCAAACAAAAATCCTGCAGAAGCTTCTAGCTATCGTCCAATCAGTTTGCTTTCCTCCATCAGTAAACTTTTTGAAAAGGTTATTTTGAACAGAATGATGGCCCACATCAACGAAAATTCAATTTTTGCCAATGAACAGTTCGGATTCCGCCAAGGACATTCGACCACTCATCAACTTTTACGTGTAACAAATTTGATCCGTTCCAACAAATCTGAAGGCTATTCTACTGGTCTTGCTCTTCTAGACATATAAAAAGCATTCGACAGTGTTTGGCATGAAGGTTTGATTGTAAAATTGAAAAACTTTAATTTTCCAACACACATTGTTAGAATAATTCAAAGTTATCTGTCAAATCGTACACTTCAGGTTAATTATCAGAACTCCAGATCTGAAAGACTTCCTGTAAGAGCTGGTGTTCCCCAAGGCAGCATTTTGGGACCAATATTATACAATATTTTCACATCTGACTTACCTGAGCTACCTCAGGGATGTCAAAAATCCTTGTTTGCGGATGACACAGGCCTCTCCGCCAAAGGACGAAGCCTGCGTGTCATCTGTAGTCGATTGCAAAAAAGTTTGGATATTTTTCTTCATACTTGCAAAAATGGAAGATTTCTCCTAATGCTTCCAAAACTCAACTAATAATATTCCCACATAAACCAAAAGCTCTTTATTTGAAACCTTCAAGTAGACATGTTGTCACGATGAGAGGGGTTCCAATAAATTGGTCAGATGAAGTTAAGTATCTAAGGCTCATGCTAGATAAGAATTTAACTTTCAAAAATCACATTGAGGGCATTCAAGCCAAATGTAACAAATATGTAAAATGTCTCTATCCCCTTATTAATAGAAAATCAAAACTTTGTCTTAAGAACAAGCTTTTGATATTCAAACAAATTTTCAGGCCAGCCATGTTGTATGCTGTACCAATATGGACTAGCTGTTGTAATACCAGGAAGAAAGCTCTGCAGAGCATTCAAAATAAAATTTTGAAAATGATTCTGAGACTTCCTCCCTGGTATAGTACCAATGAGTTACATAGAATATCCAATGTTGAAACATTGGAACAAATGTCAAATAAAATAATCAATAATTTCAGGCAAAAATCGTTACAATCTTCTATTGCCACGATTAATGCGTTATATGTTTAGGTTAAGTTAGGTTAAGTATATTCAAAGCGTTTTTTTTCTCTTATAAGCAGGTGAAATCAACTCACCTGTAAAAAATCTGAACTGCTACGGCAAATGAAATGTAATATGTTGTTAACAAAATGTTAATAAAATCTTAGATTTGTTTTACCAAATAAGGATGATAGTGTTGTCTAATAACACAGAACACCTAGATATAAGAAATAATGAATGTAATGTTTGGAATGATACTAATAAAGAAATTAAAAAAAAAAATCATTATTCAGTGCCTACTGAATGTTGAGTAATTGTTAATATCTAAAGTGTAGACTGTTCCAATGATGCAGCAATAAAAACGTTCAGTATTGACTTCATAAAAGTATGTACTAACACAGATTATCTCCATCAGACTCACTAGTATAAGAAGACTCAGTGTAAGTAACTTACGAACTTACCTTCACTAGCTACTTTTCTAGTATCCATGTTATAAAACTGATAAATCACTGTTGCTGAATTCACTTATTTTCGATATAATTTCATTGATCAGCGTTGGTTTATTTGAGTTTTCTCCCACTTAGATATTCACATTCCGATTACCATTTCACTTTCACTGATCATTTAAAATTTTCCTCCAAGACCCTTCAACCACTTCAATTCCCAAAGAAATATTCACTCTTCCGGCACTTATCACTACCGAAAATCGACCGTCCACGTTAGACTGAATCTTTTGAACTTTGTTCCACTGCGTTCCGTTCCGCGACCGAGTCAGAACTGAAGCCCACTAGCAGAAACAATTCGTGCAAAGCCCAGCAATTAAGGCACCTCCAGCTTAAAAGCCCCCCCTTAGTAGCCATACGCGCAACGCGCCAACGTCATGAGCTTCCTGTAAAAACAAAACAAGAAAATGTTTGTGCGACAAACAAATAACAAAATAAGCATAAAAAAAAACAAGAGCGGCATGTTCCAAGTTGGCGGAAGAGAGGTCATTTCGGATGGACAACGCACAAGAAGCATACCGATTTCTTTTTCATTATCATTTTTTAAACCATTTTGCTTTTTATTATTTTCAAAATTTGTTTTCCATTTTCTGTTGTTTTCATTTATCTTAAATATAATTAATTTAAAGTTAATATTTTCAATTACTTTTAGCCGTTTTGCCGGAGCTCCCGGCGGTGCTCTCCATCAGCCGAGCCGATTAGGGAGCAACTTCCTTTTTCTTTTAATTTTTGCTTTGCTCTTTTTCTTATTCTGCCAGATTTTCCTCCGCGGAGGCTTCCTTCTGTTTCATTCGTTTTTTGTTTTCCGCAAAACTGTTCTTGCCTGGGGATATAGACAGTATGTACAAAATAATACAACGAGGGCGAACTTATTGGTGAACTACATTTTTAGAACCTTTGCTGTTCAGTGGTCTTTCTTGTTTATCTTTTTTTCTATTGAGGGTGTTATGTAAAAATAAGAAAACCTGCAAGTTGTGAAGAGGGTGGTAAAAAACCGAACCGATTGTATCCAAGGTAACATTCTAGAGGTGATGGGGAACGTGGTTGCTTCGATCTGTTTCTTGTTTGGTTAAAATTGTGAATGAGGAGGTTAAAAATTTTCTCGAGAGTAAAATAGTGGCGGCGTTCGTTCTCTGCCTTCAATCATTTGCTAGTTCATGTGTTTTGTTTTTTTTTTGCTGTATTCATTAATATTTTTTGAATTTTGATTCTCGTGTGATCCCACCGGATTATTCCAAACCTTTTGCATCAAACTTCTACTAGCGTTTCGCTTGTTCTAATCGGTAGATGGTTGTAAAATATATGATGTCTGTTCAATTGATTTGCTTTAGCTGTTTTCACAATTTTAAGACTTAACTTTAAATGACTATCACGTTCTAAAAAAATGGATTCCATATGTTTGGTGGTTGCGGCGTTCTGTTTTCAGCAGACGCATGGAGCTTTAAGGGTTGTGATGAAAA
This sequence comes from Aedes aegypti, assembly GCF_002204515.2. Lineage (NCBI taxonomy): Eukaryota > Metazoa > Arthropoda > Insecta > Diptera > Culicidae > Aedes > Aedes aegypti. Next base: position 4,660,810 of record NC_035108.1, read on the forward strand.
ATGATTGGTTCGATTGTGGCTATGCAGGATTGTTTTCTTCGGTATTGTGGCTAAATTAAATAGACTGCGAAATAAGTTACTATCTGCTTAAGAGGCTTGGAACTTTCTTGCTGCGAGAGAGGAACCAACTGAATGCTTCCCGTTTCGAGGTTTTGAGAATGTTTTAACTTTCTGCTTGCATGACGGGGTTGGAACGAAGATTGATGATCGGTGACATCTTCGAACGTTGCGAAACTAAAGAAAACCGAGTGCGACCTCTCATGATGGGGCTTGGAACGAAAAAGGAACAAATGCGAATAATGGTGATCTTCAGTTGTTTCGATGAAATATATAAAAATACTGGCCTCGCGTTTGCGCCATCTTGATTGATCGATTCTTTGCTTATACGTTTTCTTCATGTTGTTTGTTTTCTTTGTTTTTTTTTCTTTAACTTTACAATAAAATCAAAGGTCACTACGTTGAAGCCGTTTATTTTCTATTACTTTTCATTATTCAATTAATAGGTCTTTGTTTGTGATTCTTTGTTTACTTTTAGTTGCTGATGTTTATCTCAATTTTACGTCAATATTCGTCCAGATTGTATTAGGTTTTTGTTCGAAATACAGATCGATTAATTTTATTACGCTACAAACATTCAAGAGAGCGAAAATTATAACCATTTCCATTGTTTGTGTTTGTGTGAATGTGTATTTTTTCTATGTGTGTGTGTGTGAGTGAGTAGTTGCAACATTTCCTTCTTCATTATCAATTAAATGTCAGCTGGTTTTCCTTCAATGCGTATGCTTCTGTAAGTATGCGTGTGTATGTATATGTGCGTTTGTCTGTTGGTGACTTAGTTTAAATTTAGTTAGTAATGTTTTGCTTTAATATATTAAATTTATATATAATAGTTCCTTAATTCTTTTGTACATTTTTGATTAAAATTTAATATTTTTAAGTTTAACATTTCTCTTAAATAATTCTCTTATTTCATCCGCCGGTAAATCATTTTATTTAAGATCATTTTTATCTCTATAAAACAGAGTCGATCCATTGCCCCCTGGAAAACTAAGGTGAAACAATATTCTTAAAAACATATCTTTCATACATCGTTCACGTGATTCGCTTTTCGATTTTGTACAAAATAAATAATTTCCTTTTTACAAAAAGACTAAACACTATTTCATGGAAAATAAATATTCAATTTAAAAAACTTATGTGTCATAAGCATGCGATACTTTTCTGTCTCGAAAAAGGAGTGTAGCCGGGAGAGGGGAAGAGGGGGGTGAGGGAAGGGAGGTCCAAAAATCGTTTTCTTTTTTGACTATATCACTTTCCAGGTCCACATATTCCTTTTATTCCTTGCATTCAACCATTTGCTGGTGTCTTGCGTGTAAACTTGTTCTAACTTAGGTTAGCGCCACGTTCGAAATCACATTTCATACATTTTGCTTAAATAGTATCCCTTTTGTCGGAGCAGTCGGAATCGCAACAATTGTCATTCTCTCCCCAGTCCAAGTGCCCACGTGCGCGAAGGGTATTGTGGAGGAGAGCCGAAAGAGAACAAACAAACAAAAACCCATCACATTTCAGCTTGCATTTTTATCATCTTCGTCGTCGTCGTCGTCGTCAGGTCAGTTTCGCCTCGCTGGCAACGCTCGGACGGGTCAGCCCTAGTCGAACAGTGCTGCCAGAATGTCGTCGCTGTTGGCGTTGTTGCTGGACCCGCTCGACGGTGGCGTGTTTAGGTCCGGCGGGGGGTCCAGGTAGGACAGGAGCTCCATCGGGTCCACTACGTTGTCCGGAAGAAGCTGTAATTGAAGGAAGCGATGATAAGTGATATTTTTTAACTAATTTGTTAAAATACAAATTGATTAATCGCGAGATTTCATTCAAACCACTATTTTTTTCCAAACTGTGATGAAAAATACATTCATAAGTCATAAAGAGAATAGGCCAAATACCGACCAGATGAAAAGAACAACAGGATAATGACAAATTGCGTAACACAGATTCCAGCACAGGGGGTGGATTGAATTTGACAGTTCTTACCTACAAGTTTTATAGCTTGGTCTTAGTAGGATGTTATTTACGGTTGGTGATTGAACTGTCAATAATTTTCACTGTTTATATTTATTTGTACATATCATGGTAGTTCGAGGAGCTTAAATTTATGAACTTCAAACATTTTAGTATCCTTTGAGTAACTTGTTGCATTTATTTCTAGGAAAACGAAGATGGCAACTAAAAGCTGCAGAATAAATAAAAATACAGTAGACACGATGAAGACCTTCAATTGTAAATGAGTTACCGTTCGTAAACCTTCGACCCAGCAAAAATTTGAAATGCATTTTGAAATGTTAACAATGAATTAATATCTAGATGGACTTACTTCATAAACCGAAAATGGTTGGATGCCCAATCTAAACATTATGTTAGGCTTGTACAAACTCAGTGTTTTTCTTAAAACCGGGTGAGTCGAGACGAGTTGCTGTCTCCTCGAGAAACGTTAGACGACTATTGTTAAACATAAGAGCGAGTCTACTTTTGTCACCTCATCCGACATCACGTACACTTTACCCGACTCGTATAATAAGCATGATATATTCCATTATAAATAGAAGGCCAGTCTTTGGATATAATTCAACGAAGAGACGAACCAGCCAAGGGCTGAAAGTCTCTCTAATAAAGAAAATTCATTCATTCATTCTGGATATAATTTGGTATTATTTTTATTATTTTCGTAATCAAAAACGCTTAAAAATGGGAGAGGAAAAGGTTTAAATTTTCCTCACATCATGGCTTAGTTTGTACACCAGTAGAACACCGACGTAGAATACAAGAAACAAGTTGGCCGTTAATCGCCTTGATTGCACCTTAGGCTTTTCTTTGTCTATTTTCTAGAAAAAATGTCGCTAAGAACCGTTTAAACATATTATATTCTCTTAACTCATTGCTAAGGTATCAGGCTGCTCAGTGGTAAAGAAAAATCCATTTTCCAGTAGAAAATTCCACTAGACAAATCATTTTAACATCTTGTTTTTATTCCAACTCTTAGAGCCAAGTAGAGTCTTCATAATTAATGGGAATCTGTTCTCCTAATTGCTGCTTTCAAATGTTTTTTCTTAACCTACGAAAAAGGAGAATAGTTTGATTATTAAATAAGAAACATTATTTTAATTTTCAAAATCAAACATGAAGACTTCTGACGTTTAAATAACTTTTTTCAGCATCACACAGCTTACTTTGATTCTGCCATAAATAAAATTATAGCAAAGGCAAGTAATGTCAGAAGGGGGTACTTCAAATTTTATGGCATGCTACGCAAAAAGCTGGATGAGCCTCTGCATGAAAAAGTGCGATTGAGATCGCGGAATACCACTGGACTGTGGGCATCAATAGGGTCCTAAAGCCCTGTCCCAATATTAGTGCCAAACGCTTAAGTTTAGGTCAAAAACATATGTTTACTCAATTTTCTAATGTTTTCCGATAGTTGAAGTTTATTTTTAAATTTTGTCACACCCCTTGGTTTAAACTCAAATTTTGGGTGTATTTTGTTTTCCGTGTCCCTTCCGAAATATGGTTTAAACTCAAATTTTGGGTGTATTTTGTTTTCCGTGTCCCTTCCGAAATATAGAAAGGAACAACTTCGGTGTTAAAAAGTTTAACCCCTGTGGTATTTTTGTCGACTAAGCGAATTTATGGATCCAATTTTTAAATTAAAGTTTTAATATGATATATCCGTTATTTGAGCGGGAAAAAATGCTAAAGTAGTTGCAGTAACATGCTCTTTCGTGTTATTAAATGAAAACAAGATTTCATTAAACATTTTAGGACCCTATTGTGAGATCGACCAGGTGAGCAATTCTTGTAATTAAAAAAGTAGACAAATTTTTATTGAACAACAAAGTGTTCGCGGCCATTGTGTCTATGAGAGTCAAATCTTGGCTCGCAAAGACGACTCTGAAGTTAACTACAATGGCGTAGTCGGTAGAACAAATGCGATTTAATTAAAAAATATTCTGACGGAAATAGGCAGTAATTTTACTACAAAACTGGTCTCTGAGAAAACGGAGTATATATACGAGTGACAAATGTAAATCTTGTTTAGGGCGGTAGAAGAAGAAATGTCCTACAATGGTTTGAGACGACAAACTTTGAGTGTCATGACCGGCATCCGAATCCATGGAAGTTTTAAGTTGTTTCCATGGAACTAATAGACGCTTCCTTGTTGTAAAACGAATGATTCTGGTTTGTTTGCTGAACAGCTGTAAAAGAACACTGCAATATTCATAAAGTTATGATCTCCTCATTAAACTAGTAGATAAAGGCTTAGAAATTATTGGGTTTGCAGATTATGTGGTAATAATAGTTCGTGGAAAGTTTGATAATATAATCACTGACAGAATGCAATCAACATTGAACTGTACTTGGCAGTGGTGTCAACATAAAGAATTAACACATCAACCCATCAAAAACAGATTTGGTGCCGTTTACTCGCAGAAGAAAGCTTACTTTAAGTAATGTGACTATAAACAGATGTATTTTACAATATTCTTCCAATGTTTAATTTCTAGGAGTAATACTAGATAGTACTCTCAATTGGAACTTACACTTAGAGCAGGTAATACTCAAAGCCACAAGTGCTCTATGAATGAGTAAAAAAACATTTGGTAAAAAATGGGGATTGAAACCAAAAATGATTTATTGGATCTATACGGTTATAGTACGGCCCAGAATAGATCATGCTTCACTAGTTTTGTGGACAGAAACAAAACAACATATGGCCCAGCAAAAGCTTAGAAACTTGCAACGCTTAGCCGGAATGGCCATAACAGTACCTATTGCGCCATACGTGAAAATTTGAATGTCTCAACATTTTGAAAAGTTTTTTTTTTGTGTTTTAGCAGTAAGATATAGGATATAACTTGATATTAAAACATGCAAAAAGATTAAAAATGTGAAAGCTATCCGAATTTCGCATATGGCCAAATAGGGAACCACTATGTCCATAACTGGTGCACTTTCCCTACATCAATATATACAGAAGGAAGCTGAAAAGAGTACTCTATGGCTGAAAAGAACTCATACACTTTTAGAAGGCAATCATTTCGGGCATCTCAGTATACTGAAAGATTTTCCAGTAAATCCATTGGTAGTAATGAACGAAGACTGGATGGAAACTAGGATGAACTTAGATATACCATATAACATGGTTGAAACACACCGCCAAGTATGGGAATCAGGTGGTCCGAATATCTCACCAGGATTGATAATTTTCTACACTGATGGCTCAAAAATGAATGAGAACACCAGAGCTGGAATTACAGGCCACGGTATTGATATTTTGATACCAATGGAAAGATGGATCACTGTTTTCCTTGCAGAAATTTATGCCATTCTAGAATGTGCATCTTTGTGCACGAGAAGGAAATACCGGCATGCACGGATTTGCATACTTTCAGATAGCCAAGCGGCGCTGAAAGCTTTAAAATCATTCACAAGCCAATCAAAACTGGTATGGGAATGCATAACACTGTTAAAGCAATTGTCCGTTAAGAACCAGGTTAATTTATACTGGATACCAGTCCATTGTGGAATTGAAGGTAATGAAAAAGCTGATTTACTTGCAAGGAAAGGGTCAAGTGGTCAGTTCATAGGACCAGAACCCTTCTGCGGTGTATTTAAATGTTTAATACACATGGAATTGAAACAATGGGAGGATCAAATGATACAGTGAAACTAGATTGCAACAGAAACCTTAAGGTGAAGATGAATCGCTAGTGACTAATCGATTAAGTTGTCAGCCTCAACGGATGTTTGGTTCTCCAGATCCGTGCTCTTCAAAATTTGAGGTTTGGCTTCGGTTCATCTTCACCTTAAGGCAATCAAAACTGTTCTTAACTCCAAATAAAAACGTTACGGAAAAAAGGTTTAAACAAAATTCTTCAAGCATACTTCTCATAGAACATTGCCCGACAAGATATCATTTGAATAAAATCCATCGATGTCAAACTGGTGTCTGTCGGTTTTGGGACTGTGACAAAAAGATCTCACAACATTTGCTCTGTAACTGTCCACTGGACAGTGTCCAGCGTTATATGTACGTAGAAGACAATATTTCAATAAGGGCATTTTAAGCCTTTTGAAATTTGGTTAGAAAATCCCAATCTGGTTATTGGCTTCATTCTAAGAATAATACCGGATTGAAGTGCTTTGCATCATCAGTCAATGGCATTTAACCCAAATGGTAATATGTCGTCCTGATAGAATGCAAATTAAACAGGGATGTATAACAATAGATCAAATTCATGGTCGCAGTGGTTTAAATCCCAATAACAACAACAAAATGCATAAAGTTTTCACCCAATCTCGAACACGATCGATCCCTAACCCGATATCATACCACTACACCATCAATTGCTCCAAATACACCTCTCAAGTTAACTACAAGATATACTGTTAGTTATTGGTCTAATCTTGGCTCGCAAAGACGCCTCTCAAGTTTAGTACAGTGTCCACCATCACGTTCGCAATTTAATTAATCGAACGTTGGTTCGACTACTCACCGCTTAATGAATAGAACGACCCTAATCAGGAAGTCGGTCGAACCATATCTGGGCATCAAAATTACCGATGCTTACCCAGAAAGGAAAAGATTCTCCTACATGGTCAAGGTACGGAACCAACGATACGCGGAGAAGCTGAAGAAAATGAAGCAGTTGAGCAACGGATGCACATCCAAATCATCGAGCACCCAGTGCTTAATCAAAGCACGTGCGTTTTCAGCTGCCGCGATTCGGTAAACTATGAAACGGAGGAGATTCTCGATGAACTGAGGAGCAGGGAGTAATCGCGGTACGTCGTATCACACGACGAGAGGGCAACGAATCCGTGCGAACACCGACAGTGATCTTGACGATCAACGGAACAGGAAGTGGAAGGAAGCGGAACTTGGAAAACCTCGGGTCGACATGGGTATCAGATATCTAGCAGCCCGCAAAATCTACGAAAAAGAACACCACATAAAAACTGCTGCCTCCGTCGTCTATAGACCGACTGGAACTAACCCGAAAGCATGGCACGACTGAAGAGCTAGGAGCCGAGAACCTGCTATTGAAGAAAAAGGAAGTGATTCAGAGCCAGGTAATAGAATACCTCTAAAAGGGTTTAGAAAAGAAGACGGCCACCAAATTGTAAAAACGAATCCAACGAAAGGGTCGCGTGATCCCCTCATACTCCCCCTACCGGTCTACGAGGGATCAATTAACCCGGATAAGGTCTCGGATAGCCGCCCCCTCCCCCCCTGATGCGGAAGTCAAGGCCCCACCGGATCCAGCACTCGTGGACAAACTCCGGTAGCGAGAACGGCTAGGGAATTACAGGGTCGAGTGATAACCTACCAATCCCCCTGGTTAACCTAAAGTTGTTACAACTCCAGAATAAGGCCTTTGGCCCATATAGTGCGAAATTCGTGGTTCTACCGGCACTTGGACCCCCCGGTATTCGGCAGTAAGTTCCATCGGAAATAAGCATACCAACCCAAAGACTATAGCCGTTGCTAGTCGCAACAGACCTGACCCTCGAGGATCAGCACACTGCATCCCGGAGGATGCACGGAAGTAAGACCTTTGTAGGGTTGCAGCTGGCGACTTTCGGTTGGCTGTAGCCGGTACTTTAGGGGTATCGCCCCTTTTAACAGCGGGTCCAACACCCTTGTTGGTAGCAGGGGCCTTACTGTCAATTTTTACCGGTGGAACTCTGTCGGAGTCCACACAAACAACTAGCTGCTTCATCGACATCGCCGCGTTTTGCTGCGCACCACATTTGCAATTAAATTGACATACGGGCACCGAAATTACAAAAACAAGTCCAGAACAAGAAAGGGTCGCATGATCACCTCATACTCCCCCTACCGGACTACGAGGGATCAAGAAACCCGGACATGGCCTCGGATAGCCGGGGCCTCCCTGATGCGGAAATCAAGGCCCCACCGGAATTAGAGAACAACCTCCTACACCCGTGGGCAAACTCCGGTAGCGAGGACGGCAAGAGAATCACAGGGTCGAGTGATAAACTCACAATCCCCCGTTTAACGACTTTAGAAACAAACTCCAGGATAAAGCCTCTTCCAGTCGCGGCCCCCCTAGTGTGGAAGTCAATGCCCCGCCGGAAGTAGGGACCACCACCGGCGTCGTCCGGCGGCAAATCCCATGAAGGAAAAACCGATCAAGTCAGTAAGCAGCTTTGGGCCCTCATATGGCCTTAACCCGAGTGATGAAACTCACCCCAGAAGAAACCCAATCAGAAACTGTCCAAGCAGGTATCGACCTCTTCAAAAATCCAAGACTCTTTGGGCACAGCACTACGCTTCTTCCTACCAGCAACAGACACTGATGAGTACGACGACCTGTACATAACCTATTACGGTCCAGCGGCAGTAATCTCCGCGGACACCTCGGCTCCTTCTGGGAACCCCGAGCACTTCAACCCGAGTCATGCTAACGACATGGCACAACCCCTACGTGCACACAGTACGGACCTCGGTCTCCCCGAAAATCCAACCTAAGGTGACGGATCTTTAATGATCCAACCCAAAATACCACCAACAAGACTACTCTGCCCTCGGCGGGTAGTTCATTACTACCATTGATTGGTAGAGATTTGTCTCGCCCTTGCCACGTAGTGAAATGTGAATGGCTTCTTTCACAAACTCCAGGACTTGGAAATGCTAGTGCGGGATCAGCAGCCTATGGTTCTGGCTCTACAAGAGATCCACAGAGCAACACCCGCAGTGATGAACAATGCACTAGGCAAAAAATATTTACGGTATTCCAAGAATTACACCAACATCTACCAATTGGTTGCCATCGGAGTGGCTGCCGAACTCTCCGCAAGCGAGATCAAGATAGACACTGATCTACCGATTATTGCGATCAGCCTCCCGTGGCCCTTCCCGTCTCGGTGGCTTCCATTTACCTACCGAACGGCAAGCAGCCACATTTAGAATCCCGACTCAAGGACGCTCTTAAGCAAATTCCAGAGCCAATGATGATCCTAGGCGACACCAATGGCCACAATCTAGCTTGGGGCAGCCGCCGCAGTTGTGCGCATGACTCCATCATTGTCAATGTTGCAACTTCGACTAACGACGATTCCCCAACCTTCTCCCGTGCACGAGTCGACACCGCGATTGGCGTCTCTCTAGTATCAACTCAAATCACCAACCGCTTCCTCTGGTCGGTGGAGAGTGATCTCCGAGAGAGCGATCACGCACCGATCACGTTATCCCTGGAAAACACTTCGGCACCGGAAACAACGCGTCGAGTGCACTGGTTGTTTGAACATGCTAATTGGCCGGATTTCCAAACATCGCTCATCACCGAGTTGGAACACTACCCTCCCATGTCCGTCTCGGACCTATCCGCCCTTATTAACGAAGTTGCATCTACCACAATCCCTAAAACAAGCCCCAACCAGGGACGTCGCGCGCTCTACTGGTGGATCGACGAAGCAAAAAAGCAGTCAAGGAACGCAGAAAAGCGCTCCGTCCTTCCAACGGGCTCAAAAGAAACCTCCCGAAGTCCATCCGGAATGGACCCTTGCCCAAGAAAGCTACCAGCTGCATCATAGCCGGGATGACGCCCATCGGGCTCATCATCAAGGAAGATGTTCAATGCTTCAACAAAAGAGGTACCGTAAAACGGGGGTAACTTTGATAGTGCGAGACCCACAACATATTAAACGAAATAACGAAGTTTCTGTCAATCAGTTGAGCGAAACGAATGCAAAAGTAAAGAGTATTAGTATGACACTTCATGTCAAAGCTATTTTCCTTGGAAACAAGTGCATTTGAGGACTTATATGCAAATATTAAAAATTTATAAGATTTTAGCATTTTTGCAACGCTGACAAACAATCTGTTCTACGATCAATATTCGATGAAGTCATTATGAGTTCGTCCCTTATCCTTGACAGCCTACCCAGTAAACACAAACTCGTATACGATAGCGCATAAGAGTACAAATGTGGAGGCGATATACGTACATACGCCATAAGGCTGCATGCAATATGTACGTATATCGCCTTCACATTTGTACTCTTATATCATATTATATACGATGGTGTGTTTACTGGGTAGTTATAGTAGAACATGAATTCGGTCTCAAATCTCTTAGCGAAAACCATTTTTACAAACTGGAACCAGTTTTGTGATCTAAGTCAGAAATTTCCATATAGCGCTAACGCCTAGAGGTATGCAACGCCCTATAAATGTTCCATAATTCATTCAATTTTGTTCGATATATACTCCGTTATCAAAGTTACCCCAAAACAGAAAGCCTTTCTTTCGATTATATGAAAAATAATATATCCATTCAGAATAAATCTTTTGACAATCTATAAATGCAATCATGCAATCGATAGCTAGGATGTCAGTACTTGTTTTAAAAATATAAATTGTAATTCTTTGAAACAAAATGCATAAATATTAAAGTTTTCTTCAAAAAAAAAAAAAAACTATCAAAGTTACCCCGTTTTACGGTACCAGAAGAGTCCGAAATGCTTGTAAAGCGGCAACGCTCAGAGGTTGGCAGCCGGGATGGGACTAATAAACCAAATGTGTCAGATTGGTATGAAAGAAACCATGGGGAAGTTAGCTTCTACCTGAAGCAGTTCCTGTCTGGAAATGGTTGCTATAGGAAGTACTTGAATCTTCTGCATGCCCCAATTGAGCTGGTGAAGAGGACACAGCGAAGCATGTCGTGTTCGGTTGCCCCCGTTTCATTGTCTGTGAGAGATCGCATGCTCGCTACATGCGGAGGGGACAATATAATAGAAAGAATTTATGCGGATATCGAGTGCTGGAATGCAGTAACTACGGCTGTCACTCACATTATGTTAGAATTGCAGCGCCTATGGCGCGCAGACCAGAGACCAGGCAGCAGAGGATTAGCCCTGCCGAGGCTGGTCCCTTGGAACATTGTTTAAGTCGGCTAGGAGAAGCAGTTTGCCTAGGCTACTTCTGCTACACGTGTTGTGCTATATGTACAGGTCCCTCCCCGAAGGAATACCGTAAGGTGGTTCCGGGGAGATAAGGGTCTGAGGCCAAAGGTAATGGTCACTGCTTTGTACTGTATACTTTAATTTTGTCAATTATGATAAATGGAAGTTCTTGTTCATTATGATTTATAGATTTATCGGAAGAAAACCGCTTTTGAAATTTTTGAAAATGCTTCATTGTTACTAGAGCCTCGAGGAGATTTGGAAGAAATTTCTTTAGATTCAAAAAAGCTTTCCACAGACTTAAACGCAAACTTGTTGGCTCCAAGACACACAAACGTATTGTGCTTAGAATATCATATAAGAATGCTAAGATCGATCAAACAATCACAAAAAATACTCACATTCAAATCGTTGCCACCTTCGCCCTCGATGACGGCCGCCGGATCAAAGTTGAGATCTGCCGGCAGATCCACGTCCGTCAGGCCGACCAGCCCGGCAGCCTGGCTACTGTTGCACTGCTGCTGCTGGCTCTGCATCATCGAGTTCATCGTGTTCATCAGATTCTGCTGCAGATTGTTCGCCGCCACCGACGAGTTCATCATGCTTTGCGGCGAGTTCATCATATTCTGCGGCGAGTTCATCATGTTTTGCGGCGAATTCATCAAACTCTGGGGCGAGTTCATGATGTTCGCCGCCGGATTGTTGCCCATTCCCATGGCCTGCTGCTGCTGATGCTGCGGCGAGTGCATCAAGCTGTTCGCCACCACATTGTTGTTGCTATGGCTACCACCGTTGCCGTTTTGACTACCGTTGTTGCCGGAGTTCACGGAGTTGTTGCCGTTGCCAGCGGGGTTGTTGGAACTACTGCCACCGTTGTTGCCACTACTACTGCTGCTGCCATTTTGTCCGTTGTTTCCGGATTGACTGGAGTTGTTTTCGTTGGCCGGCGGAACGCTTGGCGGTCCACCGGGCGTCATAGGATGCGAGTTACCACCACCTGGTGTGTGCGGGGTATGAGGGGTGTGGGGCATCTGAGGGAAGATTGAAACGTTAAGTAACATAGTCATGTATGGAAATAGGTTACAGGTAGTGTTACCTGATCATTCAATGACTTCTCCATCGCGTTGAGAGGATCCAGCGAGTTAACGGAATCACTGAGATGCGCAAGCGGATTGGGGCCGAAGTCGCCTGGCGTTCCAGGTCCACTACTGTTTGCACCACTCTGCACATTTGTGTTCGGTTCCTGTTTGATTGGATTGCCAAAGTTGTCGAATTGCGTTCGCTGATTGTAGCTGTGGAAGAGATTGCGGTATCAGTGATCATTTCCTGAAGAACTAATGTTGTGACTTACTTTGATCCCATCATGTTTCCGCTAGCAATTGAACTCATATCCGGGCTCATGTACGGACTCATGGCGTTCATGTTGTCCCACGTGGGTAGCGAGGTGGATCCCGGCGACATAACCTTACTGAATTGTTTGCCATCGCCGTCCGGATCCGGTTTGATGCCCATCAGTCCAGGCGTTGAACTGCCCCGACCGTTGTTGCTCTCGGCTCCCGGTGTCGATCCTCCAGGTGCGACTGTGTTAGAACCACCATTGCCTCCAGCTCCCGCCGGTTTGATCGCCCTCCAATTCGCCTGCGAATCGATGACTACCTCTTCCGTGTCCATTCCGTTCGGCGTGTTGGAAGAGTTGAGGGTGTTGAGAATGGCCCACATGTACTGATCGATCTCGAGACTTTCGGTAAGTGCGGGTTTACTGAAGAAAAAATAAAAAAGTAATGTTAGCTTTGAAGGTTATTCAAGATGTTCAGAAGAGTCTTACTTGCACACAGGACATCGCCAGTTGCCACGTTCACAGTTGAGCGCTAGGTACGCTTCCAGGTCGAAACACTGGATGTGCTTACAGTCACGGCCACGCGCTGGAAGTGCTATTCGTTTCGTCGTTACCGTACACTTGAGGGAGACCTGAAATCGAGAGCAGACGATTTATTAAGACATCTTGATGACCGTGAACGGCTTTGGAGTCATACTTTTGTGGAGGTTGCCGGTTCAAGGGAGTCCTTGTCGGGGCCGAGTCCGTTTGCACCGAGCGGATGGTTGGGATTCGTTGTGTGCCCTACGGAGAAGTTCCGCTTGATTTTGGCCACCGCCTGTTCGGCCGATAGGAGATTGCGCTTCAGCAGTGTGTGGAGCACGTGGTTGACCGACGGTCGATGTACCAATTGCAGAACGAATAGATGGGACTGTAAAGATAAGAAGAGATAAGCTTCGGTGCAAGAACACTTTGAGGTTAAGGCAAGACTTACACAACAGCAGGTGCTAACCGTGATCTGGATTGTGTTCCGACCAGGTTGGCAGACTTGCTTCAGGTAAAGTGGCCGATGTGTGTTCTTGTTGTCACCCCGGTCGATCTCTAGCGGGGTGGAGTTTGCCGACACTTGAACACTGGCCGGCCAGTTGGTGTTCATTTGCCGATCCTCGTGGTGGAAACACTTCAACTGTAGTTCGAGATCCGGCCGACACATGAGCGTGTTGTACACGGTTGATTTCAGCTGGAATACGTGATTGCTAACTGCGAGGTTATGTTCCAAGCGGAACGGTGGTAGTAGGATTCCATCCCGCACCGGGAACGTGAGCCGGAGTTCTTCATCTTCTGTAATGGATAAAGAGAGTTAGCTTGGATCTATTTCAAAAGGTGACTTGAACTTACTGTGTGGTAGGTTTGGCTTAATGTCCGGGTTAGGACTAATGTACGGTGTCATGGAAGCGGCGGGTGTGAGTGGAGGTGTAGGATTTCCGGGCACGGGACTATGCTGGTAATTCATCCGAACGTCCGGCTGGTAGCCTTGCATATTTTGGTAGCCCGTGTTGTAATACTGTTGACTGTGTGCGCTTCCAGCGCTGTAAGGAGGAGTGTTTTGTCGCTGCTGCATCATTTGAGGACCCCGGTAGTTCATTGGCATGGGTCCATGCCTTCCGTATCCGGTGTTGGCTTGCATTGGTAGAGGAACTCCGGCAGGTTGGTGAGGAGGAAATTGGGAACCAGCCCCGGGCATTCCTTGCTGACCCATTCCATACATCGACCGCTTTTGTGCCATCTGCATTTGCGGATTTGGGTAAGGAGCCATCCTCCTCGGGTGGGCAGGGTATCCATTGGCCATTCCTTGCATTTTAGACATCGGCGACATCTGGTTCATCTGATTGAGTGGATTCATACTGTTCATCTGACTCATTCCATTCATGCCCGATCCGGGACCCATCTGGCCTCCCATTCCCATGCCCATATTCATCATTTGCGCCATCGGGTTCATCTGCTGATGATGTCTACCGTAGTTTCCCATTCCGTTCATTGACCCCATTTGGTTCATCTGCATTCCACCCATACCGCCCATGTTGCCGCCGCCGCCTGCAACTCCTCCTCCCACTCCCCCTGAACCGACTCCGCCACCTCCTCCCATCTGACTCATGGGATTCATCCCGGCACTCATTTGGTTCATGCCTCCGCCTCCGCCGCCACCCATCTGATTCATTCCACCCATCTGGTTCATTCCGTTCATTTGATTCCATGACGCCTGCGAATGCATCGCCATGTTGTTCATCTGCTGCAATAACGTTGAAACAATTAGAACTCATACCACGAGGTAACTCACACCATTCTGAAACCTACCTGAGGATTATATCCAACATCCATCCCGCCTTGCTGTCCTCCGGCTGCTGCGACCATATCGCGCTCCGAAGAAGCCTGCTCAATCTTTCGTTTCCCCAGAATAGAAGCTCAATCGAGGAACGTTAACCGATCTGTTGAGAAGATTGTATTTCAAACTAATAATCATATTTCAAGCTCACATCAAGAGATCATACTCACCTGATTTAGTATAAGAGTGATATCGGTTGGCGCCGTCGCTTTTAAGGAAGGACGATCCGCCTGGGCTTGCGATCACCCAATGATGGAGCCCCTAGAGGGAGCCCCCCTGGGCACTCATTTCCGGTACATAGCTGAAATGAAAACAGGCGAGAAAAGAAAAACCGTTTATTACAGATTTGCCTGGCAACAGGAACAGTAGCCTACGAGGAGCTACTTTTCATTTGACGTCATTGATAAGGACACCCCCTCACGGATTTGAGTGGGAGTGCGGACAAAGAAGCAGACAGCAGCATCCTGTCTGTCATACGTTATCGACGCGTAGCCCGCCCGACGTAAGGGTGGAAATTGTTTAACGTTTTCCACGGAATCGGAGACGGAAAGGGCATCCTGGGAAAAGAGCATCAACCTACGCACAGGCAAATGTCGACACCACCGCTGTATGGAATGCTGTCGATGTTGGGGCGTTACTTACTGCAATGATTTTTACTTTTCTTACGGTTTTCTCGTGGAATTTGCTGACGATGGATAGCGGTTATTTATTTGCGAGAATGGTTTTTCATTGAAAAACCATGTTTTGCATGCAATTAGCCAGAGGTTTTGTCCACATCAATCTTGCTACCATTTTTAAATTCGTAGTTTCAGTATAAATCTATTCTTTATCAGAATCATAAGCCATCTCAGTAGGCAACATTGCTGCTTGCAGCGCAAAAGATAGGACATACAGTTAGTAGATCATGGTAGTCATGACTTGGATTAGGGTTTCTATGATCCACTACTTGTGTTGCTTACACAGCGCAACAAAAATTACATTTTTGCGTGTCTCAAGGATCAAATTACACAGCGTAACAAAAATGACATGTTTGCGTGTCTCAAGGATCAAATTATGTGTCTCTAGTAGATTTGGGGTTGCTGAATCTGGTGCAATCCCAGAAATGTTCCAGCACGTCACAATTTTTAGCCACAGGTCGCCAACGTTGTATAAAACAGTAGTTTTATTAATGTTTACATGAAATTTAAAGTACAATGTATCAAACTTTTTTGTAATCTAATCCACCAAACATGCAAAATAGAACTTGAACTTTCATTTCAGACATAATTTGATTGAAATTGCGCGATTAAATTTCGATTAAGTCGATTTTTTCAACATGCTTGCAGTCTCCACACAAAATTCTTCGTTTCTTCTATAAGGTAAAATACAACAATTCTCTAAACCATCAAAAAATAACTTTTCCGTATCGAAAGTATTACAAACTTCAATGATAAGTATTGTTATACACATAAAGTTTGAATTCTGTGGCAAATTAAGCCAATATATTACCTTACAAGCTGGCAAACTTGCATACAAGTTGGCTGAAATAGTCATTTTTTGCATTTTCAACAGTCGATATCTCAAAAACTAGACGTGCTATGATATTTCTGAAAACGGAAATGGATTTTGCCACCCTTAATTAAGTAAATAGCGGTATTTTGGTGCTGGAGACAAAAACGTGTTCCGCAGTGTTATGTGTCTCTAGTAGATTTGGGGTTGCTGAATCTGATGCCGTTCTCAGAAATTTCCCAGCACGTCACAATTTTCGCCAAAGTTGTATAAAACATTGGTTTAATTGATGTTTACCTAAAATTTGAGGTATATTTTATCAAACTTTTTGTGATCTTATCCACCAAGCATGCAAAAGAGGACTTAAACTTTCGTTTTATTTATATTTTGGTAGAAATTTCACGATTAAATTTAGATTAAACCGATCTTTTTGAACATGCTTGCAGTCTTCATACAAAATTCTTCGTTTCTCTTATATGGCAAAATACAATACTTTTCTGAACCATCAAAAAATAACTTTTCCGCATCAAAAATGTTATAAACTTTGATGATAAGTATTGTTATACACATAAAGTTTGAATTCTGTGGCAAATTAAGTAAATAAATTGCCATACAAGCTGGCAAACTTGCATGCAAGTTGGCTGAAATAGTAAATTTTTGTATTTTCAACAATCAATATCTCAAAAACTAGACGTGCTATGATATTTCTGTAAACAGCGATGGATTCAGCAACCCTTAATTAAGTAAATAGAGGTATTTTGATGCTGGAGACGAAAACGTGTTCTGCAGTGTTATCAGATAGATAGCACTTTTAAGTTTGGCCCATCATTCGTTTTGGCAAATCTTATGGAATTGCAGCTCGCAATTTCAAAGTAATAACACTTAGGGCCGATTTCTACACCTTCGACCGTAAACAGCTAAACTGGGTTTAAGGCCTGAGCGGTGTGGAAGAAACCACTTATTAGTCCTCATAGTTTAATTGCAGATTTTTTAAACTTCACATATTTTGAAAAAGATAACTTTTAATGTTTTCTTTTTAACTTCTGAACATCTGTATTTCTTTCAAAGTCATTATGTCAGTAAGATATTACAAGCCAGGTATTCGTTTTTCACTGGCGTTTTCTGAATATTATTCCAATAGAAACTTGGAAACGAAACTTAAGTCATTCCTGGATTCCGTGTGTATCTTTGTTCTTTTTTTTCGCTAGGTTTGGCCAAAAATCTTTGTCTCCTGCTTTGTGTCCAAACATTATTTACTCTTTCTACTCAAATTTTGGCGGAGCAGGGTTTTTGGTTTCTAAGTCAAACAAACTCTAATACAAAGTTTCTGGCGAAAATTTCTACTTGTCAATGGTTGACTTATAAAAAAATGAGTTTCATTCCTATAATTTGAATAGCCGTTTCCGGAACGAACAGCTTACGTATCCTGTAATAACATTTTTGAAAAAAAAAACGCTGACGAGACCTTTTTGGATTACTGGTAGAATTTTTGAGGAATGCCTGAGAAAATATTTAAATCATTTCGAAAACTCTGTGGGATGGTTTTTAATAAATTTTTAATCAACTTAACCTGAGCATTCCAAGCATTCGTTTTTTTTTTTCAATTTTGACAACAAACGTTTTAGAGTCTAACTGAAAGATTGGTTATTAGTTAAAACATCCCTAGAAAGTTGATTATTTAGCAAGGATAACGACCAATGCATATTTCATTCTGTTTAGAACTGTACTTGGTACACACCTGGCTAAATTTTTACTTAAGTTCCTCAGCGGATCATAACAAAATTCTTGCAATATCTATGGTGGATTACAGGCGCAATGTTGTGGTTTATTTGCCAAGCATATCTGTTGATTTGCTCTGAGATCTCTAGTAATTTTCCGCTAATCTTTTGAACTGGATCATTTTGATCTTTTTGGTGCTTAACGAGATCATTCGAAAAAATCTCGCAAGATATAGTTGTTTCAGTCATTCAGTTTACTTCTAGATTTGAACTTCATTAAGTTTATTCGAGTTTTGACATGAGCAAATCCTTCGTTTTCATAAGCTTCGATTTTAAGATCATCTATTTTCAGGGGTCTGCAAGATGTTTGTAGACCTACAGAAGGGCCGCAATTTCAAAAAGGTTAGGAATCACTGCTCTATTAGTAGGAGCCTTAGCCTAAAGTTTTCGGGAGAAATCTGACAGTAACATTTATGTATGGTATCTCCAAAAATTTATTGTTTGCTTAGATGTTAGGCAGTCGTGCATCCCCTGGTGAAATAAAGTACTTTTGGCCATAATTTCTATTAATTCAGCAATCTTGAATATTCTATGATGACAGCAATAGTTGAAACTTACAAATTCGATGCTTTCTTGAGTTCCAAAAAGACGGCATTCAAATGATGGAATGCCCCTTTGCGATGCATCAAAATATTAAACCACGATAGGAAATATTTTCATGTTGCGTGCTACCATTTGTACTAAACTTCGTTTATTGGAAGTTGCGGAAATCTCTTTCATTCTGATTGCGATATAAATGAACCTTTTTTAAATCGGAATTCTGCTTCCAGAGACCCAGTTTCCTAAATAGCTGACAAAAACACAACTTACCGTTTTGATTCATATTCCGAACAATTAAGGCCAACAGTGACTTCAAATACATCTGATAGGCATAAATTAGCTCATAAATTTCAATTTATTTGTAAAATTTAACTGTTAATTTTTAGGTGTGGCGATAAAAATGTTTGTTTTAACTTGTTTAACATTCTTTTTACGTGAAAGTATTGAACAACATTTTGATTCAAATGCCGAAAACTGTGTGCATTGTGTCTCATATTCCGATCACCTTGATTCAAATTCCGAACAGTACGAATAAATCGTATTCAAATTAATAATTTCGCAAATAAATTTATTCGGGATAGTTTTACTGGTCTCGAACTAGATCATCATCACTACTACCGGGGTATAAAATAGATTTGAAGACGTCAAAATTGAATTGCAATTGACTGCCATTTCTTTGCAATTTGATGACATATTTCAGCGAAACATTTCAACCAAATTGCCAAACAAAAACCGAGTGTTCGGAATTTGAGACAAAACGGTACAAAGTCAAACATTAATTTACAATATGAAGTAGTTAAGAACACGTACAAACATAAAAAAATAGGTTCTAACAACGGTTGTCTAACTAACATTCCTTCCCTTCCCCGATGACCATGACGACGTGGCCGACGCCGTTATTGACTTTTAAAATTTGAGCTCTTGATTTGTGCACAATGAGGAATGGTCAGCTAATCCCAAGCCCCATTCAATAAATCTCTGTGCAACTTCGATAAACTTTCACTCTGGTCAATCACGGAGTAGCAATTTCGAATTGTAAGGTCATTTATGCTCATCATGCTCATGCTCATATCATCCTTCAAAGGAATCTACTAAGGTCTTATTCAAGAGTCTAACAATGAACTTAAAAAGAGTCCGATAAACAACCTTCAAAAAGTATTTTGTCTAAATCCAACAAAAAATTGTAGGCTAACCTAACCAAAAATTCCGCAAGCAATTTTGAAAAAGATATTTCCATCCTAAGTTTAAGAGTAACTTATGACGGATTCCATGTCAAATCGGTCAGTCACAGAACTCGACCATCATGAAACCTTGTCCCAAACATCTGTTTGCTATCAAGATTCTATGGTGAAAAAATTTAAAAAACATTTAAAATGGGGTTTTTGTGTAATTTAAAATTTAAGTTTTATTTTTGAATTTTTTATTAAATAAATAAAATAAAAAACGGTTCACTACAACTTCTTTATAGAACATTTTTCTCTAAAATCAACAGTTTCGTAGTTAGCATTTTTCAAATAAGTTGCATGAAAAAAAATTAAGGCTATTTTCAAAAGTTACACTTGAGTCAAAATGATCAATTTTTCTATGGAGAACACTTGTTCTGCCATACCAAAATCATGTGCAAAATTTAATCCAAATCGAAGACTGTCGAGCACGATTTTTATTTTTTTCGACTCATTCTGGATGGAATTCGTCTTATTCAACTTTTATTTAGCAAAAAAGTTTATTGAGCACAACTCCAAGCAATTTGCAGATAGAGTTGAGATTTTTTCTCATGTATGTTCATGGAACACACTAGAAAATCAAAAAAAAAAAAAAACACACCAAAACCATTTTTTTTTTTGATATCCACCTTCTGTAGGATTCTATGAATGTTCTGAGAAACTTGCAAATGTGCTTCTGATGAGTGAGGTCTATGTCATGGAAAGGATCCGTTAAAAAAAAAAATCGTAAGAAACTCTCTGTGCAGTTCTCGCTAAAACCAGGTCACCGAAATTCAACATGTTGAGTGCTAACAAGGTGCAAAACTCATCCTACTACTTAATATCAAAATGGCGTCAAAATCCAAGCCGGCCGCCAGATTTTTTCACTCAAATGAATACTTTTATTCTCCACTCGACTCGAAGAGAACATCAATGATTTAAAACTTATTTCATTGTTGTACAAAAATTGTTGTTTGCATTGATTGCACTCCTTATATATGTTAAAATCGTAAAACATGATTTAGAAAATCGTTCGTTTCATAGGGTAAATACCATTGCTGACCTAGTTTTAGTAGCTGTTATAAAATTTTAACACGACGAAATGCGTGTCAAATGTACAAATTGAAATTGAAACTTCCTTAGGCGGGAATTGCCTGAATGATCATTAATTTATTTTTTTAACTGTGCATCTATTTAGTTTTAGTAGCCTATCTTACTAAGTTTATTTTTCTCTGCTTCTTGAATTCAAAACTAGTGGTGTGCTCATGATAAAAAAAACGGATTTTCTGACGAAATGGCAGTCCAAAAATTGTTTAACTTTAAATGAAAGCTACGTTATTCCTCTATACGAGGGTGACCCATTTCGCATAAGGACGTTTCATATACGGACGTTTTACATAATGGACGTTACGCATAAATCAGTTTCATGCAAAACAGTTAGCTTTTTTAAGAAGGCATAAAATTCTGATTATGTCAAATGTCCGTATGCGAAACGTCTTTATGTGAAATGTCCCTCCCCCCTTTATACGATGCCTTTAAGTTTACTATGTGTTCCAAGGTAAATATTAAATATATCACGTGAAGAAATACTTTAGATTTTTAAAAAAGGGCTTTTTGTCAAATTGTTTAGCTAGCTGGCGTACGAAGGGTCCATTAATTTAGGTAAACCGAAATGATTACATAGTGACATAAAATTGTAATTCTATCGATGCGTGCCGATGAATTCAACGAGAATTGCTCCTCTAATAACTTTGTCAGATATTCTTCAGAGGGGGACGGACCTGGTGTAGTAGTAAGAACACACGCCTCTCACGCCGAGGACCTTGGATCGAATCCCATTCCCGAGATAGTCACTAAAAATTTCAGTAACGACTTCCTTCGGAAGGGAAGTAAAGCCGTTGGTTCCGAGATGAACTAGCCCAGGGCTAAACATCTCGTTAATAAAGATAGAAAAAAAAGAAAGATATCCTTCAGGAACCTTCCAGGGAATATTACCGTAAAATCTGGTGTAATTGATCAGAAGGGTGAAATTGATCATCGTATCACACGATTTTATTTATTCGTAATGGAGCACAAATATCAATGTAAGCTGCAATAAATGAACGTTGTTTGTCGTTACTATTGTCAAATTGTGTGTAGTGAAGTTTTTTGCGTTAAAGAATGTTTATTATTATGAAAATAATGTAAAATTTCAAAATCATGCACGGTGCAGTATTGACAAACACCTATAAACTTCTATTTCTAAGCAAGGATTTGAACATGGTATAAACCTGAAAGTTTGTGAGGATGCTTGAGATATATCCCTAAACCAGATTTCATTACCAAAACTCGTACCAATTAGCTCATATGGTTGAATTGATTGAATTTCTGTTAGATATCATTGAATTCCTTAGG
The DNA here is from genome assembly GCF_002204515.2 of Aedes aegypti. Classification (NCBI taxonomy): domain Eukaryota; kingdom Metazoa; phylum Arthropoda; class Insecta; order Diptera; family Culicidae; genus Aedes; species Aedes aegypti. The sequence goes on from NC_035108.1 coordinate 4,682,893, forward strand.
AAATTGCATACATTTAGGCGTTTTCCGCGTAATTGTTGAAATTTAACTGTTCGTTATGTATATAAATATTGCATTGTTAAGAGAGCTCAAATTTATCATGTAGAGTTGTTTTGAAAACTAACAATAATGGCATTGACTAGTGATCAATTTCACCCCGAAATGAGATCCCCTGATTTTTTATTTTAGAGATATTTGTTAACACTAAAATGACATTTGTTAGAAAATTTCGCTACATGAGTCGATGAGGCTCACCTTCGTACTTGTTTTCCTGCATTTAGTTGTTTGGCATTGTTAACATTATAGAAAACAGACTAGAAAAACCGTGAAAAATGATCAATTTCACCCGAAATTACGGTACTATAGATATCATCAAAAAATCTCTCTAGAAGTCCTGCTGGTCAAAAGGATTCCGAAAATGGTTTGAGAGTAAACATACAAAAATTCCAAATTTGCTCAACAATTACAATTTTTTACCAGGGTCTCAAGAAAGCTTGAAGGTCGTCAGTAAATTGATATAATTTTCCAAGATTGAACCAAAAGTATGCATAAAATTTCGTATTCATACCTCTTTGAACGACGCGTGAAAAAATTAAGCAAAACTAACCAACAAAATTACATTGGAAATATCACTTTGCGTTTAAAAGTTCAACAAAGCAGGTTACATTTTTGAAATATTTGTAATGCAAAAATTGCTACTCAATTATCAAAGCTCAAAGCTCTTATGCAAATTATTATGTTTATTTATAAGGAATTATTATCGTGTACCCCCTAGGATGTCGCCATGGCTTTCTAGGGCACCATGGACTACCGGTTGGGGAACCCTAATTTAGAATCAAGAACCAAGAAAAATGTTGTCCAACATTTTTGATTTTTTCCCATCTGTGAATGCTTATGAATGCTGATTACACTTTTTATAGAAAACGACGATGTTTTGAATGTTATGGTCACATTACAAATGATAGAAGACAACTAGAAAGATTAGGAAAAATATGTTTTCTATCAACATTTATGTTTTGAGCGAGTTTGGTGTTGAACGCCAAAGTGATCCATAACTGTGTGTGATCCGTAATTGTGAGGGCATGGTGTTTAAATCCGATTTGGATGAACCATGAAGAACATACAGTCAACTTGATATTCCTCATCGAGCTGGAGAACCATTGTTAAAGTTGGTTTTCATGGCTACCTCGATCGCATTTGTCTTGGATTCTGTAACTCAACACCTCCCTAACTCAATAATTCCTTCAATATCGAGTTATGGAGAAATGACTTAAATTAGTATTAAATTCAACTCTTTTGATGGATAAAAAAACATTTTTTACAGATGTTCAATGAACATTGTTCATAGAAAAACACGTGGCCATAGAAAGAGCCCCTCGTTAGTCAAAAACCACAATAGACCATAAGAGAGAAGGGTTGCTAAAATGATCAAAATCAATCTACAAAGTTTCTGGATGACCCCTGATCAGTTGTTAATCAGCAATTTCCCGAAAATAAGCACGAACTGTTCTGCAGCTATGACCGAGCACTTTTCGCCGAAAACCAATAAATCGTAATTATTACAACCTCGAACGGCAGCCAGCGAATAACTTCACTTCTCTTTCTGTCTCTCTCTCTCTCTCTCTCTTTTCAGCAGTCAGTGGTGGTAGCAGCGTGGTCGATGCACGCATAACATTCAAAAGTGGCTCAACAATAACAAAGTGGTTATTGATATAAATAATTAAATCAGCCTCGACTGCCTCTCCACCCCCTTCATCGCACCATGAGTCGCGGTCAGTCTTGGAGTTTGGCGGTCTGCAAGCGGCCGCGGTGTGTATGTGAATGTGCAATGCAAGAAATCCGTGGAAAAAATCGGTCTGTTCATAAAATTAATTCAGATTAAAAGTGCCCTGCGTTTTTTTTTTTTCATTTCATCGCCACTGACGCACATGAAATCGACACAGACACTGAACGAACATACGTTGAATCTGATGGTGGTGGGGGAAGTGTGGGGTAGGGACTTAATAATTATTGTCGAATTTGATTTTTTTTCCCTCTGGGGCTGACCACAGTTGGCCATGCAGCGCCAGAACGGGAGTCAAGAGTCAGGGCCTGCTGAGTGTTTTGGGGAGGAAGGTACTTTGCATCATTCTACGTGGAATAATGGTGAGGGAAGGGGTAGAGCACAAGGTTTAGGGACAAAATGTCGAAAGACAAAACGTCGAAATCCAAAACGTCGAATGCCAAAACGTCGAATTCCAAAACGTCGAAAGGGACAAAACGTCGAATGGACAAAACGTCGAAAGCAGTCATTTTTCAAGCGAAGGTAAAGATAACAATAACGTTGCCAAGGAATATATGGTTGCGATACGAACGGCGTTGGGTACTGCACAATTTGCAATGTTCATCAAAGTAAGCATAGAACGTATTTTCACAAAAATGTCAATTTTACACTTAGTTCGGACCAGAGAAGAAGCAATGCAGCACCTTGAGAGGAAGATTGAAAATGAAGCCAAAATGAATACCAAGACATTTATCCTTCTTTCGCCGCACCTCTGGACTCACATAACGGCAGAGAAAATTCACCCCAAAAGCAGTTCACTGTTCATATTTTTTCCTGTTCTTCGTGAGCGAACAAAATCTTCTTTTCTATCAGATGAATCAGAATGCGGGAGCTCCAACAATTTTCTGTATTTAGAGCGTAAGCATTTTACCTTAGCATAATTTGTTTTTTTTATTTAAAACAAGCTAGTTTCATCTCAAAAAGCTCGTTTTTTTCTATTATTTTTGTGATTATTTATCAGTTTAACAAACTCTTCAAATTCGTTGCAGCAATTGTTTAAAAATGAAGCTATCTGTTAATAAATAGTGTATTACTTATTCTTTTAAAAATACACTCGTTCTTTTAACAAATTGGTGCCGTAAATTTCATCACATTAACAACTGGATTTTTGACAATTAGTGTATTTTTTATTCTTTAAAAATTTACTCGTTCTTCTCTCGAATAGGAATAATTTTAATTCGCTCTTCAGAAACAGAAATCCTTCACCAGGATATCCAGTAAGTTTTTAAACATGTTCTATGAAACAAAATTGTATACTTTTGACAGCATTGGCTTTTTTGTGTGAAGAATGTATATGACTAATTGATAAGAACAAAACAAGCATCAATTGAAAGTTTTAATTCAAAACATTTCTCATGACATGAATCTAGTGCATAGATTGGTATAACATTTTCACCGCAGCTCCAAAATTCAGAGCTTTTTATAATCAAACTTTTGAGTTATCGCAAATCTGCAATTTTGACAGAAATGATAACAGTCTGGAATTTAAAATAATTCTTAAATATAAATTCTTAGAACTATTTGCCCTTCTGCAAAAACAAAAAAAAAAATATGAAAGTTTGTAGAATAATATTTTTGAGAAAAACTGATTGTTTTCAAAATATTTCTTGCTGGTTTTCGCAAAATAGAAGATTTTCAAAAACTTTAAAATTTTGTGTTTCAAATATTTTGATTTTCCAATTAAGTGAAATTCATGTTATTTTTGAGCTGCGGTGAAAATTTCTCGTCAATCGGTCCACTAGAAGCCGAGATCTATTTGGAATGAAAAATGGCCAATTTGTACTTTATACAGCCCACTACTGTATTTTTCACTGATTTAATTGCTCAAAGCATTGTTTAGTATTTGGACTTTACATTACATTTTTTCGGGTTTCATCGTTTTTTTTTTTGTTTTAATCGAATAAGTCGACATTTCGTTCACGTTATTTTTTCCTTTCGACGTTTTGGCATTCGACGTTTTGTCTTTCGACGTTCTGTCTTTTCGACGTTTTGTCCCTTCGACATTTTGTCCTTTCGACGTTTTGGCATTCGTCGTTTTGGCATTCGACATTTTGTCTTTCGACGTTTTGTCACCCAACCAGAGCACAAGCATCGTGGTAATCATTTCGTTCAATTTCACTTAGTTATTATTATTATCGTTTTATATGTTCATTCGAATTGGCTTTTTCTTCTTCTTCTTCTTCTTCTTGGCATTAACGTCCCCACTGGGACATAGCCGGCTACTCAGCGTAGTGTTCTTATGAGCACTTCCACAGTTATTAACTGAGAGCTTTCTTTGCCTAAGTTGCCATTTTCGCATTCGTATATCGTGTGGCAGGTACGATGATACTCTATGCCCAGGGAAGTCAAGGAAATTTCCATTACGAAAAGATCCTGGACCGACCGGGATTCGAACCCAGACACCTTCAGCATGGCTTTGCTTTGTAGCCGCGGACTCTAACCACTCGGCTAAGGAAGGCCCCTGAATTGGCTTTTTACTTTTCTCGAATGGTTGACAGTGGAAAGATTTTCGATTAAATGAAAGCAGGATGCTTTCATTTTTCCTGCATTTTTATAAAACTTTAAATTCATGCTTTTATTCTTTGGTGTTTCAACTACTCTTCAAAAACGAATCGTGAAAATTAATTCCCTCTGGAGAGAAAACAATGTCCCGTACGCAATAGAAAAGCTGCATCAAAATAATTGGGTTTTAAACTTTTCCAAACTTTTTCTGAGCACAACAGTATTTTTTAGATGAAAAATCTAAAAAAAATACTATTGTGCATATCTAAATAACAAGAAATTTTTAAAAAATCGAAATAAAAAAATGTGATCATTGAAAATGGATATTATAATGACAGGTCGCGTTTACCAAAAAATTGGTTTTGGGATTATCGTACACATTTTGTTTACAAATTGCAAAGAAGGCAATGTTGTGACGAATCAACACAGGTTGTCCAAATGGCCATGGATGAACTTAAACATCTAATTTACCGTTTCTTAATGCAATTTAACCCGAATTCAAAATATTGAAACACGGCTTATAGCTTATATGTCAATAAATATTAAATTGATTCAAGAGTAACCACAAAATTGAAAAATTCATTCTCCCTGACTATCATTTCATCTGATCGATAAAATACAATGTATACGACATGTATTCACAAACAAAGCGACGCAACAAATCCCTAATAGGAAGCCATCTCCCTGTCACACTCAGTTACGGCAATACACCAACAAGATTTTGTCGGAGAGCGAGGAAATCCTTTATGAAGATGGGAAATAATCACTTGACTTTTCCTTCAGATTCTCCCCAATACGATAGACATACGCAACACAACGGAGCAATCTAAAGTGATCTAATCACCCTCTTCTCAAGATACCAGTTGTAGGACATCGAAAAACTTCCTCAACCAGTCATTTTGGTATCTTCCCCCTCTGGAAGAAGGCTCAAAATAGGATTCGACGCAATCGTAGCAGTCTGAGATTGCGATGCGAATCCAAAAATAGACCCATCTGTCAATAAGCTTCCGAGAAGAGCCAAGGCCTGCTTGACCAAATATGTCCCAGCCGATTAAAACACCGCACTTTCATCAAACTAATTAACAATAACAAACTCCCAGCGGTCTAATTTTACCCCATGATGTTCTAACGACATCAATCACAGCGAAAATTCCAACAAAACATACACACCGACAGCGAAAATAGGATATCGCAAAACGCAACCCTCTCTCGTGAAAAACGATGACGCTTTGCTTGAACGGTGTGTGACGCGCGCGAAGAAATTACCCCGAAGCTCTCACTCGCACTCGCTTACCCTAAGGGGAAACGGCTGGAAAATGCTAAATTAAGTTGAAAACAAGCAAATCAATATACGCACATGTTCGACAAAACCGAATCGAAACAGAAAAAAAAACACACAGGAATAGAAAAGTAAAATCAGCATATGTAACTCTCGGCAGCAATGGCGCACACACATCGACAAATCGGGCCTGTGTTATTGTAACGAAGCAATCCAGATTTCGACACCCTCCGGTAAAAACGTCGTCGTCGCCTACTTGTTTCTCACACTCACTTCGCCACCCCGCGCCAAAAGCGACACGGGTTGCTGCCGAAAAAAAAAAAAACAGAACTCCGAGTGAGTGAGTGAGCTCCTAGCTACTACAATTCTACGCAACAAAATCGAGTAGCAGCACCCGAAAAGGCACGGCAGTTAGTGGTGCGCGGTGGCTTGATATTACCCTAAAATAAATCAAATTTATTCATAAACCAACAACATCAACACTCTGGACTGCTCTGTCGGGCAATGGAAATAGCAAGTGAGAAGGCAGGCGGGAGCTGCCGCGCGCAACAGCCAACTATGATTGCCAACAGGAAGGGAAGTCTAATACTCGTTCACTCACTTACTCGCTGCATGGAGTGCACAGTGCTGCTGGCTGAACAGCACGGTTAGATAGAAGTGGAAAAGCTAAAAGGTTCGAGCTTCACGGTTTTCCCTAGGATTGTCTGAGCGATTGTTGGTGGAAAGGATACAGGGTTGCCAGAAATGAGAAGTTGGGGATCTAAATTAGAGTTATGAAATGTATATCATGTCAATTCAAGACAATCGATTATAACTTACACCCAGAGCAAGACCTAATACAAAAATTGTATAATATTGTTGCATGAACATAAAAGGTTGGATTTCTTACCGGGAAATGTATGATTTTGATATAAATTCTGTATAACAAACTTAAATTTACTATATATGCAACGATATTATACAATAATTGTAAGGGTTTCATGCAAAATTGTATTCAAATCTTACTGGTTATAGCACTGGTTTAGTCCAGCCTAAGAAAAAATGTTTTTAAAAATTATATGGGAAGCCCTATTTATGTAAGGAATATGTCAAGCTTTCAATCCATATTATGCATGAAAAATTTCGGAACTGAGCTGAAACCATTTTTCGCTTTGTAAATCTTGTTGGCTACCAGTACCAGTTTCGGCCAGAGATTTACCTTTGTTTTCCAAATTGGCCAATGATGCTTTGGTCATAAAACGGAACTGTTCCTAAAGATGGCCTCGCGGAATCTGTGTCAGGTTATCTGGATGGGCCACATCAATTGGTTTTCTTCGTTTTTTCTTCGTTTATTGACATGGTCATTTGAATTCATGAAGATTAAGATGTCGGACGGAAAGTTATGCTCATAACATGTGAATGTTCCTAGCGAGGCCCTGACTGAACCTGTGCCAGGTGCTCTGAAGTGGCCACACCCACTATGTTAATTCTACGTTAATTGATATGTTCATTCGAAACCATGAAGATTGAGACGTCAGATGGCATGTTTTGCGCATAAAACGCAAATGTCCCCAAAGCAATCCTTTCGGAACCTGTGTCTGGTTCTGGAATTTATTCTTCATGTCGCAGGAAATGGTTTAGTTATAAAACGTAAATGTCCGCAAAGGACCCTGGCGACCGGTTCCATGCTGTTCTGGAAAGGCCACCTATTTCAAATTATGTTCAAATGATCACATTCAACCATTTTCATACGTTTTCCATTAAGACTATGGTGTTGTAATTGAAACAAATAAAACATCAAATTTAGCACCGTTGTGACATCAGTACAACCCGAAATATCTCCGATCCGAAGTCAGCATTGTCCATTTATGGCATACACTTGTACCTTTTGAAAGTACACCGAGGGTGGTTTAAAAAATCGAATGAAAATTGATGAAATGACAGCTATTTGAAAATGCCTCGTTGGGAGTCGGGACGTAAAGGTTAAAAAAGGGTGGCTTAGAATTCTAAAATGTTTGGGGAGCTTTCCCAAAAATGTAGTTTGAAAATTTTGGAGCAAACAATATTTTAGAAAACTGAGAGATTATTTTCCAAGAATTTCTTTAGAAATTTTTCCAGAGATCTCTTCAAAGAGGTATACAGGAATACACACAGAAGTTCGTCCAAAGATTTCTACAGTAAGGATTAACAAAAATAGCTTTCTCTTAGAATCATGGGAGTTTTGTTCGATTTTTTTCTCTTGGATCAAGAAAAGACTAATTTTACTTTGTGGATTCCTCCAATGCTATTTACAGAGTTTCTTTCAACAGCTGCTCGAGAGGTTTTGTCAGAAATTCCAAGAAAGATTCTCCTCAAATTTCCTTTTTAAGAACTCCTAAAATTTAAGTAATATCTCAATTTATTCTTTTAAAGATTTCTTAGTAAATCAATATAAACACTTCCATTTCTTAGGATTTGTGCTTATGTGAGAGCCTCGACATCACTCATCAGACACTATGCGAGCCAGAACTCAACACTTTTTGTTCTTACAACGATAAAAAGGATCCACTTCATCATAAATTTTCACAATAAATCTTCCACCAGTTATTCCTGCGGTGCAATGAAGAATTCCTTCAGGGATTCGTTTAGGATTTTCTATAAAGATCCCTCCCGCCATTTTTACATGGATTCTTTAAAAAATCCCCTAGATAAAAAACGCCGATTCTTTAGAAATTTTCTTTGATTTCTTTGAAACTTACTTCGAAAACTTATCCCGGCATTATAAATCTACTAGAAGTTTCTCCAGTAATGTGTCAAGAGATTACTTTATGGAAATTTGAACACAATATGTTATTGTTTGCTTAGAAGAGTTCCTCCAGGATGTTTTTTAAAGACTCTACTAGAGATTATAAAAAAATTCTTTGGGTACCTTGAAAAGTTCTATCTGGAATATCACAAGATATTCGCCTGAAAAACGATCGAGGCATTGCCCAAGAACTACGCAGAATGTCAAGAGAAAGATTGAATATTTTAAAAGAAACCTAAAGATTTCGGAAGTTCGGTATTGCGAGGAGCATTGCATAAAAAACTAGACTGGAGACCTTTACAATAAGCAGAACATTTGAGAAAAAGCGTAAGCTAAAAGTTAATAGTTTCAGGAGAAGCTGAAGGGGTTTAGATGGATGCTGAATAATTCAAAACATAAGAAGAACTTAAGATTTTAAAAAAAATCATTGTATGTTTCAGTTTCCAGAAAATATATTTGATCGATCCTGGAGCAAGCTAAATGTTTCAGGAAATTCTTGAAAAAAGTAAGAAAGTTAGATATTTAAAAAGAAAGTTGTTCCAAGAAATTGTATACGATTTGTTACAGAGATACTTTCAAAAACATATAAAAAAATACACATAGAAACTTATTCATAGATTTATCCGAAACGATTTTTCCTTAGAATAATTTTTCGAAAAGTTTCTCTTGAATCATGAAAAAGAAAGAAATTTGACTTTGAAGTTTCCTTCAATAATTCTGACAGAGGTTCTTTCAACAGCTTCTCGACGGATTTTGTCAGAAATTCTACAAGGATACTCCTCAGATTTTCCGTTAAGAACTCCTAAAATTAAAATAATGTATTAATATATGTTTCTAAAAAATTCCGAGGATATATAAATATTTCGTCAGAAATTTTTTTAGTTATTTATAACACCAGCTGCCTCATGGATTTTTTTGAGAGTTTCTCAAGAGATACACCACTTTAAAAACTTTTCAGACTTAGTTTCAGAGCGCCAGGGCTGGTAGCATTGCAAAATAATAGCGACTTTAGTGACCAAAAAGTGATATCAGATGTACATATATTAATCCAAACAAAATGTTTAGAAGAAATCAAAATTAATATTTAAATACAATAAACTGTATCCAAGTAACCACCAAGCACCATACGCTCCAAGTCGGCAATTTAGTGCGAGCGCAGGGCTTATAAGTCGTTAGATAGGTCTGGATTAGCACTATATGCCCAACTCTCTTAAATATAGGACTTACTTGTAACCTGGGTAGTACATTTCATAGCAGTTTTCCATCCAGGGTAAGACTTGATTGACAGTAAATGAGTAGTTATTAGAAAACAGGTCCCCTGACTGAAATAGGCTAGATCAGCGATTCTCAACCTCTTCAGAGCTGCAGCCCATTTGAGGTCTTACAAACATTTCGCGGTCCATACCAAATACTCTTGAAGCGTTTTTCAAAGTTTAATTTTTAAGTTTAAGTTTATCGGAATAAACAATTCATCATAAACATAAGCTTCTATGTTTAAAAATTGATTTACAGAGCAATTTTATGGAATGTCCAATAAGTGGTATTTGAATTTGATATTACATATTTGAAATATGTTGTTGTTCAGTATTCTTTTCAAGACGATACTCCCATCAAAGATTGTGGATGCATCCCATATACAATTTCTAATGGAATCGTTAAAGTTACTCCAAAGATCCATATAAAATTCGTGACATATTTAGAGGAAAGTTTTCATTGGTGATTGTAGCCATTTTTTTGTGAATTTCTAAGGAAATTCGTGAATAAATTCAGAAGATTTCAATTAAATTGGTGGCAAATGGCAATTCTAGTATTCAGAACAAAAAAAAAACAAGGAAAACAAATATTCTGTAAAATTGAACTTTTCATTCCCATGATAACTCCCACGTTTTCGACAAAATCAAGACAAACCGAATTAGATGAATATTGCTCAATTAAATATCACGATATACGAGTTATGGATTAGCAATCAATATCATTTGCTCAAGTATTCATTATACTTACAAACGCGTTTTTGGTATAGAAGGTGTCGGTCAAAATCGTGATGAAGAAATAATGTAAGATAGAAACTTCTTTGAGATGCAAAAAGGAGGCGATGTTACCGTTTATCTGAGGAGAAAAAATTGAACTCAAAATTTTCAACACAGATCCTCAAGCAATTCGAGTGAAAGTTCAAAAAAAAATGCGAGGCTTTATTCTGATACTCTCTCTTCTCTCTTGTTGCGATGCTCACCTTTACTTACGCTTTAAAAGAACTCTTGAGCGTCCCGCCCGAACGAAGCAGTCCTCGGGAAGTTGAGAGAGCATTCTTTTATGATGGAATTTTACTCTGGTGTGTTTTATGCTGCATCTTCATCGCTCAATTTTCGTTGCCTCTCTACTTAGCTTTTTTTCGCTCCCTCGCAGAGAGGCAAAGGCCGCTGCTCTAGAGTATGTTACCGAACTCTGATGATGTTGAGGAGTATTATCAAGTCTGCTGAAAAAGTGTCTTTAGTGACTTTTTGTTGCTAATAGTGACTTTTTAGTGACCAAAAAAAGTGGGCAAAACAATGATTAAGTCCCTAAAAAGTGACTCGCTAACTGCAATTGTCTTCAGATTCATTTGATTTTTTTTTTTTCAAAAACTAATTCTGACATTTGAAACTTTACTATGAGTTTGTCCAGAGAGAAAATCCAATGAAGATTAATTCAAAATATGTCTGGGGATGATGAGAGGAGTTCCTCCAGATATTACCACAAGAAGTCCTTGAGAGTACCTCCAATAACTTTTTGTTGAGTTCTACCACAAATTTCAAAATATATCCTTCTGAGGGATGGTCAAAATCACGAATTCTCCCTAAAATTTGGAGTAGAATTCCTCCAAGGAGAGTATATTTCAAGTGATTCCTTCAAGAACTCCTCGATAAATATTCAAACAGATTTCCACAATAGTTTTCTACGGATTCCTAGAAGAGTTCCCCTTGTAAGCTTATGAAAAACACGACCATGAATTGTCATAAGAAGTCCTTCAGAGCCCTTTTAATGATTTCTTAAGTAGTTTTACGAGAAATTACATTACATGTTCTGCGAAACAAAAAAAAAGGTACTCTTCAAATAATTATTCCCACAATCATTCGTAAAATTCCTCCAGCTATTGCTCCTCATAAATCATAAGAAATTCCTTCTGGGAATCGTTTAGGATTATTGTAGATATTTTAACAGGCATTTGTCACGAGATTGTTTCGAAAAATTATCTAGGTAATGTTTTAAAATACCAAATACAAACGTTCGCATTAGAGCTCTTCAGGAACATTCTTAAGATATATCCTTCAAAATCTCATTCTGACGCTTCAAGAATATCTCCAAAACTATTTTGGGAATGTTTTAAGAAAAGTATATTTCTTCGAAGAATTTCTTCGGACTTCTGGAATAAGCCATCTAAGAAGTCTTCTGACGATTTCACCATAGATTGTCACAATAAATGCTTCGGAGCCCCGTTACTGATATTTTGAGGACTTCCACCAAGATTGGATTCATGTGGCTTCAGACCACCACATTTGATATACCATCATAAAATTGTTCGAACATTGTAAAAGAAAGTTAAGCCTATAAACAACCATACTAATTGTTTGGAGTTCGGGTTTTGTTGCTCATCGCTATTGAAACTAGTGATTATTGGTTCCAGAAAAGCTAATTCTGGATTTGCTAACATCCTCTAGGGATGCTACCAAAAAAATCCTGAGGACTTTTTTAGCTATTTGTACGCGGATCTTCCAAAAAATCCTTCTTAGATTCTGACAAGATTTTTTATATTAAAACTTTCTGAAACTGGACTGGACTGAGTTCCGAGGACATTTTAAGCAATTAATAGAAAGATCTTTAAATGAATTTCTAGACGAATCCCTTCCAGGAATCCTCTTGGAATTTCATTGAAGATTGCAGAGTTCCACCTGAGATTGGCTAAATATGCTGTCAAAACTTGTTCAATCAACTTTCCGAAAGGATTCCTGGGTTTCTACAGTTTTGGAGCAGAATTTTAGTAGAATTGCAGGATAATTTTGTGACTCATAAAGATGTATTCCATAAAGATTTTCCCTTTAATCTCAAAAAATAGCACCAACATTTGAAAATTTGCTTTAAAAATCGCCTTAAAAGCACTCAATTTCGTTTTGATTTTCTGAATGAATCCAGCTTAAAATCTATTCCTAAAAACTGATAAAATTCCCGATTCTCCTAGCAACCCTGGTTCAGAATTTACACCAATCTGCCGGAAAATAAGCGTGAGAGCTTCCTGACGGCCCCGCGCTACTCTGTCGTCATCCGGATTGCTCCTGTGCTTCGCAATCAATATACCTCCTTCTAACAACAACGAGGCAATCAAAAGCAACAGTAACATAGCACCCTCATCTTACACAACACAACGCAACCACCACTGGGACGAGAGGAGAGCTTCGCTTAGTTCGCTCGGAGTCATATTTCATTCAGTTCCCCTCACGCCGGAAGAAATCCTTCTCAGCAGCCGAGCCATCCAAGCAACCACTCGCTTGCTCGCGAGTGGGGAAAAACAGGCGTCTAGTCGGAACTCAATTTTCTCCTCGAGCGAAAAAGAGGCCGACGAGCATGAAGTGGGAAAATCATTCAAGCCGACCCGAAACGACGGAGTGCATTAGTGTGTTTAAACGGTTTTTAGCTTTTTCGCCTCGTTTAGGGCTTGCACGTGTGCGATGACGATGATCACGAGAGAGAGAGAGAGGGAGCGCAAAAGGACTCCTTGCTCTTTGCCGTCGACCTACTGAACTGTTGATGATGTTGAGTCGTCGTCGTAGGATAATGGGAGACGGGGGTGCTATGTGTAACGTTTCTTCTTTATTTACCACAATTTACACTCACTCACACACACAGAGAGAGAAGGGATTCCACAGGAGAGGGGGTTCAATCGCCACCGCCGCCGTCGTCATCGAATGGGTGTATGAACGCGATGCGAGTTCCGGAGTCATAGTAGGCCAAAAGACACCGAGAATATGTTTGCATGGCGTTTCCCTTCTTTCCGGTCGATGGTTTACATTTTTTGCTGCCGCTGGCCTTCTTCCGATTGCCACTATGGGTCAGAAACCATTATTGCGCGGCAAAAGTTGAACTTATTCTATTTACTACAGAATTTCATTGCATTTTATGGAGTTATATTTTGCTTAAACTTTAATATCAGCGTTTTTACGAAAATATGGTCAGATTATTCTGTAACTAAAATAACAGAAACGATCAGTGTGTGGAATGCATTACGAGTAAAATCCAACAATTAAGATTTATTTCCTTAAACTTAAAAATTATCCCAATTTGAAATGTATTCCAATGGCTTTTCACAAGAATTTTGTATGCACAGTCAACCCACAGTTGTGGATAGCACACAGATATGGATCAGAGTTGAATTAAAACAGCAATATCTCACCAAATACAGATGTAATTTCGCAGAACACATATTACACAGCGTAACAAAAATGACATGTTTGCGTGTCTCAAGAACCAAATTATGTGTCTCTAGTAAATTTGGGGCTGCTGAATCTGATGCCGTTCTCAGAAATATTCCAGCACGTCACAATTTTTAGCTACAGGTCGCCAAAGTTGTACAAAACACTGCTTTTATTAATGTTTACATGAAATTTAAAGTTCAATTTATCATACTTTTTTGTAATCTAATCCACCAAACATGCAAAATAGAACTTGAACTTTCATTTCAGACATAATTTGATTGAAATTGCGCGATTAAATTTCGATTAAACCGATTTTTTCAACATGCTTGCAGTCTCCATACAAAATTCTTCGTTTCTTCTATATGGCAAAATACAACAATTCTCTAAACAATCAAAAAATAACTTTTCCTTATCGAAAATAATACAAACATTGATGATAAGTATTGTTATACACATAAAGTTTGAACTCAGTGGCAAAATAAGCCAATATATTACCTTACAAGCTGGGAAACTTGCATGCAAGTTGGCTGAAATAGTCATTTTTTGCATTTTCAACAGTCAATATCTCAAAAACTGGACGTGCTATGATATTTCTGAAAACGGCAATGGATTCAGCAACCCTTAATTAAGTGAATAGCGGTATTTTGGTGCTGGAGACAAAAACGTGTTCCGCAGTGTTACCTACGAGAACCATAAATCTGTACAGCATTGCAATCAATCATAATATGCTTAAGTATATTTTTTTCGTCTGTGGGATTCAAAATGTCAAACGTATTCCCAGAAGCGTTGATTAATAACTGTGGGGCATTGAAACCCATACCACAGTTATGAATCAAAGATAAGACGATTCCGAAAGAAACGCCAAAACATATGCTTTCACTAATTCGTTTACCTCGCAGATAAATTGCTTTTATAGTGTTCTGATCCATAATATGAGTCGATTTGATCCATAATACGGATCCTCCTCTCCCACTGATCCACATCTGTGGGGTGGACATCGTTTGGAATTTCTATTGAAATCTATCCTTTTTGGTAAATAATCGCGAGTTTTGAGGTGTATTCAAAAACAACTATATTCTGCAGTGCCAGAAAGGTAATTTTGATTTGTACAGCGTCACCATGTTTTTTAATCATATTTTGATCTGAAAAATGACCCTTAGTTGATCCATAACTGTGGGGCGACTGTATGCTTAAATTTGGATTACTTTTATGCTGATTTTTGTTCATTAGGAAAGTGCTTGGAATTTTTTCACGATATTCTGATTTCGGGCCCATTGTGCACTCTGTATCGAGTTCGTCTGTTGAATTGTTGGATTCGAATCAGAATGTGTGTACGAGTGAACGAACGAACGAAGTCGGGGTTCTGATTTCATATTTTTCGATGTGGCGTGTGCTATTTTACGTATGACCAAAAACAGAACCGGACTGGCAGTAGGCCGAGAGAAGGAAGCGGAATGCAGCGCGGAATGCTTCGATGATGACGACGACGACGACGACTGCTGTGAGGGAAAATAACGATTCTCGCGCTGCTAAAGGGTGGTCGAGGAAGAGGAAAAATCATGTGTGCCATGGATTAAGTGGTACGTTTGGGTGCTAGCGGGCAGCGTTGAGAATCATCCAATTTCCTTGACACCGTTCGGCAAACGAACGATTGGACCGTCTCATGGTTCCTTTGTCCTTCGCTGTGCTCATATTTCTCGGTGGTAATGCCGTCCTATTTATTTACCCATCGCGTTGATTGTCGTCGTCGGTCACTCTGGATGAAGAGTCCCTTCTGTTTGCTTGGGTGGAAATGGAACTGCATCACGCACTAGATCAACACCCTCCGCGCACTTCTACCCATTTCGGCGACCGGGAGGAAAACCGGGCGAAAGGATATAATCAAAGATAATATGAAATCATACCCTGGATAATAGGAAAATGACAATAGGACCCAACTAGAGAGAGCGAGCGAGCGCAGTCAAATAGGTATCGCCCGGGAGAGCGAGGGGGAGTGGATGATGATGAAATGCGAACGACAAACAGAACGTCTTTTTCAGTTCGGCTTGAACTTGATGGAGAGGAGTGGGCTCTATTACGAGGGATATGGATGGAAATGAAATTGAAATAATAAAAATGACAACTTTTCCCGGTCCTCTAGGTTGATGACGCAGTATGGAGTGATTGGGTGGTAGCATCTAGGGACAGGGATGCCAGGGAACTTTTTTTTTCCAATGGTTTAACAAAGAGCAAAAGGATGTCCTTACTGTAGAATCTTCTTTTACTTGAAACGTACTTAAGTTCATTTACAGTCAACTCATCTTTTGCAATTACTGCATAATCATTTAAATATTTTTTGAGAAATGAATTTTCTGTCTCAATAAAAATTGAACACAAGGCTTTTCAGTAATTTCCGAAGTTTCAACCATATTGTATTTTTCTTTAAGGAAAATAGACTGATCTATCATGTTATTTCATCTTTTTCAACGCATCAGATCCAAAACAAGATGAAACGTCGGGAAAGATATAAACATCAAGTTTTACAATTATCATTCAGACTGCTTAGCCATTTCTTCGAAGATAAATTCAATATCACATTGAAAATTCAATTAGTACATAAATATTCATAGATTATGAATCAATTAAGGCATTAACTAGGATTTTTTTTTTCAATCTAAATATTCAATAATTGTTTTACGTAGTGAAAGTTAGTCAGGATAGTAATATTCGTCGATAAAAATTCATAAATACTAGTCGAAATTTTGCACAGTGTGCAACTTGAGCTTGATTAAGTGCTGGTGATCTTCTATTTTTAGGCGATCATGGTGCTTGCCATCCATGTCAGAATGCAGACCCAAGATGGGAGGGGGGTCGAATTGATGATGCATTAAACTGGCTCCCACAGTAGACCGTATATACCACTGCGTCTACGCCAGTTCATGCGGAAAGGAGTAGGGCTGGTATATTTTTTATGGCAGAGAGGCTTGCTGTTTGATTTGCAGTCTGATACATAGCGCAAGGAAAGGCGTTCTATAGTGATGGATGAATGGAAGTGTAGGGAAATGGTTTTTTTTTGTTCTTTTCGGGTTCTAGCAAATGGTATGAACCAGTGGCGCGGGAAGTGGGTAGGACAGGTAGGACATGTACTACGCACAAAAACAGCTGGGTAGGACAGTCGAAGGATTGTCCTACCCATGATTCAACAAAAAAAAAACTGTTCAGAAGAAACTATTTAGCACCTTTTCAATATACATACATACTCGATACTTGTTCTTATGGAGTATGGATGACACAATAAAGTTTTTCATTGTATTCTAATGCCTTGTGACATGATTTGTTCATGACCCCCAAAACTTCTGGCTCTTTCCAAGATCGATTGAGAATATCAATAGTGAAAATCCTGGTAAGCTAACTGTAAGAATCGTTACAAGGAACTTCTTTAACGATTAGAAAAACAAATGGAATTCTTCTCTAGGGCATTTCTGAATGCTATGGTTTATGAAAAAATCTACGACTAACCCTTTATATGTTCTGGGACAAATTGCCGTGAACATTCCTGGAAGTAATTCTTGAGAAGCTTCTGGAACATCCATAGAGAACTATCACTATTTTAACCTAACGTTTCGACACGGGGATTGTGTCTTCTTCAGGGGAAATTATTTTATCGTTTATGTTTAGTGTTTGGTCTAACTTTAACTGTCATTTGTTTGAAATTTCGTTGGTTTATGACTATTCGGAATCAATTTCTCTTAACGTATTTATAGGCAAACCAGAGCACTCCAACGCTATTACCTCCAGTAATTTTCTCATAAAACACATTTTTTTTCACTAACACTTCGGAAGAATCGTTTTCTCCTTGAAAATAAAAAATGTTTCGACAATTTTTAAAGAAACCCTACAATGATTCTTGCACCGATTTTGTCATTTATTCCAAGAATTTTCATAAAGATTATTTCAGATATTCGTCCACGATTACTCTTAGAAATTGCTCAAAAGTTCGCTATATTATTCGATGAAATTTTACAAGAATTCCTCAGGGATTCGATATTTAGTTCCTTCAGAAATTTCTCTCGTCTTTTCTCCAGCATTTTATTTAAAATATTATTACCACAGCAATATTTCCTTAGAAAATAAAAACTAAATAACATTTCCAAACCCATTGGATTTTTCAATCAAAAGTTCGACCTTTGTGGTGTAATCAAAGTTTCCAGAAAAACAATAGCAGTTGAAACAAAATAAATACCATACAGTGAACCTTCAACATATTGGCTATAATTTTGCTGAACATACTTTTGTCAAAATATTTACCCATTTTTAGTTATAACAGTTCCAAAATTGGTTGTCTTAAACGAACTTTTGCCCCACCGGTGGGACAAAAGTTCGCTGATTGAAACACAAAATATCGATACTTTAATGACAGGCATACTTTATACCAGCCGTCAACTTACACACTAAATTTTCATCACACACTAAATTTTCATTACACACTAAATTTTCATCAAAAAATTGCCCAAAACATGGTTGATTTCAATATACCCAAAAATAGCAGGTTTTAGCAAAACTAAGGGAAAATGTAATATTTTGGTGACATTTTTCACACGATCAGGCAAATTTCGTAAAATTTGAAGATAATATGTGGATTTTGGGCAATTTGATTTTTTTTCCGTGATTTTATACATGGGTCGAACTTTTGCCCCGCTGATTTGAACTTTTGCCCCACTATGGGCCAAAAATTGTTTCCAAGCATTTATGCAGAAACTAATACACCTCAAAGCATCCTTATGGTAGGCCAAGAAACGCCCTTACATAAAATATTGAAAAAGATTTTATCTTTATTTGGTTCCGTGAAACGAAAGTTTGACCAAAAATTACAATATTCACGTTAAAAAACAACAATTAGTCATAACTTTTCCAAATCTCAACCGATTTCTATGATATTTGGAGTGAAAATCTCCTACTTGAATAGCATTCGAACCAACATAGCATTTATCGGATTTGTTATGAAATTTTGTGGAAACCTACAGATTTTGATAAATATTTTTTCAACTGCCCCCTCAAAATACCAAATTGGTCCCAAAATTTTTGAAAGGGGGAGACAAAAAGTCAAAATCAAATTTATATCGACCTAATTTTAGCAATTTATTAAGAGAATCCTAGAAAAAATTACTACTATAATCCAGGAGTAAATCGCTTAAAATTTTATCAAAGGATCTCAGGATTTTTTTCAAAATTTTCTCCATAAAACTCTGAAAAATTTCCCAGGATGAATAACTGTAACAATTTTTTGAAGACGCCTTGAGAAATGTATCAAAAAATTCGGAAGAATTATTGAAGTATTTTTATTATTCTTGAAGTACGGGAATGTTAAAGGAAAATCAGTAGTAATTTCTGTGGCCAGTTATGGAAAAATTCCAAGTTTTATTCTCAAGGGTATACAAAACGAAATTCTAGAAAGAATTACTTAAAAAGTTCGTGAAAAATCACTATCAAACCCCTAAAGACATATCCGGAGTAATATGTGAAAGGAAACTACAGTAAAAAGAGTAGTAATACTTGTCGTAATGTCACAAAGAATTAAAAAAAAAAATGCCATGTCACAATGAACTCAAAAACAATATGTCGTGGTTCCTGTTAGGTTTATATTTCATTCAACCTGGAAGAACCTGAAATTATCGGGGAATTTCAATTCTGTTCATGAAAAGACACCCTGAAAAAGCTTTCTTTATCTTGTGATAATGACTGACATGATAATGAGGTGGATAGAAGCAAAGGGGCGTCAGGGACAAAAACCTTATTGCGAGAAAATCTACTTTGAGCGTTTTCAGCAATTTTCTTATTCTAACAATTATGTTTTTTCCTGTTGTTCGGAAAAATCACCTGAAGATATTGTTGAAAAGCTAGGAAACAGTAGATTGTTGTTAGTATTCTCAACGAAAAACTACCCAAAATGTCACTTACACTTCTTTGCGTTTCGGCCCCTGAAATATAGCGACTTTCTCTTTCCAACCAAAGATTCCATAGGGTTAAAACTTTTCTTAGCTTAATCGTGCACAAAATATTTGACAATGTTTGTCCTACCCATGGTTCCGAACGTGGACGCGCCTCTGGTATGAACTGTGATAGATCAACTGTGATATATTAAGAGTAGAAGACAGAAGCAAGTGAAAAATACAACTACAAAGTACGAGGAATGTACGGGCCTGGGATTGAACCCATGACCATCTGTTTATGAAGCAGAAGCGGTAGCCATTGGACCACCAACCCCATCTATTTTTGCACAGTGCACAGTAAACCATAATAAGTTGCTATAAGGCTTATCGACGGTAGACGCAATTTGAGCAATACTCGAGTGTGCTGAAAAGGCGTTCAAAGCAGAAACGAAGAGGAGATCGATACTGCGCCGTGGTCACGGTAGATGTGGAAAACGCATTCAACAGCGTCAGCTGGCAGGCCATCGCCGCAGCACTGCACAGAATACAGGCTCCCGACTGTCTGTGCAAGATCCTGAAGAGCTACTTCCAGAGCAGAATCCTGGTGTACGATACAAACGAAGGGCACAAGTCAATGCAAGTGGCAGCGGGCGTCCCACAAGGTTACATTCTCGGTCTAACTTTTTAAAACGGGATGTACGACGGAGTCTTGATATTGCGGCTACTCAGGAAGGTGAAGATTGTGGGTTTTGCGGATGAGGTGTCACTAACGGTGAACGTATTAGGGAGAATCATGTCCAGGTTAGGCGGTCCAAACAGTAGTACGAGGCGTCTGCTAGCTAACGTCCCTTCATCGATACTAAAATGATCTTCATCGATACTAGAAACAAAGCGGAACCGCGAAAAGCTGAACAGAGCGTTTCGACTGATGGAAGTGCGCGTCACGAGTGCGTATAGTACGATAACGACAGATGCTGTATGCGTTATAGCCGGTATGATCCCCATTTGCATCATTTTAGCAGGGGAAATTGAGTACTACCAACGAAGAGATGTCAGAAACGTACGGAAAATCACCAGAATCGGATCCGGCAGCATGAATGAGATTGCACGGAGAAAGGAAAATGGACCCACCGGATCATTCCAAACTTGTCGATGTGGATGAATAGGAACAATGGAGAGGTGAACTTCTACCAGACACAGTTCCAGTGTTTCAGAAAGTATCTTCATAGATTCGGGCACGCAGAGTCGCCACACTGCCCAGACTGATCAAACAACAAGGAGACACCGCAACTTGTAGTTTTTGACTGCCCAAAATACGCGGAAGTCATATCATGAAGACATATCATGTCGTCGCTGCAACAGAAATGGCGAGAAGATCAGGTCGCGATCGGAGTAGGCTAGATCCTCCGCCGGGGAATAGACCGAGTAGTTCGTAGTATTGGAATCGCAGGACCGACCTCGGCATCAACCCGGATAGCATCAGTTCGGGAGATCTTCCGCCATCGGAGTAAGATTCTGAGACTATTCGGGGACTATTCTGAGTAGTCCGTTGCGAGTCACCGGCTTGAATCGTCGGAGCGCCAGTGAACCGCAATCCTCCAACCGGAATCACAGGGCCGACTTCGGCACTCCACCGGCCAACAACAGAATAATAACAACGCGTAACGTTACAGGTTTCGAGAGATATTCCTCCGTCGAGGAACAACGCCGAGTAGTAGCGATCACGACAATTTGCCGGCTTTGGGCCATCGCAAGACCGACCTCGGCATCCAACCAGTCTGCCCGAAGAGCATGGAGAGCAGCGCAGTTAAGTCCATAGAACCAACAAGCACAAGCGGATCTATCATAAAAAGGTTCACATGGCCCAGGCGAGCGGCCGGCCCCAAAATGTAAGTGACGGAGCAGAGACAAATCGCAGCCAGAGCGGAATAGAGCCAGAGGAGATGAAATGGCGTAGAGGCATCAACAAGCCCTCAGCCTCCCGAAGTAATACCATGAGGTAGTTCCGGAGGGAGATCGTAACTTTTTTGTCCATGATTTCTCCATCTTGACCCACTGTGCAAAAGACTTCATTTTTTGTCTACTTTAACATATAAAAAAATAAAAAAAATCAAAAATACGATTTTTGAGAAAATTGATTTTTAAGCTTTATTTTCGATATATAAAAAATTACAACGTTTTTTTTTACAGTGCATATTTTTTTCCAGATAGTCCCAACAATAACCTAAAACTTTGCGGAAGACTCCAAACTGATCGGACAAACCGTTTCTAAGTTATATTATAATGACCGAAAATTGAAAATTATATCATAATTTTGT
Organism: Aedes aegypti; assembly: GCF_002204515.2. NCBI lineage: Eukaryota > Metazoa > Arthropoda > Insecta > Diptera > Culicidae > Aedes > Aedes aegypti. The sequence continues at coordinate 4,704,928 of NC_035108.1, forward strand.
ATTAAAATCGCTGTATCTTTAAAATGGTAAAAGTTAGCCTGATTTTTCCGTATACCTTTTTTATTGTAAATTTTGCGTACTTTCATAAAATCGAGTTTAAAAATATTTAAAAAGTTTATTATGACCATTTTCAAAAATTCACCTATTTTCAAAAAATCATAACTTTTTTGTCCATGATTTCTTCATCTTGACCCACTGTGCAAAAAACTTCATTTTTTGTCTACTTTAACATATATAAAAAAAAAAATCAACAATACGATTTTTATTTATTTTCGATGTATAAAAACTTACAATTTTTTTTTTACAGTGTATATTTTTTCCAGATAGTCCCAACAATAACCTAAAACTTTGCGGAAGACACCAAACTGATCGGACAAATCGTTTCTAAGTTATAATTTTTTGAAAATTATTAAAAAAAATTTTTCTTAGGCCCTTCTCAAAAGTAAGGCTAGAGTCAAAATGGCGAGCCGATGATGCAAAAAGGCAGTTTTGGGCATAAAGAAAGCATGTGCAAAATTTCATCCAAATCAAAAAATATAAAAATGAAATTTGGGAAAAAAAGTCGTCATTTTCTGTGGAACCGCTCTATTGTAATTGCATTTTGCGAAATTATTTTGATCTTCTTGTGAATCTCCTGAAGTCGCCTTCAGAATTGAAAATTCATGGTAAAGTTTCATGAATAATTTAAAAATTGAAGCGTTAAAAATATCATACACAGCATGATGACAAAAGTTAACAAATAGTCAAAAGTACGATAGATCGCAAAGGACAACATCTATTGGCTTCCGATTATTTCTCGCGTAACTTCTCAAAACGACCTATCGAACATCGTGAGGCTCACTTCGTTTACTTTCTCTTCAAAATTAGCCACATTAACCTCTTCTGTTCAGTATTTGTATGAAACGCTAGCCAAGGCTCCAAAAGCTTTAGTACAATACTTTTATAATCGAAAAAGTGTGAGAGAGGAGAGAATCTCTTTTTCACAATAGGTCCTCTAGTAAATTCAGCGAGATTTAGTTATTTCTGTCCTTAAACTTTTATATTCCATAACCAGAAATTGCACTGCTTATTCGGCGAGGAAAGGCAATCAATGTTACCTGCAATGTAACCCTAGATTCTTCCACGAATTCTGTACAAAACTTATCGTGGAGCTATCCCTGTGGGCTTCGTGACCGTGCGGTTAGTGTTACCAAGCATTTAGCCGCATCGAGTCAAGGAGTGTGGGTTCGATTCCCACTGCAGTCCGAAAAACTTTTCATCAGGAAAGTATTTCGACTATGCCACTGGGCGTTGCATGCTAGTCCGTTGTCTAGTGTGGTGCTTCCTTCAAAGGACATAACCTCCACTGGAAGCATTAACGTGTCCGTGTCTTTATCAATTTCGAAGCAATTTGCATTTATTTTTATATGTATACCATCAGAATACTTATCACACAAAAAAAAAATATTCGTTAAGTTATTTTACTCGAAAGTCGAGATCCCAACCAAAATTCTTCCAGAGCTTCGTTACGGACTTCTATCAATTTGTGCAAAAAGTTTTCCATGATCTTTTTTTTTTCAAAGGTATTAAACATTGAGAAGGTCGCAGTGCCAGTTTTTCATACCAAATGGTTGAATTTGATTGCTTGCAGTACCAGATTCTGGTTCTTTAATTTACCTGACAATGTTCTATAGCTTGTCAATAACTTGATACTAACTTATCAGGCATTCACATCATTCCAACTAAAAACTGTTCAAAAATTTGAAAATAAATTATAAAATATTTCAAAAAATTGGGAAAGTGTACCAGTTATGGCCATAGTGGTTCCCTATTTGGCCATATGTGAATTTTTTTTATAATTTTCACATTTTTAAATCTGTTTGAATGTTTTAACATCAAGATATATCCTTTATCTTACTGCTAAAAGACACAGAACCTTTCAAAATGTGGATAAATAAAAATTATCACGTATGGCGAAATAGGGAACCACTATGTCCATAACTGGTACACCTACCCTAATCAACCTTCCGAAGATCATACTGCTCTAAACGTTGCAACTCAAACAAAATATATCAAATTCATTCATTTTTTCAATTTTGTTATCAGAATTGCTGATTTGCGATCCATTTTTAGCAATGAATTTCATTCTAGATAAATTTCAAGCTATTTGCAAACGATAAGTAAAGTTTAAGCTGAAACAATGCACCAGAATCTGGGATCTAAGTCTCTTGTCTTTTTAAATAAAAAAACGCATGGTGATTCTGTCGGATAAGAAAAATCGAATACATCAACAATGTTTTCCATAGAGATTTTACCATCTTTTGTACATTACTATTCTTTCAATGAAATCAATGAAAGTATGAAATCCAACAAAGCCCCTGGGGTCGATCGCATATCAGCCGAGATGCTCAAAGCAGACCCCGCAATATCCGCACAACTGTTGCATCAACTATTCCGCAATATCTGGGACACCGCGACTTTTCCGGCCGACTGGATGCAAGGCGTGTTAGTGAAGGTACCCAAAAAGGGTGACCTCACTGTATGCGATAATTGGCGGGGCATCATGTTGCTATGTATTGTTCTCAAAGTTCTATGCAAAGTGATCCTAAACCGGATCCAGGAGAAGATCGATGCGACTCTCCGTCGACAGCAAGCGGGATTCCGTGCCGGACGATCCTGTGTGGACCATATTGTCACGCTCCATATCATCTTGGAACAAATCAATGAATACCAAGAGTCCCTACGCAGTGCAGTACCGAGGCCTTTACGTGCAGAGTATTGCACAACGGGGTCTTGTCTGGGGACCCATCCGGGTTGTAGCTGGAGTGAGGCAAGGATGTATACTATCACCACTACTGTTCCTCATCGTAATTGACGAGATCCTGATAGGCGCCATTGACCGTGAACAAAACCCTGGGCTGCTGTGGCAGTCTATTACTATGGAGCACTTAAATGATCTCGATTTGGCTGATGATATTGCTATACTAGCTCAACGGCGCTCTGATATGCAGAGTAAGCTAGACGATCTTGCCGAACGGCAGGTCTCAACATCAATGTCAACAAGACCAAATCGTTGGATGTAAACACGGCCGGCCCTTCCAGCTTCACAGTAGCCGGGCAAACAGTGGAGAACGTCGAAAACTTCCAATATCTTGGTAGCCAACTGGCGTCTGACGGCGGTACCAAGATTGACATAGGTGCACGGATCAAGAAGGCGAGGGCTGCTTTTGCGAGCTTAAGAAATATTTGGAAGAACAGTCAGATTAGTCAACGCACCAAAATTCGAATATTCAATTCCAATGTCAAATCTGTGCTGTTATACGCCAGTGAAACGTGGTGTGTATCAGCGGAGAACACTCAACGGCTGCAGGTGTTCATCAACAGATGCCTGCGGTATATAATTCGGGCATGGTGGCCACACAACTGGATTTCTAATGCTGACCTCCATCGTCGGTGCCACCAGCAACCGATACAAACCGAAATTCGACAACGAAAGTGGGGGTGGGTCGGCCACACTCTACGTCGGGGCGGAAACGAAATCTGCAAACAAGCGCTGGAATGGAATCCAGCAGGACATCGCAGCAGAGGCAGACCCAGAGGATCATGGCGGCGCAGCCTCAACAAAGAAATAAAAGAAGTCGACGGCAATTTGACCTGGCCGCAGGTCAAGGCGATAGCTGGTAATCGCCCAGGATGGAAATCTTTCACGTCGGCCCTATGCACCAGAATGGGTGCCCAGGACCCATAAGCAAAATTCTTTCAATGAGTTCATTTATAAGTCTTTTAATAATTTTTCAATATGTCTGCATATTCGAAAAGAAAAATTCATCAGGAATTTTTCAGATAAAGCACTCAAGTTTGTCAGGGAATAAATTGCTTCAATAATTTAATTAGAAATTCTTTCAGAAGTCTTATAAAAAAATCTGCTTGAAATTCCACAAGAAATTCGAAACAACTAAAATTTGTTTCATCACGGTGATTTTTCCTTGGGGTAACAACTATTTTTTTTTTCAATAACTCTTCTGGAAATCGCCCATGAAACTAGTCCAGTAATTTTTCAGTCTGACCTACTGCGGTGATTCTTAGATAATTTTTTTTTTTGTTAAAACGATGATAGAATATAAAATATTTTGTGCAATTGAGATGAACCTTTCTTAACCAATACTGCCAGAATTTTCTGGAATAGTTTCTGTTTCAGTAATGTATTCAGTAAATATACTTTCACGGTGTTCCCCTGACCGTTATTATCAGAAAAAAATCTCCATCAAATCTGTGCTCACCAGTCGTTTTCTATAGCCTAGCTGCATGTCTGGGCAAAATTTAAAAAAAAAATCGTAGGGATCGTTTTTAAGTTACGCCCTTTTGATTGTTTAGGTTTACAAATTCAATGGAAATCTGAGATATTTAAACGGATTTTTATTGGTCGTGATTATCAGAAGAAATATACCATCAAAATTTGGTTTAAACTATGTATTTCAAGTTATTTGTAACTTATAGGTGGAGTTTTGAATTAGAAAATCAACAAAATATGGAGGTGTAACCATTATTTTTTTTTCTATCTTTATTAACGAGATGTTTAGCCCTGGGCTAGTTCATCTCGGGACCAACGGCTTTACTTCCCTTCCGAAGGAAGTCGTCACTGAAATAAGGCAATCCATGAGACAGCTGCGATCAGCTGGTTTTTTTATTTACCATATGCTTTTGACGTTTCGCGATCGGAGTGACTTTCGATTACAAAGGAGAATGTAAAGCACCGATAACACTTGCATGATTTGTTTACTCTTTCATTTCGGTTGCATTCACACTTTTAGTTGTTAGTCCTATCACGAAAAGTCCTCATGGATAGCCTTATTTTTAGTCTCGGGGATGGGATCCCAGGTCCTCGGCGTGAGAGGGGTGTGTTCTAACCACTACACCAGGTTCGTCCCATAACCATTAAAGACACTAATTTACAATATTCTAATTAGGCATTATAATAACGTCAGGCACGTTCAAATGTTTTCAATAACACATTGCAATTATATGCCGCAAAAGTCCCTCACAATTACTTGATTTTTCATAGGCTCAAGTGCTATAAGGCATTACGGAACCAATTTCATCATGTAACCAAATTAGTTTTCATACAACAATATTCTAGATAGTTTGGTGAAGCAATAAACTCACGATTCAGATTATTTAACATGCAATTCATCATGTATATCGAAACGTAAATTGACGTCAATTTTAGATTATGGATAGCAGGGTAAATGAAATTAACAAAATAGAAAGCAGCTATAAAAAATGGAAACAATAATGCATAATAACATAGTAACATCCGTTATCATTTTTTCAAATATAATTTAAAATTGTAGCACTTACAGATCCTACCGTCGTTGGGGGTGAGAAAGAGTCAAAAAAAGATATGTACAAATTGTTTAACTCCAATAAACTTCAAATTGGGTGTGTATGTACTTTGATAATACATTGTTGGTCAACTGTCCAAAAAATTAAAGAAAAATATTTATCCACTACAGCATTACAAGCGAATGAAAAATTACCCAATCTCACTCCATAAACGGGGTGACACTGTCGTTCGTTCGTTTGTTGGTTTGAAGAGCGCAAAAGCGGTCATTCGCCTCTCCAATGGGTGACACTGTAATTGAAAAAACTTGTTTTTGAGGATATGATTTCGAAACCATTCACAGATGATAAATATTGATGAAATACGATGCAAACAAGACGAAATGACATTTAAGATGTTTCACAAGCATGACAAACCCTTTTAAAAGTATGATTGTACAAAAATAAATAGAATAGCTATGTAAATAGCATGTAAATCCAGCATTTATCATCAAGCTTACATAATTTCTCTTGTTGTTTTTAATCGAATTGTTTTTAAAACCTTATCTTCATTAAAATATAGTCTATTCAGTTTCCCCTAAAGTGCACTGAAAACGTGATTATTTTACACCTTTGGAAATAGTTAATTTGCGGAGCGACATTCCGCTATTAATAGATTTCAGGCTGTTTGCCAAGTTGTTGTAGTCATAATCCCGGTAATTTCGAGATCCATCAACTCTCTTGTATTTCCGTGAGATGTTTCTATGAGATGGTATACTAATAATAATTTGAATTTGAAAAAAAAAAAACTGTTTGATTATTGTGCGATGTTGCTCCACACGAAAAACTGTTGCTGGTTTGTGAAGCTGTCCGAATTCTTTGCATTGTTGTTCAATGCACGTAATCCACAAGTAGATATGTTTGATGTTTCAGTAGAATGGGTTGATTGATTCATACAATTCTTTCATTATTGCATTTATCCAAGAATCTTGCGTGTTTTAGTGATCGAAAAGACCGGCAACAGATAAAATTAAAGATTATCTGAATGTTGTAATGTATGCCACGCCCTTGCTAAAAATACTCCATTTGGCCAACCGCGAACTAGGTGGCGGTAGTGAGCAAACGTCAAACTCGAACAAAAGCGATGCGAGCGCCAAGAGTAGCACGTCGGCCAGCTAACAAATATTAAAATTGGGCACTATTCGATTGTACGATGAAAACAATAGAAGTGTTACGTCTGTTTGTCTGTGACTGAAGTATTGACAATCGTCTTGAGTGCCATAGTTTGGCCAATACTGCATTACTCAGTAATTGAGGTTTAAGTTCTGGGGCAGTTCAAAGTTAGCTAAAATAGCCGGAGGCAGCTTATTAGGATATGACAATATTTTATGACTATAGATAACAATACAATATTGGCTCCGTAATGCTTTGATCGCTTGAGTCTATGGAAAATCGATCAATTGTGAAATAATTTGACGGCATGTAATTGCAATGTGCCATTGAAAACATTTGAAAATGCTTACCGGTAATAGAATGGCTAATTAATCTATTTAAAATTAGTGATTTTAATAGTTACACTTAAAAATGGGCATAACTCAAAATTTCGGCATCATTCTCATTCAAAACTCGGCCCAGAGGTTACAAACAACTGAAAACACCTACCTCGAACCAAATTCTGATGGTTTAGTACTTCTGATAATCACGACCAATAAAAATCCGTTCAAATATCTTAGATTTTCTTTGAATTTGTGGACTTATACAATCAAAAAAGCGTAACTTCAAAACGGGTCCTACGATTTTTTCAAATTTTGCCCAGACATGCAGCTTAGCTATAGAAAACGACTGGTGAGCACAGATTTGATGGAGATTTTTTTCTGATAATAACGGTCAGGGGAGCACCGTGACTTTATATACATGTTTTTTTTAATTACCTCTGTGAAATTTTTCAGAGTAATGCTATCTGAAATCAATTTTGTGATTATCTTTTTTTCTAACCGTCAATTAGAAACATGGCGTTGGTTAGTCATGTTTCTAACTGACGGTTTGAAAAAAAAAAGACAATCATAAAATTTTTGTAACAGTCAGTAAGCAATTTGTCCAGTAAATATATTAAAAGATACGTAAAAAATCAATCCAGGACATCGATCGTAATTTTTTCTTGCAACATCGACCGAAAATGCTCTTAGAATTTCAGAGAAAAAATCTTTTGATATTTCCAGTTGAAATCCCTGCATTCATTTCACCAATAACACAGTAGAACAAGTTTTTGTCTCAAGCACCAAAATACCTAGTATACGACACTGAAGACGGCCTTACAGTTGAGGTCGAAACACGCGTATCTGTCAAAAGATACGAACTAGTGGAATTAAATGGTATAGTACTAAACTCGGTTTTTCATCTAATTATAGGTATTCCACTAAACAGCCCGAAGATTTATTGCCAAAATACCGATATACACTTAATTTGAGGTCGCTGAATCAGTTTACTGTTTTCAAAAATGTCATAACACATCTGGTTCTTGAGATATTGGTTGTTAATAGCGCATTACTTTGCGATTTTTGGCAACTTGCATGCAAGTTTTCCTGCTTATATGCTGATGTATGTGCTTAAGTTACTACAGTAATCAGTTTATAGGTACTCACGAATGCGAATCAATAAATTATGTAACACTTTTGTTACCGTGAAGGTACTTTTCGTAGTGTTTTTAGCTATTTAAAAGAAACAACGAATTTTGTATGGAGAATGTTGGCATAATAAAAAAAATCGTTGAAATCGATATTAAATCGGGAAATTTCAACCCAAATACGAAAGATTAATTCCTATTTTGCATGCTCGGTGGATTTAATTATCAAAATAATTGATAAATCATAGTTTACACTTCATTCGAACATCTGTATAATCAGTACTTTATACAACTCTGACGACTTGTAGAACAAGTTTGTTACGCAAAATTTTTACCTGCTGGAACGTTTCTGAAAACGGCAACAGATTCAGTGACGCCAAACTTACTGATTTGATTTCATTTGATCTTTGAGACACACGAACAGGTAATTTTTATTCCGCTGTGTAATTGATCTTAGCATTATGAAGACATTTTTAATGTCAAAAAAACTTGTCAAAGTAGTACACAATTCATATAGAGATTTTATTAAAAATAATTTAAGGGATAATAAAATATTTTTGCTGAAATTTCTTGAACACTTATTCAACGGATTCTTCTAAGTTTGTTTTATTCATTCTGTTAGAAATTCCATCCAATTTTTTTTTGAACGAAATTTAAGTATTTATTCTACGAGTTACAGCGAAGTCTGAATCTTTCTGCCTTTAGCAAGTCTGCCACAAAGATCTTGACAGTTACTCCAGAAGTTCCATTGTTCTACACAAAGAAGACTTCCATGATTCCGTTTTTATCTTTGGAGAATTTAATTACGTTCATTTTAACATTAGTCTAAAATGATACCGTCATCCAGGGGCAAACTGATCATCGGAGCGCGTTTGATCAAGTCGATACCAGAATGCATTCCCTTCCAAGGATTCTGAATTGTTGTGTAAGCTCAAGTGTGCATTACCGAACTCTTTTTTGAAATTATATAGCATTACAAGCTCAGTATTTTCCTCATAAAATCGTTTATTCTCGAATAACGTGCATATTTATTTAGGCGTACTATACAGATTAACTAAGTCTAATTTTGCAATAAAATGATGAAGTTATAATAATGCTGACATCATTTTTAGATGCAGGAGACCCCAGTTTTAGTAGATCTTTGACCTTTGAATCTTTGTTTTGTAATCTGCTTTGTTACATGTTGATCAATTTTGCCCCAGTGTGTCATTTTTGATATTAAAACTAATTTTATAAAATGTTAAATGTTATTTCATAAAAAATACAATAACATAGTCAGATAAAAATCAATGAAGTTTAGATTGTGTCGAAACTATTGTGACAAAATTTAGATTCCAAAAGAAAGTATAATGAAAAGTTGTAAAACAATAATAAATTTGTTTTAGAGATTTACAAAAAAAAAAGTTCTCAAAAACCTTTAAATACATACATTATGTATTAGGAAATGCAAAAAAGCTTTAATAAATCTTTACGACATCCAATGTCTTGCAAATGCGAACATGTAATCCAAACTGACACCACTGCTCAAGAGCTACTTTTTCACTTGACTGTCAACGTAATTCTTCGACCTCCCAATTCAAACAATCGCAGAAGGCTCTGAAGCGACAAAAAGGACAGAATCAGTGAAACCGAAACGATGATTTATTTAGATTTAAATCGAAAAACAGCTAGTCCGCAACCGACAACGGTTAACTGTCACCCAGCATGACAATCTGCGTTCAGGGGTTAGGTTTCAGCCCAATCATCGCCTGCCTCATCAGCCAGCATCGGCAGCTCCCTTCGCCTTCCGAACGATGGAAAACATCAATTACCGTCGACCCCTCAATCTGAATGTCAACCATTGCCACCACCCGCCCGCCTACTACGACCCACATCAGAGAGGGGGCAAACTTGTTGCTACCGGGAGTCGTCGAGCTGTTAATTTTAATGCCAGTCTGTTCAATTTCCATCATTTATGTGATTAAATAACGAAAAGTGAGCGGATCATTTGCGCGAACCGAACTCCGATGGTCACTTCTTGCACTCAATTGTGCACCCCGCCAAAATGTCACCGTTTGGCGAAAAATTCACAAAATAAAAATTTAATCATCCCGAGTCAAACTTTTCGCCATAAATTATTCACCGACTCCCGGAAACTGGGCCCCAAAAAACGGGGACACGCGGAAGCACAAAATGTCGTAAAACATGGAAAACAGCAGCAGTAGCAGTAGCAACGAGGCTCGGATTCAGTGTCAGAGCGAATAATTGGTCATTTCAGATTAATAAACAATTTAATTGAACCACCCGTCATCAATAACATTACACATTGGTGCTTATTCTGCGCGGCGTGTGACTCGAGACGAGTCGTTCTCACCGCGAGTGACGTGAGACGACTAATGTTAATCAAATGGGAGCGAGTCGACAATTGTCACCTCGTTCGACTCGTGTCACCTCACACGCCGCGCAGAATAAGCACAATTATTACACTGGCGGATGGGAGGAGGCGGATTGGGTCAAGCACTACTCAGCAGCTCAGCCCCCTCCCCTTTGGACATGTGTGGGTGGGCTTGCAGTCGGAACAAAGAGTACAAAGTGAAAAATAATTTCATTTCAACATTCGCCACCCCATTCTGCCTTCCTTGTTGGCAACCGTCATCCATGGCCTACTCCTACTGATGATGTGGCTACTGAGCGGCGCAGATTTATAATAAATTTTCAAATTAATCAAAATACACATTTTCCCACAGCCGCCTCTGACCCGCCATCGCATCGCGCCTACTCTTGTTACCACCACACTGCACTGTACTGTTGCGGGAAACGTAAAAAATACGGCGAAAATCTGATGCGCTTTACAGCAGTGATAATGATACATGAATGCTTCCGCGAAAACAGGATAATCAGAGTGCGGTGGTGCTGAGTTGGTTGGGGATTTCGTGTGTGGGAGGAGATGGAATGCATCTCTTCTTGACATTCGATGCTGATATTGAATTGAATGGTTTGAATGGTCATCGTCGTTGATACTTGCACTTTTTGAAGTGATTTGAACTGATAAATGTGAGCAATCACACGTTTTCGGAGAAGCAAACCGAATCAGCCTCTAGATCCTCAAGTCAAGTGAAGAAACAAAGGGTACCGACAGTCGTGGTCAGTATTTCAGGATGTGTTGGATTTAGGTAGAAGATTAGAGGTTCATTAGAAGATCAAAGTTTCCTTCAAAATTACAAAGAAAGGAGAAAAGGTTTTGTAGGAAAGATTGTGCACTACTTCTCAAGCATCTTGGAGAGAAGAGGTACATTGTTTACGACAAAACTGAACGTTTGTTTGAGGTCGTCTTGAAAGATCTCTCAAGTGACAAAAAGTCACCTTAAGAGATCAAACATTAAATAAATGATTTACTTGAATTTTACTCTGTCCAAGTACCTAATCATAATCAAAAAGTTAGGGAAATTTTACTATAACAGAAAGCATTCTTCAAATTTTTGACGACGAAAAGAGCGGGCACTCAAGTGCCTCGATCTATTTTCAAAGACGCCAGTGCCAATTTATGTAATTTCACTTCATTGCAAAACTTTCACCTCGCCGCGTTTCGTCTTCGTCCGTCGCAGCCTGCTTCGTCCTTGTCGGACCAAGTTGGCGCTGGTTTTGTTTGCCCCTCCGTCTAACGTTTATAACCGATTTGCGTGGTCGCATAAATGTCAAATATTTTTAGAACGCCGTCGGTACACTAAAGGTAATTCCCTTCTTTCACGCTTTCGCTCGAGGTCGAACTGTGTTTGGATGTGGATGTGGTTGACTGCTCCGGTATGTGTGTTTCGACCTCGCCGCGTCCATCAGTCCAACTTGGAAAAGTGAAAGACAAGCTTTCAACACAATACGACTTCGTTTCAACCCCGGGGAGGGAAGTTTTCCCCGGCTTTTGTGCGATACAGCTTTGCCATTCCGTCACGACAACACAAATATGACAAGGAGGAGTGGATCTAGCACAAAATCCTCCCGAGCGTTTGTTGATAAATTGATGCTGTCGTCTCAATCGTATTCTCTTGCGGCGAAATGGCAGTCATGTCCCCTCCCTTAGTTCCTTCACGGAGATATTCCGCACATTATGCGCAGAAGTGGTTATGTTTGCTTTTACTCCACTCCTCAGTCAGTCGGTTGATGTGATTGATCACATTGCAAGATTTCACCGCTGAGTCTCTTGCTAATAAACGACGACACACAGCAAAGTGACTAGTCCTAGTTGGCTGTGCCTTTTCTTGTCCTCCTTTTCAGCACGGCCTACCAAGCATGAATGACTTTCTCACGAAGAGCGCCGTTTCCCTTCGTATCGAAGTAGGCACCAGGGCAATGACGCAGTCCGAGCGACCCCTATGTAGTTGCAATTTTTTTTCCATCAATCCGACGTTCATCTTTTTATTATCCTGAGCACAGAAAAGGAAGAAAAAAGTTGTCGCCAAGACGTCAATCCCCAGCGAAAGGACACAACGACACACATCTCGATTTCAACAGAATGGAAAAACCCAATCTGTCAAATAATCATACATCTTATCCTCCCCTCCGAGGCGATGTTTCCCTCTTTTGTTCGCTTGTTCCGTCAGACAACTGTAAATTCTCGCCCATAAAACCTCAAATTTACTTAATCGAAACCCCTAAACACTTATGGGGTGGTCGAATGGAATTCTTGGCATGTCTTTCTCATTCTGGTGCCCATTCGGAGAAACCACACGATCAGAAACTGAAACCCATTCACCCTAGCGTACGCGCTTTTGAACGCATCCTCGCGGTCATGGCGGAGAATCCCCTTTCTGAAAAGTGGAAAAGTGACTCCGCTCAATCATCTTATCCTGAATAACTGTAGTATGTAATGGCAGTTTGTAAATCTACATACAGTTGTGTTCAAAATAATAGTAGTGAAAGCTGATTTTTATACAAAAAGTTCAACTTCGACGTGATGTATCTTTGTTTCCGTTTGAACAGGGGTAGAATTCTCTGTGACAGTCATGATCCGCAACACATCATGAGATTCTTTTTATCATCTTTTGCTACAGCTCTAATCAATGACCGATATAGATGAGATGTTTTTCACCGCTTGCTTTGATCGTGCTACAAAATCAAATGAGAGAAAATTTTGCAATTCCTGTTTTTGAGTAATCAACATGAAGGTTCGACAGAGAAATACAAATTTCCTCAAGTTCATAACCAATGAATTTTCAATTTTCACATGTTAGTAAAGCATTCTCTGTAGATATTTCAGGCTTACTACTCCTAAGGAAACAAAGTTTCAACAGGTCAAATTCGAGCGTATGAAAATCGACGTTCACACCTATTATTCTGAACGCAACTGTACATAAGTCTGCAATGCTTTTCCAGTCGTTTGTTCGTTCGTCAAAAAGGATTGCGACTCGGTTACAACTGGATGTGTGGAACAAGTGTGTTGACTGGGACTGAAGCGACTGGACCGCCACCACTTCGCGCCCTTCTTCAACGACTGTAATGATAGTCCACTTCGTTTGAGAATAAGGATGGGCAGGGAGGGAAATGCTGGGTTGGCATTGACTGGATGGCGTCGTCGTTGAGTTCGATGTCGATAATCGAAGTTAGCCATGGCTCTGTGCTAATGTTTGGTGGTGGTAACCTGGGAGGGAGGCACCGATACTACACATGAAATATAGAACAACCTTTGTTTGAACTGCAAGATAACTCCAGCTTGCCAACAACAATCAAGGCAGGCTTGGGGAAAACTGCTAGTTTTCTTTTGTTGTGTACTTTCGATCTTTCCTGACAAACATGGAAAAAGGGCCACAGTTTTCTATGCACCAAATATTAATTTTCATTCGAAAAAGTAAAACGATGCGTTTTTCAATGCTTTATATTCAATCAGTTGAAAGGTGCTCACGTGACATTACTTGCATTATGTGCATGAATTGATTTTCATTCAATTTTTGTCACTTTTAATGAAATGCGAAAATGTGTTTTAATCAGTTACGCGCTTTTTCCATGTTAGTCCAATGTTTGAGATCTGGGCTCACAGTGACAGTTCGTGACAGCGGAATCCCGGCTCACTATGACGTCCAGAAATTTTGTATTGGTTTCTCCCTCCCAGGTGGTAACTCATCTCGCGACGTAATAAACCTCCGGCGAGGTTGGGTTCGGGATGAGGATTGGAATGAGTAGAAGGGGTTTAATGGCTGTCTTTCTCTGCGCCAAGCGAAATTTGGTTAGCGAGGGAACAAGTTTTATGTGGTGTTGATTTTTCAGAGCTTGCTCATTAAAAATGAGTTGGGATAAAGAACATCAAATGCTGTAAATGTGCTTGACATTTGATCACAAGTAGGCATTGCAGGGTTCGTTCTCATTTGATTTAGAAGCTCGAACAAATCGAGCGAAGAAAAACATCCTATCTGTAGCAGTCTACGATCGGAAATGTTTCGCAAGCTGTAACAAGTTTGATAAATAAGAGCAGCAAACGAGAGCCGATGATAAAATCTTTTTTTCCCGCTTGTTTACCATAATGTGTTTTATTTTACTGGCACGTTAAACAATCCCCGAACATTCGGTAGCAATAGTGTTCCCCAGGTTTGAAGCTTGTTTTGAGAGGTATCGTTTTGCATCATGCATCATGCTCTGATCAGAACTGTAGCAGGATACGATAAACAGGCTCTCATGATGTGCTGCAAATCAGCAATAGAGTAATAAGTGAGAGATTCTCTCAATTTTCTCAGGATTTAATCTCTGATCACAGAAGAATCCCAAAAATCCGAAGCATAAGTTCCTTTATTACAATCAATTTTGAAACTGTTATAACTAAAAATGGGTAAATATTTCGACACAAGTTTGTTCACCAAAATTATAGTCAATATGCTGAATGTTCACTGTAGGGTATTTGTTTTGTTCCACTAAGGTCCCACCTTACTCTAAAGGTGTAAAAAATGTTTGTGTTCGATCTCGCACCACAGTAGGCTTCTCCCATAGCAGCGCAATAGCGTTCAACACTGCATCAGCCTACTGCAGTAGCATGCCTTTCAACTGATTGTTACTCGTGTAGCAAAAGTCCGGTGATTGGCAACAAAACAGTGTCCAATCATGTTCTTCGTCTTCCGGAATCTCGTCAGACTAAAATCACAACGTAGGGCTCGTCTCATCCTGGACGAAATAGTTCGAAACACATCAATTTTTCATTTTCTACAAAATAAGTTGTTTTCCCGAGCTCCGTTGTGCAAATCTCCGTTTGTCAATTTATACCAACATTTAGCTAACAAACTATCAGGTTGTTTAGTATCGAAGCAGAGTGTTAGTCAGCTTTTCTTTCCTAAGATTTATCTGTCGACTTCTTGGCTGTGGAAGTCTTGCTCAAAATAAGCCGAGATTTGGTATTCTAAATCAGAATAAGGTAAATCTGTTAACTTGTTCTCAAGCGATTTCGTGACATGCGAACACCATTCCATTTTTATCTATACACACTAGTCCAAGTTTCTATAGTTTTCCTTCAGAAAAAAAAGATTTATCTGATGACAGTATTATTAAATTTACTCGATAGAAATAAGTGCAAAAGAGTGAATTGATTTATTGCCCAAAATCATGTTAAGGTCTATGTATATGTTTGCCATAATAATGAAGGATATTGCAATAGTTGTGACCATAACACACAACTTTGAAGCCATTTTCAGCTAAGAAAATCATTGTGACCCATTTTTCAAGACTTCTGCTTAGTACTTCGCAAACATTATCAGTTCCAAATGAGTGGACACAATTTGATCACATGGCAGAAAAGCTTTGCACATTTTCGATTCGCACAAAAATATATCTAAAAAATGAAATGCACTTTTTAGATTAAACCAATATAATTTAAGCATGGACCATATTGAGCGCTAAGTGGGCTTAAAACATTTGGTACGATGGAACCAGTAGTTTCGGAGACCACAAAATACCTGTTCCACGCTTTAGAAAAGCTTTTCTACCATTTGCATAAATTGTTTTTATACAAAGGTAACCCAACGTTCTTGCTGAAAATATAACATATCAAGCCGGTACTGCTACATAGGAGTCGCCCATTAATTACGATAGGATTTATAGGGGGATTGAGGTCTCTTGTGCGTCATACAAACAAATTTTCAATAAATTAACAAGAAATCTTATCATGGGGAAGGGGGATTTTCGAATAATTGTCAAACATATTTACATAACTAATGGATAACCCCGTAGAAGTCTTTAAATATGATATTCGGAATTGAAAATGGCTTCAAAATTGCATTTTATAATCAAGAGTAGACGAATTCAATGTCAATTCGGTCAGTCACAGAACTCTACCATCTTCAATTTGCATTTTAGCTTTTTAAACGAACATGTTTTTAGTATGGTAGAATATGTATTTTCCATGGATAAATCAATAATTTTGACTCCAGACTAACTTTTGAAAATGACCTATGAGTTTTTGCATGCAATTTATTTGAAAAAAATCTTGCTTTGAAACGGTTGATTTTAGAGATAAATGTTCTATAAAGAAGTTGTAGGGATGGACTACAAGAAAAATATTACAGTCATCTCTCCCTTACTCGATATTTCGTATCTCGATATCGAGTTAGAGAACCATAGTAAAAGTTGGTTTTCATGGCTACCTCGATGGTCCCTTGGATCGCAGTTGCATTGATTTTGTGTTCTGTAACTCGATACCTCCCTAACTCGATGGTCCCTTCCTGGGAGGGAGGCACCGATACTACACACGAAAATGCATACAATTGTTTTCCATATTGCAAGAAAACTCCAGTTTGCCAACGGCAATCAAGGCAGGCTTAGTGAAAGTCACTAGTTTTCATTTGTTGTGTACCTTCGATCTTTCTGGACAAACATTGAAAAAGGGCCACAATTTTCTACGCGTTTAATTTTCAGTTTTAATGAAAACAGTAAAAAGAGGCTCATTCCAATACGTTACATTCAATAAGAATAAACGGTGCTCTCGTGACGTTACTTTTTAATGCGCATGAATTGATTATAATTCGATTTTTTCTACTTTTGATAAAATGCAAAAATATGCTTAGGCTAATTACGCGCTTTTATCATGTTTGTCCATTGTTTAAGATCCGGGCTCACAGTGACAGTTCGTGACAGCAAAATCTCGGCTCACTGTGACGTAGAGAAATTTTGTATTGGTTTCTCCCTCCCAGGTCCCTTCAATATCGAGTAAGGGAGAGATGACTGTATTTACTTTTTTTCGGTTTTTTATCACGAAAAATTCAAAAATAACATTTAAGTTTTGTATTACACTAGAGCACCGTTTGTAATATTTCATTAAATTTTACCATAGAATCTTGAAAAGAAACAAATGTTTTGGACAAAGTTTCATGAAGAAGAAATTCTAGATTTTCCATCAAGTACAATGGGTTTCAGAGAGTAAAGGTCATTTATTTTTTTTTAACTCTTCACACAACCAGAATGTACATATAGCGAAATCACCTTTTGCGTTATGCGATGCTTATATGCGCAAAGTTTCACGTATAAGAAGTCGCGAAAACGCCATATACGCACAAAAGTGGAGGCGATATACGTGCATATTTTATATGATGAAAAGTAGTATGCAATGCGAGTGTGTTTATTTTATTGCGAACTAATCTGTACTCTTATACGACTTAATTTGTAAAAAAAAAGATTTGACAGCTGCTACGGATTGATCCGATCTACTTTGTATGTTTATGCGGGACGAAACAATATGTACGTATGAACCCATAAATAAGCGTTTTATGCGAGGAAACTCGTCGGTCAAACGATACTAATGAACGACTTTGTTCGTAAACTGTTATGCGACTTCTGGTTGTCTGGGTAGTTCATTTATTTGAGGCTCAATTGTATAGGTCATATTTCTCTCTACTGACTAATGTTAAACTTGGAATAGCTTGAAAGTGGCTACTTCTAGAGAAGTGATCATGATAATCGATATGGTTTGGAATAATTTCAAGATTATTGTGATGATACATATTTATTTTGACAAAAACAAACAAAATTTAACAAATCGGGTCAAAGTTGTTCATAGAAAAGGTTTTTAAATTATGAAACTTTTTCCAAAACATCTGTTTCCCATTAAGTAAAATTCGATGGTGAAAGTTTAAAATTAAAAATAAATTGGTTTTTGTGTAATTTTAAATTTAAGTTTCACTACTGAATTTCATGATACAAAAAATCTCGAATTCTTTTTCAAATCAACCTAAGTAACTTTCATACGTGCATACGGTTTTGGGGAAATCCTAACATCATCGTGCGCAAACTTGCGCAACATGGATTTTTTATTGTTTGGCTAACTAGGTTTGATGCGACAATACTGAATACGGGCGTATATCAATGAGTGTAAGGAATACTTCTGTTTCGGTGCCAATGAAAAGGCATATTTGTTTGAAAATCATTCAATAGGAACCTAATATAACAATACTTAAAGATTCCATTTTCAATCCATTAACTATCTGGGCTCAAGTGCCGTATAGCTTGGAAAAGCCAATATCAAGTGTTTGCAACATAGAATTTTGAAATATAACAAAATCACCTGAAAATGGGTTAACCATGCGATGATGATAGAGCCAAAAATGCACAATCCAGTCTATCAGTATAAGACTTTCTTCGATCTTTTGTATGGAGAGGAAACATAAGCCCTTTTGATATGCAATTCTCGATAATTTAAAGTAAACTGAATCAAAAAAACTTTTCTGAGATGATTGTGACTTTCACTTGTTTAGTTTTGTTTGAAAATGATACGCTAACAAATTTCATTTAAGACAAGAAAACTGGACTGGACAGTTCGTAGTAAACACAATTACCTATCTTGAGAAAAATATTTATCCTACTAAAAAATGGTCCTTTTTATAGATCGACTTTAAACTTTGAAATCACTTATTTTTTCAGTGTAGGAAACAAATGAGACCATTTTTTAAATAGAATTCATGATAGTTTTAAGCAAACTGATAAGATCAAATTGATTCGCTTATTGAGCTTTATAGAATTCTTAGATATTTGGACTTTCACTTGTTAAGGTGAAACTCCGTTGAATCCACAAATTTTAATGTAAATGCAGTGGTTGGCACTACTCAATTCTCTTATATCCGGGTAGTAGTGAAATTTAAATCAAATGTACATCGTTGCCAGCAATTGATGTTCATTTCATATTTCAGATTGGCGTTTATTTTCAATTCGCTTTCAAACTGCTGGATGTCTTACATACCTTCCAACGACACTGACAACACTGCAGCAACGAAAGCGATCAAAAAATAGAAAAATAAAATAAGTGAAATTTTCTAACATCGTGATTGTTTTGACCACGGTTTTGCTAAGTTTTGAGTTATATCTACCAGAAATTATCTAGTACGTGTTCTTAAATATACAATAAGCGAAAGTAAATCGTGCTGAACGGACTACCTTTAGCAGAAACTAGGAAATTTAGTGGAAAATGTCCTTCGAAATTGTTGAAAATGACCAAGGATCGTCAAATTAGTTGAGAAAATGAATAAATGGAAAGGTAATATAGTTATTACAGTATTTTAGCAATTTGGCTGTGATTAATTACTGGTAAGTTGCATTATATGAGAAAAAGAGCAAACCGCTGGCTGAATGTGTTCGAATGCGTGAGGAAGCCATCTTCCTTGCCATGACAGGGATTCTTTCCTATATGTCCTTAAGTTTTATTTGAAAATGACGCACTAAAAAAACATATAAGACATGCGAGAGTTTTTATTAGCAAAACTCTTTTTCCTTAAATGTGCCCATATCGCGTAGTAAGGGCGGTTGGTGAACATAATAACCTATCTAGAGACAAAATTTCCTCAGAATAAAAAATGGTCATTTTTTTAACCAGCTTTTGTAATTTGAATTTTGCATTTTGAAACTCATTTATTTTTTCAGTGTAGGCCACAAATGAGATTTTTTCTGTATTTTTATTTACAAATTTAAACAATTATCTACAAATCATTTATTTAAAACTTTTTTGAAGTGGTTGTCGTTTTTTTCTTACATTACACTGTGTTTTATTTGCTCGATTTCATGCGCTTTTTGAATAGCACCCAAACCTTTGATTTTAGCGATATAGTTTGTTCGGAGAAGTGTCTTGGTATATTAAAGCGCAACTTTTGACGAAAAAAGTTTTGTGATCAATCCACCTCGCAGTGATATAGAAAAACTATTTTTTCAAAACATTTAGATAGACATATGGTGTCTTCGGCAAAGTTGTAGAATTGGCAGTTTGAAACAACTTTGTCGAAGACACGATTCTTCTACCTCTTATACTTTTTGAAATATATGCCGTTGTATGTGAATGGCCCCTAAAAATCATATTTTTTATCACAACTTTTTTCCAAGATTTTTAACATTTTTTGTGTTTTCTACAAAGTTGTTTGTCATGAAAAAAACCGTGTTTTTGCTGAACATATCATCACCCTATCTTTTGAAATAACAAAGTTATTCATGAATTACTCGTTTTTCAAGGGTTAGTTTAGGCCTCTATAACTGGCTTCGGCGCAAAATGGCGCAGACAACTCTTACAAATCATGAAAGTACCATATCTCCCCTTTCGGCAGTTGATAAAAACTTTTGTCTATAAGCGTCTTTGCATGGGGTTTTACTATCAAACAAATAAGCCTTATTAAAACGAACTCGACTGATAATCCTTTTACCTTAAGAGATATAGAGGTGCGATGTTCAGCAAAAACACGCGTTTTAAGATGTTTCACAACTTTGTAGAAGACATGAAAAATGTTAAAAAACTTGTATAAGAGTTGAACATAAAGATTTATATGAAACCTAAATTAATTCCAAAGTTCCTGAGGAAGGTCCCAAACGGAGCGAAACGTTGGACAAAATAAAAAAAAAACAGTTTTTTTTAATGATTGTACTCCGTTTGGCATAAAGTCGTTTGGCATAAGGTCGTTTGGCATTAAGCCGTTTGGCATAAAGTCATTTGGCATAATGGTCGTTTGGCATAATGGCCGTTTGGCATAATGGTCATTTGGCACAATGGCCGTTTGGCATAATGATTGACTTAAAATAAATACTGGCATTTTTTAAGCTTTTACCGAGATCAACACTACCGAGCCTACAGCAAAAACATTTGGTAGGTCCCAAACAAGCGTGGTGTTCGTTCAGAAATTTTCCTAGGTAAGAACTTCAAAAGTTGTTGTGACATTAGAGAGCATTACTAAATAAAACTCGTGACGGTTCTCTACATCTCAGAACAAAGAGTACATATATACATATTTGAAATCAGTAAATTGGCTAAGAAAGTTCGCAGTTATTCATCAAGGGAACGCTCATAGAATATTTTGCTGCAGATCATCTGCGTCCAAATTTAGACGTATCACTCGATGAAAATTACTTGATAAAAGAATGGATTTTTTTTATGCAAAATATCAGAAGCTCCATCAATGCGACTTCAAGCAAAAATAGCCTATATACGAGAGCAGATTATTTTTCGAATAAAATGTTTAAGGCTTTAACGCAGAAGACAGTTTTCTCCTACACCTCTTTATTTTCAAGATATTTGCACTTCAAGTACTGTCCTATTTATAGGACGCTGGGCAATCGGGGCTTCTGTCCTATTTTTAGGACGCTGGGCGGATATGGGTTAATAACTCGGTAACGAAGCGTTTCCGATATTAGGTGTCTTAGGTAACACGGTATAACAACGATGGTCCTACTGACATGAACGGATAGTTCGTAAATCGTCCACATAGGTGGCGCCACAATCTAACTTTTTACTGTGACGTTCCAGAGATTTGACATATTCGGCAAAGTTGTTCATTTTAATTAAGGTGAAGGTGAATAGAAGCCAAACTTCAAATTTTCAAGAGCACGGATCTGGAGAACCAAACATCCATTTAAGGTGAAAACTTAATCGATTGGTCACTAGCTGGTGGAGACCAATCGATTAGGTTTTCAGCTCAAATGGATGTTTGGTTCTCCAGATCCGTGCTCTTGAAAATTTGAACTTTGGCTTCGATTTATCTTCACCTTAAACAAACAACTCTTTAGAAGACGTCAAAATTCCACAGCCTACTGTTTTCGACCAAATTATGGAAAAAAAAAAAACGATTTTTTTCACCAAATTTGACATTTTTTCTAAGAATCATGTCATATAATATTTTTTGCTGATAGATATATTACAAACACAAGCTCTGGTGCAATTTTTTTTAATAATACGACGCATAAAAATTAAGAAATAATGAAAAAACTTGAAAAATAGAGCAATTTTTGAACCTTAATATCTCCATAAGCGCAAAAAATCGCAAGCTCAAATTTTGAGGCAACATTGAACAATATTTGAAGAAACGAATGTCAAAATTTCAGAGAGGTATATTTTGGTGTTTTTGAGATTTTTAAATTTTATTACGGTATTCTTTCCATTACGCTATTAATATTTTCGTGGCAAATATTTAGGTGTATTTAAAAATTAACAAGAAAATATATTTTATTATGTCAAATCGATTTCAAGTCTTTTTACATGATATTGAAGCAAATTTAGAAGTTTTTGAACTGTGTACACAACAAATTCAATTGAAATTATTTTGACTTAAAACTATCCAAAAACATGATTTTTAAAAAAAAATTAATTTCTTCGAATAATTGATTTTTTTTTTCGCCGGAATCACATTTTTACTGTTTAACTGAAGTTTATAAAGTATCTTGTTATAGTCAAAAGTTATATATGTGTAATATACTTTTCAAAAATTTCAAAAATATTTTTCATATAAAATTTATTAAAAATTGCTTCTTAGACATTTTTGATGGTTGAACATATGAGAAAAACCAGTTTCAGCTTAAGTGTTAACGGTTAATTGACAAAACATTAAAAAATATTGTGTTTTCTATTGAAAATTCATGATTTTGTGCAGTTTTTATTGAATATCTAAGTCAAAACTATTTTTAAATGAATGTATTGTTCCCACAATTTAAAATCTACTAAATTTGCTTCAAAAGAATGTAAAAAGATTTTAAACTGGTTAAGTATTTATGAAGTTATGGTCAAATAAAGATGATTTTTTATAGAAAAAGAGGAAACAATAGGAGAAAACTACTTTTATGAAAGACTAGTTTTGATTTTAGACAAATTTGATATTCTATAAACTTTTTATACATCTGCTTTTGAAGAGAATTATGCCAAGAGCTTTGAAATTGGTTACAAATTGACAAAGTTGTGAAGACCTTACTGAAGGTCATATTTCATAACTTGGAAATTCACCTTCAAGTCGCTTGCGTTACCTCTAAATCTCATAATCATAATTTGAGGATTCCCTTTTTATGTGATTTGAATTCAGAAGAGCACACGAATTTTTGGTTTTGTGAACTTTTGAAAAATAAGCCGCACCCTAATAGCGGGATTTCGTTTTTGGCAACCTCCAATTTTGGCAACAGAATGCAACGGTTGCAACATTTTTGAATACCATTAATTTTAATGTTTATTGAATTGAAAAAAACTCTTGCGGTTTTGTAAAACCTAGCGCTTTTGTTTCCTTTAGACGTTTTTGTAATAATACAGAAGTATATTTTGTTTTGTTTGTATTCTTACACAGTTTTAAGAAAAATATCCAGTTCTTGAATAAAGGTCACTGTTGCGAATATTGATTTAACATGGCCCACACATACATAAAGCTTCAAAAAAATCATTAAAGACGTTGGGGCGCTAAAAAGTATATGGAAAATTTACCCCAATCATCATTATGGGGCTATAGATTCATAGCATAGTACAACTCCACGGAAAACTGCTTCAATGTGAACCGTTCCATATAGTACCATGAGGATGAAGCAATGCGATTATCGAATTATTTCGCGAATTTGGTTAGGCGTGATTATATCATGGATCGCATCACCAAACATTGGTGACTTCCAGATCTCTAACTTATCTCACTAACCCAATATCCTTTCCATGACAACCGTGGAGATGCAGAGGTGATCTCGGTCTCTAGTAACAACGGTAGTCACACTAACATTCCTTCCCTTTCCCGATGACCGTAAGGACGTGGCCGGCGCCGTTATTGACTTTTATATTTGAGCTCTCAATTTGTGCACATTGAAGAATGGTAAGCTAATCCCAAGCCCCATTCATTAATTCCCTGTGCAACTTCGATTGTTCTGGTCAATCACGGAGTAGCAACTACGAATTGTACGGTCATCTATGCTTATGCTTATGCTTATGCAAAAACTGAGAGAACGTAGATGTTTTTTTCAAATTGTAAAAATTTATTTAAGAATACTGCCGTGAATCGCAAGTCAATCCCATCCGTAAAAAGTAGGCATTGAGAAAATGGGGTGTGAAGTATCCTAACTCGCATACGAATATTCAAAAAATTCCAAAGGATTGGAAAAAGTTCAAATCTAAATGAAACTTTCAAAATTTGCTCTTCATTACGATATCTTTCTTATAAAATATAAAGACGATAAAAACGCGATTCATTTTTATGTTACACTGTGCGAAAATTTGTAGTGGGATTGATATGCGGTTACTTTTCATAATGGGATAATTTGACTTGGTGTTTTTTCCCTACTTTTTCCAATAAAAAAAGTATTATCTCATAAGAGCAGCTGAAAGACCATTACAAGATATGTTGAAAACTGAACTCAACTCAATTTTGACGAAAATGCAGATGGGACTAACTTGCGATTCACGGCAGAATACACTTAAAAATTCGGAATTCCTCTGTAACTCACAAAATTTAAACATTTTTTGCGTCAAAAATATACTCGGAAAAGTCGCTTATAATAACTTTTTCTAAAAGTTTACTGAAGTCCACAACCAAAAATTTTCCTAAATAAAAAAATTGGTTCAAAATTGAAACCTCTATAAGGACTATCCTACTTATTTTTTTTCTAATAAGATGTGAAGTACAATTACAAACGAGTCCCGAGATGAACCAGCCCCAGGCTGAAAGTCTCGTTAATAAAGATAAAAATAATAAATAATTACATACGAGTTCCCTGACGATATCACGCGTGTAAATTCAACGAGACCCGAGAAAACTCTTTATTCCTGCTAAATTTTCGATTCGGGCTATTGTGCAATGCCGCTTCAATCATTTTAGTATAAACAACGAAATAAAATGAAAACAACGAAATCTAGTTGTGGTCAATAGGGCGCTAAAGCCGTGTCCCAATAAGTGTACCGAACGCTTGAGTTTAGTCCAGAAACACATAAGTAGATGAAAAAAACCGAATTTGGTACTATACCCTTTTATTCCACTAGTACAACTGTAGTGGAATTAAATGGTATAGTACTAAATTTGTTTTTTTTTTCATCTACTTATAGGTAGGTATTCTACTAAACAGCTCGAAGATTTATTACCAGAAACACATGTTTACTTAATTTTTAATTTGTTCTGTTGGTTCAAGTTTGAAACACATTTTTTCAGTTTTCGAAATTTTACCACACTTCTTATTTTAAACTAAATTTTTGGAAAAAATTAGGACCCCACTCTGACTGAATCAGCTGATAGGTGGTTTTGAGAACTTGAGGTTCTTGAACATGTATGTTAATTTGGACACATTAATCAGCTATTTCAATTGTCCAAAACTACTGGCCACTGATTGCTTTTTAAATTCACATGATGAACAGCAGTATGCCAAATGGCTTTACAATATAGTCATAATCTGAGAGATGTGGTCTCGAACATTTTGGTCATTCAATTTGAACACCATTTTTCTACCAGGGCTAACCGTTGTTTGTTTGGTTGTCTCGCAGAAACCAATTTCGCATCAAGACCAAGTAAACGTTTTTTCAACAATTGATAGTTTTTGTGTCACATAAAATGCATACCAGTTTTTAGCATGACGAAGTAATGGCTACACATTCCCAGGCATACTCGGATCATTTTGATAAAAAAAATTAGCTTGACAGCAGCCTGGCTGCTTGTTGATATCCAGTTTGCACCCTCTAGGTCAAGGTATCTAGAATGGAGGTAGTCCAATGTGTCAGATTTCCCATTCCGCCATTTTGAAATGCCAAGTGACAGCTGGCGAGTTTGTTTTGGTTGTTTGGCGATGCATGTCTTGACATAGTAGGTATGGAATGTTTCTTTTACACCCACATCTGTGCGGTATCCGCGGCAAAGTATCTGAATTTACTTCACTGTGTAATGCACTTATAGTAGAATGACTTAACTTACGAGATAAAGTTACAAGAGTACAACCGTCATCGTCAGACGGAGACACCGTGGCGCATCCTCTCTTTCATCGTAGACCATCGGTGGTGTGTGGCTCTCATCCGCTGCACTATTCGAAATTTCCACATTTACATGCATTACATGCAATTGTAAACCAATTTTTCAAGTAATCTGCTTTTCTTCGACACAAAAACCGGAATATTACATTAAAGACGAAAATTTGATTCGCGACAAAATGCTGGAGAAAATTTTCACTTCACTGTGTTTACGTTTGTTGGAGTAAACATTCCCTAACAACCCCATAGAAACGGTTGAGTACACAAACTCGCCAGCTAGTCAACTCGCCAACTGTCACTTCCGCCTTCCCCGCAGCTCACCACACCGCGCACCCACTGACTGCTAAGATCGGTAAACCTGTCATTATAATAATCTTGCTCTAGGTCATAATATGCAGAGTATCATATACACTCTCAGTGCAATCCAGGCTACTTTGATAGCTTTTACAATCAAATTATCTTTCCACATCAAAAAATACAGTATGGCCCATAAAAAAATGCGAAAATCGTCATATCATGTTTGATGGTAGTTTTTACATAGAAAATGTGGATGTAACATAAATATTATTCATTACCTGTATTGTTTAATCTATTTAGACTCAGTTTTTCGCTTTGTACATGATTTTTATCTGTTACACTTTCACCTTACCAGAGAGGAATTGGAAGCATACCTTCAAATTTTATCATGCGGACGTCGAGTTCAATATCTGTGTGATGAAAGCTTCTAAAACATCATCGATGGCGTGAGATTCTTCACAGGCCTTGTCTCCAGCATACGCCCATATCAAATGATAGAATTAATTCATACCTGGGTAATTGGATTTTCGAAAAAACGGCTCATTTTGGAGAGCTTCGATTGTACCTTCATATGAGTGTGATTAGTGGCTCCATTTTGCTCAAAACCTATAAGCTAGTATTGATATAAGTTGTTTCTAACCGAAGGAACAATTTTCATCTTAAAAAATCTGTTATAGGCCTCCGTGTTTATTTTTAATTTAACTTTAACAAAAAAATAAAGGCATATCAAACCTATAAGACGCAAATGCTCTCAAAACTATGACCCTGGCAAAATATTTTATTGTAATCATGAAAAACACGTTCTATGAAAACTCCTCCATCCTTTGATATCGAACAAACTAAAATTTTCAACAATAAAGTGTGATTTTTGAAGGTGGAAAGTTCATCACCAGAGTATACGACAATCAGACGCTGTTTCTAGCTTTGAGCGGACAAAACCTTTGAACTTATTTGCTTTATTACATAATTTAGGATAGAACAATATGAATAATATGACAAAAATTGTCCTGGATTGCGAAGTTGTGTCAGAATATACTAAAATAATCAGAAATTACATTCACTATCAAAAACAATGAAAATAACGCATGTGGATGCTATATTCACGTTCAAACAATTTTCGCATTTTTTATGGGCCATATTGTACAAATCACTTATTTAAAACTTTTATGAAGGGGTTGTCGTTTTACCCTTACATTATTTTGAAAAAAAAAATCGGTTTAAAAAGTTTGATAGGGTAAGTATACCAGTTATGGACATAGTGGTTCCATATTTCGCCATACGTGATTATTTAAATATCTTCAAATTTTGAAATATTTTGTGTCCTGTAGTAGTAAGATTTAGGATGTATCTTGATGTTGAAACATTCAAAAAGATTAAAAATATGAAAGTTATCGAAATTTCACTTATGGCCAAATATGGAACCACTATGGCTATAACTGATACACGTTCCATACTTTCCAAAAGATAGTCCACATATTTTTTTTTTTGGAAAAACAAATTAAGCCACTTTAACTTAGCCAAGGCGCCAAGGAATACACGTCCAGAAAGCTTCATTGAAAACTGAGAAGGAGCTACCAACATCTAGGCGACAGTTGGCGCGAAATGCGTCAAATGAAAACTACGGAATCTTGTTGTAGCCAATAGGATCCTAACGTTGGTTGTTCGACTGTAGTTTTTTGTTGACAATGGATTGGCTTTTCTCGAAAGCTGCCACATCAACAACATATCAAATAAGATCAACAAACGGACAGTCACGGAGAATCTAATAGCATATGCAGGAATTCCGCACTGTCTGAGAAACAATCAGCTGAATCGGAGAGGCAGAACAAGCTGATCAAAACAATCATACAAAACAAATTGTGAATCCCCACACGCACACTGTAGTTTCGATTTTAATTAGACAAACCAACAAACACGATATTCCACACGAATACCACAACGAAAAAAGAAAAGCAATGGTGATAGTCGACCAGGTACTAAACTCTGGTGCGCAACTTTAAGTTCAGTCTAAAGTACCAAGAGACTAAATCTGATCATATTGAAAATAAATCAGCTAGCAACTATGCGAAACCTATTACGCAGCACTGCCAATGTTGAATCCCACGCTAAAAGTGGGTCACAGGTTTCATGTGTTGAATTTACACAGGTTTGGGTATCGAATGAAAAATTGTCTGAATGTGTGTAAAACCAATGTAATGAGTAGAGCATACTTTATGCAAAGCATAAAAGTTGCAACCGACACTCGTGCATTCAGAAAATATGCTACTTCAGAAGAAGCAAAATTTCCGTGGGCGGTAACATTTTTATGTCAGCTGTTTTCAGCATTTGTGAAAAAGTGTTTGTCAAGTCTCCCGCTCTATTGGAATGACATTAACAGTTAATTTGGAATTCCAATTGGAATATTATAGTTTCTTTAGATTTTCCCACCGAAAAAGCTTCCAAATCTGGCTGCGTTTGTGCGGGAGTAAGTACACGGAAAAAAGGCGTAGGTGTGTTAACTTTTTGTAATTAAAAAAGAAAATCGATCTACCAGACAGTTACAGGTTCTATCGAACCACACTGCACAAAGAGTTGTAAAAAAATAAAAAAAATAAAAATAACAAAATTGAACATAAAAATTTATATGAAACCTAAATTAATTCCAAAGTTCCTGAGGAAGGTCCCAGACGGACCGAAACGTTGGACAAAATAAAAAAAAAACAGTCAATTGTCAAGACTGAAAAGCCAATCCATCATCAATAGGATCCTAAAGCGATGTCCAAACTTTTGTACCAAGAGGTTAGGCCACAAACACATATTTACTCAATTTTTGAATGTTTTCGTGTGTTTTAGTCCGAAACACGTTTTTCCGGGTTTTCGAAATTTTGCCCTTGGTTTAAACTCAAATTTTGAGTGAATTTTATTTTCCGTGTGCTTTTGAAAGGTCAGATAGGAACAACCCCAGTGTTGGAATGTAAAACCCATGTGGCATTTTTGTCGAGTGAAGTGAACATCAAACATGATCCAAGGTGTCAAGATCAAATTGTTGACCCATTTTGTATAAAAATAAAAATGATATAGCTGTTATTCAAGCGGAAAAATTTGCCAAAATTATAGCAAATCCTCATATGATTGAATCAGCTGGAAATTGATTTTGAGAACTTGAGGTTTATTAACAGATATGTTAATTTGAAAACAAAAAAAAAAAAACAAAAAACCGAAATTAGTACTACATATACCATTTAATCTCACCAGAGTTTGTATTTGGACCAACTGATTTTGTCCTTAACTTTCGTGGACAACGTGGACTACAGGTCGGACTTGATTATCCGGAGATTCGATTATCCGGAATTTTAGATTCGATTATCCGGAATTTGTTTTTTGACATTCTTGTTTTTTAATTTTTATGCATAAATCTGAGATAATTTGGTATTGCAATATACAATATGAATGGTTTTGCATTTTAGAACATATTTAAGAAAAGGGGGGGAAGTGTTTTTTTTTTGTGTATGCCGGACAATTGTTTTTCTTGTAAAAAGACCCTACTCTTCATAGAAAAAAATTCTGACTACGCCACAGCATCATATGAATAAACTAACGAATAAAAAAACAATATTTCAGTTATTTTGTCAAAGATTTAAATTTTTTTCTTAGTGATTCGATTATCCGGAGGATTCGATTATCCGGAGTGAAAAAAAATCGATACACCGGATAATCGAGTCCGACCTGTATAACTTTTTCAAAAACTAAATGCTGTTTCAATTCACATGGTGAACAGTAGTATGCCATATGGCTCTACAATATTGCCAAAACATACAGAGTAAATACACCTTTCGTGTAATCCAGTCTACAGTTATAATTTTTTCAATCTAATTTGCCATTCACTTAAATAAACACCTGAAAAGTGAGAGGCAGGCTTCGGAATAAACAAAATAAATAAATAAGTGTCGTTTATATAAGTTTCCTTACCGTCAAAGAAAAATTTCACGTCATTTTAATTACCTGAAAATACAGAAAAGAAATTTATTAATACTTTATTTACACACATAAAACTTCATACAAAATCAAAGTTTAATAAATCGCATCGCACATCGAACTCCAACAGCTTGAAATAATCCAAACCCAGTGGTTCTTAACCCCTACTACATTACGGTTGAAGATGACTACCTACTCCACCCAATCCCCCAAATCTTCACACTTCTCGCTAGAACCCCACCTTTCTGGAACCATCAGAAGCGCAACTTTTTCCCTACACCGAAACAGAAGTCGAGCGAAATCACTTTATGTAGATTCGTTGCGATGAGAATAGGTGTGGGGATGGTGGTCGCAAAACCTCAGTACAGCTGGCAGCAGTCAGCAGGTACATGGAACACAGGTAGGTACGGATGCTCAAGAGCCGTTGTTCCATTCGGGTAAAAGTTTTACCAGCGAGGCCCGGAAGGTGGTTGACGAGGATTTCTGACAGTGTGGAATATGCCTACAGCTGAATCGCGCCTTTTCGTACCGAATAATGTTTGGCACAGAGGGATTTCGGGAATGTTTTGTATTCTGGATGCGGCCGTGTTCACTCGGAAGCTGTTGCCAGAAAATAAACTACTGCTGTTCGGTGGTTGTGCTGCGACTCGAGCTATTGGAGTTACACTTTTTTGAGGCAGGTCGTACAGATTTTCGAGAAAGTTAAAGGCGGTTGGGTTCAATTTACTGGAGATTGAAAAATCGATTGGAGTACGCTGCAGTACAGTAGGCTAGTTCATTTGAACTAATTCATGATAATTAGTAGTATGAATTTTGCTTTTGAAGTTCATATGATTTCTCTCACAAAAATTAGTTTGCAAATTGTTCTGTTCTTGATGAATATCAGTACCGTGATTCGGGGTGTAGTTGATCAGTGGGGAGAAGTTGATCATTCACGTACCCGCATGTATAAACTGTCAAGAGAGCTATGATCAGCCCTGTCGTCCTGCTTAGTCGCGCTTAGCCGACGACTAAGAAGCTGTTCTAAGATTTTTTTGTATTTTTCACCCGAAGCTATAGAAAATAATGTGCGAAATCAACAACAATCTAACGCCTCATAAGATATCAATCAAAATTTACAACGCTCAAGAGTAAATTTACCTTATTTCATATAGAACATTTTACCGCCCTGTAGAAAATCAATCATAATTTACGAGCTGTATCAACGCCCTAGAGTAATTTCACAATTTCTATCGGTCTGTGAAACATCGATTGAAAATTCCTGGCTTTATCTACGCCCTAGAATAATTTGACCTTATTCCACGTAGATCGAAATTGAATACTCCAAGTTGTATCAACGCCCTAGAGTAATTTTACTCTGTCCCATATAGATCCGTAGCATCCTAACGCCCTGTATGACACCAGTTAAAAATTCAAGCTTTATTAACGCCTCGGAGTAACTTGACCTTCCTTATAAAGACCAAGTGCATCTTTACGCCCCACATCATCTGAATAATCCAAGCATTATTAACGCCCTGGAGTAATTTGGACTCGTGCTATGTAAATCAGTTGCATCTTAACGCCCTGTGGGACAAATGTCAAGATGTATAAACGCCTTTGACTGATTTGACCTTGTCTTACGTAGATCAGGTGCACCTCAATGCCCTGCATTGGTTGAAAACTACAATCTGTATCGACGCCCTAGAGTAATATGAACTTGTCTCATCTTGACGCCCTGTATGACATCAATAGAAACTCTAAGTTCCATCAACGCCTTGAAGTAATTTGACCTAATCCTATGTCGATCATAAACATCTCAACGCCCTGTAGGACCCCAATTGAAAATTCAAGCTTTATCAACGTCCTGGAGTAATGTGACCTCATTTTACGTAGTGCATATTTACGCCATGCAAGACATCAATTAAATATTACAAGATTCAATAACGCCCTGAAGTGATTTGACCTTGTTTTATGTAAATAGGCTGCATTTAAACGCCCTATGGGACAAATGTTCAGATGTATAAACGCTCTCCACTAATTTAACCTTGTCTTACGTAGATCAGGTGCACCTCAATGCCCTGTGTCGATTAAAAATTTCAATCTGTATTGACACTCTGGAGGAATTTGACCTTGTCTCACGTAGATCTTAGATTGCCCGTAGGACATCATTGTTTTACGTAGATCAGGTGCAACTCAATGCCCTGTATCCATTGAAAATTCCAAGCTGTATCAACGCCCTGTAGTAATTTGACCTCATTCCATGTAGATCAGGTACATCTCAACACCCTGTGGGACATCAATAAAAAGTTCCAAGCTTTAGCAACGCTCTGGAATAATTTGGCATAGTTCAGAAAGATCTTAACGCTTCGTATAACATCAATCGATCAAGCGGTCTGAAGTACTTTGACTTTATTCCATAACGATCTTTGCGAAATCTGAAGTATATTTACGCCCTGTTGAAAATGAATAGAGATTTCTTAGCAGTACCAACGCCCTGGAGTAATTTGACTTCATCCTTTGAAGATCAGGTGCATCTTAACGCTCTGATTGATGTAATCGAAATTGTCAAAATATATCAACGCCCTGGATTGATTTGTTCCTTTCTCACGTATATTAAATACAACTTAACGTCCTTGAGAACATCAACTGAATATTCCAAACTTTATTTCACATTGAATAGGTGCATCTTAATGCTCTGTATGACATCAATCGAAATTGTCAAGCTAGTAATTGATCTTGTCTCATGTAGATCATACTAACGCTTTGTAGAAAATTGTGCATACATTCTGAGCAATATCAACACCCTGGAGTAATTTGACCTTATCCTATGTAGATCAGGTACAGATCAATGCTCTGTAAGATATTCATTGAAAATTCCAAGCTTTATCAACATTGTGCAGTAACTTAACCTTAGTCCACATTAATTAATTGAATCATAACGCCCTGTAAAAATCATTCAAATTTTTTAATCTGTATAAACGTCCTTTGTTTCATGTAGATCAGCTGCATTTTAACGCTCTGTCAAGAACAATTGAATTTTGTTTGCTATGACCTTAACTAACGTATATCAATTGTGTAGTATTTGGTCCTTTAGTTGCGTCGTTTGCTCTTGCGGGAACGAGCGATGCAATCAGGATCAATGTTGATTAGCGTATTGTGTATGCCAAGCAATTTATTTATTTAAATGGTGAGTTCTTTCCGTGTTGCATGTTGTTTATAATATCTATATTTTGTCTCATATTATTTTCCATACTAAATAAACGATAGTGCTACTTTTTCTCGAATATCGGTTCCGCGTATGACAGTTCCCCGAATAACCCTTTTCCTCGAATCCCATTTTTCTGAATGACCTGTCTCTTCGAGAAATGATGCAGTTCATGAAGTGGCAAGAATAGTTCTCAGTGACAAGGTGCGACCAGATGACAGATCCGTTCACTACTCTGAATATCTAAAGCTGGTAAACGGTACAAGGGACAAACGTTCGAGGAAACGACATTTGGGGAATCAATATTTAAAATAGCACAATCCCTTAATTAAATGGATATTACGATATAAAAGCATTTGCCTACAGGGCTGTATGCGCTTGATACCTAATATTCGGTATTATTAATGCAATTATTGGTTAAATTATCTCGAGAGTACCTTCGATAAAAGCACGTGATCATTGAAGGGCCCAAGACCACTCTCGAAGTTTGATGAAATATGTTAAAGTTTAAAGCTGATAAAATCTTCAACTTATATGTTCTCAAGACAGTCAGTCCATACCCTTGTTTATTTTGGGCCAATAATTTTCATATGAACTTTCATAATCAAGTATGCACTAAGGGCAGCATTTTTGTGTTTTGAAATTTGATAAACTTAGATGAAACCCTTCTGTTGGCAATTCCAAGATTCACTAATATATCTAACGTAAAACTCAAAGATAAAACCAAAGCGAAATATACAGTGAGAGGCAAAATAAAGTGCCCACCTTACCAGTTTTCGAATTTCTCTCATTGATTTGGTTCAAATTAAAGTTAACACACCTAAATCTTTTGTGATATTTTATTTTTGATGTTCTTTTAAAGTTGCACTTACGAAATTTTGATTAAAAAAAGAATTTTACTTAAAGAAAAAGAAAATCAATTTGTATTGAAAAAAAAGTAGTGACAAAAATAAGTGCCCACTTCCTTCTTGGCCCCAGAAAAGATGATTTAAGAAAAATAAAAAGCAATTTAATAGTTAATGTGTCCTCCTTTGGCCTTAAGGACTTGCTGGAGGCTCTTCGGCATGCTTTTCACCAGGTTTTGTAGGTGTTGTGGATCTAGTTCTTCCCAGGCGCGCTCCAAGGCTTCAAAATAATTATTTTTGTTGGTAACACCAGTTTTTTCAACCCTGGCATCGAGAATCGCCCACAAATTCTCGATGGGGTTGAGGTCTGGGCTTTGTGGAGGCCATTCCAGCGGTTTAATCCGACAAGACCGGAAAAAAGACTTGGTCTTCTTTCCAGTATGCTTCGGGTCGTTGTTCTAGAGAAATATGAATTTCTCTTCAAGGCCCGTCTGGATCAGCGAAACCTCCAGATTTTCCAGCAAGATGTTAATGTAGGAATCTGCCATCATTATTCCGTCGATTTTCACGAGGTTTTCTACTCCACTCCATGAAAAACACCCCCAGACCATCACATTTCCTCCTCCATGCTTCACCGTTCCTTGGATGTGGTGCTCTGCATCACACACGAGCCCGCCGCTCTCGGTTAGACAGCTCGAGCTTCAGGAGCGCCACATCCAAGGAATGGTGACGCATGGAAGTGTGATGTGATGAAATGTGATGGTCTGGGGGTGTTTTTCATGGAGTGGAGTAGGAAGCGTCGTGAAAATCAACGGAATAATGACGGCAGATTCCTACATTAACATCTTGCTGGAAAATCTGGAGGTTTCGCTGATCCAGACGGGCCTTGAAGAGAAATTCATATTTCTCTAGAACAACGACCCGAAGCATACTGGAAAGAAGACCAAGTCTTTCTTCCGGTCTTGTCGGATTAAACCGCTGGAATGGCCTCCACAAAGCCCAGACCTCAACCCCATCGAGAATTTGTGGGCGATTCTCGATGCTAGGGTTGAAAAAACTGGTGTTACCAACAAAAATAATTATTTTGAAGCCTTGGAGCGCGCCTGGGAAGAACTAGATCCACAACACCTACAAAACCTGGTGAAAAGCATGCCGAAGAGCCTCCAGCAAGTCCTTAAGGCCAAAGGAGGACACATTAACTATTAAATTGCTTTTTATTTTTCTTAAATCATCTTTTCTGGGGCCAAGAAGGAAGTGGGCACTTATTTTTGTCACTACTTTTTTTTCAATACAAATTGATTTTCTTTTTCTTTAAGTAAAAATCTTTTTTTAATCAAAATTTCGTAAGTGCAACTTTAAAAGAACATCAAAAATAAAATATCACAAAAGATTTAGGTGTGTTAACTTTAATTTGAACCAAATCAATGAGAGAAATTCGAAAACTGGTAAGGTGGGCACTTTATTTTGCCTCTCACTGTATTGTTATACATATATTCCTTGAAACACAAACTAATCTTAGGGGCATCGCATGGAGGAAAGATGTAGTCTAATTGAAAATAACTTCGGAGACCATTTTGAATTTGGCTCCATCTTGTATTTTATCAGAAAAACGTGTTTCACCGTTAGCGCTTCGTTTTGAGTTCTGCGATCAGCATCAAAAAGATAAGAAAAAACTGAGTTAGAGCAGCTGCCGATAATATTTGTCGAATGAACGAAAGTCTAATTAAATGCAAATACCATATTTTGTTCTTAGTCAATCTATCGAAAAAAAAAATAATATCAAGTAAAAAAAAATCATACAATTCAGATGTATTGTCAAAATAAAGCATTTGGCTTTTGAAGAGTTTTATATGAGCAAAATTGTAGCAAGAAACATAAATGGTCGTTACTCGAAAACTGTTGCATCAATTTGCCTAAATTGTTGAATATTTTTAAATTTAGTGTTTTAAAAGCCAAATGTCGATAATCCGTTTAACAGTTTAACTGAGTTTATTTTATGGATTGAGATTTCTTTTTAAAGGGCACATCGTAATAATTTAGTTGTAAGACTCTAGGAAATATTCACATGGCATCATGTACAGTAGTATATAAGGCATTGTTATGGTGGATTCAATTGATACAAGGACTAAATAACTTTCACTTTTTATATAAGCACATTTTCCAACTAGATAATATTGAGCCCATGTACTTAACCCTCTAATACCCAAATTTTTATTTTCGATTCAAGTATTATTTTTCGTTATCTAAAATCGTTCTAAACACGTTTTGGGCATTTATTTATTTTTATTCACAAATTTTTAAATTTTGGTTTTTGATTTTTATTATTTTTATTTTTGAACATCCCTAGCTTTTTTCATTTTTTCTTGAAGCCTTTTCTAGTTGTTGATTTTTGGCAATAATAAAAATTTTAATTGTTACGGTATTTTGAAAAATATTAAATTTTTAATTTTTTTTCGGAGCGTATTTTATTTTCCGTGTAACTAACGGAAAAACAGGTTTGAAATGATTTTAATACCACCAGGCTCTTCGTTTGTGATAGGTTAATCGTAGAAAAAATATAAAAGGTACGATTTTTTATATTACACGTTAAATGAAGCCCAGGCATTTGTAGGTTATATAAGAATGCAATTTTTCAAACAATTTCTAAAAATACAAAAAAGTTTCAAAAGCCATAAAAAACTTTTCTTTTATGCGTATTATGAGCCAAGGTATAAGCCAAAAATAAAATCATTTTGATTTCCGAGCTACGAAAAAATAAACAAAATTCCAAAGTGTACCCCGTCTAAAGGCGGGGTTGGGTATTAGAGGGTTAATCTCTTCGTTCCATATTATAATAGAAATGGAACACAAAGTAAATACGTGCAAAAGCATATATTTTCGTTTGTTAGGAATGTACCCGACTAAGGGTACATAACAAAATTATATCAGCATATGTTATTATGTTATAAGTTTTTTTCGAACATAGGTTGTTACAAACTTGATGCAGGATGTTGTTAAAATAACTAAAATTATAACAAAAAGTGTATGAATAGTAACATAAACATAACAAAATGTGTTTTAATTATATCAAAAACATATCAAACCGAGTTATAGTGTTTGATACAAAGTATCCAAATTATAATACTGTTCGATATACGATAATATTGTATATTATTGAAATGCATAACTATCTATCAATTTTGTTATAAAGTTGTTAAAAATGAACAAAAAAATATCTTAAAGGGAAATAAAACACATTATGTTATATTTCTGTTATATTATGTTCTATGGATAACGGAGCCTAACAAATATATATCATAATATGATATGCATACCATATTTTGATAAAATTTTATTATATTTTTGTTACGAGCCTCTAGTCGGGTATTGATTCAAGTATTTGTGATGCTTGTAATTTTTATATATTTAAATGTTGTTAAGGGTTTTTGGATTTCCGTTTATGATCTGTACCTATAGAATAGACTGAAAGTCGAAAACCCATAGCAACATTACCTCCGTACCGTGATGAATCAAAATCCGGACGGTACCAACATCCGGACACTCTGGTAATATTCAGTAATTAGGGCTTGATTTGTTTGCTTATATATTCGGATTATATTAACATTCTTTACTTTTAACATTGTTGATCATGGTATTATCATTTCAAATCTAGTTACCATTGCCAAATAAATGATAACAATAAAAACAAATTAGTAGTTCCTGTTGGACGTCATTTCGCCGCGGTCCATGGAAATTTAAGTTCAAAAGTCTATCGACGCTCATGCCAAAGTACGAACAACGTTTTATTGAAGAAAAAGTGCAGTGCAGTGATTTTCATGCAGTGTTTTGAACATAATTGTTTACAGAAAGCTTTTGCAAATGTTCGGTGACACTACTATTGAACATTATAATGGAAATATTTATTTTGCAATGTGTTAAAAAACTGTCCGGGATTACGAGTGCTTTTAAAATTTTTAATTTAGTTGAAGTGATTATTTTATGTGAAGGTTAGGGAAGACTTGTAAAAAAATAATCATGAAGAACGATCTGCATTATCAGAATACGATATAATACAAGATAAATCTTGTATATTTTTTGCAATTGACACTCAAGCTGCATGTACTCCAGTAAGAGCTGCACGGGTTCCGGTTCAAGTAACCAAAACATTATTATTTAAATGCTATGATATGAAACACTGTAAGGGTAATGCATACATCGATTTGGTTGAAGAGTGATATTGAATTGAGCTTGACATGATTTTTTTAAGCGATATTCAAATAGATCATGTTTTAACACAGATGTCCGGATTTCGATCCAACAGTGTCCGGATTTAAAAACATCTTTTGCATCTGGTGTCCGGATTTAAAGACAAGGTAAGCACTAACATTTTAGTACTTTTCTTTTAAAAATTATGACTAATACTGGATATTTCATCACTTTTATGAAAATCTGATTTGTAAAAATGTGTTGGGCAATAGAATTTTAAGAATATACCAATAAAACATACTTAAATAAGAGTTTGAACATATGTGTCGTCTTCAGCGTCCGGGTATTGATTCATCACGGTATATATGAAAATATTTGTGATATTTCTTATGAGAAGACATCAATAATGTCTGGGAATAGAAGCACCCTCTGGGCTATATTAACCCTTCTACCGGCAGCTTCATTTTATACCGCAAAATAAATATTCAAATTGTTATAACTTTTTTGTTTTTCAATATTTTTGCACCATTTTTTCACAAGTTCACAAACAACTCTTCTAGTTTAGAAATCCGTATCGATATTAATCATTGGTGATCTGGTTTTAAAAATATTCCGATGTTCCTTGAGGGACCGACATTTTTCATATAAAATGTTTATGGCGGCCATTTTGTTTTTGATCACTTTACCAAACAAATAAAATGTGGGCTATATTATGCCAGGTAATAAGGAGCTACTCTGAAAAAATCATACAAATCAATCAAGAATTCTTGGAGATATCTGAAGATTACGATATGATGTTTTTTGAAGTTTTTAAGATCTTTATTTGGCCAGCGTGGTTCCAGAAACCTAAATGCTCATTACTTAAAGACGGTTGCACCAAATTGCTTCATTTTTTCACAACATACTCTCATTAATGTATTGTTCCGAAGAGTGAATATCCGAATACGATTAAAATTCTGTAGCCTAAGAAACCAACGAGGGGTTCTGGTTACGGGTCGACCAATGATCAATATCGACACAGGTCCTAAAACTAGAAGAGTTTTTCGAGAACTTGTGAAGAAATGGTGCAAAAATATTGAAAAACAAAAAGTTATAACGATTTGAATTTGAATTTTGCGGTAAAAAATGATGCTGCCGGTAGAGGGGTTAACGCCCCCCCCCTCAAAAAGGGACGACTAAGAAGCTCAAATTTTACGACGACAGGGCTGGCTATGATTCGATTTCAATTAGCACAATTTCTGTGACGTCGTATTACCTGATGGCTGCTCTTGATGTTCCTAAGTTCGGTTTGACATTCAAGATAATTATACCATGGAAAACAGATTTTTCATGAAATGTTTGATGAACTGTTGAAGGGTTCTTCTCTAAACAATCGACTATTGACAAAGCTATATAAAGACTCCGTTTAAATAAACTGTTTCTTACATTGCAGATATGTTCTGTAAATCCAGTTTTGAATTTGTATTGTGGATAAACAATCATTTTCTGAGTAAAATATGTACTTTCTTGGGCGCAAGCTGCTAAATTCAAAGAAAATTGCATACCTTTAGGCGTTCAATGTGGTGTGTTCTGTAATTTCCAACATTCAAATTTAAAATTGACCGAGATATCAATAAGTTGTAAGATTTTTGAGACTTGATCCAGATTCAGTGACCCCAAATTTAGTGAATAGCATATCTCTTTATTTCAGGAAACTTATCGCAATAATTGATCAACTTCACCCCGGACTCAAAAACATTACGTTTTGATTTTTCAAACATGTTTTTGTTATGAGGAGAACATTTCATCGAAATTTCGTTTGTATAATTCGATAGATATCCAACCAGTACATGTTTTAAAAATATTTGGATACATGCATTCTACCAGGAGTTACAGAACAGAATCGCTCGAAAGTGATCAACTTCACCCCATTTTACGGTATCTCTGTTTGAACTGATACATTTGGAAAAGCCTTCAGTGATCAATAATCGTTCATGATGAATAGCAGTATGACTTTTACTACAAAGCAAGGTCATGCTGACGGTGTTTGGGTTCGATTTCCGGTCGGTCCAGGATCTTTTCGTAATGGAAATTTCCTTGACTTCTCTGGGCATAGATTATCATCGTACCTGCCACACGATATACGAATGCGAAAATGGCAACTTTGGCAAAGAAAGCTCGCAGTTAATAACTGTGAAAGTGCTCATAAGATCACTAAGCTGATAAGCAGAATCTGTCCCTGTGAGGACGTTAATGCCAAAAGACTAAGAATTATTGCTATTGAAATTCATTCTATTTCTCTCTCAATGCTTGTGTGCAAACTAATGATAATGATTCATTAAAAGATGAATGAGACTTTTATCCAGTTTTAGTTCATGATGAACAACAGTATGCACTGAGTATCAATTTTTCCACTAGAACTATGGTGAAGCCAAAGTTTCACAAGCATCTTAATATAAAATACCTGAACTCAATCTACCCAAAAGACTACCGCAAGGATCCCATCACACTCCGCACCAACCGTCTATCGAAAACTTTCCGAACAAAGAATTGCCTTTTCTCATTCTACGACCATCTCTGCACCGTAACCCCTCAACCCCATACCCAATTCTCACAAATCGAATCCATAAATCTTTCCCGGTGGCGACTTTCTGTGGGTACCAAGTGAAACCGATTCCGACAGTTGGCCGCTCGGTTGGTTTATCCCGAAATGAAAAGACAAACACAACGACAAGAATTTTAAAACAACAGAATGCTCCTCGGCTGCCTCACTTTGGCCCCCTTTCTCGTGCACGGGCTCGATCGAACGAAAGGACGAAGGAAAAATTGTCTAGCAAAACAATTAAACTGATATTTATAACGCAGGAGAGTTGGGGTGACAGGGGGGTGAGGTTGGACAC
This sequence comes from Aedes aegypti, assembly GCF_002204515.2. Classification (NCBI taxonomy): domain Eukaryota; kingdom Metazoa; phylum Arthropoda; class Insecta; order Diptera; family Culicidae; genus Aedes; species Aedes aegypti. The sequence goes on from NC_035108.1 coordinate 4,746,344, forward strand.
CGAACGAACGAAGAAATTCTAGTTTCAATCTCATTTTCCCATCCTCCTTCCTCTTGGGCCAATGCTTGTTGCCGATGTTGGTAATGGGCTGCAAAAAGAAAGCTGGAATCGGGCAGTCGTCGGGGTGAAAGGTAAAAAGTTTCTCAGCTTTCCCTGGTAGACACACAGCCGAGCAGAGCCAGCAAAAGCACATACATTCCATCCCGAACACAACTGTGGACCTGTTCTAACCGACTTCGTACTCCGTACTCCGGGTTTCCGTTCCTCATTCTCGATAAGCTACGGCGAATGACGGGCTGGGAATGGGTGGGGATAATCGGAAATAATAGATGATGGAGAAATTCTCGAAAAATGTACTTGAAGCTTACCGCATCTCTGTCGGGAGATGGTTCGACTGTGGGATGAGGGGAGTTTCTGGGGGGAGGACGGTGGGCTTCGAAGCGAGAAATGTAATAGAATTGAAATTTGCATTTCAAATTGAAGTTTACGTGGTATCGAAACTTTAAAGAATCGACATAACATGGTGAATTCATCACGAACAGTAGTATGCTATTAGTTTCTTTTTCCGATGTTTAAGTTTACTTGGAACAAGTTCATTTTAATAGTCATAAACCGTTAGTTTTTCATTGATTACAATTAATAAAATGACGACTAAGTCTAAAATTCAAACCAATGAGTTCACGACGAACAGCAGTAGAATATTCCATAAACACAAGACGTTTCATAATTTCGCCTCTGATTGTCATTCCTTTCAAAGTTCCACCAGATCTAGCAAAGAAGGCAGCTTGGTGATCGTTTTACCAACCCAAGTTGACCCTCCCCGCCTCCCCAAAGGCATCCCCCTCCCCTCCCTGAAGCTCAATCCTCATTTCATTTCGCATGTGCGACGTTTCAGCAGCAACGGAAAGTTACACACACATATTTTATAGCCCAGGTCCTTTCTCGGAATTCTAAATCCGAGTCCCAACTCCGAGACCTTTCCTCCTCTCTTCTGCCGCCATCAAATCTCGTCTCGGATGGAAGAAGCGGCTGAGAAACAGCCCGTGGCGTGGGGCGAGGGGGACTTGAACGATGTGCTTCTCTTCCGTAATTTTCCTGAAGGCTTCTGAAGGAAAATGGCAAACCATGGAAGGAAAAAAAAATAACTGGAAAATAGAAGGTGCCAGAGATAGCAGTTAGGGATGCTTCTCGTTACACGGAACCAAGTCCAAACACACATTCAGGATCAGGATTATGGTTGCCTTTGCTTCGCCTACCCGGAAGGTTAGGGGGTACCCAGGACCCGAGACTCTCTACTCTCCGGGAAGGATAAACTGGTGCGCTCGGTTTAGGTCGATCCTTCGCTGTCTGCTTTCCGAGAAATGGGCATCATCAACAGGGTTGTAGCCAAAGTCGTTAGCCCTTAGGGGGCGCCAAAAGCATGGCACAAATGGACACATTTGTAAAATCTCGCAAAATTGCGCTCTTATAGCGGTTTTCCAAGGGCACCATGAGACCCCGCTACGGCTCTGACCACCAATGCGGATGGGATAATCATCATGGAGACGCATGGTCGAAGATTTTGGTAGGTATTGGGTGGGGAACAACGATAGTGGTGACTGTTTCCGAGCAAAAGGCGAAAGGTTTTTTTTTCTGCCATCCCGAGTGATTCTGTGGGATAACGACGAAACGAAAGGACGTGCTTCAGAACTGGCTGTGCTGGCTCAGGCAGCACAACGCCGGAATTCAAGGAGGTAACGGCAGATATAAAATAATGAATAATATAAAAACGTGAAACGAAGATAACACGTTTCAAGTTTGCAAGTGGCTTCCCGGGTCGGTTGTGGAGCCAAACAGTCGTCGGATTATGGGTAGGGAGAAGGGGGGAGGAAGAAATACCATCAAAGAGAATGCAATTTCCACTAAAGTGGATGACATTTGGCAGAATTCAAGCTGAAAACGGAGTTTAACTGGGTTGGGAAGAAAAAGATCAAATTTGATGAAAAAGCATGGGTTACTGAAGATGCCTTGTACAACGAGACAATTATTAAATTAGGAAGATAAGTATCGTAGTAGCCATGAGATTATCCACTTGTAAATTGAGTGTTGAAATCATCAAAGTGTGCTAAGAAACATACGAAACAGATTTCAAACACGCTATGCTCTATCAAACCTTCGTATATTTGAAGTTGATGTCAAAAAATTCCCACTTGAAATCAACGAAAACCACTCGATTTCGACTTCAAGTGAAAAACCGATTGAATATGCACCTCCCAGGCTAGAATTACGGTTTGGTTGATTCATTTGATGTAACAAAAATTGTCACTACCAAAGTGTTCTTCTAAACCTGACTAACAAAACTGTACTGGTCCGTTGCGTTCGTTTCGCTTCCCTCATTCAGAAGTTCAAACAATCCGACAAAAAGTCACCAAATCATGGGAATGGATTCGCACCATCACATTCATCCTAGTGGTAGGCATCAGCATAGGCGTAAGCCTACTATGGTGGGAGTATCGTACGGTACGTCGCATCATTTGCCATCGCAGAATCCCATCACAGTAGGCCGATTTTCACGCCCTATCCTTGTGAAGAGCCCGGTAAAAAATAATAAATAATATCCTCAAGGCATGACAGACAGGTCGGGAACGTATAGGAAGCGGTGGCACTACCCGTAGAAAATATACTCTGAGGGTGGGTGACGAGCATCGAAGGACAGCAATGATGATTTGCTTTGATGGAGATGATGATGCAAGCGGTGACAATGAACAGGGCAGAGAGATGAGGATTTTCTAAAAAGTGCCACCGTTACATTGTAACGTTTGAAATTTGAAAACAAAAATTGTAATATATTGTTGCAAATACAACCAAGGTTTTTTTTTCAGAAAATGTAAAATTTCGGAACAAAAACTGTAAAAGAACCTCGCAATTTCTGTATTTGCAACGATGTAAGGCGATATTTGTGAGGCTTTTATGCAGAATTGTATTAAAATCTTGCAATCACTGGCTGGATGTGTAAGTATAAGGATGTGTAAGTATAAGGTCGTATTTCATACTTCATATTTCATACTCCATACTTCATACTTTATACTTCGTACTTCATACTTCATACTTCACGCTTCACTCTTCGTACTTCATACTTCATACTTTACTCTGCAAACTGCATTCTCATACTTCACTCTTCGTACTTAATATTTCATACTTCATACTTCACATTTCACTCTTCATACTTCATACTCCATACTTCATACTTCATTGTTCATACTTCACTCTTCAAACTTCATACTTCATACTTCATACTTCATACTTCGTACTTCATACTTCATATTTCATACTTCATACTTCACTCTTCAAAATTCATACTTCATTCTTAATACTTCATACATCATACTTCACTCTTCATACTTCATACTTCATACTTCACTCTTCAAACTTCATTCTTCATACTTCACTCTTCAAACTTCATTCTTCATACTTCATACTTCATACCTCATACGTCATACTTCATACTTCATACTTCGTACTTCATACTTCATATTTCATACTTCATACTTCACTCTTCAAAATTCATACTTCATTCTTAATACTTCATACATCATACTTCACTCTTCATACTTCATACTTCATACTTCACTCTTCAAACTTCATTCTTCATACTTCACTCTTCAAACTTCATTCTTCATACTTCATACTTCATACCTCATACGTCATACTTCATACTTCATACTTCATACTTCATACTTCATACTTCATACTTCACACTTCACTCTTCATACTTCATACTTCATACTTCACTCTTCAAACTTCATTCTTCATACTTCACTCTTCAAACTTCATTCTTCATACTTCATACTTCATACCTCATACGTCATACTTCATACTTCATACTTCATACTTCATACTTCATACTTCATACTTCACACTTCACTCTTCATACTTCATACTTCATACTTCACTCTTCAAACTTCATTCTTCATACTTCACTCTTCAAACTTCATTCTTCATACTTCATACTTCATACCTCATACGTCATACTTCATACTTCATACTTCATACTTCATACTTCATACTTCATACTTCACACTTCACTCTTCAAAATTCATACTTCATTCTTAATACTTCATACATCATACTTCACTCTTCATACTTCATACTTCATACTTCACTCTTCAAACTTCATTCTTCATACTTCACTCTTCAAACTTCATTCTTCATACTTCATACTTCATACCTCATACGTCATACTTCATACTTCATACCTCATACGTCATACTTCATACTTCATACTTCATACTTCATACTTCATACTTCATACTTCACACTTCACTCTTCATACTTCATACTTCATACTTCACTCTTCAAACTTCATTCTTCATACTTCACTCTTCAAACTTCATTCTTCATACTTCATACTTCATACCTCATACGTCATACTTCATACTTCATACTTCGTACTTCATACTTCATATTTCATACTTCATACTTCACTCTTCAAAATTCATACTTCATTCTTAATACTTCATACATCATACTTCACTCTTCATACTTCATACTTCATACTTCACTCTTCAAACTTCATTCTTCATACTTCACTCTTCAAACTTCATTCTTCATACTTCATACTTCATACCTCATACGTCATACTTCATACTTCATACTTCATACTTCATACTTCATACTTCACACTTCACTCTTCATACTTCATACTTCATACCTTCATACCTCACACTGCGGTACAACTTTCAAAGGTTGTCTTAACAAATGATGAAGTTTACAGCATTTCTAGCTCAAAATCCTTTCAAATTTGTTATAACTTATTCTGGTTCACCTTCCCCCCTTCTAAAACACTCATTACTTCACTAAGGGTCAGAACAGTAGAATAAATTTGAAGTAAAATCAAAACCTTGAAGATGAGCATATCTGTGAATGCCTTAGCTAGAAGATATTTTATAAAAAAAAGTTTTACTTCAGTTTCCAGAAATAATCAAACGATTTGCTCCAATATTTTTCAATGTATTATCACAAAGCTTTCTCGTGTAGTTTGCGAATCTGCTATGGAGATTCTTCGCCAATAGTTCTGTGTAACACTTGTCAGGGTAAAAAAAAACCAGAACTGGTGGCAATTATACCTAAATTCTCAAGAAATAATAAGGACAAAACCAGGACTCCACTCGATCGCAAGTCAAAAGAGATCCAAACATTTCTTTTTTGTAGCGATCGACTGGATGGAACATGTGGTGGAGTTGCTATAATCATTCATAGGCGTAAGAACCTCAACTTTTTTGTTAATTTGTAACCAAAAATTTTGAAACCGTTTCTGTTGAAACACGGCTTGGCAAATATACAGCCATTCCATGAAAAACCTATCTAGCGGGTCACCGAACTCCGAAATAAGGATACACGTGTTGATACAGTTGTTGTGGAAGCGATGTAGGTACGATAGGCAAACAGTTTCAACACTAAATCAATCGCACTCGCTCTTTCCGCGTGTGTAGTAAAATGAGATGGATGAATAGGGTTATGAAAGGGGTCCGCGTGGTCTGTAGGGATTTGAATACTAAACTTGTAACCAACTCAGTTATTGGGTCACCAAGTGGCTCGGTAGCTTAGTTGGTAAAGCGCTCGTCAAGCATACAAGAGTCCTGGGTTCAAATCCCAGCTGAGCACGTGGATTTTTTCCATAATATCATCCATAATTTGTCCATCTTTACCACGCGTAATGAGTTTATTAATTTAATAACCATGCGGATTGGATTACCGAACAGCTCAATATAAGCGTCAATTTGTAAGATATATTTTTTGAAATTAAAAAATCATTCATTTTTTATCGACACACAATGTAGGTCTCAGCGCATTAGATTTTTTATTTAAAAACAAAAATCATAACTTTTGAACAGCTCTACCGATTTCCAATCTTTGTTTATGGAATGAAAGCTTAAGATTTCAACTTTCAGAAACAAATAAAAAACTCTATAAAAAAAATTTTGCATGCAAATATATGAAAAAGTCTAGTTTTTCATGAATTTTTTTTGAGAACAGCAATAGCCCCTTTTGTCCCAAGGCCTTCAAAACACGAAAAAACGGAAATTTTTGATTTATTTCATGTAAAAAACCAATTTTTGTTAATTTTTCTATTTTTCTTGAAAAGTCAAAAACTTTAGCTTTTATTTCGTCCAAAAAAATTGATAATCAAACGGTCAAGGGGTTCAAAAGTTATGACCTTCAAAAAAAAAAAATAGCAGAATCGCGATTTTTTTGGTCACCCTATTTCGGAAATGGTCACCTTAATCAAACAATCTAAAAAGAACGTGTATCCTTATTTCGGATAAGGAACAAAATAGCAAATTTTCATGGAATACGGTGACCCACTAGATCGGTTTTTCATGGAATGGATGTATACAAAAAAAGCTGCATATTTACTTTTTCAATGCAGTGGACAGCAAGTTTATTTGCTCCAAATTGCGGATATTGACTAACAATAAGTTAAAAAAAAATGTCATTGGTGACTTTAATGCAAATCATCACTCATAGATTAATTTGCAAAGCAGTCCGAACGATAGAATTTTATTTGATGAGTGCTCTTCAGAATATTTCTCAATTTAATACCCTGATTGCCCTACGTGTTTTTCTCTTCTAGAAGACTGAGAAGATGGAGAAGACTAAGAAGACTGAGAAGACTGAGAAGACTGAAAACACTGAGAAGACTGACTGTGAAGACTGAGAAGACTGAAGACTAAAAAGACTAAAGACTGAGAATACAGAGACTACTGAGAAGTCTGAGAAGACTGAAAACACTGAGAAGACTGGAAAGACTGAAGACTGAGAAGACTGACGGGACTGAGGAGACTGAGAATACTGAGAAGACTGAGAAGATTGAAAACACAGAGAAGTCTGAGATGACTGAGGAGAATGAAAACACTGAGAAGACTGACTATGAAGACTGACTATGAAGACTGAGAAGACTGAGAAGATTAGAGACTGATAAGCCTGATAAGACTGAGAAGACTAAGACTACTGAGAAATCTGAGAAGACTGAAAACACTGAAAAAATTGAGAAGACTGGAAAGACTGACGACTGAGAAGACTGAGACGACTGAGAAAACTGAGAAGACTGAGAAGACTGTCGAGACTGAGAAGACTAAAACGACTGAGAAAACTGAGAAGACTGAAAACACCGAGAAGACTGAGAAGACTGAGAAGGTTGAGAAGACTGAGAAGACTGGAACGACTGAGAAGTCTGAGAAGAATGAAAACACTGAGAAGACAAGAAACTGATAAGACTGGGAAGACTAAGACTACTGAGATGTCTAAGAAGACTGAAAACACTGAGAAGATTGAGAAGACTGGAAAGACTGAAGACTGAGACGACTGAGAAGACTGAGAAGACTGAAAACACTGAGAAGAATGAGAAGACTGACTGTGAAGACTGGAACGACTGAGAAGACTGAAAACACTAAAAAGATTGAGAAGACTGGAACGACTGAGAAGACTGAGAAGACTGACGAGACTGAGAAGACTGAGAAGACTGAGAAGACTGACGAGACTGAGAAGACTGAGAAGACTGAGACGACTGAGGAAACTGAAAACACTGAGAAGACTGAGAAGGTTGAGAAGACTGAGAAGATTGAAAATACTGAGAAGACTGAGAAGAATGAGAAGACTGACTGTGAAGACTGGAACAACTGAGAAGACTGAAAATACTGAAAAGACTGAGAAGACTGGAACGACTTAGAAGACTGAGAAGACTAACGAGACTGAGAAGACTGAGACGACTGAGAAAACTGACACACTGAGAAGACTGAGAAGACTGAGAAGGTTGAGAAGACTGAGAAGATTGAAAACACTGAGAAGACTGAGAAGAATGAGAAGATTGACTGTGAAGACTGGAACGACTGAGAAGACTGAAAATACTGAAAACACTGAGAAGACTGGAAAGACTGAAGACTGAGAAGACTGAGACGACTGAGAAGACTGAAAACACTGAGAAGACTGAGAAGGTTGAGAAGACTGAAAAGACTGAAAACACTGAGAAGACTGAGAAGGTTGAGAAGACTGAGAAGACTGAAAACACTGAGAAGACTGAGAAGAATGAGAAGACTGACTGTGAAGACTGGAACGACTGAGAAAACTGAGGAGGCTGACGAGACTGAGAAGACTGAGACGACTGAGACGACTGAAAAGACTGAGAAGACTGAAAAGGTTGAGAAGACTGATAAGACTGAAAACACTGCGGAGTCTGAGAAGACTGAAGAAACTGAGAAGATTGAGAATGTTGAGAAGAATGAAAACACTGAGAAGACTGAGAAGACTGACTGTGAAGATTGAGAAAACTGGAGACTGATAAGACTGAGAATACTGAGACTACTGAGAAGTCTGAAAACACTGAGAAGATTGAGAAGACTGACGAAAAATAGAACTGAGAAGACTGAGAAGACCGGTGGAAGTTTCTCGAAGAGGATGTAAAAAATTGCATGATCGCAAGGGGCTTTCAGTTTTTTTTTTAATTTTTAATAATAGGGAAAGTGTACCAGTTATGGCCATAGTGGTTCCCTATGTGGCCATATGCAAAATTTGGATAAATTTAACATTTTTAATCTTTTAGAACGTTTTAACATCAAGATTTATCCTTTATTTTACTGCTAAAACACAAAAGATTTTCCAAAATGTGAAGGCATTCAAGATATCACGTATGGCGCAATAGGGAACCACTATGGCCATAACTGGTACACCTACCCTAGTTCTCATTTCTTCCAAATCATTCTCCCAAGAATTTTTGAAAACGTTCTCTTGACTGAGAATGCTTTTGAAATTCTGAGTAACTTGTTTGTTTGTTGTTTGTTTGTTTTATTAACGACACTTTACACCAAACAGGTGCATTCGTGTCAGAATAAAAAAAATACATTTCATTTTACAATTCAATTTCATACGTTATTTACAATATTTAGCAATGAACTTGTCTTGCCGTTTTGACCGCTTGTCAAATTTGATTCGCCATCCGGTTACATCATCTGGCTCGGGATCTGGACCCGAATCAGAGTCGGTACTCACATCAACAGTTCTTTCTACTTCCATCTCGTCATCATTGTTGCTGGATATACGAGGCGCGGCCGGTATGGACGCTGCGCTTTGGTCTGCTTTCTTTCGCGGTGGTGAGTTATCCACTGGGCTTATCTGACGAACGTTCCTTTTTGCCTGCTGCTGTCGACGATGTTGCGTTTGTATACATTTCTCGCTCACTTCGACTGGTACACCTATCTGTGTTGGGTTGTCAGCCACACACACAACTTGTTGAGTATCGCATGGAGATTCCATTGTGGGTCGATGTTCTTTCTCGCTTGCTGCTGCTTCTGAGCACTTTTGTTTGGGATGGGCTCTTTGTCCACACCGCCGGCATGTGGGGATTTGCGAACGGTAAGACACAGTCGTAAGCTGATCTTGAATGCGCACGAAAGATGGTACGTGTTTTTGGAGCTCAATCCGCACCACACGAACACCGTTTTGCACCCCGGGGAAGAATTTTTTCCACAATTCACGCGCTACAGATACTACCTTTCCATACTGCTTCATGTGATCGGCGACAACTGCATTTGGTATTGCTGGCGGGAGATCATGGATGCGGACATTCGTCGCAGTATCTTCCATGTAGACAGGAATGTTGAATTTTTTGTTTTCTGCTGACATCGAATGCTTCAAATGATGAGACGCAGCTACTCGCTCTGCCGTTTGTAAATCGTTCATCTCAATGAGGACGCATTTCCGAATGTTGTGCATTTGGAGATTTTTGACGGCAGCCATCTGAATTTCCAATTTGTTGCACAGAAACTTGTGGATGTCTCCAGCACTTGGCCGGACGGGAAGCACGTTAAAGTCGACGACCAACGTATTTTTTCGTATGGTAGCTATTGTGAATAGAACCAACAATGAATTCTACAACGTTAACTACCGAAAGATTGCGCTAAAGCAAAAAGCCGACCGACTCGATCGAGCGCTGGCTGACAACTGCTGAGTAACTTGATTTTCAATTGAACGTTTACCAGAAAACCATTTGCCAGAATGTACCATTCTTCAGAAAGTACCATTCCGCAGAATTATTTATCTTGTCAAATTTGATCAAATAATTCATGGGGAAACATCCCGGAATCCAAAGATGGCCGTCACAATAGCCGACTTGTGCTCTTATTCACATCTTCAAGAGCACTAAATTGATAAAAGTACCGCTGTATTTTAAGCTTTTTGCTAGGGCATAGAGCGGAGACAATATAACACTGCTATTCTGCATCTCTTGCGAGAGTTTTGCCTATGAAATTTTGATACAATATTCTTAGCTGTTGTACCTATTTCTAACTTCAAGAAAATTGCATTTCCTGTTACCGTGAGCTGTCCTTTATGAGAATATTTGATTTCACAGAATTTCTCCTACACCTACCAGGTAGTTTTGGGATTATTAGGGTTGTGCTTCTTTCTTCCAAATATCAGAACCCAGTACGTCGTTTCCACGCAAAACCAGTTCTGCGAATACCAGTTTACTGAACATACCGTTTTCGCAAGTTGTTTATTTCCCCGAGAAGTTTTGGAACGCATTATTCTCATAACTTTTTACATTGCAAGATGATGAACGGCTCATATTATATGCATTCTTCTTTTTTCATCAGCGGTTCTTTAAAGTTTCACCAAACTCAGCATTAGGGGAGGTTCTGTCCAAATATTACGATCCATACAAATTTCGGGTTATTCTGGGGAATGGATTGCGGGGAAAAGTGTCATTCGGGTAATTGGCGTTCGAAGAAATGACATTAGAGGGAGCTACATTCGAGTGAAAGTAGCACAATCGATTTTTAGATATAAAAAATATAAAAAATAGAAAAAAATAGAAAAAAAAGTTATTTTTACAAATTTTCATTCTTAACGATAGTTGTTAAACTTTTTTCAATCGTCATCTGGATCATTATTTTACCTGGTTTTTACACTTAAAATTAAAAAAAAGCCTTACTGATGTCAAAAAAATGATGAATTTTGAAAATTTTCGGATTCTTGAAGGGGGGGGGGGGGGGGCTGACATAAAAGCAAATTAATATTTGTATCAGCCTAACGTCCAAGAAAATTGAAAATCAGTCAAACGATTCAAAAGTCAGGATTTTCTAAAAAAATATTGAAAAGTTGTGATTTTTCTGGTCATTCTATTTTAGAAATGGTCACCCTAATCAAACAAATTATAAACACGTTTATTCTTATTTCGAATAAGGAACAAAATAGCAAATTTTCACAGAATTCGGTGACCCACTAGATCGGTTTTTCATGGAATGGCTGTATGATGAAAAGAAGAAAGATCACTTGTGAAATCTTTTAAACCATAATTCATTGTAAAACATATATGAAAAAAAAACATTTTAATTGTAACTGAAAAATTCAGATAAAAATCATATGAAATTTACTATTAACTATAACATAATACAAAATCTCATGCTATAATATCTTATCGATATTAGTTGCAACGGATTCTACCCCATTACCCCGAATCCCATTACCCCGAATGCCATTAACCCGAACGCCATTACCCCGAATTCCAAAACCCCGAACGACCCATCACCCCGAATGACATTACCCCGAATTTCAAAAATCATTGGGAAATGTCATCAATATTATCATGTGAAGATAATTGTGAATTCGGGGAAATAGCATTCGGGGTGATGGAATTCGGGGTTATGCTGCATTCGGGGTAATGGAATTCGGGGTGATGGGATTCGGGGAAATGGCATTCGGGGTAATGGGGTAGAATCGTTGCAACGTATATCATAATCTCGTAAATATTTAATGATCTAGGCCTTAAGAAGCAACAAAACTTTGAAGAACAGCCCATGATGAAAAGAAGGGAAAATCTCTTGTGAAGTCTTCCCTGTACAACTTATATTAAAAAGCCCTTTTTATCTGTAATGCTGAATATCAAATACATCAGTACAGAAATACACCAGTAAGCAATATCTCTCGTACATAGTGGAGCAGATTTTAATGAATGGAATTGTTATTCTATTGTGTGATCTTCTTCTTTCTAGTTCTACGCTCCCTCCGCAGCCTGTTTCTATTCATATAGATAAAAATACAAATGATGATATTTATCATTGAATGCTCGAGAAGTCGATTTTTTTTAACTGCAGAGCAATTCCACCGAACATGACGAATTTTTTTTTAAATTTAATTTTTGTATTTTTTGAATCGCCTGAAAATTTGCATACAGATTTTTTATGACCAAAAATGCCATTTTGCACTTTCAGACCGCCATTTTGAACCTCGCCTTATTTTTGAGAAGGGCGTATCGGAGAATGCATAGCAAATCTTTAAAAAACTGTAACTCGAAAACGGTTTGTCCGATCGATTTGAGATTTTCTACAAAGTTGTAGGTATTGCTTAGGACTATATGGAGAAAAATATGCACGGTAAAAAAAAGTTACAGATTATTTTTTATTTCAAAAACAAAATTTTAAAATCGATTTTCTCCAGAAACGCAGTTTGGATTTTTGTTTATTTTTGGATATGTTTTAGGGGACAACTTATGTGATTTATTGCACAATGTTTCAAAATGGAAGAATGGACAAAAAAGTTATGATTTTTTAAAAAATTACAAATTTTGAAAAAAATCGAAAAGAGAAAAACAATAATTTTTTATGTGATTATTTGAAAGTACAGAAAAATTGCAATCGAAAAGTTCTTAAGTAAATTTTTTCTAGGTTGCATCAATTTCAAGATATACTCATATTTATGTAAAATTTTCAGACAAAACAAGTAAAATAGGCCCTTTTCAAACATATTTCTTGTTTCTCCATTCCAAAAATATTTTATTTTTAATGAGTGAATCGTAGCTGAATTGCTTATTGTTTGATCAAATCATTTATGCTTAAGTATTGAAAAAAGAGTGCACGGTAAAAAATATAAACGATATTTTCAAATGAAAATTTGAAGCTAATAGTTCTTAAAAACCCAGATAGCCGTAGCGGAAAACGCGCAGCTATTCAGTAAGACCAAGCTGAGGGTCGTGGGTTCGAATCCCACTGGTCGAGGATCTTTTCGGGTTGGAAATTTTCTCGACTTCCCAGGGCATAAAGTATCATCGTACCTGCCACACGATATACGCATGCAAAAATGGCATTGGCATAGTAAGCTCTCAGTTAATAACTGTGGAAGTGCTCATAAGAACACTAAGCTGAGAAGCAGGCTCTGTCCCAGTGGGGACGTAACGCCAGAAAGAAGAAGAAGAAACCGCAACATTGATGTTTTTATTTTTTGAATATATTTTGCGGTTGTTGTAGGTATTGTTTAGGACTATTTGGAAAAAATATGCACTGTAAAAAATAATGACAGATATTTTTAATAAAAAAAATAAAAAAGGATTTTTTTTTGTTGTATTCTGTACCAATATGGACTAGCTGTTGTAATACCAGAAAGATAGCTCTGCAGAGGATTCAAAATAATATTTTAAAATTGATTCCGTGGCTCCTTCACTGGTGTAGTACTAACGAATGGTGTGAACAATCATGCTTCAATATTCTTCAATAGCATCACTTGTTACTTGTTTTAATCCCCTTTGGCAGCACTAACCATTTCCATCAACTCCGCCAACGGAAAGGTCACGAAAGCTATCCGAAAGAAGCTTTTCCACATGTTCATGCACAGATCACACCAGCGCCGCTTGTTATTCTTCCTTCTCACGTTCGCATCCTTATGTACCACCTGCTTCCTCCCCTCAACCCCCCGCACCCCATCATCATCTTCGAGCACGAGAGAAACGTGTGTCGCCTTTCTTTCCGTTTTTTTTTTCGATTTGTTTGTTTCTCGCCCATCAGCTTCCTGCGCTTCGCCGCCCAACAAGTCATGTGCTTTCGTCAATCCGGCTGCGGTCGGCATATACATAACAAACGATCACGTCGGCCATGCTTTATGCTCTCTATCTCTCTCGCTGTCTCCATGCTAAGCCTCCTTCGTGAAAAGTTTTTCCTCAAGTGAGCTCTCCTCTTCTGCAAACGAGAGCGTGAGAGTGTGTTGTAATGCGGCGAGAGTGAGTGCCCCACCCGAGCTTTAATGGGTGGTCGGTCGGTCGGTGGGTGGTTGGGTGGCCCCAAAACATGTCTGTAACGCTTTTCTGCTGTTCCTTTTCCCGGCTATGTACTTCGCTGGTTGGGTCGGACGGACTGTGCTTTACGATATAGGACTAGCGCGTGTCGGTCGGCGTGTACATAACTCCAACGCCATCGCCGTCGTCGCACAGAGGTCCAGTTTTTTAAACAGCTGGCAATTATCCCATTGTTTCAATGTTGAAATACAAGGTGGAACATTCATCTAGAATATATCAAATAGTTGAGAACACGTGCGAGATTTAATTTTTAGTTTTGAACAGAAAAACTTCTCTTGAAGTTTCGATCATGACGATGATAAAGGTTCCTTGAACGTTAAAGAGAACAAGGTTTATTACATCAATCTTATATCATTATTGTTTGTCTCCGAAAGGTTGTGAATACAGCTAAGAGCCGAATTACAAAATATCATCTTTTAGCAACGTTAAATGTCACTTTTAAATATTATAACATTCACGTAACTTTCATAAAACATTATTAAATCCAGCTTTTGGTTTATGTGCGAATATAATTATTTGAATTTTGGAAGTATTAGAAGAAATCTTGCAATTTTGCAAGTATGAAGAGAAAGTATCCAAACTTTGTTGCAATCTACTACAAATGACACGCAGGCTTTGTTCTTTGGCGGAGAGGCCTGCGTCATCCGCAATCAAAGATTTTTGACATCCCTGAGCAAACTGATGCGAAAATATTGTAATTTTCACCATGAATTCCCGTATCTGGACCACCGTTTGTCATCCTCCTCATACACTTAGTCGCTGTTGGCGAGAAAATATGTCGAGACGGCATCACAGAGCAGCGCAACAAGAAAATAAAGCAGCTGAACGATGTTGAGTTTTTCCCCATTGCCATCCCTGCTCTTTCCTCCTACCTTTTTTCTTTTTGGTTCTCTCGTCGAGTTGTGTCGGAGTTGTGAAATGTTGGAATAAGCTTTCGTCGCTTTAGCTGGTGGTCGTCGGTGATAACGGAAAGGCGAGACACAAAAGGACCTCCGCGCGCCACGGAGAGCACCGTCATGGGTGTGTGAAGGAGGATGATAGGGGGGGGGGGGGTCTGGATAGAATTTAACGTATGCTATTTTAGCGGAATTTGAAACGATTTCTCCAAAGTTATTTCGTGCAATACTTGGTCTATACGAAAGAAAATGACAGAGCCGGAACTTTATCAGATGTCATGAAGAATAATGTTTTAGCATTTTGTTTGTATTGATAACTCAAATAAATGCAACTAAGATCTTTTATGTTATCAATATAAATAACTTGTGGTCTCAGCAGACTTCATCTTGCCATCAAGTAGATTCAACAGTCTGGCATTTAATCTCTCAAACAGACTTTCGAAGAATATTTCTACGCCCGAACACGTCGAAGTCCTGGACAAACATAATGTTCTCGAGCCAATACGTGACATACAAACACCATTTCATTTCATTTATATAGACTAGTTGTCCCGGAAAACGTTGTATTGCCAAGTAGTCGGCTGTAAAGTGGGTCATACAAGAAACGCTAGTAAATGTCACTATAGTGTTTTATGTTTTTCCCTTTTTCCTGTTGGTTTCCATCAATATTTTGACTCACAAACACGTTGCATCCTTTGTCGAATCCAACTTTCACTATCGGACGTCAATCCATTGACCCGTTCTCGAGCTAATTCGTGATATATAATTATTTGTATAGATAGATCGATAGACTTTGCGGATATTTGATCAAATCTACTCAAATTTTCAAAATTCCCCTATTTTGTTTATATTTATATTCAGTACAATTCGATTTGAAAGATAGAGGCTGGTAGATCCCGAATCTAATACATAGAGGTGTGCACTGAAGTACATTTTACCGGTGGTAGCATATGGTGTAGTAGTTATACCTCTTAGCAGGCTTGATAATACTGCTCAACATCATCAGAGCTCGATGATATACTCTAGAGCAGCGTGCTACCTTTGCCTCTTTGCGAGGGAGCAAAAAATGCTAGGCAGAAAGGCAACGAAAAATGAGCGAAGAAGATGCAGCACAAAATACAACAGAGTAATATTCCATCAACAAAGAGTGCTCTCATCACTCCCCGAGGGCTGCCTTGTTCGGGTGGGACACTCAAGAATTCGTTTGAAGCGTGAGAGGAGGTGAGCATCGCAACAAGAGAGAACGAGCACCAGAAAAAATCCCCGCATTATTTTGAACTCTCACTCGTACCGCTTGAGGATCTATGTTGAAAATTTTGAGTTCAGATTTCTATTGTCTTCTTCGAGAGTTTCTGATTCGACAAGAAAGTCGTGTTTGATCCAGCAGAATATCTAACGCTATAAATCTTAGGAAAATTGTACAGAAAAATCTTTTGAAGATTTTTTTTTTAATTATGAATTTCAAAAATAAATTAAATCAAAATTTCATCATAGGTTTACTCAGGGGTTCATCAAGATTCTCGCAAACTATATCACAATAGGAAACTATTATTTTCAAAAAAAAAATTGAATAACAATTACAGGTATGTTCCGTTTTTATCACGTTCCGATTTTGTCACGCTCCGATTTTGTCACGTTCCGATTTCGTCAACAAATTATTCCGTTTTTATCAACACACGAAAATTGATTTTATTTTGAATGTTCAAAATGTTTAGAATATAAACTAAATACTTATTTTGAAGCCATTTAAATGCTTTTCAATAGCCTCAGAGTTGAATTTTCAACATTATGTTAATGTTGAGCACCTGCGATACATGGTAGGTGTCAAGTCAATTCAATAAAGTTTGGCTTCTTCTTATTCACTAACCAATTTGAGTTTTCAAACTTAGCATGGTCTGTTGCACCTAAGAGAGTAGCAGAGGCCTCTCTTTTTTCTTATCTAACATGGCATCAAAGAATTTTCTATGAAAATTTGATAGACATAGGGGCTGTCCTTCAATTACGTAAATCAATTTTGGTGGTTTTTCCCTCCCCCTATGGTACGATTTTTTGTCAGAAAATCTTAATTAAAACAAAAAAAATAATGTGTATGACACGCAAGGTATCTCAAACCCCCTACTCTTCCCATAACTCCTTACGTGGTTAATGGACGATGCAATATATGTTCAGTTCTTATTTTTTTGCACAAATTATAGCAAACAGCCATTGATTAGATCCTGTTCAAGGGGTAGGGGAAGAGGTCCAGCCAAACTTAGCAATCTATCCAGCTTTTTACGCTAGCTATAAAACAACTGGGGGTGATTTGACTTTGACATTTCTTGCCTGCCGATTTTATATTTTAATTTTAGTAGGTAATCACTTGAGATTGTTGATTGAAATGCCAAAAATTTTCACTTTATTTTACAGCAGAGTTTTGTTTTGTTGTTGTGTTGCAATATCTATCCCAATTTTTACTAAATTTTAATTTATTTTCATTTTAGGCATAAGTGGACCACAATTTTACAAATGGCGTTTATAATGATAATAAAAAAAGCACTAACGTCCTTGGCGTGAATAATCTGAAAATATAGTCAGCAAACATAACGAAACCCTGGCGAGCTCAGCCGTTAGATTTTTGATAACTCTTGCGAAAAGAAAAAATTGAAACATAAAATTTTCAATACACTTGGTCTGAGATGTTCCAATATTGATCGTTGTGCCGTTTGCTATTAAATGTCTTGAATGAAAATTTTTTAGCATTTGTGACAATCCATATGATGGAATTGAATCGCTTCAGCCACGCTTTGGGCTGTTTTGTTAGCGTTGCACTTTTCAAAGTTCCATATATGTTCACTAGTTTTCGATTGCAGAGAAAACTCAAATGATTTCATTAGTATTTAACTACTAGAACAATCAATTTGACATCGACGTTTTGCTTGAAACAATCATGCAAGTAGCTCAGTTCATAGTATAATACATCTCAAGAATTAACTTGAACCAATCCATCGGATGAATGCTAGTCATAAACCTAAAATGGCAAAAAATAAGTATTGAACAGCAAACTTTTAACCACGACATTTTTGAACTTTATTTTATACCAACATGAATAATAATCTACATCACAAAGTTTGCTTGGATGATATCATTAAAGTTTTATAGTGTAGGCAAGAAACATCAAAAAGGGGTGATTCAATGTTTATAGCAAGCTAGCGAATCTTCATATAGAAAGTTTGCATCGAGGAGGAGGATAAAGGGCTGAAATGTCTAGCAATTTGAGAAACTGTTGATACTGGACGTTCCCACGTCACACAGGTTGCCATCCTAAATTTGCTGGAATCTTGATCTTTGAGCAGACATGAACCCTTTCCTCACATGGAGACTAAAAGGTTAGTTATTGGACTTATACCAACAGCCATACGCTTATTCATGAAACTTTACATAAGAGTTTATTACCAAAGAGTTCTAATTTGGTCATGCTTGTCTAGAGTTTATACACTTTTGTGTTTTTGATGAACGTCTATATAAATTGAAAATGGAATGGTTTTGCACAGACAAACAGACGTAACACTCTAATTACTTTGTGCGATAAAAACAGCGCCCAATTCAAATGTTTGGTAGTTGGCTGACTTGCCACTCGTGGCGCTTGCATCACTTTTGTTTAAGATTGACGTTTAATCACTACCACCACCTAGTTCGCGGTTGGCCAAATGAAGTATTTTTAGCATTTGGCGTAAATGTTCACGTGACTATGTTTTGAATTGATAATTGTTCTAGCTGTTACGTCTGTTTGTATGTGGTTTTGTATCTCGTAAAATGGGTCAAAAGTGGGCTAATAGACTTATAAGCGGTTTCTTCACCACCGCTTAGGCCTTAAACCTGGTTTAATCGTATGGGTAAGCGTGGTTTACGGCTTAAGCGAAGGTGAAGAAATCGGCCCTTACATGATTATTTCACAGTTGCATCGGTCAAATGTTCCGACGTGTTTGAGTGAAGCAAACGATTTGGAAAATTCTCTGGAATAACTGGAAAAAAAACAACTGAAAACTAATCTGTCGTTTTGTATGGCCATTTTTAAGCAGCCTACTTGATGAGAAAACGAAGTTTGACGAAACCAGTAGTATTTAACTAAGGGATGCGAACTGGAAATCAACAAGCAGCCAGGCTGCTAGCAAGCTAATATATTCGTATAAATGATTCGAGAATACCTTGAAACGTAGGGTCATGATTTCGTCTTGCTAGAAACGGTTATACAATTTATTTAACACAAAGTTCGCCAGCTGTTTAAGGAAAGTGGTACTTAGTTTAAATTATATATAAGTATATTACAACTTTTTTTATATTTTCTAACTAGCATATGGCCAGGTAGTTTCTGAATAAAACCATTCATTAGGTGTAGTTCCTCAATTGAACTGAAGAAGCTTTGTGTGATGCATTTTAAATATGCATTTAGGAAAATATCGTGTTCAATTTAAAAGACTTAAAAGTTTGAATCGTCACCCCCAGGCATTTAATATCATTTTTACTTTATATTCAGGATAGTTTAATGGCAGTTTTTCCGTGTTCTAACGAAAAGCTAAATGCGATGATTACGCTTTTCTAGTTTGGCGATTAATTCCCTGTCGAAATAGGTAGTAATAACTTTAGAATAAAGATCATCAAATGAAATCAAATGATTGTGGCATTTTATTGATAACATGTTGTCAATTCAAAGCACAGGAAACCGTAAATATTCATTTCAGTTGGCAAAACTTTTGCAACATAACACCACATTTAACCACCAATCGGGTGTTGCCAAAAATGCAAAACATGTACTTTGGCAAAAAAAACTCCCAGTTCATAACTGCGGAAGTTTTTATAAGAACACTATATAATTCCAAAAAGAAGAGGAAGCAGAATGATGAGGATGAACAGTGGAAAAAGAAATTGTTTCTTGTTTAATCTTCCAAACAATGATCAGCTTGACCCACTTCCTTGTAGTTATTTTTACAAATATGACCCACGTTATGAAACATAGAACATTTATGTGATTATCGTTTTAAAATTCTATATTACATTTATTGAAATTCTAACCAAGAAAACTAAAACTATTAATGATTTATTCCAAAATCATATTGATTGACAGGAGTCTGCAATCAACTTTCATTACGAATATATAGGAATAAACAATCTAAATGCTCCTCAAGGCTCTTAAATATCAATACTATGCATTTATATGATGAAAATGTGTATTGTCCTGACAAAACTGCAGTTTTATTTTAAAATTTGTTAAATATTTTGTCTAAGAAAATTATTCCGTTTTTGTCACGGTTCCGTTTTTATCAACTGAAAATTGCCGATCGTGTTGATAAAAACGGAACATACCTGTATCAAGATACCCTGTACAACGTTTTAATAAGAATAAGTTGTGGATTTTAAAAGATCTTGCTAAAAACCTTGGGTCGCTTATGGTCATAGAAAGAACCCTCGCAGAACTAAACAGATATAAGCAAATAATTTCACTAAGAATTTCGTGACTGATCTTTTTTAGAATCCAGTGGCACTCCACTGGATTCAGGGAGAGAATAATGACAAATTTGCTAAGGATTTAGAAAGGAACCTATTATAGATTTCGTCTCCCAAAGCATTTGGTTAGAATTTTGAGTGAAAATCGTTAACGATCACATTCAGCATCCACCGAAGATCTTGCCACAGATCTGCGCATAACACATGAAAAATCTGTCGAAAACCTCGAGAAAACATCATTAAATTTGTGCGGAATTTACCAAGAAGTTTATTCCATGAGCATGTCGAAGCTCTCACTTTCCATGAAGAATCTTGATCGTGTCTGATATCTACTAAAGAATATGCCAAGAATCTGCACAAGATTGAACAATATGCTCTTTCCGAGCAGAAAACTTGCCAAACAAATACCACTTGGTTTTAAAATAGAACCCAAGTAATTAATCGCCTTCTTGGGCTTATACAGCTATCATACGGCTAATATAGGGCATGATATCTGTATAATAGTAGAGATGGTCGGGTCTCGGGTTTTCAAACCCGAAACCCGACCCGAACCCGAACCCGACGGGTTCGGGTCGGGTTCGGGTTTGAAAATTTTTATTTTTTCGGGTTCGGGTTCGGGTCGGGTTGGAAGACTAAAAAATTATCGGGTACGGGTCGGGTTCGGGCTTGAAAAAAGTCGGGTTAAGTCGGGTTTGGGTCGGGTTTGGTGAGAATTGTTCACAAAGTAACAACCTGAAAGCTTCCCTATGCATCAGAAACGATGAATTTATCATCTTTTCGAACTCGGGTTCTATTCGGGTTTTCCTTAGAAAACTTTTTCGGGTTTCGGGTCGGGTTCGGGTTTGAACAGCAAAAAATTTTCGGGTTCGGGTCGGGTCCGGGTTTGCTTTTCAATTTTTTTTCGGGTTCGGGTCGGGTCCGGGTTTGAAGGAATAAAATAAGTCGGGTACGGGTCGGGTTCGGGTTTGAAAAATGTGAAACCCGACCATCTCTATATAATAGCACGATGTTAGCACGGAGGGCGAATTAAAGTGCTATTTGGTTAGTTGGGAATGCTGGATGGGATGCAAGACAACAGTACAAGCAGAGAAAGAAGCAGGTCTATTGGTGCTGAGATAACGCTTGATGAAAATGTTACGATAATTCTACCCTATTACTCCGAATGTCGCAGCCTCGAATTACATTTCTCCGAATGTATCATTTCCTCGAATTCCATAACCCCGAATGTACAATTCCCAAGCAATACAGTTTGTTACAACTGAAGAATAAAAATATGTCTTGAACCAAGAAGATGAATAAAAATATGTCAAGTTCAATAACTAAACTTAATTTTATGCAAATAAACTTAATTTTGTGCAAAACACTTTCGCGCAACCTATGAAAAACATAATTTATACAAACAAACGTGAGGTGCAACTCATCTATATTGCGACTTCATTGAAACAAACAAACTTTTAACTGTCAAACACTGTTACAATAAATGTTGATTGTTGAATGTTTGTTCATTTGCGTTAAATCATTAAACAATGTGTAAGAGACCCTAGGCCAAATGACTGGAACCTAACAAAGGTTAAAACATTGAATGCACCAAGAAAACATATAGTAGTTAGTGGCGTGTTCAAATAACCCGAAAGTAGGCAAAATTATGACTTGATTTATTTGTGCTAATACATTTGTGCATTTCATTGCTTTCCGACCCCAGACATCAAGTTGTTAATTTCTAAGAGATCGATTCGGTATGGGAGCCCAGTAGGTGATGAAATCCTAGAAATTCAGCTATGAGGACAGAATTTGTGCTACTGTCAACTAAAAGCAATTTGCTTAGTAAAACACAATAATTTACGGGAATGACTTGAGGACCCAAACATTGAATACGAAACCTCGTCATCCCGTACGGCTCATAAAGTGACGTTCTCCATAAAATTAGTGGTGGGAGCGTTACAAATGTACATTTATGTTCAGTGATTTGTTGACTCGTGTAATTGTCTTATTTTTTGTAAAAACACGTAGTTTAGCGCAACTTGCATGGAACAAAGTAATATTACGGATGCTTTGCCTGCCTACCCTATATGAACCGCAGGTCAAATCTCAGCAACAAAATTTGGTTGCGGGCCAAATTTTTTGTAGTTGACAAACAAATCCAAATTGATTCCATGAATCAAACAGAAGTCAGTCAATAAAACAGATTTTTTTCAAAAAAATAAAAGATACTTGCTGATGAACATCGTACCGAAGATTTTGTTAGAACTGTGCTCAAGCTTATGTCATCTACCTAAGGTATTTTTAAGAATCCTACTCTGAATTGAGACTGAAAAACTACTCTGAATTCCTTCGGAATCCTACCTGTCCCTGGAAGTCCAGGATTTTGAGAGAATCCTGTACTGGATTTTGTGACAATGCTGTTTGAAGATTTTGCGAGACATTTGCCTAGGGTTAAATGAGAATAATGCATAGTACTTTGTGAAAACCCTGGTGTCTCTCAGAATCTTTCCCAAGATTTATTTTGCAATTCTGTTCAGGAATGAAATAGTCAGGAAATTTCGGTCTAGCATTTTCGATAATGTTAAACGTCGAACGTGGGGTGAAATGCAAGTTCATTGAAATGACAATGAAGCTTTATGAGCTTCTGATATTAATCTTTAACGGAAATAGAACTAGGTTAGTTACAGATGCTTTTATTTATACATATCTGAAACTATTTTTGGAAAGCATCTCTTTGAAAGCTGTTTCGCGTGCTTCTTGGGCTGTGCTGCATGATGGTATTAAAGGGTTTACAGATCGGGATAATGATAAAATTAAGGAAATGGAATTCATGGTCATGGCAATCGGAGTAATTGATTTTGGGGTAATGAGGTACCCAGGTAACATTGGTAGCTGAATAATAGATTATTCAGCTGAAAAAAGGATGTATCAACATAATTTTGGCTGAATGCGCTGTATCTATGTTACTTGGATAGAATCACCAGTAAGCCATGCAAAATAATAATAATATACTTAAACTGGTTTAGTATATTGAATCAGTGGTAAATAATTATAATAATGGTAAAAATTACATACTTCTTGAAAAGAACTTAGACCTTGTACTTAGTTTTGAAAAACAACTTCGTCTTGTCATCAACTAGGCTGTTGGAAAACGGCATGCCATTCCCCATACAAAATGACAGTTCAGTTCTCTCTAGCATTTTCTTTTCAACTATTTCCTTTACCTTTTCTACACACGAATGCAACAGTGGAAGAATTATGCAAATCCGTTGACCCGTTCTCAAGCCAACTCATGACGTACGAGCACCATTCCATTTTTATTTATATAGAAAACAGATAGATAAATAGATTGATAGACACCGGATGTTATATTTGACTGCCCTCGATTCAGGGATATACGAAGCGAGATGATGTCAGAAACCGCAAGCGTCCGGAATCTGGACAGCATAGTACAGAACAGAACGTTTCAGCACTAGAAGTTTTAGCATTAGACGATTTGTCTTACGACGTTTTGTCACCCAACCGTTCCAGCATGAAAGCACTTGGAATGCGGTGAACTAAGGGATAACGTAGATCTGTCGTCGCTGCAAAGGAGATGGCGTGAAGACCAGAGAGCTCCAGGCTGCGATCGGAGTAAGCTAGATCCTCTGTCGGGGACTAGAACGAGTAGAGCATAGTATCGATAATAAGTCGTTGGGGCGCTTGCAAACCGGAAGTCATCCTCCAACCGGAATTGCAGAACCAACCCTAGCACTTGGCCGACCAACGTCGAGTCCACCGCCGGGGTCTAGCTGAGTAATTCGCGAAACAGCACCGGCAAATGGTCGTCGGGGCGCCTGTAAACCGGAAGTTTCCCTCCATCGGAATCGCAGGACCGACCTCGGCATCTGCCTGGATAACATCGTTTCGGGAGATCTTCCGCCGCTGGGGAAATCTTCGTCAGACTAGGATAGATCCACCGCGGGGGACTACTCTGAGTAGCACGTAGCGTATCACCGGCTTGGGTCGTCGGAGCACCAGTGAACCGGAAGCCATCCTCCAACCGAAATCGCTGGACCGACCTCGGTATCCAACTGGTCAACCAGGAGAGCTTGAACAGCAACAGCGGAGAACGAGTCGTCGTATAGTAGCGAAGTGCTCATGAGCCTCCAGTAGAAGTTCAACAGAGCTCTGGCGTGAGGCCAGCCCAAGAGAAATAAGCGTAGCCACACAGAAAGCTATCCAAAGCCCCGGCGAGATCTTCGTCGCAGCGACACCGTAGAATTGTCGTAGTGAGCAGCGTTTTTGACGACAGCGAATTAGCAGAACAGCTAGAGGCTGAGACTGATGAAGTGCATGAGCACAGCCCTCCCCGATGATGTAGTTCCGGGGGAGATCGAGGCGCAGGAGCAGTAGGGAAAGTTTTTTAGTGCTTAAGCACGCATAACGTGAGACCCACACCGTGCCAACACATAACAGGCCTAGCTTTAGAAGCTTTTTTGTACCCTACTATAAATAAAAAATAGATAGATAGATTATAGATATAATAGTGCTGAGACGAGACTCGCAAAAATGGCCTTCTTTTTCTGTGAATGCTGACTTTTTTTTGCTTATTCCACTCTGCGTTTTCATCAATCATGCGCAAGCCGTTCAAACTCTCACATGAACAGCTCAGCAAAAACTTATTGCGTTTGCTTCACACCGAAGCATAAATAGACTTTTAAGTGAAATTCCATGCCAGAAAACATAGCAGATATTATAAATAACAAGCCTTGTGTTTATATTTATCTGCATCTTTGGAAAAACTTCTCCACTGACTTAGACCTGTGCGCCGAAATATTTTTAATCGGCGGCGGTGTAAGAGCATTTTTATACCGGCGGCGGCGGCGTCATCGGCGTCACGCCATTAACAAGTTTCGGCAGCGGCGGCGGCGGCGTGCATCGGCGTGGAGAAAATTGGACATCAAAATGTTTGAGTTTGTCATATTTTTTCCGGAGTTACGTTTCTACTGGAACAGAGCCTACTTCTTAGCTTAGTTTTTTACAAGCACTTTCACGGTTGGTAAGTTAAAGTTTTCCTTGCAAAAGTTGCCCTTTTTGGTATTACTGTTTCGTGTGGCTGGTTCAACGATACTTTATGCCCAAGAAAAGTATGGCTATTTCCTAATATACGAAAAAATCCTGAACTAGCCGGGCGGGGATATTACCATTAGGCTAAGAAAGGCCCTAAAATGTCAAGAAAATTACGTTAAAAAACCCTCTAGACTCGAACCCACAACCCAAAATATTTTCGCGTTGAATGCCAGATAATTTTGTGTGCATAAATATAAACTACAATTTAAACGATGAAAAAGTTAATGTATTATCACAATAATTTAAATTCTAGCGATTGAAATTGTTGTCCCATATGCGCTTATCTGGAATAATCTTTAAAAATCTCTGAAAAAAATATTTTCAACAAACCCTGAAGAAAAAAAACTTGGAGAAATTTATGGTGAAATCCTTTCAAGAAAACTAATGGAAATATTTTTGGTGGCAAATACCTGAAACATCCCCTAGTAGGATACTAACCTAATATATTTGAAAAAAAAAATCATTATTATTAATCTTTAGACAAAATTTAAAAATAGTTCCTGGACGAATCCTTGGGAAAATAATTTTGAATCAGGAAAAATACTCGACGAACCAGAAAGGAACTCACAAGAATGGTTGGTGAAATTACCACAGAAAAATGTGTGTGATTTCTCGAAAAGCTGTGTAAGGGGAATCTTTGGAAATTTTTCGCTGGACTTTTGGGAAAACTATTCGAAGAACTCTTGCATGAGTTATTGAAGAATTCTCAAAGTAATTCTGAAAAAATAATCAAGGACCCAATCCAACAGGGATATATGTGCTAGTAAAGACTTGCTTGGAAGGTGTTCTGCAGAAAACTTTGGAGGAACGCCTTCAGAAATACAAGAAAAATCTGGTGCGCCACATTATAAGTATTACTAAAGGAGTTCTAGGTCATATCCTAAGTTAGTATTTTAGAAGTAATCGTTGCAGAATCCCTAGAATAGTTTTTGGACGTATCTCTGAAGAAACGCATTGAGAATTTGCTGAAAGATCTTCAGGAGTATTGCCTAAAAAAGTATATTGAAGTATCCCTAGAAAATGTTTCGAGCAGTTATTGGAGCAGCTCTTAAACGAATCTCTGGTTCAGTTCTAAAAAAAATCCCGTTGAAAAAAAGAATACTTGGAGAAGGAACATAGTTTCCACTTTTTTGAAGTATCAATGTTGAGTAATTCATGAACTAGTGCATTAGGATCATTTTCGAACAGATTTACATGCGGTGTTATGAGCGATATTTTGCTTATGCACGTGAAAGGTGAAGAAATTTGTAAATTAGCTGCATGAATCCTGGAAACAATTCTGCAGGAGCTCTAAGAGGAATATCTGTAGTGCGTGGATCTCCAATTAGCACACCATTTTTCCATCACACACAATATATTTTCGCCAATTAAAATTAAGCTAATAATACTGTATTAATTACAGTATTTTTACAAAGAAAAACAACCGAAACTCTTGCGACAATGAAAAACTGAACCTGGTAATCAATTTATTTCATAAGAAGTTTGTGATTATTTTCTTTTTTAACAGAATTTCTAGTTCAATAAAAGTAAACCAAGTCAATAACAAGTTTAGAAATCTATCATTCAACCGCTCGGAAAGAACGATAAAAATGTGCATAACGTAATACTTTTGGGTTTAAAAAGTGGTATTTTTAGCTTGTGAAAACACTGTTGTTACATTTTTCTGATGGAAAACAAGCGCAATTCATTAAAAATGTACATTGGAAATACAGTTGCGCTTATACAAATTTACATAGCCACCATACAAAAATCAATTTTTTCTTCAAAATTCGTTACGAAATATTTTGAAAGAATTGTTGTCAAAATTTGACGGATAGAATCGAAGAATTATCTTCGGTGGTATTCTGGGAGAAGTTGATGGAGAAAATCCATGTGGAAATTACTGGAGAAACTCTGGAAGATTCGATTGAAAATGCTCTGAACAAATTTCAATAATAATTCTTAACGGATTACCTACTCATAAATGCGATTGAGAAAAATGTAGGTATCGGATATAGGATAATCCTTTGAGAAATTCCAGACTGCTGGCAGAAATCTTGAAGGCATCTTTGCATTAATTTCTCGATAAATCCTTATGAGATGAACCAGCCTAGGGCTGAAAGTCTCAATAATAAAGAAAGAAAAAAAAAAGATAAATCCTTATAACAACGTTCGAAGTAATCACTAACGGAATTTCTGAAGTGTTTCTTAAACAAATAATTGGAGAAATTAGTGTACAGTTTTGATTCATATTCCGAACACTTAAAGCAAACAGTGACTTCAAATGTATCGCATGAGCATAAATTAGATGATATTTGCGTAAATTTCAGTTTCTTTGTAAAGTCTGACTGTTAGTTGTTGGGTGTGCCGAAAAAAATGTTCATTTAAGCTAGTTTAGTATTGTTTTTATGTAAAAGTATGGAACAACATTTTGATTCACACTGTGTTTATTCTGTCTCATATCCCGAACACCTTGATTCAAATTTCGAACAGCGCGAATAAATCGTATTCAAATGAAAAATTCCGCAAATAAATTTATCTAAGCTAGTTTTGCTGATCTCTAACTAGAGAATCATCACTACTCCCAAGGTCTTAAATAGATTGGAATATGTTTAAATTAAACTGCAATCGACTGTCATTTCCTGGTAATTTGATGACATATTTCAGCGAAACATTTCAACCGAATCGCCACACAAAACGCGAGTGTTCGGAATATGAGTCTGTTTTTTAGAAACCCCTGCATTATTTGTTAAGAAACATTGTTTTCAAAAAAGATTGAAGGGTAAATCTTTGAAGTTATTTATGGGAGAATATTTAGAAGAATTGCTTCAGTTTCCCGAAAAGGAAAATAAAATTTCCGAGAAGGAATTAAAATAACATCTCAAATTAGTTCTATAAAAAACGCCAGTGGAACCTTAGAAATATCTGTCAAATTATTTAGGAATAAATCACTGGAGGGTTTCCTAAAACAAGCATAATAGAGAAAACTTAAAAAAAAACTTCTTTGGCAATTATTCCTGGGCATATATTTGCTTCAATTATTAGAGACATATTTGCTAATCCTCCTATAAAGATCCCTGAGTAGAGTCTTGGAGGAACTACTGGAAAAAAATCAATTGATTTTTTTCGAAGATTTTTTTGAGATTCGTTGAAAGCTTACCGATGGAATCTGTGTAAGCACTCTTAGAGTAAATGCTAGTCTTGTAAGCATTCTAAAGTAATATCTGAAGGAATTCGTACAGAAATCTATGAAGAAGTTCAAGGAGAAATCAGTGTATCTATTCCGGGATAAATCCCTGAAGAATCTCTGGAAGGTTTCAAGATGGAGTTGATAGATAAATTCCTGAAGTTTCCAAAGAAATACATAGAGGAATTCTTTGATTAATTCCTTGATGAATTTCTGTAAGAATCCCTATGGGAGCATTAAGCATTATTAAATTATTTTGTAAAGCATTTTTTTTAAATAAAATTATCAAATTTTACGAGCCTAATTATTTATCGGCGTGAAAATACAAAATCGGCGGCGAAGTGCTGATCGGCGTATGGCGCGCCGCCGATGACTCATTCGGCGTCGGCGTGACGTAAAATTGATCGGCGGCGGCGGCGTGGCGCGGCGGCGCACAGGTCTACACTGACTGAGGATTTTAATAACAGTTTATTTTGAAAACAATACTTTCAACTTTTTCAGCCATGAAAACGACGGGCTGCGTTTGACGTTTCGTGACAGCGGAATCTGGGCTGCATATGACGTTGATATTTTTCCTCTTCGCGAGTCTCTCTTAGGAAAAGTGCAACTGTGATCCTAGGGACCATCGAGGTAGCCATGAAAACTAACTTTTACAATGGTTCTCTAACTCCATGTTGAAATACAAGTCGGACTCGATTATCCGGGGACTCGATTATCTGGGATTCGATTATCCGGATTTTTTTTGATATTCTTGTTCAATTTTTATGCATAAATCTGAGATAATTTGGTATTGCAATATACAATTTGAGAAGAGGGTGGTTTGAAAAAGTGGTTATTTGTGTATGCTGGTCAAAAAATATTTTTTTCTTGTATAGACCTCTAGTGTCCCTAGAAAAAATTTCTGGCTACGCCAGAATAAAATAAAATAAAATAAAGAAAAGAGACAATATTTGAGTTCTTTTATCAAAAAATCGATACTTCTGATAATCGAGTCCGACCTGTATAACGAAATATCGAGTAAGGAAGTGTATTCGCTCCTTCAAAGACCCCCTGTCACACGCCTATGCCGCCTTTGACGACATCGGTGACGACGATGATGATGTAGAAGGTGGACTGGTTTTGGGTTACTGATTTTATCAGCATGTACATTTATAACTATATATAAACCCGAACGAACCCCCAAGGGAGTAGTGGGGGAGAGCAACGTTTATGTATCAACCTGCCCCGACTCTGTTGGCACTCTGGTGGCCTGCTGGATGCTATGGAAATGTGCCAACGATGATGAAGGCGGGGGAGGACGACGACGACGACAGGGATGGATTATAAAGCATGCGAACCGAGGAAAGAACGCAACTAAATGCCGTCTCCGGAGGTAATCGATGTCAATGGACAAATGGCCAGTGAAAGTGACCCATAATGAGAAAAGTGCTCAATCGAGAGCGAGTCCGGTCGGAGTGGGTTCTTCGGCAAACAACGAAACCAACGGCCATCACACGGCAAGCACCTGCTGAAGGGGATCCAATTACGCGTTGCGATCTGGGTTTGGGATTGGGGCAGATTAGCCCGAGCGGGTGATGACATAATTTTGAGGGGGCGTTGAAGATTGTCGGGGAAGATTACGAGTTTTGGAGAAGAATACTTACAGAATCGTCAAAAGGAGTAAAATGCCTACAGAATCCTTGAAAGGAATTCCAACAGAATCCTCGAAAGGATTTCATCAGAATCCTTGAAGAACATTCCAACAGACTCCATGAAAGGGATTCTATCATAATCCCAGGAAGAGATTACAAGAGAATCATTGATAAGGATTCCAAAAGATTCCTTGATAAGGATTCCAACAGAATCCTCTCCTTGAAATGGATTCCTACAGTATCATTGAAAGGGATTCTTACAGGATCCTTGAATGGGATTTCCACAGGATCCTCGAAAGGAATTCCTACAGAATCATTGAAAATGATTTTCCCAGAATCCATGAAAAAGATTCTCCCAGGATCCTTGAAAGGGATTCTCGCAGAATCGTTAGGAGAAATTTTTCCAGAATCCTTGAAAAGCATTCTCCCATAATCCTTGAAAGGGATGATTCTGGGAGATTTCCTTTCAAGGATTCTGGGAGAATCCTTATCAAAGATTATATCAGAATCCCTTTCAAGGATTGTGAGAGGATGCTTTTCAAGGATTCTGGGAGAATCCCTAGAGATTCTCTCTGTAAGGGATTCTCCCTGAATCTTTGAAAGGAAACCTCACAGTATTCTTGAAAGCGATTCTCACAGAATCCTTGAAGGAATTTTCACAGAATCCATGAAAGGTATTCCCCCAGAATCCTTGAAAAGGATTCTCATAGCAAAAAGAGCGAATCTTGCAGAATCCTAGAAGATTTTTTTTACAGATTCTGATGAAGAATTCTCAAAGAAACCCAGAAGGGAATATTTGCCCAAAAACTAGCCTTAAATTCTGGCTCACACAGAATTCCTAATACTATTAATAGTTCTACAATACCTTAGTGACCAGTAATGCAGATTTCAGTTCATATTTACCTGGAAAGAAAGAAAAAATGTCGTTAGATATGATACAGACATAATCTTGTTTTATAGAAAATAGAATGGTTCTGTATTAACATAGCTTAATGATAGTTTGTTTGGTTTATAACAAGTAATAATTGTATGAAGTTCTGCATTTGGAAATCGATAAGTATTGTTAATTAATATTATTAGTTTGAACTTGCTACTTGCACAGCGCTCAAAATCTGGGCCTACTCAGCCTCAAGTGTTATCCTGTATATGTACCAAAGTTATGACTGTTTCTCTAAGAATCTCGCCTACTTCGCCAAATTCGACCGAAATATCGTCGAAGGTCGAGTAGGTACCCCCCTCATACTCCTTCATATCCGACAAACTCTGACAACTCTCCGCAAAGCAATATGCAAACCGAACTGTGAACGTTCTTTTCGATGTCGACAGAAGAAAATTGCTGAAAGCTCAAACCACCACGCTTCGGAAACTTGTGCTCTTCGCCTTTTGTGCAATAACCCAATCTCAACTGTATAAATATGTTTGCCACCGAATCGCCCACTTACCCACCGACCGTTAGCTTGTATGTTGAATGCATCTCCGGAGCTTATCCACACGTTGGTATTACGCTCACCCCCGCCCCTTAGTTCCTTTCTGTGCAAGGCTTGGGCGTATGCAATGCATACTTGCACATACTTGGCCGTTATGAAGTCTTCAAACTCTCTGCCGGGGCTTTCGGTGTCGTAACAGTAACAGCAACAGCCTTTACACAGCTGCCAAGGATCACATAATTTTCGAATGTAGAACCTCCTGTTTATGTACATCCACAGCTCCTTTCGACATTGGAACGAACCCGCTGCGAGCTCTGTGCATGTTGGATAAAGCTTCTGCCCGAGTCGAAGGACGATCGGAAGAACAGGTGCCCCGCTGTTGTCCCACGTTACCGAACCGGGGCGAACCATGCCGTGTCGTGAGATTAAAAGAGGTTTCGACATTTATAGCATTCGATAAAGTTGATGAAGATGAAACTTGCTCTTTCCTTCCTTTTAACGATGGCAGGAGGCTTTGACGACAACGACTCGATTCCCAACCAGCAGAGGACGACGATGATGATGCCTTTTCTCACCTTTCCGTGCCCCTCTGTTCCCCTGCATCTTGGCGATTGAAGCTACCGGTATTGCTTCCAACATAGCAGACTGATTCCGCCGTATAAACTCGGAGCAAACTCTCGAACCGAGGATGAGATTTCTTGGGAAATTTACAATATGATTGCCGGTTGCCAGTGGGTGCTTTTGCTGCCATTGCTACTTCCTCATAAGTCGCTGTAGGTATATCTCTCTCGCCCAGCTTGCTGTGATCGTTTAATGTGGGGGCGGCGAAGGTCGAGGTGGCAACCGGATGACTGTTATCTTGTTCCCAAAAGAGATTTTCCAAGAGCTTGAACACCCTCCCCGAAAAAGTTTCTGGCCTTCTCGTCCCATATACTAGACGATGGCACAACATACGAGAGCTCAAACAACAAGGTGTAGGTGTCTAAATTAAATTCCATGGAGGTGCATGGTGTTGCTTCTGTGTCGGAGGCAGTCAAAGCAGGCCAAATTTTCAACAGATTTCACTGGGAAACACACCATAGTAGGCCGGGGTGGCGAAGGCAATGAGCGCCGAGGAAACGAGTCGAAAGTTTATCGTTTGTTCGAAGTCTGTCGTTTTCGGGAGAATTTTCGCAAAGCCTTGCCTCCGCCGGAAAGCTGCTTTGAATGCAATTTAAATGGTAATGTTTACGATGGAGTTGGGAAAAAGTTAGTTTCACTCACGAACGAAAACACGGGCGAGACTTGTTCGACATTCAAAAGTTGGATATTTTTCTTGAAAGTGGTGCGGGTTTTACAGTTGTTGTCAGGTTATTCATTCCAATATGTGCCAATTTCACGGAAAAATGTCTTCCGTTGTTTTCCACTACAACATTTTATACAGGTCGGACTTTTAATTTAATTTTTTTTTTTTCGTAGTGATTCGATTATCCGGAGTGAAAAAAAAATCGATACTACGGATAATCGAGTCCGACCTGTATTATCAGAGCAATCTCACTAAGTAGAATGACCAAAATTTGTGGTTCAAGTCAGAAAATCATGCTTTCCACAATACATCAGGAATTTCTGAAAACAATCTTACTAGGATTTCTCACAGAATTATTTCAGGAATTTACACATTCTCTTTTATCCTCCACAAATGATTCTTCTGACATAGTTAAAGAAAAAAAAATTCATTCAGGAATTGCTTTAAAATTTATTTCAATCCATTGCAAAATTTCTATATAAATTCCTTCAAGAAAGAAATGTTACAGAATTCTCCTACTTTTTTAGGAAGAATTATTCATGAATTCCAATTGAATTCTAATAGAAATTTGCAGAAATTCCACTGCAGATTCCTCTTTAATTTTAGCTAGTGATTTCTTTGAGAATCTCAAGCAACCAAACTTTCCTAAGGCACCTGGGAAAATATCGGGAAATCTGACATAGTTGTGTTTAAAAATAACTTAAAAAAAGTTTAATTCTTCCCAGATTTTTTTTAGTTTTCTTTAAACACCTGCAGTAGTTTGCAACAACATTTTCCTTCAGATAACTTTAAAAGTTTGTCCAGAGTTAGCACTTCTACAAATACATCTAAGGAGTGTATCGACAAGTAGTCAGTATCTCAAAAATCTCAAAGCACAGAAAAATATGAGTTCCTGGAGAAATAGTTGCGAAACACTCTCCTAAAGCTTAGCTTAGCTTAGCTTAGCTTAGACTGACTACACATATCAATGGTTGCTATTCCGTGATTGACCGAGGTCAGTGAAAATGCACAAAGAATCAACTAGAAGATCGGCTGGGATTGGCCAAAATCTTCTTCAGTGTGCATAATTCAGTGCCTCTATTTATACATGGTCAATAACGGCGCCGGCCACGTCCTTGCAGTCAGGTGGGATTGGGGGAAGGAATGTTAGTGTGTAACCTTTGCTATTTGGAGACCGTGTTTGCCTCTGCATCTCCACAAAGGTTACTGGGAGGGATGTTTGTTAATGGGGAGGATCGTTGGGTCACAGGATTCACTTTGATAAGTGATTAGACCATGATAAATAATTATTTGTGAGCTATAAATATGCTTATATGTAAATATAAAATTTTCTATTTGGTGTGAACAATATCTATGTAGAGAAAAATTATGCCGACACTTGAGGTGACGAACTTATCAAAGTTTGTTGAATAAAGTGAACCTTTCGCAAGTCTACACTCGTAGTGTCGAACCATTCAAAGTTTTTTTTAATTACAAAAATAAAAGTAAAAGGAAAAAGGTGTTTTGAGTAAAAAAAAATTTGACGTAAATAATTTATGAATCAGAGTTTATGTCGACACTCACAGTGACGAACATTTCATAGTTTGTTTAAAAATTATTAAAGGTGCAATCATACATATTTTATAGATTAGATATAGTAGCATGAAACGAGCTCACCAATTGATCCGTCATCCTTGAGCAGCAACAATCCACTTTCAGCTTCACTCGTTTGCTCGGCTATATGAAAACACACAGAGAAAATAGGCGCGCGTCCCGAGAGGGAAAACAACTGACGACTGCTCGAGCTTTCTTGACGCACTGCCAAGGAGCAAGCGTCAACGTCGAAAGATCAAAAAGAACTTATCGAACGCGGCACTTTTTCACTTTACTCGACCGATGCGCGACATGTTTGATCCTGCCCTCATCGCCGGCCCCCGCAGGAGCAAGCATCAAGGTCGAAGGATCAAACACAACTAAGCGATCACGCCACTTTTTCACTTTCACTCGACCGACGCGCGACATGTTTGATCCTGTCCTCATCGCCGGCCCCCGCAGGAGCAAGCATCAAGGTCGAAGGATCAAACACAACTAAGCGATCACGCCACTTTTTCACTTTCACTCGACCGACGCGCGACATGTTTGATCCTGCCCTCATCGCCGGCCCCCGCAGGAGCAAACGTCAAGGTCGAAGGATCAAACACAACTAAGCGATCACGCCACTTTTTCACTTTCACTCGACCGACGCGCGACATGTTTGATCCTGCCCTCATCGCCGGCCCCCGCAGGAGCAAGCATCAAGGTCGAAGGATCAAACACAACTAAGCGATCACGCCACTTTTTCACTTTCACTCGACCGACGCGCGACATGTTTGATCCTGTCCTCATCGCCGGCCCCCGCAGGAGCAAGCGTTAAGGTCGAAGGATCAAACACAACTAAGCGATCACGCCACTTTTTCACTTTCACTCGACCGACGCGCGACATGTTTGATCCTGCCCTCATCGCCGGCCCCCGCAGGAGCAAGCATCAAGGTCGAAGGATCAAACACAACTAAGCGATCACGCCACTTTTTCACTTTCACTCGACCGACGCGCGACATGTTTGATCCTGTCCTCATCGCCGGCCCCCGCAGGAGCAAGCATCAAGGTCGAAGGATCAAACACAACTAAGCGATCACGCCACTTTTTCACTTTCACTCGACCGACGCGCGACATGTTTGATCCTGCCCTCATCGCCGGCCCCCGCAGGAGCAAGCGTCAAGGTCGAAGGATCAAACACAACTAAGCGATCACGCCACTTTTTCACTTTCACTCGACCGACGCGCGACATGTTTGATCCTGCCCTCATCGCCGGCCCCCGCAGGAGCAAACGTCAAGGTCGAAGGATCAAACACAACTAAGCGATCACGCCACTTTTTCACTTTCACTCGACCGACGCGCGACATGTTTGATCCTGTCCTCATCGCCGGCCCCCGCAGGAGCAAGCATCAAGGTCGAAGGATCAAACACAACTCAGTTGCGAAACACTCTCCTAAAGCTCCCATAAAGCGGCTTCGAAAAATAAGGTTTAAAGCAGTGTTTAAAAGTTTTCTGAATGGAAGTTCTTGGTGGAGTGATTAGTGAATAATCAAGCAAGCGAGACCTTTTTCGTTTTCACGCTGCCGGAGGTCTTTTATTTCGGTCTGCGCGTCTTTTGTTTGGTAGTGCTTCATGAACAACAAAGCAAGCCAGACCTTTTTTTTTCAGCAAGCTAGACCGTTTTCGCGTTGATGGAGTTCTTTTTTTCCGGCCTGCGCTATTTTTTCTGGGTAGTGGCTCGTGAATAACAAAGCAAGTGAAATCGTTTTTCGTTTCCGCGTCATCGCAGGTCTTTTTTTACGGTTTGCGCGTCTCTTTCTTGGTAGTAGTTCGTATAAACCTAGCAAGCAAGACCGTTTTTCGTTTTCCCGTCGTCGGAGTGCTTTTTTTCGGCCTGCGCAAGTGAACCGTTTTTCGTTTTCACGTTGCCGGAGTGCCTTTTCCAGTCTTTTGCTTGGTAGTGGTTCGTGAATAACAAAACAAGCGAGACCGCTTTTTGTTTTCGCGTCGCTGGAGTGCTTTTATGGACCGATGCACGAGTTCACTATTTGACGTTTGAGTGGTGCCGTGTTATTTACGTGACCATTAGCAATGAGTGAATTCGGCACCGCTCAAACGTCAAATGAGTGAACTCGTGCATTGGTCCATTTCGGTCTGCGCGTCTTTTGTTTGGTAGTGGTTCATGAACAATAAAGCAAGCCAGATCGTTTTTCGTTTTTGCGTAGCAAAAGTATTTTTTTCCGGTTTGCGCGTCTTTTGCTTGGTAGGGCTTCGTGAATAACGAAACAAAAGAAACCGTTTTCCGTTTTCGCGTTGCCGGAGTGTTTTTTTTTTCGGAGTGCGCATCTTTTGCTAAGTAGTGATTTGCAAAAAGCCAAGCAAGCGAGGCCGTTTTCGCGTCACCAGAGTGCTTTTTTCGGTCTGCGCATCTTCTTCTAAATAATGATTCGTAAGCAACCAAGAAATGGAGCCGATTTTCCGTTTTCACGTCATCGGCGTGCTTTTATTGCACGTATTTTGGATTGGACTAGGACCACCAGGGCACCCAAATGAAGAGATTTGGACAGAGAACTTGGGACTGCCTCCTCCTTTTTGTTAACATTTAGATTGAGGGCGTGGTCTTCAAACCCATCTATTTGGAATATTCTGGGGATCGAGGGCTTTTACTATTTTAATCAAATCGCTTTTCAGATTATTCCAGTGCTATGAGCAGATGCCTTGCTAAAGTAAACAGTGGAACCAAATCATCATCATCTAAATGGAGTTCCTTGATGAATCACTGAAAAATTCTTACAGGTAGAATCGTTGAATGAGTCTTTTAAATTGGGACGAAACTTTTGGTTCTTTGATAAATTTCATGAAAATCTCTAGCTTTGTTCTCCAAGACAAAGCTCATGAAAGATTACACTTAGTCAATTTACTTAATTTACCAGATACATTAAAGCGACACTCAAAGATGAACCAGACGATTATAAAAATCAAATGTACATAGAATATTTCTAAATTCTAGTTCAGTATTTGGGTTTTATATTCATAATAGAAAGGTTGTAAAACATTCCATCGGTGAAATTTTGATATTTTTATTTTAACCCATAAAAACTTGTCTAACAACGCATTTCAGCCCATACAAAATGTATGGAAAAAATTTCAACCGTAGGATTTCTGAAAACTGAGCTAGAACCGTAAAAATTAAGTCCCTGATGAAAGTCACAAACGGACCGAAACGTTCGACAAATTAAAATAAAAGTTTTTTTTTATTAATTTTGTCAAGACTGAAAAGCCAATCCATCATCAACTAGAAACTACAGTCGAACAACCAACGATATTCTTCAGTCAGATTGGATGTAATTTTACAATAAGGGCGCATTTTTCAGTCCAAATACAATCAAATTTACTTCATTTTATTTTTTACATCATACTCGATGTAAAAAATGAAATTAAGTAAATTTTATTGTATTTGGACTGAAAAATGCGTCATTCTTGTTAAATTACATCCAATCTGACTGCAAATTCTTGTGATCCCAACAATATTAAGTTCAATGTGATGGAAAAAAAATACGACATGAAACTCATTTGTAATATAAGTTATAATTTGGGAACATCTCGTACCACACCTCGCGTTACAGATAATTTGCATGGATTTTAAAAATTTGGCGGCCTGTTTATTCTAGTCGTGAACTAAATTTAAAAAGAACCGAGTCAATAAATGTACTAAACGATGAGGTGTTGCTATCGACCTCATATCTTCAAATTTTGTTTAGATTTTAGATGTAGCATTTTTTCCCATGTATAGATTTTTGGTCCCACGGTGTCTGAAACGATAAAATAAGAATCAACTACTGTGATAAAAATTCAATAAGCTGGTAGCTGGTAGAAATAGTAGCCAGTAATGAAACAAGTGAAAATTTTTGATAGTTCAATAATAATCTGGAATCACAGCCTACTTAGATCAAACCATAAAATCTGTAGGCAAGAAATGTCAAAATCGAATCACCCCCTGCAATTTAATAGCAAGCGTAAACAACTGGTATCCTACCATTTGAATGATTTGGTATTCAAACAACTTCTCCGTGGATTTGAAAATATTCCACAGGGGGATAATATTCCAAAGCTGATTATTATTATTATCTTTATTATCGAGACATTCAGCCGAAATCCAAATAATTACTTGGCTAGTTTACAAATAAGTAATCGTCCACCGTTTTGGGAATATTTTGAAGCATGGGAATATCCCTTGCAAAATAGCTCAAAACCTTCACAATTATTTTCGATTTCCTCGTGAGAATATTTTCAAATTTACGGAGCAGATGCTAAAATACCATATCTTTCAAATGCTAAGTGCCTTCGGATGGGTACGGGTAGGTACTCTTGGATATTTTTGCGTTAACAACGTCTTCTGGCACACCGTGGGATATGATCGGTATTTCCGATTCTGGGAGAAGCTTTCCAAGCTTCTGTGGAAAGCTCTACCAGCTCCTAGGAGGATCTTTTCGAGCTTCTGGGAGTATCTTTCCCAGCTAATGGGAAAAACTGTGTACAGCTTTTGGGAGAAGCTTTCGACAGCTTCAGAAAGCAGCTTTCCTAGCTTTTGTGAGAAGCTTTCCAGACTTCTGTCAGAAGCTTTCCCAACTTCTGTGAGGAGCTTTCCCAACTTCAGTAAGAAGCTTTCACAGCTCTTCTGTGAGAAGCTTTCCCAGCTTATGTGAGAAGCTTTCCCAGCTTCAATGAAAAGCTTTCCCAGCTTCTGTGAGAAGCTTTTCCAGCTTTTGTGAGAAGCTTTCCCAGCTTCTGGAAGAAGCTTTCCAAGTTTCTGGGAGAAGCTTTCCCAGCTTCTGAGAGAAGCTTTTCCACCTTCTAAGAGATGCTTTCCCTGTTTCTGGGAGAAGTTTTCACAGCTTCTGGGTGAATCTTTCCAGGCTTCTCGGAGAAGCTTCTCCAGCTTCTGGGAAAAGCTTCTTCAGCTTCTAGGAAACGTTTCTCCAGCTTCTGGGAGAAGCTTCACCAGCTTCTGAGAGAAGCTTTTCCAGTTTCTAGGAGTAGCTTTGCCGGCTTCTGGAATAAGCTTTTCCAGCTTTTGAGAGAAGCTTTTCCAGCTTCTGAGAGAAGCTTTTCCAGCTTCTGAGAGAAGCTTTTCCAGTTTCTAGGAGTAGCTTTGCCGGCTTCTGGAATAAGCTTTTCCAGCTGCTGGGAGAAGCATTTCCAGCTTTTGGGAGCAACTTTTCCGGCTTTCTGGCGAAGAATTTCCCCGGCTTCTTGGAGAAGCTTTTCCAGTTTCTGGGAGAAGCTTTTCTAGCTTCTGAGAGAAGCTTTTTCAACTTCTGGGAGAAGCTTTTCCAGCTTTTGAGAGAAGCTTTTCCAGCTTCTGAGAGAAGCTTTTCCAGTTTCTAGGAATAGCTTTGCCGGCTTCTGGAATAAGCTTTTCCAGCTGCTGGGAGAAGCATTTCCACCTTTGGGAGCAACTTTTCCAGCTTTCTGGCAAAGGATTTCCCCGGCTTCTGGGAGAAGCTTTTATAGCTTCTGGGAGAAGCTTTTTCAACTTCTGGGAGAAGCTGTTCCAGCTTCTGGAATAAGCTTTTCTCACTTCTGGGAGAAGCTATTCCGGCTTCTGGAAAAGCATTTCCAGCTTCTGGGAGCAACTTTTCCAGCTTTCTGTCGAAGGTTTTCCCCGGCTTCTGGGAGAAGCTTTTCCAGCTACTGGGAGAAGCTTTTCCCACTTCTGGAATAAGCTTTTCCAGCTGCTTGGAGAAGCATTTCCAGCTTTTGGGAGCAACTTTCCCAGCTCTCTAGAGAAGGCTTTCCCTGGCTTCTTAGAGACGCTTTTCCAGCTTCTGGGAGAAGCTTTTCCAGCTTTTGGGAGAAGCTTTTCCAGCTTCTGGGAGAAGCTTTTCCAGCTTCTGAGAGAAGCTTTTCCAGCTTCTGAGAGAAGCTTTTCCACCTTCTAAGAGATGCTTTCCCTGTTTCTGGGAGAAGTTTTCACAGCTTCTGGGTGAATCTTTCCAGGCTTCTCGGAGAAGCTTCTCCAGCTTCTGGGGAAAGCTTCTCCAGCTTCTGGGAAACGTTTCTCCAGCTTCTGGAAGAAGCTTCACCAGCTTCTGAGAGAAGCTTTTCCAGTTTCTAGGAGTAGCTTTGCCGGCTTCTGGAATAAGCTTTTCCAGCTGCTGGGAGAAGCATTTCCAGCTTTTGGGAGCAACTTTTCCGGCTTTCTGGCGAAGGATTTCCCCGGCTTCTGGGAGAAGCTTTTCCAGTTTCTGGGAGAAGCTTTTTTAGCTTCTGGAAGAAGCTTTTTCAACTTCTGGGAGAAGCTGTTCCAGCTTCTGGGAGAAGCTATTCCAGCTTTTGGGAGCAACTTTTCCAGCTCTCTGGCGAAGGATTTCCCCGGCTTCTTGGAGAAGCTTTTCCAGTTTCTGGGAGAAGCTTTTCTAGCTTCTGAGAGAAGCTTTTTCAACTTCTGGGAGAAGCTTTTCCAGCTTCTGAGAGAAGCTTTTCCAGCTTCTGAGAGAAGCTTTTCCAGCTTCTGAGAGAAGCTTTTCCAGTTTCTAGGAGTAGCTTTGCCGGCTTCTGGAATAAGCTTTTCCAGCTGCTGGGAGAAGCATTACCACCTTTGGGAGCAACTTTTCCAGCTTTCTGGCGAAGGATTTCCCCGGCTTCT
Organism: Aedes aegypti; assembly: GCF_002204515.2. Taxonomy (NCBI): domain Eukaryota; kingdom Metazoa; phylum Arthropoda; class Insecta; order Diptera; family Culicidae; genus Aedes; species Aedes aegypti. Next base: position 4,787,625 of record NC_035108.1, read on the forward strand.
GGGAGAAGCTTTTATAGCTTCTGGGAGAAGCTTTTCCTACTTCTGGGAGAAGCTATTCCGGCTTCTGGAAAAGCATTTCCAGCTTCTGGGAGCAACTTTTCCAGCTTTCTGGCGAAGGTTTTCCCCGGCTTCTGGGAGAAGCTTTTCCAGCTTCTGGGAGAAGCTTTTCCAGCTTCTGGGAGAAGCTTTTCTAGCTTCTTGGAGAACCTTTCAAGCACCTGGAAGAACTTTCTGAGTTTCTAAGAGTAGCTTTTTCAGCTTCTGAGAGAAACTTTTCTTACTTTTGGGAGAAGCTTTTCTGGCTTCTGAGAGAAGCTTTTCCAGTTTCTAGGAGAAGCTTTACTGGCTTCTGGAATAAGCTTTCCCAGCTGCTGGGAGAAGCATCTCCAGCTTTTGGGAGCAACTTTTCCAGCTCTCTAGAGAAGGCTTTCCCTGGCTTCTTGGAGACGCTTTTCCAGCTTCTGCGAGAACCTTTCTAGCTCCTAGCAGAACTTTCTGAGCTTCTGAGAGTAGCTTTTCCAGCTTCTGAGTGAAGCTTTTCCAGCTTCTGGGAGAAGTTTTTCCCAGCTTTTGGGAGAAACTTTTCCTGCTCCTTGGAGAAGCTCTTCCATCTTCTGGGAGAAGCTTTTCCAGCTTCTAGGAGAAGCTTTTCCAGCTTCTGGGAGAAGCTTTTCTAGCTTCTGAGTGAAGCTTTTCCAGCTTCTGAGTGAAGCTTTTCCAGCTTCTGGGAGAAGCTTTTCCAGCTTCTGGGAGAAGCTTTTCCAGCTTCTGTGAGAAGCATTTCCAGCTTCTAGGAGATGCTTTCCCAGCTGCTGGGAGAAGCATCTCCAGCTTTTGGGAGCAACTTTTCCAGCTCTCTAGAGAAGGCTTTCCCGGGCTTCTTGGAGACGCTTTTCCAGCTTCTGCGAGAACCTTTCTAGCTCCTAGCAGAACTTTCTGAGCTTCTGAGAGTAGCTTTTACAGCTTCTGAGTGAAGCTTTTCTAGCTTCTGGGAGAAGTTTTTCCCAGCTTTTGGGAGAAACTTTTCCTGCTCCTTGGACAAGCTCTTCCATCTTCTGGGAGAAGCTTTTCCAGCTTCTGGGAGAAGCTTTTCTAGCTTCTGAGTGAAGCTTTTCCAGCTTCTGGGAGAAGTTTTTCCCAGCTTTTGGGAGAAACTTTTCCTGCTCCTTGGACAAGCTCTTCCATCTTCTGGGAGAAGCTTTTCCAGCTTCTAGGAGAAGCTTTTCCAGCTTCTGGGAGAAGCTTTTCCAGTTTCTAGGAGAAGCTTTACTGGCTTCTGGAATAAGCTTTCCCAGCTACTGGGAGAAGCATCTCCAACTTTTGGGAGCAACTTTTCCAGCTCTCTAGAGAAGGTTTTTCCTGGCTTCTTGGAGACGCTTTTCCAGCTTCTGCGAGAACCTTTCAAGCTCCTAGCAGAAGAGTATGTAAGATTCTTGATAAATTTGCAGATATGTTTCAGGTTCCTGATATCTGTAAAATATCCAATATTCGGAAAGTGTAACAGTTATAACAGTATTACTGTAGTATAACTATATTTCAATTACATACTCTGTTCAGCACAGTATTTATTTTCATCACTGTATCTGACGCAATCCAACACAGCAAAAAATAAGTAATGTCGGCCGACGTAGGTTTCAGCATTGTCACAATATTTGAAAGTAATTTCATTCGATAACATCCAAATTCACAATATAACAATATCCCGCTTCAAATGTAAATAAAAGACAACGAAGATTTCCAACAAACCACTCTCGACTAACAACACGAAACTTGTTTCAAATTTATCAATCCATCTCCAATGTGATGAGATGGCCGAAAGGTGACGCTTCTTACTCACTGGATCCTAGTGCGAATCCCGGTCGGATTGTTTGTTTAATTATTCAAACGGGTTCTATCGTTTGTCAAACTAATTTCAAAGCTGTCTTCGGATAGTTTTGGTAGGTTTAAAAGATGTAATTATCCATCATATCTGCGACGGGAATCATGTGCATCTAAAATGCCGTGACATTACAATTTATTTTTTGAGTCTGTGAAGCTAAACTGAATCCTAAGCCCAATGTTTCATATGATCGATCCAATCTTTTAATTGATGCATGGTGCAAGCCCCTTCAATCTTCGTGATTCGTCAAAGTAGTTCAACTGAAGTGGAAATGGTCATTATGAAGTCTAAATATCATTAGAAAGATTTCAATGGATTCCGTTAATGATTTTCGGGATTTTTAGATTTTTGAATGCATAGTTACCTTGAGAATTTCCCAGGAATCATACAGATTTTACATTGCAAATGTGAAAAATAATTTGATTAAATTTTTGCAGATTTGATTTTTTAAATTACCCCAAGAATTTCCCACAAAATTTTCAAGAAATTTTGATTGAGTTTTCAAATTTCTAGTGTTCAAAAAGATTTAGTTATGAATTTCAAGCAATTTTGATTTATTCTTGAAATTTCACCATTCTTTTCTGCAGATCTTCGGTATCGGTATCTGAAGATTTCGTATTGGTCTTTTGGATTGTTTTCCAAAATGTTTTAAATAATCACTTTAAAAGCTTTCCAGGAAACCATAGTGGAGGTATAAAGGATATCTTGTTTTATTTTCCGAGTTACATCTTTGTTTTCAGCAAAATTTTCTTAAGATTTCATTGTAGATGTTTGAATTATTACTTCCAAGGATATTTTTGGAATACTGCAGATCATACACAGAAATTTCAATGATTTCTAGTGATATCTAATACTTTCCAGAAATCTGTAGTATTCATTCAAAGGTAAAAATCTGGAAAAATCATCCTCATATTCTAGAACAAACTGTAACAGTACATCTGGCATTTCGGAAGAAATCACAATTCAAACATGTTAGAAGCAATTTTTTATAACTCATCAAAATTCTAGTTGAAAAATCAGGAACCCTCCAGTCTACTAAGAGTTTTCGACAGCAACTTCAGAACAAGAATTCAAGTTTAAATTCAATAGATTCGGTTCCAGGGATCTTCCTTAGCCAAGTGGTTAGAGTCCACGGCTACAAAGCAAAGCCATGCTGAAGGTGTCTGGGTTCGATTCCCGGTCGGTCCAGCATCTTTTCGTAATGGAAATTTCCTTGACTTTCCTGGACATAGAGTATCATCGTACCTGCCACACGATATACGAATGCAAAAATGGCAACTTTGGCAAAGAAATCTCTCAGTTAATAACTGTGGGAGTTCTCATAAGAACACTACGCTGGAAAGCAGGCTCTGTCCCAGTGAGGACGTAATGCCAAGAAGAAGAAGATTCGATACAAATTGTTCGAATCCGCTACAAATTTCATTTTTCTTAGAAGTTCGTTGGAAACTAAAATTCCATTGAAAGAAATGTTACCATTGATCACCATCAACGAAATCAAACCAATTTCACCTACTTAGAAATGCTGGGTTTGTATTTATGTACTATCAGATTCTAGCACACAAAACAAATCCATTCTACCAGTGGTCCACTGGTCACCACTGGAAGTATGTAGTTCTGGTTCTGGATAAAGTTTCGCCCATCCCAAATTACCGCCCACAGCCAGGTGGAAGAACCGAAGAACATATCCTACCATTTCTGCCCTAGCTACAAACAGCTACCGCCTCAAATTTCTGAATATTTGTTATATTATCATTATTTTTATTGTTGCTGTTGCTCGAACAGCTTGACTCTATCCACCCACCTCACTCCCAACCCCAACACAAAAAGTCAGGAGAAAGCACAGACGAGAGAGAGACACAGACCGCCTAGCATACTAAAATATTTCGCATCTGTAGGAATTTTCGCCTCCCTCCACCTCTAGAAGGAGAGGGAGAAAGTGCTACTACTGGTGCACAATGGTCGAAAAAAAAATACAGTTTGGGCAAAACAATTGTTATCACCTCAATCGAAGAAATAACTTATTTTAATGCGATATGGGACCATTCAAAAATGATGTAAGAGTTTTGAACCGTACCTCGTCAACTAGTCGAGTCAAGTACACGGCACTGATGACGTCCTTACAGTTGAGTTCGAAATACGCGTTTCTGTCAAACGATACACACTGTTATAGAATGGTATAGTACTCAATTCGATTTTCATTTACCTATTAGAGAAATTTGAATTTCTAATTTATGAAATTAATGTCATATTTTTAGTTTTTTGACGTAAAACAATTTTCCGATCCAAAGAAATTCGAATTTCAGCACAAATTCAATAGAGGACCAAAAAGTTATAACCGTTTTGCCATGTTTGAGAATAATTAAATATATGAAAATGACAAAATCATTTATGGTAGTTTTGGCCGCCTCTCTGTATGGAGCCCGCCCATTGTGCGGTGGTACAACTTTCCGAGAGTGACACACACAGCATCCAAGCAGGTGGGGGTGGCAATGGTGGGTGGCTTGGCAACGTCACAATGTTTTCCGTTGTCTTCATCTCTGACGGGACGGCTGCTCGGGCTTGGGGATGACTAGTAGTAGATGGGGACTCCGTCCGTACAAAGGAGGCGACGGACTCGGCCCGGAGTCAACTCAACGTAAAACGTACACAGTACAGTATGCCATGGATAGCAATATAAGGACAAGCGCACACAGAATCCTGATGTGAACGATCTTCTCGTCCGTCCTTCGCTCGACTACGTGGTACAACTCTGGTGGAAACTTCATGTTCAAAGTTTTATTTCCAGCTTGGAGGGCAAGACGGACGGACGGAGGCAAGCTATTTCTGAGAGCTTCACAGCAAACTTTACCCGTAGACGACGACGAAGAAGAAGAACAAGAAGTAGCAGAAGCATCAGGACAGAAGCACAGTCTGAAAGCTGTTTCGAAAGGAAGGATGAGACACCGACCTTCCCACCGCCTACTCGGTTGTTCAGAGCTTGCTACGTTCGAAGACGACGAAGACGAAAGTGGAAAGCAGAAAATCGAGCATACCGATTTAATGCTTCTCTCTGTTTAGGTGCCTACGAACGTGCGGCAAGTGAGGTGGAAAAAGGTGGAGGATGAGTGGGAGTTTGGATGGAAGCCACAGCAGAAGAGAACAGTTATTTGTTTGCGTCTTATCCTTTTGCACTTTTCGGTACTTGGCTTTGAGCGGAGGAGAGTGCCATCTGGGATTACGTTGCTGAGCGTGGAATATGCGGAGTTCTTTTCTTAACAAGCAAGGTGACTTGTGAGCTGAATCGTTGTTTATCTTTGGAATGGGAAATTAGGCATCGATTTTTCTTACACATTGATGGCGTTACAGTATGATCTTTATTGGGTGAAATGAGAAAACTGTAACTAATTGATATGTAATCAAGGACGCGTCAACGGAATTATCTGAGTTCACAGTGCTGAATGTCTTAAGATTCTTTGTGAAACCTTTCATGCATCACCTGGACTTCAGGGATGCCAGATTGGAAGACATTTAAGTAGAGCAAAATGCATTCTGAAGACTGACGATTTTTGGACGACATTGCAGAAATTGTGAAAACATTTGGAATACAAAAGTAATTTATACGATTTCATGGATTCAACATAAAAAAGGATTCGTTCAGATACTAAGAATTCTTCCAATAACTCTTTTCAAGTTTTATTCAAGATGTTCAATGTCATTCCTAGATATTTTTTTAGTAATGCTTTTGAAGATTTAAAATTTTTAAAGATCATCCAATGATTCCTATACAAATTTCTTATGAAACCTCCTTCAATGCTTCATCTAGTACTTGTCCAAGGATTCCTGGAGGAATTGAGTCTGAAATTCTATTTGTGATTCCTTCAGATTTTTTTAGATTAACTATCCTCAGTAAGAAAATTACTACAAAGGGATTTTGTTTTTGGCAATAAAGTTGAAATTTTCAGTTGCCAAAATCGGAACCCATATTTCAAATTTAAATTTTCAACTATTGGTTTTGAAAGCATCATTACAATGTTAATACATCATTTTTATGGAATCATAAGGCGTTGAGGCTTCGAAAAGGTTCACTTCGAAGCATTTTCCCGAAGGGTTATACTATGCTATGAATCTATAGCTCCGTAATATTAAATCTGGCAAACGATTTTCTGGTCGCGGTTTTACGCCTCAAGTGCAATTCCACCGAACATGACGAATTTTTTTTTAAATTTAATTATTGTATTTTTTGAATCGCCTGAAAGTTTACATACAGATTCTTTATGACCAAAAATGCCATTTTGCACCTTCAGACCGCCATTTTGAACCTCGTCTTATTGTTGAGAAGGGCGTATCGAAAAATAGCAAATCTTTAAAAAACTGTAACTTGAAAACGGTTTGTCCGATCGATTTGAGATCTTTTATAAAGTTGTAGGTATTGCTTAGGACTATATGGAGAAAAATATGCACGGTAAAAAAAAGTTACAGATTATTTTTTATTTCAAAAACAAAATTTTAAAATCGATTTTCTTCAGAAACGCAGTTTTGATTTTTTTTTATTTTTGGGTATGTTTTAGGGGACAACTTATGTAATTTATTGCACAATGTTTCAAAATGGAAGAATTATGGACAAAAAGTTACGATTTTTTAAAAAATTACAGATTTTGAAAAAAAAAATCGAAATAGAGGAAAACAATAATATTTTATGTGATTATTTGAAATTACAGAAAAATTGCAATCGAAAAGTGCTTAAGTAAATTTTTTCTAGGTTGCATCAATTTCGAGATATACTCATATTTATATAAAATTTTCAAATAAAAAAAGTAAAATAGGCCCTTTTCAAACATATTTCGTGTTTCTCCATTCCAGAAATATTTTATTTTGATTGAGTGAATCGTAGCTGAATTGTTTATTGTTTGATCAAAACCTATATACTGAAGTATTTAAAAAAGTATGCACGGTAAAAAAAATATAAACGAATAAAATTTGAAGTTCATTGTTCTTAAAACCACAAAATTGATGTTTTTAATTTTTGGATATGTTTTGCAGCATATTGTTTGTAATTTCTTGCACAATGCCTCAAAACGGAAAATTTTTGGATAAAATATAAATTATTTAAAAAAAAAAATAAAACGAATTTATGTAAAACGATATTTTTCGTGCGTATTTTTGAGTACAGAAAAATAACTATATATTTTAAAATATGAAAAATTTCTATCGAAAAATACTCAAGTAAAATTTAGCTGAGATGCATCACTTCCGAGATATACACGGTAAATCTAAACGTGCCATTAAAAATGTGATTCTATCACAACGGTGTACCTTTGGTCCCCAGGGCTAAGCCCGGCTAATGGGTAAAGCCCTCTCATCGTGGCAAGATCGTACAACCATGGAGAAGGAGTTTGTTTTTTTGTTTTTTTTTTTGCTTTATTTTTGTTTTTTTTTTTTAATATATATATACTGCAATTTTACTTCTTAATTATATCAACTACTTTCTTGTTGATATTGAGCCCAATCATATAGTTCCTTAGCATGTTTTATCGGATGTTCACGTTCTTTGGCAAGACTGGCTCTGGTAGCCATACGTTTTAGTGTCCCTCCTATGGCATCGCATGGCCCTTTTCCATGTGATGTTGCAAAAAAATGCCATTCAACTTCTATATCATATTTGATTTTAAATTGCCAAAGAGTTGAAAAGTTCTTCCTATTTTTATACTGTGATGCAGCTCCGTCAGACATAAAATATATCTAGTTAACAGTTAATTTGTGATCCAATTGCAAAAAATCTATCATTTTAGATATGAATAAGTTTACAGATACAGAATCGTGATGCAAATCTTCTGAAATTACAACAAAACTTAAATGATTGACTTTGCTATCTTGACGGTAATATATTACAAACGGATGCAAAGTAGCTTGCTGAGCATTCCAATGATGGCTGTACTGCATTTTCTGTACTAACAAATAAACACATAAAAAATATTGTTCTCCTTTATTTCGATGTTTTTCAAAATTTGTAATATTTTATAAAATTATAACTTTTTTGTCCATAATTCTTCCATTATGAAACATTGTGCAATAAATCACATAAGTTGTCCCCTAAAACATGTCCAAAAATAATAAAAATCACAGATGCATTTTCATAGAAAATCGATTTTAATTTTTTTTATTAAGAGAAGCTGTCATTATTTTTTACCGTGCATATTTTTAGTCCTAAACAACATCTACAACAACCGCAAAATATATCCAAAAATAAAAACATCAATGTTGCGGTTTTTAAGAACTATTAGCTTCAAATCTTCATTTGAAAATATCGTTTATATTTTATACCGTGCACTCTTTTTTCAATACTTAAGCATAAATGTTTTGATCAAACGATAAGCGATTTAGCTACGATTCGCTCAATCAAAATATTTTTTTCTGGAATGGAGAAACACGAAATATGCTTGAAAAGGGCCTATTTTTCTTTTTTTATTTGAAAATTTTATATAAATATGAGTATATCTCGAAATTGATGCAACCTAGAAAAAATTTACTTAAGCACTTTTCGATTGCAATTTTCCTGTACATTCAAATAATCACATAAAAAAATTTTGTTTTCCTCTATTTCGATTTTTTTTTCAAAATCTGTAATTTTTTAAAAAATCATAACTTTTTTGTCCATAATTCTTCCATTTTGAAACATTGTGCAATAAATTACATAAGTTGTCCCCTAAAACATACCCAAAAATAAAAAAAATCAAAACTGCGTTTCTGGAGAAAATCGATTTTAAAATTTTGTTTTCGAAATAAAAAATAATCTGTAATTTATTTTTACCGTGCACATTTTTCTCCATATAGTCCTAAGCAATACCTACAACTTTATAGAATATCTCAAATCGATCGGACAAACCGTTTTCGAGTTACAGTTTTTTAAAGATTTGCCATGCATTTTCCGATACACCCTTCTCAAAAATAAGGCGAGGTTCAAAATGGCGGTCTGAAAGTGCATAATGGCATTTTTGGTCATAAAGAATCTGTATGCAAATTCAGTGCTCCGATATATTTTGCTGTATTTTCGGAAATTTTGTGCAGTTTATATTGGAAAAATTTGTTCAAAATACTAAACAGTGATCATGCTATTACTGAGTGATGGAGGATATTAATTTCAAAGTGATAATCTAGTTCAAAGGTGATGATTATGAGCGCCGTTTTAGCTCTCGAGTGTGTGATTAAAAGTGAAAAAGCTTCCTCGAAAACGAAATCCGAAAAGCTCCACTGGAATAAATTGAGATGGACTAAGTAAATGGTGTTCGGACGGACTTGGGGACGGAGTATGGGGCAAATGAACATTTAGTGAACGGAAAAAGGTGAATGGCTGTGAATGTGTTCTTTTGGAAGAAGATTCTTGGTTAGAAATCAAATAGTGAATCAGTAGTGTTCCGTTCCTGTTCAACTGATGTTGAAAATCATGAAGAATGACAACAACATTTCGGTGAGATCCATCCTTAATATTATTTAATATTGATTAATTCCAGCTACCACTTAATTATATATTCTATTCTGCCTTTGTTGTGTCCGTGTTATATGTTTAAGTCGTAATGAAAATTCTGTACCAGCAAAATTGACAACACTGTTTTGACGAAATCAGAGGTAGCTGGGAAATCAGTCGTTAAAAGCTTGCTTCTGGCACAGCACAAAAGTTCGCCTTTTCGATGTGTGAGTGGTGCTGTTTTCGATCGTAGTCGAATTCTAAAGGCAACAATGTTGCTTGGTTGTTTAATGAATGGTCTCGGACGATGGAAAGGTAGCGGCGTATGCGACTTTACTTGTGATGCGGAGAATATGTTTAAGAGAGGAGCAACATTGAACGAAAAACCGTGGTGGGGCAGCTTGTGTTGTGAGTCTTCATTTCTCCCTGCATGTGTATGTATTGATGTTTTGTATTGTTCCCAAGTTGATGATAGTTTTAACATCTGTAAATATCTGCTGATAAACATCGAGTAAGTACGAGTAGGTGTATGGACCGATGCACGAGTTCAGTGTTTGACGTTTGAGCGGTGCCGTGTTATTTACATCATTTGCGCGACCATGGAGACGAGTGAATGCGGCGCCGCTCGGGCGTCGGATTGGTGAACTCGTGCATCGGTACATGGAACGATAATTTTCAGGCAATGAGGAAAATGTTGGTCTGGAATTAAATAATGCGATGCGAGTCTGTTGCTATTGATGTTTTGTGAATTTTGATTTAATAAATATATTGATAGATTTTGTTTTCTTCTAGATATAATATGAATTATTTAAAAATGCATATTAAACAATTGTGTATTTTACTTTTGTATAAATGGAACATCTACGAGTATGTAACGTGTCCTTTAACGGGTGTGTAATTGTATATGTATATATATGTATGTATATGTATATTATTTATACATGATATACTTATAATTTATAAATTATAGCTTCTCAAATAATAACATAAAAGTTGAATAATGTAAAAGATTTTTGCAAATTACTATTGTTTAACCAATCAATCATTTTTTTATACATGTGTAGTGCAGTAGTGAAAGATTTCAATATTAATGGAAAATATGAAGTATGTAACCATTTGACAACCCCTTCATAGAACCTGATTCTCCGCATTTTTTTTTCTCAAGGACCGTAAGCTGTTAGCTGCAGGAGGCCGTTGCAGCCGTTAAGTAGCAGCGACATTCGTATTACTAAGTCTGTGATCGTTATTGCCCAAGCTGAATAATCAATTTGAAGCAGTTTTACGACGATATTAGAACACCACACACGATTTAACAAACAAATTATTCCTAGATTTACCCTGTTTATTTGCAATAATTATCTCTTTTGATTCAATTATATTTTAATCAAGCTAATAACGGTAGAGAACTACTTGGACACTTCTAGGTTCCACTTTTAAAATGTCAAGAATGGGATCCGGCTGCCTACTCACTTACATCTGGTTATGTTCATCAGTTTAGCTTTCAGGAGCATCATAGAGTCTGCATATCGGAAATACTAACTTAATCAGTGCTCTTTATTCTTCAGCATATCTTTCTACCTTATAAAATGTATTTCGTTCTTATTCTAGAGGGTAGTTCTCGAGATTGGATTTATCACAGCCGTTGTAGGACTAATTTAAATATTTTTATCAAAATAGAGTCTAAAAAAGAATTATCTGATTTACCTTGACTTGGATCGCTGTACATTATTAATTTGCAGCGATCCAAGTCAAGGAAAATCAGATAAATTTTCCGTTCATTATTCTTCCCCATCATTATAAAATTTTATAAATTTCAAATCCTAATGACCAAAATTTTATTTAGTTAAATGTAGTAAATTGTTGTTCTCACTATCACTGTCATTGATTTTCAGTTACAATACAGCCATCTTCAACCATATAAGGGTTTCCAGTATTCAGCCCATTACTGCATATATGTAACATTAGACAAAAGTAGGCATTGAGTAAATGGAGCACTAAGTGTGCGTTTTGTGGCAGTAAAATTTATAAAAATTTCCAAGAGCTCAAAAAATGCTTATTTGAGGCTGAAATTGTGTACAGCTAATATTGCATATTAGGTAAATAGTCAAAAAATATTTCGGATGGAAATTTCATTGCTACTACATTGCTAAGTGAATGTATAATCTCAATGTGACTGGTATGCGGTTATAATTACCAATGTGACAAAACAACTTGGTATTTTTTTCGAATTTTCTAGAACAATCTCAGAGATTTCGGTAAGTTGATCGAAAGTATTTGTCATTTGATGACTCTTCCCGGTATTAACTCTAAATTGTCAAAAATGTCGAATGTGACTGTTATGCAGTTATGGGCAGTATACTGGTAATGTATGTATTTGAATAGTAGTCCATGTACAAATTTTAGATTTTATGTGAATTAAACAAGTTGCGATTTTATTAACTATAACCATAAATTCCATTGATATATACATATATTATTATATTCATTTCATTTCATAATATATTGGGAATTCGGACATCATTGAAGTTAGAGCTGGACGATGGAGTGGAGTGCCAACCGGAGTCTAGGAGAATGTGCCCTAACATCCTTGTAGATGGGTGCATATCTCCAACAGTTGTAATGGATTTGACGCGCCTTTCTTATAACAAACCATCCCGTGGATAACTTGGTAGATATTGCAAATTTCAGTATACTTTTTGTTGGATCATATTATTGGAAGGAGATTCTCTATTTCCCGAGGGTTTCGCGTAAGTGCCTTTACTTACGAGTCTGCCTCAATCCCTTTTGGCCCTTCAAACAATAGTATGTTGAATTCAGTTTGATAATGAAGGTTGTCTTTACTGTAAAGTGGAACCGCATGCAGAGCAAGACTCAAGCTAGGATGGTGGCTACCTACATACATACATACACATACATATTGTGTAGCGTTGTACTATATCTACTGTTCATAGGTTATAAATAGGTATACACATAATTCCTTTGGATCATAAAATAACAGATAATTTTCATTCCTTATAGCTACTAGTCCAGTGGAGGAGCACGAATTACTTATTTATAATTGGTTTGTTATACTAATTCATTGGCATAATTTACAGAAGCATCATGGAGTCATCGTAGATTTTCGTCATAATTCGTCCTTATTTTGGAGACTAACTAATGAAGTTCAATTCATCACATTTAAAGAATGGAAATTCTGAAACATCTATATTCATATCATAGACAACTATAAATTCCATTTTATATATTTTATTATAATTATTTCATTTATTATATGCTGGGTATTGAGAGGGTGCATTAGGGCATCAGAGAAGTCACAGATGGACGATGTAGTAAGGTGTCAGCCGGAGTCTAGGGAAATGTGCCGTAACATCCTTGCACTACATGCTGCTACTTAAAAATGAATTTAATGGAATTGTCCTTGTTTACTACAGTAGGCTACAGCGAATGAAACGAAGCGTCGGATGTAATATTATTTTGTTTGTCCTCCCTAAATATATGGAAGCTGAAATTTTATTTTGATGTATCCGGAAGTTTTATTAACAAAACGCTGTTTTTTTTTTTAATTTTTATTCAAATTATTTGTTTATTTTTATCATTCTTCCCTAGGACAAATATTCAAAAGAAAAATATATGTCGCCCGATATAATACTACATGTGTTTAGATGCTGTTTCACTGCGTTATATTTTATTGTTACTATAATTTTATTTTCATATTTTATTATCATATTATTATATATATTATAATCTGTTCTACTATATAACATATCACTATAATTGAATTTATCATGTTTTGGGGAGGGAGGGAGCATCAGGGCATCATTGAATTTACAACTGGACAATGAAGTGGAGTGCCAATCGGAGTCAGGAGGACAAGTATTAGTCGTTCGCGTCTAGTACTTTTCTCTCCAACAGTTGTAAAAGATTTGACGCGCCCTTCTTCAAACAAACCTTTCCGTGGAAAGCTCGACAAGTATTGCAAATTCTAATACTCAATCTGTTGGATCATATGGCTGGAAGGAGATTCTCTATTTCCCGCGGGTTTCGCGTAAGTGTTTCTACTTACGGGTCCGCCACCCCCCTTTTGGCCCTTCATACAGCGATATGTTGAATGTAGATTGGTAATAAAATTTGACCTTACTGTTGAGTGGAACCGCATGCAGAGCAAGACTCAAGCAAGGATTGGTGGCTACCTACATACATACATACATACATAAAGAATCTGTATGCAAATTTTCAGGCGATTCAAAAAATACAAAAATAATCGGGTTTGCGAAACGGCGTGGAACCGCTCTCAACGTCTTCAATTATTTTTTTAGAAGCTTTATGCATAATTTCTGTATAAGAGGGTCTTGTAAAACCAATAGTCGCATAAGTGACTTTTATTGAAGAACTGGACATTTTCTTGAAACTATGAGAAAAAACGAAAACAAACACGTTTTCTTTTAAAGACGTATTTGCGAATCAAAAGCGCTGGGTATTGCAAAACGGCATGACCTTTTTTTCTAATCAAATGAACATTTAAAATCAGTTTAAGTTTTGGACTTTAGCATAAAATCTGAAAAATTCGGTTAGTTTAGAATTGCTCCTTCAATTAATGTTTCTGATAAAGTAAAGCATTTTATAATGAATGGTTGACTTATTAAAAGGGCAAACATAAACATGAGAAGATGCATAAATGTCTTGTAATTGTGTAGAATTTAATTTTTATTTAAAACTAGTAGTCAAACTTCGTCTTGCCATCAAGTAGGCTTTTGAAAAACGCTATGTATCGTCCCATACAAAATGACAGTTACGTTCGCGCTCATTTTTTCGACTCTCCCGGTGAATATCCTGGGATTTTTAAACACACAAACACGTCGGATCACTTAACGAACAAAACGGGAAAATAATCATTCAAATCGGTTGACCCGTTCGGAAGCCATTTCGTGACATACAAACATCACTCCATTTTTATTTATATTGATAATTTTTATTCAGCTTGATATATGTTTTACACCTGCTTTATGAAATCAACTGAAATTTACAGGATCCTGTTATGAAACCTCAAGAACCTTATAGGAATCTTCAGGTTCTCATAAGAAATCTACAGAAAAAACGCTTGAGCTCTGAAACATCTTGCCAAGCAGCCATAGGATTTCGCATAGAGTTCTCAGGATCTTGCTAAGGATTTTGCTATGAGTTAACATCTTGGAATTCCGCTGCGATGTTGCCGTAAATTCTCAAGACTCAAAAAAAAAAATAAAAGTCATTCATTATTAGGCTACCACAAGCACATCTCAAATTCCTCTGGGAACCTTTTCAAAACCCTCAAGCGTTCGCCGAAAATATTAAAAATACTACTAGAAATTCACATTATCCCGCTTAAAATTTACAAGACGCCCTAGAGTTTATTAGGAATCACCATATTTTGGACATAATCCTCCATAACCAGTTATACACTCTAACGATCCCTCAGGAAGCTCTCTGTGTCCACTTCGAATCGGCAGAAATCCTCATGAATTCGTTAAAATTTCTGAAAAGTCCCACAATTACGAAGCATCCCTTAAGGATTCTCCAGGGTACAGTCAGGAAACTCATAGCTCGTAAGGAACATTTTGATGATGTTGAGACCCGTATACTTGATTAACAATCTTGTACAGAATTCTGGATCGTCTCTTAACAAATCTAACGCCTTATAGAGTCTATAGAAAAGAGAGAACGTAGCTTTAAATAGTTGAAGCAGAAAGATCAATATACACACCAATACCACAGACAAAAAGTAAAAACACTCTCAGTCGTATTTATCGCACGCTTTAATGGTATTATTGAAAATAAATTGTAGTTTGAACTGTATTCGCATTTGTCATGTTATTTAATGAAATTTAAAAAGGTTTTAATACACGACATTTTGCTGTACATATTTGTATCTATTATTGCGGTGTGTTTTTACATACGCAATGTATATAAATCCATAATAATCAAGACAGCGAGACAAAATTTATGATTGTAACTCTGTGTGAGTCATAGATTGTTCGCTTCTCTTATGTCGGTGCTGGTGCTTTGTTTGAAAAAGCTATTCCAAATCTGAAGAACATTGTTTTTATTGTATCACCTACTGGCAGACTCAAGTGGGCTGGTCACTCAATATGAATGCCTATGAAAAAAAGAATGGTCTTAAGTTGAGATACTGGTGGAGATTATTGGTCTCATGAAACGTTGCCTATGTATGACCAATGACGATTCTGAAGTAAATAAGCGCATATGCGGGTCCTTAGTAGTTGGTGAGGTTTGGGGAAACATCGACGAAAATGGAGATCTGGAATGTAATCGGTGTGGAGTTGACATGCTATTCAATTGACTTCAATGACTTCAATTGATAATATTTACAAAAATTTACAAATTTCAATGGTACTGAAATGGTATTGAAAAAAGTTGCCAAAAACGGATCCATTTTGTTGCCAAAATCGGAGCATGCCAAAAACGGAATCCCACTGTACCTACTACGATTGTATTGCGAACGTAAATTCGAGAGTGTGTTTTCTTACTTTTGGATATTTTACAATTTCGAGACATCCGTTTTCGAACGTAACCTAATAAGATTCGTCGGGAAATCATATTCAGATATTATCTCATTTCCATTATCTGAGTCGTACGCTGGAATGAATTAATTATCATAATAGTTTTGTCTTATTCTATCTAAAATTTCAATACTAGAATTAAGATCATTGTACAACAGTCAACTCTCCCTTACTAGATATTCCGTATCTCGATATCGAGTTAGAGAGCCATAGTTAAAGTTGGTTTTCATGTTCAATTCAATCGCAGTATTCTGTAAATCGATACCTCCCTAGCTCGATAGTCCCTTCAATATCGAGGTATGGAGATAACACAGCAACTTGTTGGTCCAAAAACAAACAATGTCTAAGATCAAACTGTTTGTCGATTTCTAAACAGAAACAATTCTATTTTACTTATTTAATTCGTTCAAGAGCAAAAGAATAAGAGATTTCCTCATAGTCCATCTAAATTCAACCAACACGTGGCAACCCTGTTTCCATGGGAATATCAGCCTCGCTTATTTTGTGCAAGCCTACTATTCCAAACATGTCCAATTCCCGAACACAACCAAGTTCCAACTCCGGACGGCTGCTGCCTTTCTTTACCGCACACAAACTCTTCGCGAAACAATTCACCACTCCGGGAGAAGTGTAGCAAACGGACGGCAATCGCTAAAGCAATAACTATTCTCGCCTCGTCCTAAATCAAGCAGTAAATTTGTTACCTCCCCCTTCCCTCCCCCTCGCTGTTTGCCCAGGACCCAGGCAATAAATGGTTCATCGCTGAGCAAGCATCCACGCGGGGATGAAGGACGCGGTTCAGGCGAGGCGCGCAAGTTATTCCAGTCACGACCTTCTGCCGGGGTCCCCGAGATGGAGAGGGAACCATAATGTAGCCGACAGCCCAACAGCCCAAGGGCCCTGGCAAGCAGCAATATGAGATGACCAGCTACAACAGGCTGCTGTGCCTCGGACGCTACCACCCACCGACAACAGATTAAGTCATTTTTTGTGTTCCTTTCGCCAAAAGTCATAAAAATGTAAGTAGCAGGCGAAACTTGGTGCCATCGTTCGGTTTGGTCGGTTCGCCGGGTCAAATGTACGAATGAGCGAAAATGCGTGAGTTGAGAGAGTGAGGGTGGTGCCATCTAGTTGGCCTTTTTTATTTGAATGTTAACAAGTTGTTGGGATTTTCATTATTGAATCAATTGACCAATATGAACTGAAGAGAATTCAGATTAACTTTACTGAAGATGCCACGTTCCCAAGAGGGATTTCTTCAAAAACTCTGGAGTAAGCCTTTGCAGAATTTTTCAGAAGAACTCCTGTTTTTACCTTTTTAAGAGTAACTCATGGACAAAATCGGTGCGAAAGAGAGTAGGAAATATCTGGAGGTAATCCTGGGATATTCTTAGAGAAAATTTTCAAACTAATCCCTGTAGAAATTACTAGGACTTACTGAAGCGAATCCTGGAGAAATTCCTCTCAGCATACCTTGAAAAATTGCTGGCAAATATTCTGGAGAGAATCCCGGAAAATATTCCAGAAAACATTTCTGGAGAAATAACTAAGAGACCGTTATAATCTGATACAGAGACATTAGAGGCCTATTAAATCTATTATGTCATTTCTCAGCTTCTGAATCAATTGTTAAAGTTATTTTGATAAACAGACGATTAAATGTGATTTAAGTACTACCCATCAGAAGCTGAACTTATGATTCGGTAAAACAAAAATCTGGACCAGAATCCACCTAGTTTTTTGGCGCGTACTCAAAAAAGCACAATGTTTTGTAGTCAGTTCGCCTTTGGCATCCATCTAGCGCCGCGACGTTCAGGACAACCTTCCATCCACACAGAACGAACGAACTCTGCCGCCATCAAATATTGTCCGGTTTGGAATCGCTTTCCATGCTTTTTCGCTTTCAGGATCGGGACGGACGGACAAACGAGACTCGTAGCCGTGAGGAAACGCGTCGCCGTTGTTCATTGGGAAAAAGGATCTCCTCGCTCCCCCTTCTTCACCAAAAAGTCGCTCAGAGTCCTTTTGTCGGTGTCCCGCATCGTCGTCGTCGATGATGATAAAATTTTATGCAATCAAAACCCGAAAGAGAAACCAACGATGGAAAATTGCGAGGGATTCCTTTTTTTTTACATCGACACACACAGTAGGCACAGAACTCCAGCAAAGTCGTCGTCGCACGGAGGTCCAGATGGCATAACATCCATTTTCAACCATAGTTTTAAGTTGAAAACAAAGACAAACATTCATCATCAAGAATATAAAACAGAGAATACATACGAAAATTGAAAAAAGAAAACATTTTTAATCAAGTTTGGACGCTAATTAGCTCCACCCCAAGCTCTATCCTGTCGATCATTACGATGAACAAAAAAGTTTGAATCCAGGTTTTAAATAAGGTAATAAGGTTTTAAATAAGTTAAGTCGAGTCTAGTACACGACACTGAAGACGGCCTTACAGTTGAGATCGAAATACGCGTATCTGTCAAAGGCTACAAACTCTAGTGGAATTAAATGGTATAGTACTAAATTCGGTTTTTTCGTCTACTTAAGTTATCTATGTTATTACCTGTTAGAAAACTAAACATCTCGTCCCATTTACCATTCAAAAAACGAGCACTCATATTCAAAATATTCAACATTGATATTTGCTAGGGTATTTCCATTTGAGTTGATAAAAATAGTAAGAATGCGGGATATTAGCCACGGTTTTTTGAATCTGAACCACTATGTGCATCGACGTCAGTCTCGCAGTAGTCGTCGTCGTCGCCGTCAGTCAGTGGAAGGTCGGGTCGGGAAAAGTTTATTATATGGAACACCGAGAGACCGTAGCGTTGTAGAGTTGGTACCACTTTTTTGTCAGCCGGTTTTCCATGAATTTGGGAAAAGCAGGCGACGACGAGTGGGTGGTAAATAGGGTGGCGCTTGAGTGAGACGTGAAGATACGGGACGGGAAGTGAGGATCTCTCGTGAAAATGTGAACCCGTGGAGAATTTTATTCCGATTTGATGCCCGAAGGCGGGCGAGATGAGTTTTCGGTTATGGGCCCCAGAACTGAGGATTAGAGCAGTCAGTGGGCAAAGCGAGTTAGGTGAAGAAAAAAACGGAAGTGGGTACCCGATGATGGACGTGTTTTGGGTGATACATAGCTTCTGCTTTTTTTGGGAATGGAAAGTTTGGAACGTTGTCATACGTGGGCCACGGCGGGTTGACTAGGAAAGTTATTTTACGAGGAGTGAAACAATTGTCTGCTTGTTTGTTTCAGTCGAATGCGTTTTATAAGATCATACTTATTTTCAATATTAGAACATTACTTGGCTTAAACAGATGTAACTGTAAAGTTAAAAGTTTGAATTTTTTTTGAAAATTTCGTACATCTTCAATGAACAATGAAGTATAAGCTTAAAAATTTTAAACAGCAATTAGGTAGCACAAGAATAGTATATTTTTATTCTGGACAAACTCAAGCTATAACATCAAACTTGTGAGCTTTGAAGCACACTGTAAGGAAAGGTAAGGAAAAACTTCCTCATTATTAAATTATATAGAATAGTTTAACATATGACACATTTGAAAATGCTTATTATTTTACGATAAAATAGTATAAAAAGAGCTCACCAATTCAATGTTCTTATGTTTTCTAATATTTTCAACATAACTTTTCCTAACATAGTTTACTTTTATCCCGTTTCTTGAAATATCTTCAATTTCAGAATTCAAACAGTCTTCCTCTTCTTTGTGGCGTTACGAATCTACTGGCATCGAGTCTATGCTTCTCAGCTTAGTGTTCTAAGGTGCACTTTCAAAGTTTTTAACTGAAAGTTTTCTTTGACAGACTTGATAACAACCAGAATATCAGATACTCTGATCTAGTCGAGTCGAGTCCAGTACACTTGCGTCTAGTACAGTTGAGGTCGAAATACGCGTAGCTGACAAAGGATACAAACTCTAGTGGATTTAATTTGTACACACACTAAGCTCTTACGGTGAATTTCACCGTAATCTCAACAGCTGAACCATGAGCTGAACAGTTCGGTGAAATAAAATACCGGATTCTGGTGATTTTTTACCGAATGCTGTAAAAATTTACCGTACTCCGTTAATTTATTTTACCGAATTGTTCAGCTGTTGCGATTTCACAGGAAGCCGTAAAATAATTAAAGTGTGTAGGAAAAAAAATCAACAACTGTGTTTTTTCAACGAAGAGTGTCGATATTTTTGGAAGACAAACTGCAAAAAAACAGAAATTCCGAACACAATATAATTTTATCCCATTTATGTTGATTCTCGCATTCCGTTTTTTTATTCGCTAACAAACTTTTAACACAAGTTCATGGCTTGATTTCCAAACACAGTTGAAACGTATGATAAAAGTTGAAACGTATGAATATTCCACGATTAGATTATCTTTGGGTTGAGGAGACTGTTTTGATAAAAGCATAAATTCAAAATTTTGGCGGTACAGTGGGATTCCGTTTTTGTCATGCCCAGATTTTGGCAAAATATTTCAACAAGTTAATAATTTAAACATTATTGTGAGTATCATCATGTTTTTTTTTTTCAATTTATTTTGTATCGTCGATAGTGTTCTGAAGACCCATTTAAGTCAATACTCTCCCAAATCCTCCGGATACTCACTTTTCTACTGCGGGATGGTCATCAGTTCGCAAACTTAGACAACATCACAGAAAATTATATGCATTTCTTCTGGATCTACTACATTTTTTGTTTCATACTACTACATTGAGTGAGAAACAGCCCATTAGACCGAAGGCCATCAGGCCGAATGTCGTAAGACCGGAGGCCATTAGGCCGATAGATAAGTTCTCAATCCATTAGGCCGAATGGGTCGTTAGGTCGAAATTACAGTTGACCATTTAAGGTGAAGAATAATTAATAATTCAAATGACTACCACATTCACAAGTGTTGTTTTCCTACTTTCAAACAAAGGCTGTTTTTTCTCGTAATATTTGACAGCGGATATTTGTGCTTAATGCAAATATCCTGACCTAACAACTAACAACCAATTTGACCTTAATTTTTTTTCAGCGACTTCAAGGTTATGCAAAATATCATCACCTTACAACAACCCATTTGATCTAAAAAAAATCATGCGCCCAACGATTCGGCCTAATGACCCTTTCGACCTAATAAGTTTATCAGCCTAACGACATTCGATCTAATGGCCTTGGGCCGACCGTCATTGCACAGTGGGACGGATTGGGGTTTTAGGAGGAAAGATGGAACTAACGCCTTCAATTATGATTTTACGTAAAAATGTTGTTCTACAAAGTTGTTCCTATTATAAAAACAATTTTTTTGGTCGGAACGAAAATTAGGGTGGCCCTTTGTAAAAAAAGATAACCACAAAGTTGAAGATAAGATAATCTACAAAGTTGAAGATCAGAAAATTTTGAGCTAATTTGACCAAAAAAGTTTTTTTCTAGCTCAAAACTGACCGTTTTAGACCGTTTTTTTCGCTATTGATGTATTGTGGCCCTTCAAAAACAGGTTTTAGTGTTTTATTTTTTTTATTTCGAGTTTTTCAGCAAAGTTGCCTTCCCATTACCTGTAGAGCTGATTGAAACGCATATTTTGGGGCCTGCACAATTTTTCCGATGAAGAGTTATAAACATTTTTCCACTTGTAGATGTATTTGAGGCAAACTAAAAGTTTTTTTGCATGATAATAATTTCCTTTCAGCTTCAATAACAAAGTATTTTTTTTTTCATATTCATATAAAAGTACTTGTGAATATATTCAAAGGAGGTCAGCAATAAAAATAAGGAAAATAGTCTTCTAAACATCATCTAAATACTTTTGTTATGGGATTCACCAGCCTCATCGGTAAACATTCTGATTGGAAGTAATGAATTTTTAATTACCGGAAATCCGTTTACAAGTAATTTGTACATCGTAGGAGAAAAAGCGTACCTGAAACGGTTGATTATTAGAGTATGATTAATGATTACGATGCTGACTTTACAGTCCAGATTAAGGAAAATAGCCATATGCATTATTTGATACGTAGAGCTGTTTTGGAAGATGCTCAAAAACTGTTTTTAACAGTTGGGGATTTTTTTTATTATCGTACAAATTGGGCCGAAGGGTCTCAGATTTTCATGAAACTTTTTCCACAGGCAGGGCTCATGGATATATGAATAAAAAAAAATTGAGAAAAATTCAGGGTCGCCTATTTTTCCGGAAAACTCAGGTGGAAATATTTTGTTTTCCCTTGACACTACTTACTTTAAAAAATCATAACTCAAGAACGAAGCATCGTAGAAACAAAGTTTTTATATGAAAATTTAAGCAATCCAAAAAAAATATGAACTGGAAAAAGTTTTTCACAAAATTTTCCACCGTTGGGAAAATTCGTAAAGAAAAGCCGGAAAAACTATGCCCGAACTCGTGGAAAATAAAAAAAAAAATATTTTCGAGAAGGTAATTTTATAAGCCTTAATCACTGAAATTTTTGGAATGCACTTTTTTTTCGTTTTTGAGTTATGGCCAATTTTGTGAAAAATGTCCAGATGTGTCATATAATAATATGTCATATCATTCTTTGAAAAATCATAAATCAAGAACTAAACATTGTAGAAACAAAGTTTTTATATGAAAATTTAAGCAAATTTTCTCAGAAATCCAAAAAAATATGAACTGGAAAAAGTTTTCCACAAAATTTTTCACCGTTGGGGAAATTCATAAAGAAAAACTGGAAAATCTATGCCCGAACTCGCGGAAATTTTTTAATAAAATATTTTTAAGAAAGAAACTTTATAAACTTCAATTCTGGTAACTTTGAGGATGTATTTTTCTTTAGTTCCTGATTTATGGTCAATTTTGTAAAAAATGCAAAGATTTGTTTTCAAAGAAAAGGCTAATATGGTCATTTTTCACAAAATTGACCATAACTCAGGAACAAAAAAAAAGTACATCCTAAAAGTTACTAGAATTGAAGTTTATAAAGTTTCCTTCTCAAAAATATTTTAATAAAAAATTTCCGCGAGTTCGGGCATAGATTTTCCAGCTTTTTTTTATGAATTTCCCTAACGGTGGAAAATTTTGTGGAAAATTTTTTCCAGTTCATATTTTTTTTAGATTTCTGAGAAAATTTGCTTAAATTTCCTTATAAAAACATTGTTTCTACAATGTTTCGTTCTTGAGTTATGATTTTTCAAAGAAAAGTCTTATATGGCACATCTGGACATTTTTCACAAAATTGGCCATAACTCAAAAACGAAAAAAAGTGCATTCCAAAAATTTCAGTGATTAAAGCTTATAAAATTACCTTCTCGAAAATATTTTTTTGAAAATTTTCCACGAGTTCGGGCATAGTTTTTCCGGCTTTTCTTTACGAATTTTCCCAACGGTGGAAAATTTTGTGGAAAACTTTTTCCAGTTCATATTTTTTTTGGATTTTTGAGAAAATTTGCTCAAATTTTCATATAAAAACTTTGTTTCTACGATGCTTCGTTCTTGAGTTATGATTTTTCAAAGTAAGTAGTGTCAAGGGAAAACAAAATATTTCCACCTGAGTTTTCCGGAAAAATAGGCGACCCTGAATTTTTCTCAATTTTTTTTTATCCATATATCCAGGAGCCCTGCCTGTGGAAAAAGTTTCATGAAAATCTGAGACCCTTCGGCCCAATTTGTACGATAATAAAAAAAAAATCCCCATAAGTGAAATTTTGCACATATAAAGCCTCCAGGTGATTTCGTTATGCGTACATTTTGGTTGTCTGGGGCCCACTTTAGTCTGCCAATAGTTGAATTTGGTACACAAATACTCGATTTTTTTTATCTATTTTTACCTAAGGGCATGCTTTTGAGAGAGTTTGCTCCGAGATTTCCTGCGATGGTGCATTATTTTTGTACTTTTTCAGCGCCTACTCCTAGAACTCCTTTACAAGTTTTCTCTGAGTTCCTCCTGTAATCCCAATGGAGAATTATTCCTGGGACTAGTAGTTACTATTCATTCAATTTTTCCTGCAGTTTCTTAGGCTTTCTGATCTTACCAGATTTTTTTTTTCGCAGAATCTCAATCAATATGGGTGCAGGTTATTAAGCCGAATGCCGTTAGGCCGAAATGGCCGTTAGGCCGAAATGGCCGTTAGGCCGAAATGGCCGTTAGGCCGAAATGGCCGTTAGGCCGAAATAACATTTGATCATTTACTACTATTGCAAATGTCTAACACATTCATCAGTGTTTTTTCCTTCTTTTCATCAAAGGCTGTTCTTTCTAGCTGTGAACTATAACAGCGGTGATTGTGGGCATTTAGGTTCATTAGAACTATCGCTCATTTTCGGCCTAATAACACTTTCGGCCTAACGACAGTCTCGGTCTAACGGCATTCGACCTAACGGGATAGAACCGTTGTTATTCATTCAACTTTTCCTGCAGTTTCTTAGGCGTTCTGATCTTACCAGATTTATTTATTTTTCGCAGTATCTCAATGAATATGTATAAAACATTTCTGGGAGAATTCTGACAGAGAGCTAGAATTCAAAAATTCGTTTAATCATTAATATGTACACAAAACATATAAATTTCATTTGTTAGTTTGATATATCATCCAGTTGTTCCTTACTGATTTCGTTCATGATTTTCTAGAATTACTGAGGATTGCTTCAAGATATAGTTCAACAAATCTATGAGTCTCACCGAAATTATCTTCCAAATCATCAAGCAAGGATTTGTTTGTTTATTGTCCAGTAGCGTAAGATACATATCTTTTAAATTACTACCTCCGGTCTCGCACTCGTTAAAACTTTACATACTAAACTAATGCTATTTGTTTCCACATATTCTTCAAAAAGTCCACCAACAGTTTTTCCAACTTTGTCGTTGAGGCTTTTCCTAAAGTTTCTCAGAAGTTTCAAATCTTTCAGAAAATCTCTTGGAACTTCCTTTAGGACTACTTCAAAAATTCACAGCGAAAATATCCAGGACTAAATGCGACAAAAAAAAATCATGATTTTTTCAGGTGTTATTTTAACAATGCCTCCGAATATTCGACATATTGCCTCCTAATATTTTCAACAGGTTCTATATTTATCCAATTCATATCAAATATCTAGAGTATCACATTCATACAAAATATTGAAAGAAATTCATAAAAATAATGATAGATAATGTCAGCTAACATGAAGTTAGGGAAAAATACTAAATTCATGTCGGAAAATTAATCAATTCAACGTAGAAATTAAGAAACTATTCGATAAAATTTCTTACGATATACCTGATGGAAAGGCTTAAATGGTTTTTGTTAGATTTATTACAAAAAATCTTGTTCTTTTTTCTTAGTCTTGTGTAAGGACCAATCATTGGCGTTAGAAGGGACTTTTTACTGGCGGTATTTGTATCTATCATTTAGAAAACGTTTTGCATGAGCTCCGAAATTTCATGATGCTATGGCGAATGAATTGACGTAGAAACATTTTTTTCCTACTTGCACAAATTCCTAACAAACTTTTTTGTAGGAGCTATTTTCAATTGTTGTGGTGGGAACTGTAGAAAATTAACGCGATAATATTTCTAGATTTTCGAGTTGATATTTTAAGAAACATTGTCAATGAAGGCTTACTACATATCCATATCCAATTCATATCAGATTTCTAGAGTAACGAATACAAAAAAAAAGTATTAGAAGAACTTCTTAAGAAACAGATAGATAATTTCAGTTTTAATGCAATTCGGGGAGAATACTGACTCATGTCGGGAAATTCAAGAATTCAAAGTATAATTTAAGAAACTTTTTGACAAAATTTCTTGCAGTATATCTGACGGAAAGGCTGAGGTGGCTTTTGTTAGATTTACTACAAAAAAAACTTGTTATTTTGTGATGCATAATCATTGGCGTTAAAATGGGATTACTGAGGGTATTAGAATTTATCATTTTAGAAATCAATTTTTATGATCTCCTAATTTTCATGATATGTTGGCGAATACTTGTAGAAAGTCCAATCAAACTTTTTTTAGGAAGTGTAGAAAATTAACGCGAAAAATATTGACGGTATTTTGAAAAACATTGTCAAAGATGTCTTACGATAAAACTCGTTATGTAAAATTTTTCTGAGTATTTGAGAAAATTGTTGCAATACTTTGAAAATTTGTTGAGGATTTCCTGATGAAATTTCATAAATTAAGATATAAACAAATAAAAATTTAGCAATTTTTCAATAATCTCATTTTTTTTTTTGAGATTCTTTAAAATATTTATTTTTGAAGTATGAAATTTTTTATTTAAAGTTCCTCAAGGAAGTGTCAAAACAACAAAAAATGAATGATCATTTATAATGATTCCTGTAGCGGTGAATGAACCGGTGAAAAAACCTCTAATAAATAAAAAAGTAGTATTGAGTATTTTCAGTATTTTTTTCGGATTTTTGAACTGGAAATGAATTAAGTCCCCAAATATGGATTTTGCCAATAATTGACAAAACTATTCCTGAAGGAACAAAATTCTTTATGAATAATTCAATACATATTTACTGCTCTGGTTATTTCGGAAACAAAAGTTTTCCTGGGGGTTTTCAACAAATTTTCTCTGAAGAATCGAAAAATTTAAAAAAAATGGGACGCAGATTTTGGAAACATTTTGGAAGACTGTGGATGAACTTTGCGGAAGAATTTGAAAATGAGGTTTTGGGAAAACTATTTAAAGGCATTTAAAGATGAATTTGTTGTAGAGCTTTAAGCAAAATATTCCAGTATAAGGGTTCTAGGCCGAAAGGGTCGTTAGGCCGAAAGGGTCATTAGGCCGAAAATGCCCGATAGTTCTAAGGAACCGTAAGGTCGAATCAACAGGAATAGATCAGGGTTATTTGCATCATCTAAGCCCACAATTACCGCACCTAGAAGCCCACAGTTACCGCTGTGAAATATTACTAGAAAGATAAGCCTTTGATTGAAAGAAGGAAAAAACACTGATGAATGTGTTAGCCATTTGAAATAGTAGTAAATGATCAAATGCTATTTCGGTCAAACAACCCTTTCGGCCTAACGACCCTTTCGACCTATCGGCATTCGGCCTAATGGCATTCGGCCTAATGGCATTCGGCTTAACGACCTGCATCCCAGTATAAGATTTGATATGCAAGGGAAAAATTTGAACTTTTGAAAGGTTAAGTTTTTTCAGTTGAATCCAGTAACATATTGCAATAATATTTGACTAATATCCAAGAGATTTTAAATTATTCAAATAATTGGCCAGGTTGAAAATCCGTGAAAGGATTATGAATTGAGCCATACTTTTCACTTAAAATTCCCGCTAACAGTTGTCTAATAAATTTCTTTAGTAATTTTTGTCCATTTTGCAGTTAATTTTGTCATGAATTTATCAAACATTATATGAATTCTTGATTGTGCTATTTTCCCCCGAATGTCGTTTCTCCGAATGTCTTTTCCTCGAATCACCCACTTCCCCGAAAGGTGATGCAAAAATAAACTTAAGTAACAGAGTATTGAACTGGGCAGGACAATAAGCAATCAAAAGAAGAAGATATTTGACCATTCTCGACTAAACACATAATGCCAAGAATGCTGAGTACCGGAAAATTTGGAAGAACCGCCAAACAAATAAAGAAGGGTGCGATTCGTTCACCACCTTGAAATGCAAAAAGTTATGACAATAATGAGTGCTAAAAACTTTTCGGGGAACTGGCATTCGTGGAACTGGTGTTCGTGGAAACGACATTCGGGTAAAAGTAGCACAACCATAGTCAATTCATGATAAAACATTTGAAGCAGCATATTTTACATTTTTCACAAAATACGAATTTTGGAATCGGATTTACAGGATATTGATGCTCTCATGCACCACGGTATTGCTAAGGAGATGTCGAAAAATTGCACGTTTCGCCAGCAACGACAGACTGGTTCTAGCGGAGGGGTGACCTATTTCGCATAAAGCCGTTTCGCATATGGACGTTTCGAATAAAGCAATTTCATTTTAGAACAGATAGCATTTTGAAGGAGACATATAATCATTTTTATGATTTAATGTTAGTACAGCCCGAGGCTTGCCAGTTCGTTGATGACTCGAATATATTAAATTAAATTATATTAAGTATATTAAATTTAATTATGAAGGCTGATATTGCATTTTAAACATGGACATCTGTATGGGATAAACTCATAAGGATTGTTAAACTGATAAATGATGACAGAAATTCGAAACTTCTTCTCTAATTTCTTTGCCTGTCAACCCTATGTGGTTGTTAGCTGTATATAAATGACTTATTCACAAAGCTACGCAATGTTTTCGAAATAATCGCTTCTTCTGTTATGAATGCACTGTTTCTATTACCCTCACACCTCGAAATGTTCCCTTTCAACATGTCCCCCACTACCACAAAAGTCAACCAAGTCTCGAGCAACGCTCCATTCTTTTATTAGACAAGGCAAGACCTAATTATAACCACCATTAAATTATTCCCCCGCTCAAACAGAATTAATTATTCCTTACAGGGCTCAGGCACGCAACTTTTCACCCACAGCATAAGGAAGAGAACAAAGCTTGGGACAAACACAAAAAAGTAGATCTTTGCACACTTGGAGCGACCACCCACTGCTTCCGGCACAACCCTCCCCCCTCTCAGTCATCGACAGCCAGGAAATAGTAGTTTACGGAACAAGTTGCAGAATGATGATTTTTACAGCACGAGTCGTAAATTTATCCTACGAGGCTTGCCGAGTAGGATAATTACGACGAGTGCTGCAAAAATCGAGTTCTGCAACGAGTTACGTACAACATTTTTTGCAATTTCGTAGAAGACCACTTGAGGGTATCAGAAATTATATCGGAATGCATTCGCCATCATTTCAAAGTTTCTTAAAAAAATGTTGTGTAATGATTCATTACGGAACTCAAAACAGTTGCGTAATGAGAAAGCGTTGCGTAATGAATCATTACAGCACTGGTTTCAGTTAGGTAATGACTATTCCCGCACTGCATACTTCAGTGCAGGAAAGTAGGCCGTTTCATGGCAGATTGGCGTGATGAAAACCAGCCTATTACGATGAGAAATTGCAAAAAAACCTAATAACCACGCGATTGAGAAATCTGAACCCTAATTTAAAACTTTCCATCGCATCGGGCGGAATCTTTTCGCTTTGGGTTGCGGGACGCAAAAGCCTGCTTGATCCTTCCTACCCATTTCCGCGAACAGCCGCCGCTGACAAAAGTAGGCAAATCATTGCATGCGGGGAGGGGACGAGGGGGGATGGACTCACTTTTTGCAACATTTTGCCACATTTTTCTCATTATCATCTCGGGTCCTCAAGAGCCGCTTTCGCTTCCAACTCTCAACCCAAGATTCTTCGCCTCTGTTATTCAAACCTGATGTTGATCCTTCAGTTCGCACAGCAAATGCGAGGGCGAAAGGTAGGACGAAAGTGGTGGCAGAAAATTCCACCACCCCCCGAAGACCAACCACCGCGGTCCAAACGACGAATAAAACCTTTAGCGCGCGGGGTAGTCCTGCGAAAAAGTCGAGCACCCGGCTATCAGATAAATTAAAATTAATATTTTATAAGACGAACGGGAACCGGCAGGCGGAGAAAATGTACGAACTAGCGGAAGAAGCGACGAAAAGTTTTCCGCTTTTTTGTTGCTTTTCCGCTGGAATAGAAGAAGGAGGAGAAGAGCTGTCAGTTCGCAGCGTGGAATGTCTGATGGAGAGCTAGGTACGGAGTCATCGTCGGTGGAGGAGAGTTTGACAGAGAGATTCGTGGAAACCCAGTATTTGCTGCTGTCAACCATCATGGTGCGTTTTGCACCGTGCTCCCCGTTCGCAGAGTAGGCCATGCTTGCCAAAATGATTTTCGCTCAATCCTACGGGGAGTCACCGGATTTCAGCACTCAGTGTTTGAACGTTGCCAGCGTAGGATGAAAAAGTGGGGGTGAGACATGGGCGTAGCCAGATGAGGGTTTCTGTTAAGAAGGGCCAAGTGGTCCATAAGGCACTCGTCACACTAGCAAGTATCCATAACTCCTCAAATATATTCAAACACTGCACAATCTTGTTCTAATTAGTGATAATTCAATGATACTCCAATGTTTTGATTCGTTCTCTACCATTCATTTGGCGTTTTGAATAAGTATTGTTTTTGAATCCTTCCTAAAAATTGATGCCAAATAAACTGTTTTACTGGAAAAATATATTATTTTTATTATTCCCCTACCTACGCAGATAACATTGGTAGCTGAATAATAGCTTATGCAGCTGAAAAAGGAGTTTTGTAAAAGATTTCTTTCGAGAAGTATTCAAGAAAATTCCACATACTTTCTCAAGAATTTCTGGGAATTTCTCAAGAATTACTTTACATTCGTCGTAATATTTTTCTTGAGATTCTTAAAGGAGTTTCTCAATCAACCTTCTCAAGTACTATCTCGTTAATCGTTCCTGGGAGTATTAAGAAATCCTTTAGCGATTCAGCAACAAAATACCTAAAGGTATTTTGTGGAAACACCCCTAAGAATTCTTCTAGAAGTTCATTCCTAAGTTTACAATAAGTTGGCCTTAATAAGATTCCTGGTCGAAAACTCATGAGACGACTGCATCGACGATTTCAGTAAGAAAATAATAACAATTTCTGAAGGAGTTTTTGGAGTGGTTAGAAGAAATCTCAGGCGTAGCGGAAGACAGATGTTTTTTTTTTCATTAAGAGATAGAGGGGATTATTTAAAAAGTTTATTTGTGCGTGCATCAATTACTATGCATGAACCTCAGGAAAACTATACGCACAAATTTTCGAAGAAATACCTGAAGATTTGAAAAATCGCTGAATAAATTGTTATGAATTAATAATTTTTCGACCTTACAGTAAATTTACACCAAATCACACGATTTTGGTTTACTTTCTTGTAGGTCGAAAATTAGTGCTTTTCGCCCACAAGATGATAATTATTAAAGTAATTCCTTAGGAACTACAATTATCAAATATGAATTCCGGGTTTGATTCCTCAACTAGTTCAAGAGAGAATTCATGAAGAATGATTTTTTGAAGTATGTGTAGTAACATTTGTTACAAAGGTCATCTTAGACGAAAACTTGAAAGAGTTCCAGTATTTTTTGCTAGGATGTCTAAAACAATTGTGAAACAAGTTCCACTAGGATTCTGTACAGCTGACATGCCCTGTTTTAACCCTAACAAAACTTCGAAGGTACAAAATGTCGAAAGAAATGAATTGGGAGAGAACGATAATGACTTGAAAAATATCTTGTCCGAAAGAATAAATTATTGGACCTTTTGTCCTTTTTGACGTTTTTTTAATCGAAGTTTTGGCATACAAGACGTTTTTTTCTAGCAGAATTTTGTCCTTCGACATTTTTTCCCTAATCCTCAAGCATACCCTTGGTAGAGATATTCCAGTGATTTACTTCATGCAGTTTTAGTTACTATCATAGGAAATTTTTTAGAATACCTCAGATAATTTGAAGTTTATGAGGTTTCCATTGACTATATGTCCAAGCATTACTTCTCGAACTATACTAGGACTTCCAGCAGCAAATTACCTGGTTTTAAAAGAACAAGACGTCGAAAGAGACAACACGTTGAAAGCAGTTAATTTTCTACAGCGATTGTTTCCCAGATCTATTTTTTCACATGAAACCTCCATTACTCGATATCGACTCATGGAACCATACTAGAAACAAAATTGCATGGTTACTATGATGGTCCCCTTAAACAGTTTTCCAAAGAATTTGTTTCCATGAGTCGATGGTCCCTTCAGATATCGACTCATGGAGGTTTGACTGTAGTAAATTATCAATTCTTTCGAAAAAAAAAAACATTCTTCTAAGAAAATTTCGTTTCCTTCCAGTTCCCTGCATTCGAAGTTTTGTCATTTTGACGTTTTGTCTCTTCGACGATTTCCCAGGTAACATTGGTAGCTGAATAACAGTTTGTTCAGCTTAAAAGATGCTGTATAAACAAAATCCTAGCTGAATAAGCTGTTATTCAACTACCAATGTTACTTGGTTCGGCATTTGAGGTTTTGGAATCCGAAATTTTGTCTATCGACGTTTTTTCATCCAACCTTCCTCTTAAAATTTACCCTGTTAAAATCCTACCCACGATAATATTCAAATTATGTCCAGAATGTGAAAAAAACGCCAAATTCAATGGAAAATCTGTCACGAAGCCTTTGAAATTCTGCTGGATTCTGCGCAAGTTTTCAGTGAAAAACACGTCCAGATTTATTCTGTTGAAGATTTTATGAGAAGAATTTATGAACTTTTCGTGGGCCCAACGTACGCAGCCCTGTTTTAGAAATTTCTTAATGAATTTGTAAAGAATTTTTAGGAAAATTTGTACAGCGTTTTCTGGGTGAGTTTTAAGAATAATTCTTCGATCATTAAAAAGATTCATTAGAAGAGCTCCTGACGAAATCATTGTTGCAATTTTGGAGGAGTTTTCAAAGAAATCCTAAGATTAGATATGATCTCTGTGATAATTTCGGTGACATGAGAATATTCTTAGATCTTTGGAGTAGTTGCCAACTGTCCTTAGATGCATCTTATTAAAAATCTCCATGGAAATTCCACAAGAATTAGATCAATGAATGGATCTTGGATAGAATTCGTGAAACATTCATGACAAAGAGCTACAGAAAACACCAGGAGTAAGAAATATTTTGACCCAACCCAACTCAACTTTGACACGGGGATTGTGTTTTCTTCAGGGGAAATTAATTTACCGTTTTTTTGTCTAGTGTTTGGTCTGTTACTTTATTTTGTCCTACGTCAGTTGAAGATAGATTAAAAACTCGACAAAAAACGATAAATCAATTTCCCCTGGAGAAGACACAATCCCGGTGTCGAAGCGTTGGGTTAAAATAAAACTCGTTTTAATCATTCCTAGACTGCGTACCGATAAATTCTACAGGGTGGCCACCAAATTTCCATTTTGAAATTCCCGCTTTTTGCCCGGTTTTCCCGGTATGTTTTCCATAATTTTCCCGGTTTTGAATTATGCAAAATTTGGGCTTTGAAGTGTATTGAGATTATTTGATTTTCAATAAATTCAAGAAGTATTTGAAAATATTGAGGAAAAAATGGATCAAGACGATGTAGCATTTATAAATAAGATTAAAAAGCTTATCCATGTTTGTTCTTCCTCGCACCATGGCCTCCTTTGCAATTTGTGAACAACCTGTGAACCAAGATTCATTGAAAGGAGGTTCAGCAATCTAAGCAGTCAGTAGGTGCGAAGTGAGGTCAGTTGCAGGGGAAGTAGAAGTGACAGCTGGCGAGCTGGTTAGCTGGCGGGTTTATGTACTCTGTTCTTCAATCTACCGTTTCTATGGAATTGTTAGAGGTTGTTTACTGCTAGTAAAAGCAGTTGAGTGAATTTTTTCTCGCGCGTCCATGAGCCTTCTTGTCGCGGCTTGAAACTTCAATCAAAACGAAGTCGCCAGTTGTCACTTGTTGTTTCAAAATGACGGAATGAAGAATCTGGCAGATTGGATTACCTCCTTTCTAGATACCTTGCTGTGAACGGTAAACGGAAACCACTCTTTTTTTTTTTGTAAAAATCGAGCTGTCATTATGTTATCCAGCAATTTCTATGGCATTCATGAATTTTCGTGATTTAGAGTTGATTAAAATTAGAAATATACTTTGTGCACATGTAACGTCTACCATGTGTAAATACAATTTGGCAACATTTGAAAAAAAAATCTAATTAAACCATTTCAATTTACCTTCTAATTCTACGATTTTTCTCTTCATGGAAATGAAAGGTTGTCTAAAGTTCATTAACTATAGAAAACTTTCTAAACTATAAGTTGCAGTGCCAAAATCTTCAGAAATTTTGTTTCAAAACTTCGAGTTTAATCAGTTAGAGATAGAAGGAGGAAATATTCAAAAAATATTTCGGAATATCGCAAACTAGATCTAGTGAGAAAAGTTAAACATTTATAAAAACAATAGTTAAAACACCAATGAAAGTAACATTCACAAATTCACGAATGCTTATTTACATTATATTCAAACATAACGATTTTTTACAGCTTATGGTTTGTAAACTTAGAGCTCTGAATTTTTCGCTTCAAAACAATTTTCCCGGTGGCCATCCCAAATTCCAGATTTTTCCCGTCTTTTTCCCGGTGGATTCAAATTCCCGTCTTTTTCCCGCTTTTCCCGTTTTTCCCGGTTCGGTGGCCACCCTGATTCTACAATTAGAGGATACACGTAGAGGTTAGTTTTCTAAAAATCTTTATAGTTGAAAATCAATGTCCAATATACATCTACCATATCAGTTAGCTAAGAATACAAACGAACATGCCAAAAAAAAAAATTTCATATTTTGACCCTTATCAGGCGCACATGTCCTACAACCTTAATGTCTGTTTAAAAAATTAACTATTTTATCTTCGCCAAAACTAGTGCAAATCTACTTCTCAGCAAGAGTTTTTTCTGGACAGCAGTTCATTTAGTAGTTCATAAGCAGTTCCGAATGCAATTTTTTTTATCTGTCTTTAACCCTACTGAATTAATCACTTTTTTTTTTTGAAAGTATGTCAAATAATTAGAGGACAGCTCCCTCATTTCATACAAATCGCTCCCCGCGGAGATATTTTGCTTATATACTCTTTTAAATCTAAGGAATCGATTAGAGAATATTGTTCTTACCTAAGTTTGTCTAAATGTACGATATTTTTTCTTTTTCTAGATGTGTGAAAAAGAGTAATTTTGTTAAAGTTTTGTTGAATAAAAACCAGAATATGCCCTACAGTATTTTATCCAGCAACTCTTCCATCGATTTCCTTTGTACATCCTCCAAGATTAACGTTTAGAACATCTCCAAAAAAATCTTTGTAAGACCTCCTAAAGCTTCAACTGGATAATTGTTGTTGAAGGAATTATTGGAAAATATCTAAAGGAACATCTAGCATCGTCTTTGGAAAAAATCAGAGCAATCCCTGTGGAAATTACAGAAGGTAATATCGTTGGATTCAAGGATTTCCTGGAGAAAATCCTCTTAGCATCCAATGAAAAAAACACAGGAAGAATTTCTTGGAGAATAGAAATCCTACACGTGGTGAGGATGGATAAGTTATAGAACGACACGTTGTAGAAAAAGAATAACTTTGTATTCCAGATGGAACTTCAGAACAAATCACAAGAATATTTCTTAAAGTTTTTCCTCGAGCCATGTAAGAGGAAATTGTTGAAGAACGTTCTGAATAGCCACGTTATTGTCTTCGAACTTTTCTCTGGGGCCTGTAGAACTTTGTATCAGGATTCATTACATCAGAATGAGGAAAAAAAGGACTATACATATCGTTTTGATCGTTTTGAAAATAGAAACCTTAAAGGCCTTCCGGTAAAAATAGAGACTTTTTAGAAACTTGCTTAAAAATAGAGACCAATTCTTTAGAAAAAATACTGCTACCAGCACTTCACCAATTTCTTTAACTCAAAACTGTATATTCAACAACTTGAATATTAAAACATGAATGGAATAAGCATAATTTGAGTTACCAATTAAAAAAGAAAATAATCCAATGTTGTAGACGAATAATCCCCAAAAAACATTGTATTAAACCTGAAAACATATAAAATTCACAAATATATACAGCAAAACATTGCCGATACAGATGAGATGTTTTTCTTCGCTTGCTTTGATCATGCTTCGAAATCAAATGAGAACGAGTGCTGCATTCCTTACCTGGATGAACAGTAATCCCAAGCAGTGTCATGAAATGTCAAAAAATAAAATCGATTTTCACATTTTCTATTGGAGATTTAACTGTGTTATATTGGCAATGCCTTCCAGCTACAGTAATCGAACATCACAATGATAAAGTCAGAATCTCCAATAATATTTTTTTTTCATGGTGCAATGAAATTCAAAAATTTCAAATGTCATTTGAATTGAAATTCACTGACATTTGAAGCCTCTGATCCCAAGACAGTTTTTATGATTTTTAGGAGGAAACCTGGCGAAGTAAACTCGATATCCTTCATAGTTTAACATTTCGTGCAAAAAGAATGCAGAGCCCCTCTGATGGAAATCCTCGCTCCACCCATGGAGGTTCATCGCCGTCATCATCAGGTCGGTTGGTCGGTGCGTATTCTTGGTGAACGTGAGGAAAACCATGAGAAAAGTAGCCATATCGAGAAGCTGCGGAGTTTCGGGCTCTTTTGGGGAAGGATCTGACAAACAGAAGCATGATTGAATGGTTTCGAGGGTTGAGGTGGATGGGCTTCTGAGAATCTAAAGGAGGCAAAAACTGTATCAGGAGAAGCTAGGTAAGATTCGACGTTACGAGACTAGAAGATCGGAGGGATGGGTGGAGAATGGAATTGAGCTCTTTGCCACTTTTTGGAGTTATCAAACAGGGATGTCCCACTCGATAAATCAAGATGAAACTTTGAGAATTTAGGAAGTCGAAGGTTACTTCGATCATCTGATCTGACTTTGAAGAAGAATCGTGCTAACAGGAGCAATCAAACTTCATCCCTGACTTTGCCTTTCTAGTCCCATGCGGAAAAACCTTTACCAGCTTCAAATCGCGTAGCAAAAGACCCAGCACCTCCACCGGGCGCACGATGCTCACTCACGTACTATCCTATATCGCATTCGCACAGCATTCGAGAACCCTGAGAGGAGCAACCGTGTATCAAGGAGCAGACTCAGCACCAGAGTGTTTCTATCAGGAAGGCAAATCTTTTTACATTATTTTCCTTATTTATTCTTTTCACCGTCAACCAACCGACCGAGCAGAAGATGGAATCGTCCCCCTTTTGGTTCGCCTTCCAGCATTCTAAGGTCCGCTCATCATCCGTTGTCGCTCTTTCAAGCTATGCCAATGCCACCCCATGACACGGTACAGAAATGAGACTATGACGACGACGGTGTGGTTGGTGTGACACGGAATGTGTCACGCTTTCCCCATTTCCTCCGGGCGCGGAGAGCTGAATTGGATGGACGTCAACCAGCCTGCTGCTGCTGCTGATGATGATGATGACGGTGTTGCGCTGCACTGACTCTCGAAAGGTTGCTTTGATGGCGTCGCGGAATTTTCCCCTCCACACCTCCCAACGCAAGTCAACGCGTCGCGCGTTAAACCAAGGAGGCTATGGTTTCCTTCCTTCTGCGAAGCACCGGCGGTGCTTTTTTGTGGGCTTCGTAGAAAATAAGGTTTTTGTTGGATTTTCCCAGTAGGCGTTCGGAGCACAGGGCCGAACTTTTGAGTTTCCCAACTCCACACCTATTCAACGCTGAGTCCGACCCTCATCGCAAAGGGAGCATCGTGGGACAACGAGGAAGAATTTGATAGAGAGTGGCAACTTTTGGCAACGCTTTTTTTTGCTCGCTGCCTTCTTCTAATCCTCGTCCGGGTTGTGATCTTTTGGAGGCAGAGAGTCATTTTTCTTTCCGGCCGAAGCTGTTTTGTTGTGCGTGCAAGAAGCGATTTTTATAATATCATTCAGTGCCTTTTCCTGGGGTGGACTCCCTCGGGTTGTGCGTGTCTTTCTTTTTATTAATATTCACCGAAGCTTTTGGCTTTCCGTCGGTTGAATTGTTTGTGACCTTTTTTTCGTGAGGGTATTTCCGGGGAGTTTCATAGTTTTGGTTGAGAAATCGGTGTCGTATGTAAATTGATTTCGATATGCTGCGAAAAGGCAACAATACGGCTTCGTTATGCTTGGTGGCGCTTGAGCCTTTGCTTTGCTGAAGTGTAATTTGAGTTGCTTGTCAAAAATTCAATCGGATTCTAATTGATATTCAATCAAGTCCATCTATTTGTAGAAGTGAAATCTAAACGGAATCAAATTGAAATAAATGTCAAGAAATCCAATCAAAATTGAATCGATATAAACAAGCGATTGATATTCAATCGAATTCTGAATAAAATCCAATCGATATCGAGAGGCAATCCAATTAAAATCGAAAACAATCTAATATAAACGAATTCGAATCGAAGTCTAATCAAAATTCAAAATTTCTAAAAGAAAACCAAATTTGAATTCCAATGCAAATGCAATCGAAATCCGATTGAAATCCCATATCCAATCCAAATACAATCCAAATCCAATCCAAATCCAATCCAAATCCAATCAAATCCAATCCAAATCCATCCAAATCCAATCCAAATCCAATCCAAATCAATCCAAATCCAAATCCAAATCCAATCCAAATCCAATCCAAATCCAATCCAAATCCAATCCAAATCCAACAAATCCAATCCAAATCCAATCCACCAATCCAAATCCATCCAAATCCATCCAAATCCAATCCAAATCCAATCCAAATCCAATCCAAAATCCAATCCAATCCAATCCAATCCAATCCCAATCCAACCATCCAATCCAAATCCAATCCCAAATCATCCAATCCAATCAAATCCCAATCCAAATCCAATCCCAATCCAATCCAAAATCCAATCCAAATCCAATCCAAATCCAATCCAATCCAATCCAATCCAATCCAATCCCAAATCCAACCAATCCAAAATCCAATCCCAAAATCCATCCAAATCCAATCCAAAATCCAATCCAATCCAATCCAAAATCCAATCCAAATCCAATCCAAAATCCAATCCAAATCCAATCCACCAATCCAATCCCAATCCAATCCAATCCAAATCCAATTCCAAAATCCAATCCAAATCCCAATCATCCAAATCCAATCCAATCCAATCCAAATCCCCAATCCAAATCCAATCCAAATCCAATCCAATCACCAAACCAATCCAAATCCAATTCCAAATCCAATCCAAATCCAATCCAAATCCAATCCAAATCCAATCCAAATCCAATCCAAATCCAATCCAAATCCAATCCAAATCCAATCCAAATCCAATCCAAATCCAATCCAAATCCAATCCAAATCCAATCCAAATCCAATCCAAATCCAATCCAAATCCAATCCAAATCCAATCCAAATCCAATCCAAATCCAATCCAAATCCAATCCAAATCCAATCCAAATCCCAATCCAAATCCAATCCAAATCCAATCCAAATCCAATCCAAATCCAATCCAAATCCAATCCCAAATCCAATCCAAATACCAATCCAAATTCCAATCCAAATCCAATCCAAATACAATCCAAATCCAATCCAAATCCAATCCAAATCCAATCCAAAAATCCAATCCAAATCCAATCCAAATCCCAATCCCAAATCCAATCCAAATCCAATCCAAATCCAATCCAAATCCATCCAAATCAATCCAAATCCAATCCAAATCCAATCCAAATCCAATCCAAAATCCAATCCAAATCCAATCCAAATCCAATCAAATCCAATCCAATCCAATCCACAATCCAATCCAATCAATCCAATCCAATCCAATCCAACATCCAAATCCATCCAAATCCAATCCAAATCCAATCCAAATCCAATCAAATCCAATCCAAAATCATCCAAATCCAATCCAAATCCCAATCCAAATCCAATCCAAAAATCCAATCCAAATCCAATCCAAATCCAATACCAAATCCAATCCCAAATCCAATCCAAATCCAATCCAAGTCCAATCCAAATCCAATCCAAATCCAATCCAAATCCAATCCAAATCCAATCAATCCAATCCAAATCCAATCCAAATCCAATCCAAATTCCAATCCAAATCCAATCCAAATCCAATCCAAATCCAATCCAAATCCAATCCAAATCCAATCCAAATCCAATCCAAATCCAATCCAAATCCAATCCAAATCCAATCAAATCCAATCCAATCCAAATCCAATCCAAATCCAATCCAAATCCAATCCAAATCCAATCCAAATCCAATCCAAATCCAATCCAAATCCAATCCAAAATCCAATCCAAATCCAATCCAAATCCAATCAAATCCAATCCAAATCCAATCCAAATCCAATCCAAATCCAATCCAAATCCAATCCAAATCCAATCCAAATCCAATCCAAATCCAATCCAAATCCAATCCAAATCCAATCCAAATCACAATCCAAATCCAATCCAAATCCAATCCCAAATCCATCCAAATCCAAATCCAAATCCAATCCAAATCCAATCCAAATCCCAATCCAAATCCAATCCAAATCCAATCCAATCCAATCCAAATCCAATCCAAATCCAATCCAAATCCAATCCAAATCCAATCCAATCCAATCCAAAATCCAATCCAAATTCCAATCCAAATCCAATCCAAATCCAATCCAAATCCAATCCAAATCCAATCCAAATCCAATCCAAATCCAATCCAAATCCAATCCAATCCAATCCAAATCCAATCCAAATCCAATCCAAATCCAATCCAATCCAATCCAAATCCAAATCCAATCCAAATCCAATCCAAATCCAATCCAAATCCAATCCAAATCCAATCCAAATCCAATCCAAATCCAATCCAAATCCAATCCAAATCCAATCCAAACCAATCCAAATCCAATCCCAATCCAATCCAAATCCAATCCAAATCCAATCCAAATCCAATCCAAATCCAATCCAAATCCAATCCAAATCCAATCCAATCCAATCCAAATCCAATCCAAATCCAATCAAATCCAATCCAAATCCAATCCAAATCCAATCCAAATCCAATCAAATCCAATCCAAATCCAATCCAAATCCAATCCAAATCCAATCCAAATCCAATCCAAATCCAATCCAAATCCCAATCCAAATCCAATCCAAATCCAATCCAAATTCAATCCAAATCCAATCCAAATCCAATCCAAATCCAATCCAAATCCAATCCAAATCCAATCCAAATCCAATCCAAATCCAATCCAAATCCAATCCAAATCCAATCCAAATCCAATCCAAATCCAATCCAAATCCCAATCCAATCCAATCCAATCCAAATCCAAATCCAATTCCAAATCCAATCCAATCCAATCCAAATCCAATCCAAATCCAATCCAAATCCAATCCAAATCCAATCCAAATCCAATTCCAAATCCAATCCAAATCCAATCCAAATCCAATCCAAATCCAATCCAAATCCAATCCAAATCCAATCCAAATCCAATCCAAATCCAATCCAAATCCAATCCAAATCCAATCCAAATCCAATCCAAATCCAATCCAAATCCAATCCAAATCCAATCCAAATCCAATCCAAATCCAATCCAAATCCAATCCAAATCCATCCAAATCCAAATCCAAATCCAATCCAAATCCAATCCAAATCCAATCCAAATCCAATCCAAATCCAATCCAAATCCAATCCAAATCCAATCCAAATCCCAATCCAAATCCAATCCAAATCCAATCCAAATCCAATCCAAATCCAATCCAAATCCATCCAAATCAATCCAATCCAATCCAAATCCAATCCAAATCCAATCCAAATCCAATCCAAATCCAATCCAATCCAATCCAAATCCAATCCAAATCCAATCCAATCCAAATCCAATCCAATCCAAATCCAATCCAAATCCAATCCAAATCCAATCCAAATCCAATCCAAATCCAATCCAAATCCAATCCAAATCCAATCCAAATCCAATCCAAATCCAATCCAAATCCAATCCAAATCCAAATCCAATCCAAATCCAATCAAATCCAATCCAATCCAATCCAAATCCAATCCAAATCCAATCCAAATCCAATCCAAATCCAATCCAAATCCAATCCAAATCCAATCAATCAATCCAAATCCAATCCATCCAATCCAAATCCAATCCAAATCCAATCCAAATCCAATCCAAATCCAATCCAAATCCAATCCAAATCCAATCCAAATCCAATTCCAAATCCAATCCAAATCCAATCCAAATCCAATCCAAATCCAATCCAAATCCAATCCAAATCCAATCCAAATCCAATCCAAATCCAATCCAAATCCAATCCAAATCCAATCCAAATCCATCAATCAATCCAAATCCAATCCAAATCCAATCCAAATCCAATCCAAATCCAATCCAAATCCAATCCAAATCCAATCCAAATTCCAATCCAAATCCAATCCAAATCCAATCCAAATCCAATCCAAATCCAATCCAAATCCAATCCAAATCCAATCCAAATCCAATCCAATCCACAATCCAATCCAAATCCAATCCAAAATCCAATCCAAATCCAATCCAAATCCAATCCAAATCCATCAAATCCAATCCAAATCCAATCCAAATCCAATCCAAATTCCAATCCAAATCCAATCCAAATCCAATCCAAATCCAATCCAAATCCAATCCAAATCCAATTCCAAAATCCAATCCAATCCAATTCCAAATCCAATCCAAATCCAATCCAAATCCAATCCAAACCAATCCAAATCCAATCCAAATCCAATCCAATCCAATCCAAATCCATCAATCCAATCCAAATTCCAATCCAAATCCAATCCAAATCATCCAAATCCAATCCAATCCAATCCAAATCCAATCCAAATCCAATCCAAATCCAATCCAAATCCAATCCAAATCCAATCCAAATCCAATCAATCCAATCCAATTCAATCCAAATCCAATCAAATCCAATCCAAATCATCCAAATCCATCCAATCCAATCCAAATCCAATCCAAATTCAATCCAAATCCAATCCAAATCCAATCCAAATCCTCCAAATCCAATCCAAATCCAATTCCAAATCCAATCCAAATCCAATCCAAATCCAATCCAATCCAATCCAATCCAATCAAATCCAATCCAAATCCAATCCAAATCCAATCCAAATCAATCCAAATCCAATCCAA
This sequence comes from Aedes aegypti, assembly GCF_002204515.2. Classification (NCBI taxonomy): domain Eukaryota; kingdom Metazoa; phylum Arthropoda; class Insecta; order Diptera; family Culicidae; genus Aedes; species Aedes aegypti. Next base: position 4,830,131 of record NC_035108.1, read on the forward strand.
ATCCAATCCAAATCCAATCAAATCCAATCCAAATCCAACCAAATCCAATCCAAATCCAATCCAAATCCAATCCAAATCCAATCCAAATCCAATCCAAATCCAATCCAAATCCAATCCAAATTCCAATCCAAATCCAATCCAAATCCAATCCAAATCCAATCCCAAATCCAATCCAAATCCAATCCAAATCCAATCCAAATCCAATCCAAATCCAATCCAAATCCAATCCAAATCCAATCCAAATCCAATCCAAATCCAATCCAAATCCAATCCAAATCCAATCCAAATCCAATCCAAATCCAATCCAAATCCAATCCAAATCCAATCCAAATCCAATCCAAATCCAATCCAAATCCAATCCAAATCCAATCCAAATCCAATCCAAATCCAATCCAAATCCAATCCAAATCCAATCCAAATCCAATCCAAATCCAATCCAAATCCAATCCAAATCCAATCCAAATCCAATCCAAATCCAATCCAAATCCAATCCAAATCCAATCCAAATCCAATCCAAATCCAATCCAATCCAATCCAAATCCAATCCAAATCCAATCCAAATCCAATCCAAATCCAATCCAAATCCAATCCAAATCCAATCCAAATCCAATCCAAATCCAATCCAAATTCCAATCCAAATCCAATCCAAATCCAATCCAAAATCCAATCCAAATCCAAATCCAAATCCAATCCAAATCCAATCCAAATCCAATCCAAATCCAATCCAATCCAATCCAAATCCAATCCAAATCCAATCCAAATCCAATCCAATCCAATCCAAATCCAATCCAAATCAATCCAAATTCCAATCCAATCCAATCAAATCCAATCCAAATCCAATCCAATCCAAATCCAATCCAATCCAATCCAATCCAATCCAAATCCAATCCAAATCAATCCAAATCCAATCCAAATCCAATCCAAATCCAATCCAAATCCAATCCAAATCCAATCCATCAATCCAATCCAATCCAATCCAATCCAAATCCAATCCAAATCAACAATCCAAAATCGCAAATCCAATCCAATCCATCCAATCCAATCCAAATCCAATCCAAATTCCAATCCAAATCCAATCCAAATCCAATCCAAATCCAATCCAAATCCAATCCAAATCCAATCCAAATCCCAATCCAAATCCAATCCAAATCCAATCCAAATCCAATCCAAATCCAATCCAAATCCATCCAAATCCAATCCAAATCCAATCCAATCCAAATCCAATCCAAATCCAATCCAAATCCAATCCAAATCCAATCCAAATCCAATCCAAATCCAATCCAAATCCAATCAATCCAATCCAAATCCAATCCAATCCAATCCAAATCCAATCCAAATCCAATCCAAATTCAATTACAAATCCAATCCAAATCCAATCCAATCCAATCCAAGTCCAATCCAAATCCAATCCAAATCCAATCCAAATCCAATCCAAATCCAATCAAATCCAATCCAAATCCAATCCAAATCCAATCCAAATCCAATCCAAATCCAATCCAAATCCAATCCAAATCCAATCCAAATCCAATCCAAATCCAATCCAAATCCAATTCAAATGTTCATGCATACGAAGCAGGATTTGACGAACAGTGTCGAAATCTCAAATCTTCACATTAATCCTATACATGCATTGGCCACGTCCTGGCAACTATTAGCAAGTTTTTATATAGACCATGGATGAAGTTTCCAAATAATACAACTCCACATATGCTCAAATACTATCATTGCTTTGGCCATGTCCTTGAAACTAGTAGCAGTTCTTCTATAAACCAAGCAACAAAACTTCACATAATTTTTCCCGAAAGTAACATATCCAAGGCAAAGATTTATACCGGGTGATCTCCACTTTCTCGACCTCACGAAAAAAGGCATCTCCAGCACAAATCTGCTCCGGCCACTACAACAGTTGCTGCAAAAGACAAATACACTCGGAGGCCAACCGAGCAACATGTTCAGCCAAGTGACACTAACCGACCACCAACGACCACCGAAGAACATCGTTTTAGTGTAGCTAAAGCAAAGAAGGAGTGAGTTCGGAGACGTTGAAAACCGGATGGCAGTAGTGAAGCATACACACACACATACATACTCCTGGTGCTTTGCTCTCCGTGTGTAGCCAGTTGGTATCGAGCGCCAAGGGGGTGAACCTACAACCAAAGGAAGGATAATAAATTTTCCTTCACTTCCTGTTGTATTATTCAAAATGTTTCAGTTTCTGTGTGTCCCCGACTTCTACACATAGCATAGCATGCCATGAATCCTGGCTGGTTTCGCCCGACCAGAGAAGCCCACATTTTCCCAAAGGGGGCCAATCGAGCGGGTAGGTAGTAGGCGCTGGTTCTTCTCTTCGGAAACCGAACATGAGCAAGAATGTTTTTTCGCCTCCAAACAACAAAAAAGGGACACACAATCGAGAATCCTTCTTCTCGGTCCAAACACGTCATGCCGTTCCGATAAAAATGAACCCTTACGATTAATTTTATTCCCTCCCACCACCTCCTACCCTCATCGAGGACACTTGGCACCTTTGCCACCACTTAGTGGCCTTCGTCACCGACCTGTGTTCGGCTTCACCTCATTTCAATTCCCAAACGCCGTTACTTCCCTCTTCCCCCTTCCCCTTTGCCGGGGGATTGACTGTACACAGTAACCTTGCCACCCCCAATCCAACCCACCCGCCATCACACCTTTTCAGCATACATAATGCCATTTTCTTTCCGAGAACCACCGTCGAGCACCGAACCAAACCCACTTTACATATTTACCGAAACGATAACTGAATCCGCATCTGACCTTTTTTTTTTTGCTTGCTGCTTCTCTCATGGCCTTCTCTGCATCCTCGCGCCTTTGTGTGCCTTGCCTACTGCCGGCGATCCCACAAGTTCCTGTCTCTCGATTTAATTTTTCCTCTTTTCTTTCCTTTTGACGGAGGGGTGTGAGGGTGAAGGTGGGCAGCCGAGGCGGCAAAAGTTTTCCATCCATCCATCCTTGGGCTTTGGCGGGCATAACTTGTTCGGTTGGAGTTTTGTGCCACTCTGGGCCTGGTCCTCGTTTTGATGGTTTGAGAGGGAGGGAGCGGACTGTGTTTACTTTTTTCTCTTGTGTTCCACCGGTCCCTCCCTGCCATCTCTTCCTCGGCTTCCATCTGATTCGCGTGGTTCCATGCTTCCTACGCCGTTGGCCATTCACTTTGCGCTAGTTTTTGCTGCTCCTCAGCTTCTGAGAGTAGTTTTGTGCCATTTTTCCGGAAGCTTTTGTCGTCGTCGTCGACGACGGTGGTTGTTGCATTCCTTCTCAGCGCAGACATTGGCGTAGGAAGATTGTGGGGCAGAATAGTGCAAGCCCCCCACAAATTTTTCAAATACAAAATAAGAAAAATAATGTTCAAAATACCGTTTTGATTCATATTACGGACACTTAAGGCCTCAGTGAAGTATAACCCAGCTTGGACCATACAAAATAAATCATTCTGTATGATTTTTTAGCGTTATCAAGCGTCGGAAGCCCTTAACTTTCGGATGGTGGGTAAAGAATACGCGTCCGCAACTTGAATAATTTTAAATAAATCAAAACGTGTGGCATTTTTATGATTATTATTCCGGACGCTCCCTCACTTTTGCCTCATATTCCGGACGCTTTGATTCGAATTACGGACAGCTCATGATAATCATTAATGGAACAGTCAAATCATCAATTGAAATCGTTCAACCACTTAAGAGACGTCTAAGGTAGTTAGGCATTATAAATTTGCAATGATATTCATGGAAAAAACATAATAAAACGAGCTTCGAAAATGAGAACTTTTGGATGGCGAAAATTGAAACATTTCGTGTGAAATGTTTCCCATACAAACGAGAGTGTCCGGAATTTGAAGCTGTCCGTAATATGAATCAAAACGGTAACTAGGAACTTATTTATGCAGAATAATCAAATGTGTTCAATTAAGATATTCCATTAGGGTGATTCGAATGACAAAAGGGTTTAACATGTTTCTGGAGAATTAATTTTGTTTAGTTATTCTTAGAAGAAGTTTCAATTTTGTTTAATACAAAATTTTGAAGCAATTCCTTTACAAAAATGCTACAAGACCTTTTGGTATGATTCTGGAGGATAAATTCTTTGAAGAATGCTTAGCAAAGCTAAATTTTTGATGGTGATTCTGCTGCAACATTCTGAGAAATTCATTGAGAAAGTGATTTCTGAATTGTAGCATAATCCATGAAAAAAGTTTATTTAGAGGTACGCCCGAATTAACTGCCTCGAATACCCCGTTTCCCCGAACAGCCCATTTCTCCGAAAAGTTGCCATAACTTTAAACATTTCAAGGTGGTGAACGACCGGTCAGTTGTACCCTTCTCTATTTGATTACCGTTTCTTTGGAGTATTATCGACCTCAACATTTTTGACAATATGTACACTACCCGACGGACAAATAAGCTTGAAAAAATATTGCAACACACAGCTGAATATTGAATCACCCTGAAAAGTTTAGCTTGCAGTCTTACAAAGGACATTTACATTGAACATTTACAGCATTTAAAAAAATCTAACATCTAACAAAAACTTACAAGGAATTATTCGCGATTGTCCAAAAACATTTAGCCTGTGCTGTTGTCGTAATATAAAAAATGGGATGTCCTATGAAAATTACTGTCTTTAAAATATCATTTGGTCTGGTTTGTGTCTGAACCTACAGTTTGGTTGTTTAGCACTATCATCTGTACGCCTCCACTTGTCTAAGCTTTCGCCCACAATTCACTGTATAATAGTCACTATCTAGCTTTCACTCTTCAGTCGTCTCTCGTACCAATAAAATAGATCCCTGAAGAAGATCCAAATAGGGATCAAAACGTTGGAGCCAAGAAAATAAATTCATGGACCCTTTATAAAATTGCAAGCCAGAAACGAATTCTTTAAAAACAAAAACCCAGTCGAATATCATTAGATGAAAAGTTTAGCATCACCTCAAAACAGGAACATTCAAGATCTTATATAGATGCTGATGATATAACGGTCTTCAGCAAAGTTGTTCAGAAGATCAAGGACATTCGGGAAGCAAATAGTTTGGTTCACAATTTTGCCGCTAGGTGGCGCAAGTGAGCATGTAAAATGGAGTATTTTAAGCATGTTCTATCTTGTGATCCACATGCGATAGAAAGTCTTCAGCGAAGTAGCAGAAAAAGACAAGAACATCCGGAAGGTTCAAAATTTTGCCGCTAAATGGCAGTAGTGAGATATAAAAATAAGCGTGTACCTCATAATCCAGATAAGATAAAATGCTCGAATCTTCGACGAAGTTGTTTAGAAGATCAAAGACATCTAGTTAGAAGGTCTACGAAATGCAATTTTGTTTTGTTCGTAATTCTGCCACTAGGTAGCACTAGTAAGCATATTTAATCAAATCTTGAATAAGTACTTTATACTAGTTCTATCTTACGATTTTGATATGAAAGAATGTTCAAGTTTTTGGCAAAGTCGTTCAGAGGATCAATTCAATTCGAAAAGCGAACAGTTTAGTTCATAATTTTGCCACTAGGTGCCGGTAATGAGCATGTTGAATTGAGAATTTTAAACTATTACTGTACTATGATCCTGATTAAATAGCTTATTAAGGTATTCGGCAAAGCTGTTCAGACAGTCAAGAAAATCCGAACAGCAAACAGTTTGATTCGTTATTCTTCCGCTGGATAGCGCTAGTGAGCATGTGAAATTGTGCATCTTAAACTTTAAATTAAAGGGATGACCCCGTTTTAAAACATGTTCAATGAATACCGGTAGCCATGAATACCAAACTTTTACTCTGGTTCTTCAGTTCGATATCGAGATATTGTACATCCAGTTATGGAGGATTGACAGTACCTAAACCTCATGAGTTTGATAAGATAAAATGTCCAGAATGTTGTTCAGAAAGTCTTTGGCATTTGGAAGTGGAAGTGCTTAGGGACAGAATCATATTACAGTCGACTCTCCACATCTCGATGTTCCACATCTCGATATCTCTCCCTACGTCGATGATTTCATAAGTCCCTTCAGTCTGCATACATTTTCACTCTCCATATCTCGATATCCTCCTTATCTCGATATCTCTATATCTCGATGTGTTTCAGTTGATTTTTCGTTCTCAATTTTCTCTCCGTATGTTGATATGACCAATATCGAAGGCTACTAGACCAAAGTTATGAGATTCAAAACAAATTAGGAGCACAAAATGACGTCTGTTTGTGTATTACTTTCTTGGCAACGAAGTGTTTTTCAATCTAGTATTCAACAAAACTTTGTTCTTTGTCTCGATCTCTCCCTATCTCGATGGTCCCTTCGATATCGAGATGTGGAGAGGCGACTGTATATTCAAGTATTTCTGATCTGATTCATATTGTACCGATTCTGGTATGATTTAGTTAATATGCGAGTGATTCAAATCTGATTAATATCATATTCAAATCAGAACCTTTTCATATCTAAGTGATTCAGAATTGATTGACTTTATATTCAAGTGATTCATTCCCAAGTGATTCAATTCGCTCCATTTCCAAATGATTCTGATTCACTCATATTCAACTATTTTAGGTTTGATTTTCTCAATGTCCAAAAGATTTCAAGTGATTCATGTGTGATTCGCTTCATTTTCTAATGATTCTTTTTATGTTCAAATGATTCAGGTCTGATTGACTTCATATTCAAGTAATTTAGGATTGATTTACTTCATATTCCAGTGATTCATGTTTGATTCACTCCATATTCAAGTGATGCAGGTCTGAATCACTTCAGATTCACCTATTTCAAGAACAAATTACTTGATATTCAAGTGGTTTAGGTTTGATTCATCTGGAATTTAGGTCATGCAGGTTTGTTTCATTGCATTTACCTGTCATTCATGTTCTAGCATAGATAGTGCCACCGTAGTCTTGTGTGTTCGACAGAACAGCAATGCTGTCACAATGGTAAATCCTATGTACGGTGGCGCCGCTTTTTTGATGCGGTGAGTGCCGAAAGAGCTACCTTCAATGATCCATTGATTCAAGTCTGATTCACTTTATATTCAAGTGTTTCAGGTACGATTGACTTCAATTTTTAGAGATTCAGGGCTGATTTACTTCATATTTGAGAAATGCATTACTGAGTCATTCCTCATCTTTGAATGATTTAGGTCTGAAACACTTAATTTACAAGTGATTCATGTCTGATTTGTTTCATATTCAAGAGTTTCAAATTTAGTTCCATTCATTTTTTAGTTGCCCGGGTCTGATTTGCTTCATACTTAAGGAATGCATGTCTGTTTTACTTCATTTTTAAGTAATTTAGTTATGTTCAAATATGTGTTCAAGTTACTCAGGTCTGATGATTTAGGTTGGATTACTTCATATTCAAGTAATTCAGGTCAGATTCTGGATTAGTCTACTTAGATTTTAGCAAATCATGTCTGATTCACTTCATAATAAAGTAATTCAGATCTGACATCATATCCAAAAGTTTCAGGCCTGATTCACTTCATATTCAAGAGTTTCAGGTCTGATTCACTGAATTTAAAAGTCTGCTATCTGAATGTCCATGACATTCGGAGCAACTTTACCAAAGACTCGATTTTCTAATTCATGTGGATCACAAGAAAGACTTGCTTAAAATGCTCATTTTTACATGCTTGCTAGCACATCCTAGCAGGAGAACAAAATTGTTTGCTTCCAGATGTCTTTGACTTTCTGAGCAACTTTGCCGAAGACTCAAACTTTTTATCTCATTTTGATCCATAAATACAGAAAATGCTTAAAATGCTCACTAACGCCGCCTAGCGACCAAATTACGAACCAAAATGTTTATCTGCCGGATTTCCTTGCTGAAATTTTTGTAGAGTGAATTTTTGTGCTGGCTCAATAGAGATTGAAAGAGTAGAGATTGTGCTTCTCGCTGTCTCTCACAAAATCAAATTGTCTCCAACACTTTGCTTTGAGTTTACTCGCAAATAATGGGAGACGCACAATTTATTTCAGAGTTGCACGCATGTTTTTTACACAGCTCTGAATTTTCCAATATTCTTTGTTTCTAGTTCACCACCATTTTTTCTGGGAAACGGGTCATTCGGGGAAATGGCATTCGGATAAACTGCCAGAGAACTGGCATTTAGAGAAATGACATTCGGAGAAAAGCAGCACAATCATGAGAAACATATGAATATCTACATGTTAAAAGAAATCTTCCAGTGGTCATTGAGATACTCTTTTCACTGAACGGTAAAACTTCAAGGCTTTCTGCCCAGGGAATTGTCAAAGAATTCCATGACATTTTTTCTTCTAGAATTGTGCTAGAAATTTATTTTGAAACTAGTTTCATTCTGAATTTTGGTAATTATTTTGTTTTGCAACAGTAACTTCACACATTAAAATGTTTTACTGATTTCTGAAGATATTTTTAGGAACCCTGTTGAATTTTTCCAAACTAAAACCAATGCACATTGGTCCCAAAGCCATATCTAGGAAGACAAAAATGATTGCGCCTAAATCGTCAATTTTAGATATATGGTGTCTTGGGCAAAGTTTCTCCATATTTTTCAGATTTTTTTTCAGTGATGTTAAATTAGGGTGGCCCACATGGTTGACGAGATCAGAACATAAACTTTTTTGCTGACGCATTTAGGACTACACAATGTTCTATAATGTTTTAGAACAACCGATTTGAAGCAACTTTGCCGAAGAACCCAAATTTCTATCTCTTATGGTTCGCGAGTTATGATTTTTTTAACAAAAAAGTTAGGGTGGTACTGAAAAACCAGTTATTTCTTGATAACTTTTTATACCAAAATTTTTCGCAAAAACTTTGTTCCCAGCAACTTTTGATTGCGCAACTTTTTGCCGAAGAAACCGCTATTCTATCTCTTATGGTTACAGATTTATCAAAAATTTTCTTCGAAAAAATTGTGGTTTTCAAATGCCGATATCTCCGAAAGGCGCAAACGGATTTTCAATCTTTTGTCACCATTAGAAAGATTATCTCTTTCTCTGTTTATGGTGAAAAAGCTATGAGGACGTTTTTTGTTTGAAAAGATTGACGAAATTTTGAAAATAATATGTTTTTAACCGCGAATTGTCCATAACATGAAAAATAATCGAGATAGCTCTTTGGTGCCTTTAGCAAAAATGTGCAAAATTGAAAGTTCTGAAATTGTTTCATACAAAGTATTCATAAAAAATCAACGCTTTAAGAAATATTCACCATAAACCGAATTTAATATGGTAAAGAAAGCGCAAAAAGAGATATTTGCTAGAACAATCGAAATAACTGTATGTAAAGTCTTTTAAAGTTGAATATACATGTATTGATATCGATCATAGTAAGCGGAATCTAAGGAGTTGAAAGAAGGAAAATTATTTGCTAAAGCAGTTTTCAAGTGATCAAGGCCCACCATCTGGTTCGTTACCTTAGACAGACAATTGGGACTAATATCTGGCTCTTGTTCAAGATTCATGCATTCTTCAACAGGCGAATGCTGTCCTGACTAATTCGTTGTGGCAGATTTATTGGATTTAATTGAATTGAATGGGATAAGTTGGATGCCCAGATAGAATAATTACAGATACTTCTATATTTCTATTAGAGGATATTACAAGAAGTAAGGTTTTGGTAATTTGAAGGAATTCTTCAAAGTATACGTTTTGTTATCGTTTAGGGTTGATAATACAACAAACGGGACCGGTATTGAACGCATGACCTTCTGCTTAGTAAGTCGAAGCGGTTGCAATTTATAACCGACCACGGCATAGGTTAGCTGGATAAATTTTATGTCGCGTGAAATAACAAGACTTCGTTTAAGGATTAATGTTCCAAGGATCACTGTTAAAACTGCTTCAGAAATTAACTTTCCCTAACTTCTAAGATTTCGCTTACTGTGATCGATCTTATATCAATACATGTTTATTCAATTTTAAAAGACTTTACATACAGTTATTCCGGTTGTTACAGCAAATATCTCTTTTTTCGCTTTCTCTACCATATTAAATTCGATTTATGGTGAATATATCTTAAAGCGTTGAATTTTTATGAATACTTGGTATGAAACACTTTCAGCAATTCCAATTTTGCACATTTTTGCTGAAGGCACCAAAGAGATCAAGGTACAAAAGATCAAGGTAGGGCCCAGATAGCCATAGCGGTAAACGCACAGCTATTCAGCAAGACCAAGCTGAGGGTCGTGGGTTCGAATCCCACCGGTCGAGGATCTTTTCGGGTTGGAAATTTTCTCGCCTTCCCAGGGCATAGAGTATCTTCGTACCTGTCACACGATATACACATGCAAAAATGGTCGCAGTTAATGACTGTGGAAGTGCTCATTAGAACACTAAGCTGAGAAGCAGGCTCTGTCCCAGTGGGGACGTAACGCCAGAAAGAAGAAGAACAAAATCTTAGAGAAACACTGTAAGAATAGATAAATATTCTTGTCGATTTCATGGAGGATGGAATGGAAGAAAATCTGAAGAATTTTATAGATTTTACCTTCTGATCATTTTGAAGGAAAGCAATGGAACAATATATAACAATATCTAATAGAATGTTCAGCGCAGTCTGAACAATACCCAAATTATCAAACAGCACTTCTAATTCGCCCTGCGTACTAATACAATGCTATTCAATAGCTAATATGTTCTATATTAGACATATAATAGCCTATAATCGGGCTAGAAATTATTTAGATATATTGAAAGATTTCCAGAATGATATTCAATAAGATTCACGAGAGAAACTTCTACAGATATATCAAACAGAAAACATTTTTTTTTCATGTGGAAATGGTTGGAAAACACTTGAAGAATATTTAAGGTTAATCAGTGTTAAATTTTTTGAGGATTTTATACATGAATTATTGTTCATTGCAAAAATTTGAAAAACCCTCAGGCTGAAGTTAAGCAAAATTTGAAGGAAAATCTGATACAACCTGTGGCTAAACTGGGAGAAGAATCCCCTAAATAAACAGTGGAATTCAAGGTTTGTTGGAAAAAATCGTAAAGCTTTTTATTTTCTTGAGTGAGTATTCTACAGTCTCAAAAAAAAAAAAAAAAAAAAATGAAAGTGTTCCTGAAGATAATTTTGAAATAATAATTGATAACACTTCTACTTCTATTCTATGAAGGAAAACTTGAAATAATTCCAAGAGGAAATATATTATTCAACAATACGATTTCCTGAGGAATTACTCTTCGAAGGCAATTCATGGACTAAAGCTAAGAATGCTGTTTAGCTCAAGAAAAGTAAAGAAATTCCTTGATTGAACGTGTCAAAAAATTTCCTACAGAGTAGAGTTTTCCACGCATCGAGATAGGCGATTTCTTTTCTTGTCAAGTAGTAAACCAGCCACAATAAAGATGGAATTGAATGAAAACTGCTGAAAATGCATAGTGAATCGATACAAAAAGATTTACTTATCTGCGGAAATCATAAAAAAACATTGACCAATAATCTATAAAAACTGTGATTATTGCGATGCTAATGTCCATCTCTGGCACTACTCTACTACTACTCTGTAATACTACAAAACACTAGGCTTCTTAGAAGACCCCTTACTACGCCGATGGGCGCTGCGCTGGTTAAAAGTTACACAGGTTATGGAAATAATTCTGGTGCACAGACGAACTGCAGTTGGGAAGCTATGACGTTACTAATGCGGATACAGCAGATTGCATTGAGCTTCCGCATGGAAAGCGAGTTAAATTGCACCAGTCCTACGGCGTATAATCATATTGAAGAATTTTCCAAGCCTACTTTTTGTTCAGCCAAATCTGCTCGATCTGCCTTCAAACCTTCAATCGAAACCATCCAAGCAGGCCTATCACCGAAAAGCGAAACGCAAATCCCCATAGCAAAACGCGAACATTACTCACTGCCTTTTGGGTGGGTGGTTTGGGACGGAAGGGATGGGGGACCAGGACTCAGTTATTTCGTGCACCTCCCTTCCCCCTCTATCCACCACCCATCATCACCATCCTCGAGAAAAAGCGGTGATATAATCAAACCATAAACGTGTGTGTCGAACAAGTCGCAACACACAAACGGAACGACAACGGCGAAGGACCCGGAGGAGCTCACAGCTTTCCGGAAGGGAACGGGGCAAATAAAATGGGAAAAGTTTCCGTTTTCTTCGGCTCACATCTTCTGGCGGTGCCTCTGTGCTTAGTATCGGATAGGGTTACCAGACGTCGAATTGAGATTAAATATCGTGAAGTATATAATGGAAAGTGGAGGATAGTTTCTACCAGAGAAAGTTAACTGTGATTAATATGTAGCAAATGTGGCTGTGATTATAAATCTTACAATTGGTAAAAAAAATCCAAACGGAAAATGACATTTTAAGAACTTACGGATCGAGTATTATTACTCTAAAAATTAATGGAAGTCATGCCAAAATCCGAAGACTCCACAATATTTTTAGCGCTTTCATCAACTTTTCCTTAAGGTGGACTCTACTCTCTACTCTTCAGTACTCTTTTACAAATTAGGAGAAAATTGTCGAAACTTCTCTCAGTGAGACCAAGTATGGTTACCCTAAAGCAAGGATGCCCGTCTGCCTCTCTCGCCTTTCAGAGTGCCGGCTTCAATCTCTGGCTGTTTGCTTGCAATATATAAGAAGGCAAAATGGGAAAATAGCCTCGACGGCATATCACCATAGTCAGCGCCGTCGCCGTCTTCGATCCTCTGAGTTGGCTACCGTTGTTGTTGCGTTCAGGATGGGGAAAATTTCTTCACACAGATCCAAGCAGTCCGGAGTCAGATTTGCACTTTTTTTTTCCTTCTCCGTTCTTTTTTATTACACCGATTGCCGGTTCCTCTCGGAATCGGTCCATATCATAGTATCGCAGTCGACGGTCTTCTCGGAATCCCGGACACACGGACCGAGACCGAATGAATCCTCCGGCGGATGATGGCTCGAGCTGAGATCTATTGTTGTTCGCTTTATGTGTTTATTGATTTTATCCCTCGCCACAGCTTCAAAATCCGACTATACGAGGTAGGGTAATTTGGGGCAAAAGATCGCAGAGGGTCTTTCTCCCACAACTTTGCCCACTTTAACAAAAGTGATCTTAATAATATTGAAGCTTCGAAAAAAAGCAAGACTGGGGAACATTTTCAGATAACTTGAGAAAATTTCCAGAACCCTAAATGCATGATTTGCGGAGGTTCTTCTCACGCTAAGTACGTCTGTCTTCTGAAGGAAGATACAAAAAAGTTTGTATACGCAAATTGCGGGGGCAACCAAAAGTCTACTTTTTTGTATTTCCCTTCGCGCAAACGAATCATTCAGGCTCATACCAGGCAGACGGACGGTAACGATTTTCGTTTATAGTTCAACAGATAGATTCTGCGAAAACTAAGGTGCTCACCTTCACCCCGCATTACTCTATCAACTTTTCCTTTTTGCGGAATGGATGGTTTTGGGTGGTTTGGGCTGGGCGGAAAGGAAAAATTGACCTTTTCTGTATCTCCCCCTCTATCTCTCTCGGACCATCCATGATTCCATCGCTGTTCTGTGCCATTTTTCCCCCGGTTGTTGCTGATCCCTCGAAGCCCCTGCATAGACAGCGCCAGTTTCGAGCAGAGACAGGAAGCACTCGATTGCTCTTAGTTGGATCCTAATCGGGAAAATTTTCCTCTACCTTTTTTCCCACTTTGGCGACTGCTCGCAACCAGTGGGTGGGCAGCCTTACGACGACACCGAACGAATGAACAGACAACGGATGGTATTGTGGACGACCCGGGTTCTCTCTGCTTCGTGGAAGAATGAAGAAGAAAGAGTTTGTGATCCGACATGGGCAACCGGCGGCAGAAAAAAGGATATCACTTTGAGGAAGCAGAAACCCTCAATTTTTCCGTTTTGCCTCGTTGGTTCATTTCCTGGAAGGACCGATGGGTTGGCACAGTGGGAGATGGGTAGTTGTTACTGGTGAAAAATCAAAGCAATTTGAAAAGTTCGATTTGTTCTCATTGATGGACTTAAATGAAATTGGTGAGCTCGTTTTATATTGTTTTCAGATTTAGAATCACATTCAAGGAAAATCAGCTTAAGTTCAGTCTATGTTCCAGCAGTTGTGAAGACGTGGCCATTGCAAATCATCTGAGAACGAATGTAAAATCAAACAAATTTCCTTTCCTTTTTATTGTCATTATGAGTTTTTTGGCTGGAGATGCGCATTCTTCCGCAGGTTTTGCATAAGGTCTTACTTGAGAGTTCGCCATCCGTTTTTGTTATTGCGTTATTGAGAAGAGTTGAAGATGTAATTCAGAGCACTGAATTTGAACTTTTTGATTTGAAACAGTGGAATAAAATGAACAGAATTCCGAAGGACTCTTTCAGAATCAAGAAGAGAGCTTTGAAAATCTTAATTTAAAAAATCCAAAGTAATATTCAAAAAGGGCTAAGCTACATTGCAAATCGAAGCTTCTCATGTTCATATAAATTTTAACGGATGTTTAAACTTATGAAGTGAACAGGAGAAGCTTCGAATCATAAAGGTTGTTTAGCCGTTATCGAAATTGAATCAAAGATATTGAAAATTTGTGGCGGTCCTGTAAAAATTTCCCAAAACATTTTGGAAGAAAATGTCTGAATTTGTTTTGCAGATATGCTCTTCACTTAACAAGTGTTAAGGTAACTTAAGTTAGTCTGTAGTTTAGGCCCAAGGAAAATTGTTCTGCGGTTCTCACATATAATTGAGTGGCTTTTGGCGGACTCCTAAGAGATCCTTAGGGACCAATTCAAGGATATTTAACACATTTCTTACAAATGCCTTGCATATACCATGAACATTGAAAAAATGTGCATCTGTGTGGATTCCAAGAAGCTCCTTAGTGCAATGTTGAAGTCATCTCATGAAAATTATTTTCGGGGTCCTTGAATTTCTAGGAATATCATAAAAGGATCATTGCGGAGATCTTCAGCAGGTTCCGGACGAGACATTTTCATCGGTTATATTCTTGACAAAACTTTCTCGAGTAACACACATGTTATAATTAAGGCATATCAACTGATATATGACTAAATAAAGTCTTATAAGAGTTAATCTGCATCAATTGTAACATGTGTGTTCCTTGGGTTTGGCATATCGAATGAGTTTGGACCTCACAGGTTGTTAACAAGAGTTTATGTGGATTCTTGGGTATCAGAAGGCCAGCTGCAGAAGTCTGCCCAGAAGTTTTCATGGAGTAAAATGAACGGAATTCCAAAGGTCTTTTTAGGAAACACATAGGACTATAAAATTTGAAATTCAGTAGGTGGGGCGAAATCACTAAATTCATGTTGGAGTGAATTTGAACAAATTCTTTTAACCGCTCTACTAACAGCATAAATTTATCACCACAAAAATATATTCAAATCGTGTTTTTTTTTTGTTTTTCGATATTTTGGTAACATTTTTTTACAAGTTCTCAAAAAAATTTTGTACTTTTAGTATCTGCGTTGACCATTGAATGACCATGGATCCAGAGATATTCCGAAATTCCTTAGGGGACTGACTCGTAGCCAGATTTTTTCTTATATTCTGCTATTCACTATTCGAAACATTTCATTCACAAGTTTTTTCCACTGGTGGAGACCTTTTAAAATCAAGAGTAACTTCTGATAAGGGCGTAAGTATTTTAGCATCACCATTTTAAAAAAAATGTACCTCGGAAACCGTTTGTTATAGACAAAAAGTGTCTGAGGAGGGATGGTAGACAATCAAATAGGCTTTGTAAAAAAATATACACTGAAAAAAATACTTTTATTTTCATGAAAAAAATCGAAATTAAACCTTAAAACACAAATTGCAAAAAATAGGAATCTTCGATTTTTTTCAAATTTTTTTCTGTAAAATTTCAATGTAAAACCAGATGTTTTAAGCACAGTTTCAACATGGTGCAATCTAAAATAAAAAAGTTTTTCTAAGAGCAACTTTTGGTGCATTTCTAAAAATTCAATTTCTGGCCGTAGAAAAGACGTTTTGATGCTGTAATATGATTCTTAACCCAAAAACAATTCAAAATGCTTATAACAATGATCTTCCTAAAACTAGCCGTTTTCAAGATATTTAGGATTCAATTATATTAATATCATAAAACTTAAGAAAATACGCCCGTTTCATAAGTTACTCCAGATGCTCCACCAACAATGTTACGTTTATCTCTTTCCACATTAATATCCCATGTTTTAAGGGCAGTTTCAACATAAATTCGTGGGCGATGGATTTATGCGCGATTCGTGAAGAATGTTAACACTTTAGTCGTTGCGCTGTTGTATTTTTACAACACTGTTGAAAAAACCTCGCTTTTCGTTAACAAGAGCAGCGTGGTGGTTGTGACGATGGCAAACCACGCGACGACTGGCAGGTTAAAAATTGTTCAAAAGTATGCGAAGAATATTGAGATTATTGTGGTCTTATCAAAATGCTTGGCAAATTTCAATAGAAAAAAAGGAGAAATTGTTTTGCAGATATACTCTTTATTAAACAAAAAGTGTAGCCTGCATTCCACAACAAAACATTTTTTAAAGTTTCCGAAAATCGGTTTAGGGACAGTATAAGATCGAGCAGGGCCGGATTTACAAATGTGGGGGCCTCGGGGCCAAAGTCTTGTGGGGACCTTTTTCCTAGAAACTTGTTTGAAAATTGAATGTATTCATTGACAATTACCCTTATAACTTTTGTGCCTATCAAGCTTTTTACGCTGGTTTGCTATAAACTTGAATCACCCCTTTTTGACATGTTTTGGCAACACTATATTTTTTTATGGTTGGATCTAAGCAAGCATCTCGAAGTTGAAAATGTTTCATGTTGACAAAGTGATGTCAGAAATTTACGTCTTGAATTTGGAAAATGTGTATCGATACTGTATTTTCTTATTTTATACAAATGTTCTGATTATTTTAGGTTGCCAGGCAGAATAATTGGTTTCGAATAATGCTTGAGAAAAAAATCATTAGGGTGCAGAGCTACTTGAGCACTTTCTACTTTGAATTTTGTGGAGTTGGAATAAATGTGGAAACAATTTCGCCATAGCTGAATTTGAGCTTCTACTGGAAAAAAAATGTGAATCAATAAATTGATTTTTTAAGAACAAAATAGCCCTAGGGACGATTCCCGACTGTGTGTAGTTGGTGCGCTTAGAGAACATTAGAAAATGATGTCCATCCTTTAGTGAAGGAGGGAGGTTTATGAAAGGGTTGCATGTATTACAGATGGGAGTGATGGGGGATTCTAGAAATCGTAAAAACGATGGACGTCATGGAAAGATTGAACCCTAGTGAGTCGTACCGATAGAACATACAAACACCTATAATCTACGCTCAATACTTTATTTTTTGTTCCACAAATGTTGGACGTTATTTTTGAACAAGCTCTTGATCTGGCAGGCTGCAGACGGGCACGGTTAAACCAAAATGCTTGATGTTCATTAACGTCGTAGACCTCGGCAAGAAAAAATATATGAACATCTCGTACCACCTCTTCTTTTGTAAAGAAATTGAAAGGAATATGATTTTTGGGCAGCTAAGTTTTTCTAGCCTTGATCAAAAGCACAGAACATTCGAGCCAACAAATGTACTAAACAATGAAATTATATGTTCAATTGAATTTCTTTAAGTTTCGTTTAAAATTGCGTTGATTCGGTTCCCAAACGAACTCTTCCCAAACGAACTCTTCCCAAACGAATATCTGTGATCCTATGGTACCTAAAACGGTGAAACAAGAAGAAAATTAATGATTATTATTTGGGAGCTAATTTCGAAATTCAGAAAAAGTAATGATAGCCGATAATGAAAACAGTGAAAATTTTTGACAGTTATATAAAATTACTGCCTACTAAGATTAAACCATAAAATCTGCAGGCAAGAAAAGTCAAAATCGAATCACCCCCAGCAGTTTTATAGCTAGGGTAAAAAGCTGGATAGTTCTGGATAAAGCTGTAATTATCAGAAGTAAGTTTTTAACTACTTTACAACCCGCATAAGCATAACTTGAGACCCTTATAGTTATAGTTATAAGTTGCTGTTGAATTATGAAATTTAAAAACTTAGTAGGTTCCCTTAAAAGGTTCCCAATACGATTTGTCTTTCGACCTTTTGTCCTAGCTTCTCACAAATCTTTGAGTGACCTTCGGCTAAAACATCTTTGGGAGATAACTCTCGTAATATTCAACGCATTTTTTTTTACAAAAGTATCTAACGAGATCCTTGGAAATGTTCATCTGTATAAATTCCACAAAGCTTCTAGGTAAAGTTTTAACACGATTGCATAATTTTTTTTTCGAGATACCGTTTTGATTCATATTACGGACAGCTTCAAATTCCGGACAGTCTCGTTTGTATGGGAAACATTTCACACGAAATGTTTCAATTTTCGCCGTCCAAAAGTTCCCATTTTCGAGGCTCGTTTTATTAGGTTTTGTCCATAAATATCATTGCAAATTTATAATGCCCAACTACCTTAGACGTCTCTTAAGTGGTTGAACGATTTCAATTGATGATTTGACTGTTCCATTAATGATTATCATGAGCTGTCCGTAATTCGAATCAAAGCGTCCGGAATATGAGGCAAAAGTGAGGGAGCGTCCGGAATAAGAATCATGAAAAGGCCACACGTTTTGATTTATTTAAAATTATTCAAGTTGCGGACGCGTATTCTTTACCCACCATCCGAAAGTTAAGGGCTTCCGACGCTCGATAACGCTAAAAAATCATACAGAATGATTTATTTTGTACGGTCCAAGCTGGGTCATACTTCACTGAGGCCTTAAATGTCCGTAATATGAATCAAAACGGTACTTGATAAATCCCTTGGTTATACAAGGCCTAAGCAAATGATTCAAGGATTATTCCTGAGATCTTTAGCGGATTCCAGACGATATTAGAATTGGACGGTTAGAATCCCGATGAGACTTTTGGTAGATAGAATGAGGATAAAGCTACCATTGATTGTGAAAACGCAACATGCAAGCATTGCTGGGAACAGGGGAATGCAAATCCGGGAGTATAAAAACAACAAACGTTGGTACACTACATCTGGTGAGATCGTTTTAAATACTCAATATTATACTTTTTGGTCATATCGCGCGCACAATGAATTCATGGGAAACAGCGGGTTTCAATATAACGGGTTTGGGGCAAAATAAATTTTCTTCTCGTTTCAGAGAGCGAGCAAAGGCGCTCAAACCAAGGCTGTAGAGCCAGGACATGAGGATGAAATGCCTATGTCCCATCCCAGGAGAACAACAATGGAGTGGGCATTAACTTTCTTAGCAACGCCACTCCCAGCGATTTTACCTCTAACCCTGAATTGAAACGGTTGGTACGGTTGTCCCCGTTTCTTCTTTCTTGAATTGAATTTTTTATTGTCTATTAGTTTATTCATGCGTGGATAACCTAATCGTCATGATTTTTTTCAATTGCCTTCAACCCCAAAGTCTGCACAGTGGGCCTGGCCATTTTAATATTTGTATTATATCGCCGATATAATGCAAATATTAATACTGACAAGAAAATATCTTAAATAATTAAGGTATTTCCAGGATGCTTTTCAATATTGGCTGTGCAAGCACTTAGATTAGATTAGATTAGATTAGAATGAGGATGAACCCAACATGTTTTTGACAAGGTGGAACATTTTTGACATGATATTCATAATGACGAGGTCTATGACGGTTTACCACTTCATTTTTAGTGATTCTGTTATGAACTACTAGTCGCTATAGACGTCTGGGCAGAATTGTACACAAAAGTTCTCGTTAGTCAAAATCATCCATGAAAATTTTCACAGAAATCTCTATAGAGGCCTATACTGCAACCATCTGTAAAAAGTAGGCACTGAGAAAATGGGCTGTGAAATTTCCAAATTTTGTGGAACACATTCACATTTTAATGAAACTTTCACAATTTGCTTTTCACATCATTTTTTTTCTTTCCGAATTTTAAACATTATCGTAACACGGTTCATTTTTGGGTTGCACGGTGTGGAAATCTGTAGTGTGACTAATATGCGATTACTTCTCATTATGGGACAATTTGACTTGCTGTTTTTTTTTTCTTTTTTTTTTTCGAACAAATCTTATTATCAAGAAGCAGCTGAAAAAGCATTGGAAGATAAGTTCAATACTGAACTCAACTCAATTTTGATGAAGATGCAGATGAGACTGACTTGCGATTAACGGCAGTATACAAAAATCCTCACAAAAGTCTCCACAGATGTGTTTGCTGATATCCTTTTCTCAGTGAGCTCCACTAAAGTCTCGTAACGAAAAATCAGCTCTTAAAGTTGTTGGTTGAAGTTGAAGGGTAGATAAAGGTTTCTGACAAGATTTTTATGGGGAGGTCTTCCAGTGATTACCCTTGTTGTCCAGTGAATATTTCTTCGACAGTTTCCCAGAGAACTTATGGAAATTTTTAGGAGGATACTTCAAAAACTGCTTTGAAAATTATCAACTAGTTGCTTGACAAGTTGCAGATACGAGTCTTGACAGATATTCAAGAAGATAATTGGTTGATTCTTGACGACAGTTTCGTTTGACGTGTGGTTCCATAAAAAACAAAACTTCTTATGAAATCGTTGAGGATGTTTTTGCTCTATTGTTCGTTTTGAGTTAAAGAGAACCTGCATTAGAAGCCTTCTTCGGGTAAGCAAATTTCTAATCTATCGATTTATATAAATAAAAATTTCAAAGGTGTTTTTATGTCACAAATTGGCTTAACAACGGATTATCGGGTTTTGAATATTGACTGAATCTTTACATTAGGAGTGAAAGTGATAATATCAACAGAATTCCACACAAAAATCCTCACAAGTAAAAACCTTCCTTGAAAGCCTTCACAGAAGTCTCCATAGAGGTTTATACAGAAATCCAAATTAAAGTCTCCACAAACGCACCAAAATAGTTTCTCCGTAAGAATCACTAGAATTCTTGAATCTCAACTATTTTTGTAATTCCACTGACTTAGTAGCGAAAAATTACTCTTATTAAAAGAATTCTGACAAAATTCTTTAGTGAATCCATGGGGAGATTTCTTGTAATATTTTTCTCATAAAGCCATCGACAAATTCCCAGAGAAGTTTTGGATGTTTTGAGGGGGATCTTACCCTTAATTTTGGAAACATTTTTGGAGGATACATTGGTTTAACAAATGAGAAAAACCAGTTTCAGTTTAAGAGATAGTGTTTAACTGGCAAAACAAAATTAAATAGACTGGCATTTTTCGTTAAAAAATCATGTTTTTGTGCGGTTTTTGAGGAATAACTCGGTCAAAACAATTTTTTAGCGAAATGTGTTGTATAAACAACTTGGAAACAATGATATTAGCTTCAAAGGCATGTAAAAATATTGAAAATCGATTGAATATTCATGAGGTAATAGTCAAACTTTTTTTTTCTTGTAAAATGTGGAAAAAAAATTGAGTAAGCTACTTTTAATTAAAACTAGTTTTTATTTTAGACAAATTTGATGGTCTACAAAGTTTTTATAAATTTAATTTAAAGGGCAGAGTGCTAAAAGTTTTAAAATTGATTGAAAACTAACAAAGTTATGTATACTTCATTTAAAGTCATTTTTAATATCTTGAAAATTTACCTTCAAGTCGTTTGCGCCACCTCTTTAATTTATATTTTTGGCTCAAAGTTTCTCTTGAGCGGTTCCATTTGAATTCGAATGTCGGTTTACTTTTGTATTTTTGATTTGGCTGAAATTTGGCATATGCTTTCTTTATATCCAAAAATGCCTATTTGCATCATCGGTTCGCCATTTTTACCCTAGCGTTACTTTTGAGAAGGGCCTAAGAAAAAAAGCCTTAACAATTTTCAAAAAATTAAAACTCAGAAACTATTTGTCTGATCGGTTTGGTGTCTTCCGCAAAGTTTTAGGTTATTGTTGGAACTATCTGGAAAAATATACGCAGTAAAAAAAAAAATTGTAATTTTTTTTATTTCGAAAATAAAGCTTAAAAATCCATTTCCACAAAAATCGTTTTCTTGATTTTTTTTATGTTTTTATAGTTTAAAGTAGACAAAAAATGGAGTCTTTTGCACAGTGGGTCAAGATGGAGGAATCATGGACAAAAAAGTTGTGATTTTTTTGAAAAAAAGGTGAATTTTTTAAAATGGTCATAATAATTTTTTTAAATATTTTTCAACTCGATTTTATGAAAGTACGCAAAATTTACAACAAAAAAGGTATACGGAAAAATCAGGCTAACTTTTACCGTTTTAAAGATACAGCGATTTTAATACAAAATTATGATATAATTTTCAATTTTCGGTCATTATAATATAACTTAGAAACGATTTGTCCGATCAGTTTGGTGTCTTCCGCAAAGTTTTAGGTTATTGTTGGGACTATCTGGAAATAAATATACACTGTAAAAAAAATGTTGTAATTTTTTATATATCGAAAATACAGCTTAAAAATAAATTTTCTCAAAAATCGTATTTATGATTTTTTTTTTTAATTTTTTTATATGTTGAAGAAGACAAAAAATGAAGTCTTTTGCACAGTGGGTCAAGATGGAGAAATCATGGACCAAAAAGTTATGATTTTAAAAAAATAGGTGAATTTGTTGAAAATGGTCATAGTTAATTTTTCAAATGTTTCGGTAGCAATTAGCAAAATTTTCTCATATACCTTTTTTGTTGAAAATTTTGCGTACTTTCATAAAATCGGGTCGAAAAGCATTCAAAAAGTTTATTTAGACCATATTGAAAAATCAACCTTTTTTTTAAAAAAATCATAACTTTTTTGTCCATGATTTCTCCATCTGACAAGATTCTAAATCAATTTATGGGGAAATCTTCCGTAGATCGCTCGTCAAATCCATGAAGTATTTCTTACGAAAGCTTTTCCCTTTTATTTGGAGGATAAACTGATTGAAAAATTATCGACTAGATGCTTGAAAAGTTAAAGAAGATTAATTTAAGAAGGCATTCAAGAATATTTTTGATTCTTGACAACAGTTTCGTCGGTTGCATAGTTCAATAAAAACCAAAATGTTTGATTCTATTTTTTTTTGTACCATTTTTTTAGTTACAGATTACTTTTATTACAAACCTTTTTAGAGTAAGAATATTTTAACTCTCTCTGGCCACTTTTTGTGTTTTTATAAGAAAGATAGTAATTTTTCTTAGAAAATTTCTGTTACATCTATCCGGTCATCTATGCTTATGCTCAATTCCTTTTCTATCTATCTATATGAATGAAAACATAATGGTTTCATTATGTCACGAATTGGCTTATGAAAGGATTATCGGGTTTTGAAAATTCTATCATATACTTTTATACATAAACAGTGTTTGAACTGTATCTTTACATTGGAAGTGATAATAATAGGGATTCCGATTCTGAATCTGATTCCGATTCCGATTCCGATTCCAATTCCGATTCTGATTCTGATTCTTATTCTAATTCTGATTCTGATTATGATTCTGACTCTGATTCTGATTCTGATTTTGATTCTGATTCTGATTCTGATTCTGATTCTGATTCTGATTCTGATTCTGATTCTGATTCTGATTCTGATTCTGATTCTGATTCTGATTCTGATTCTGATTCTGATTCTGATTCTGATTCTGATTCTGATTATGATTCTGATTCTGATTCTGATTATGATTCTGACTCTGATTCTGATTCTGATTCTGATTTTGATTCTGATTCTGATTCTGATTCTGATTCTGATTCTGATTCTGATTCTGATTCTGATTCTGATTCTGATTCTGATTCTGATTCTGATTCTGATTCTGATTCTGATTCTGATTCTGATTCTGATTCTGATTCTGATTCTGATTCTGATTCTGATTCTGATTCTGATTCTGATTCTGATTCTGATTCTGATTCTGATTCTGATTCTGATTCTGATTCTGATTCTGATTCTGATTCTGATTCTGATTCTGATTCTGATTCTGATTCTGATTCTGATTCTGATTCTGATTCTGATTCTGATTCTGATTCTGATTCTGATTCTGATTCTAAATTAAAAAATAATATAATAACATTCCCGATATTGAAAATCCCCGCATACATTCATGGGATGCGATAATACCGAATGACACCGTTTCCCATTATTATGACGCCGTATGACAAACTACCGCTCATACTGGCTACAATCGAACAATCCAAATCCAAGTAACCCTTGAGCGTTCGGTCCGTCTCGCACACACTCCAACAAAAACTGCAGTGATTTTCGAATCATTCTTCGACGGGTGCCGATGCGTTTGTGTGCAAAAGTGCAGCAATTGCGTAAATACTTCCCTTCTTTTGAGACTTGCGGACTTGAACGATCGCGTTTGATTCTTATGTCGCCGTTCTCAAATGACGAACAATTTCCCCCTCTTGCTGTGTGATTTTCAGCGTTAGACGCTGGGTATTTTTTTTGGCGCAAACAGAGTCGACTTTTTTCGTGCTGGGTATTTGTTTGCAAGATTAATTTATGAGTTTTCGATAGATATGGGTCGCGAATTACATGGAACCCTCTAATGGGAGGAAATTTGTGACAATTACTATTGGGAACATTACAAGTACGTGGTTGTGTGTTGAGAAACCGGTATGTTTGTGTTGGTTTTTTGGCTTGTTTTCGTTTTTGTTGGTCCCTATCATAGAGAGATGATGAATGTTTAATATGAAAAAAGGGATAGGGGGAACTTCTAACGCAGTTCTGATTCTGCATGAAGGAAGGGCTACACAGTTATTAGTTTTGATTCCCATTCATGGATGTGATGATTTAGTGGTTAATTTTGCGAGGACTTACTGCGGACGTTTAGTCAATTTCATCCAGTAATTTAATCATACCTGAAAAGAGAGAGGAAAATGACATTAGTTTAACGTTTCTGTGAGTGAATTATGGAGATTCGGATCATAGCAGGCTGAGCCCTTCGATGGCTCAAACACTTTCAAATGGCAACAACTTCTGCACGGCTTACTTGGATGGAAAAAAGCTAACGAGTGGCTCCGGTGAGAGATGAACCCTTTCGATAAGGCCAAAAGTTATGCACCGATCATTACCGTTGTTCGTAAGCCACATCGCGGAGTCAGAGAGTAGGGAAAATTACCGAGACCAAGTGCCCAGAAACTGTTGGTTGGTCTTTGGACTCGGACTGACCACAACCCGGTTGCAGCTCGGCAGCAGAAGCATAATTTTCGTGTCGAGTATTTTTATTACACACATTCAAGCAGTTCCTCATTCCCAGTGCGCTCCTCTGCTGCAAGAGACCGACCACTTGGTACTTGGCCAAGCGCAATATCTACGACGACGACGACGACGACTACGCGATGCGATGGGTTCAAATCCACAGACAGTTCAACCTTCGTGGCAGTCAGCAAACAGCACTCTGGACTAGTGGACTGTTGGAGAAACCCAACCCTTCCCCCTCAATCCTCCCTGGTCGATTACCATCGCACAACGTTCACTACTTCCATCGGAAACGGATAGAAGAGGCAAAGGCAGAAAAGAAAAAAAAACCGTCGAGAAACACCACGAAGTGTAATATTCAATTTATAAATACTTTCGTACGCGACATCGACCCACAACAGGCAAAGTAAGCGGTGCCTCATACCGGGCATCCGGAAGGGTTGACAGATTTACAGAAAGTTCAAGTAAGAACGTGAAAAACAGTTTTTTTATGCAGAAAAATCTATAATAGCAATCAAGACTAAATTAAAATAATTTGTACAAATGAAACATACATTGACAGTAATCCAATAACGTAACTAGTAATTGAAATACTTAATTTTCATCTGAAACATTGTTCCACTTTGAACAACTCCCTCAAAAACAAATTGGCACCACTGGTCCCATTGCAGCTATCATTGGGCCACCTCACAGGGCCAACTTTAACTACCACCCCGCCTGCTTGGATGGCTCTGTTCGGTCGTCCGTCCGTCGTAGTTTGCCACTTTCGGCTTTCGGCTCTCGCTGGCTGGCTGGTGGATGATGATGGAAAGGAGGCTCCACATTCGCAGCAGTAGCAACAGCACCAGGCAAGCGAACCGAACGAAGCAAGCCCAGCGCTGTTCTTTTATTACACTATTACTATTTTCCTTCATTTCACATTTCTGTTTTGTTTCAGTTTCTCGACTTTTCTCGGGGTCTCTCCTCTTTCGGTCCTTTCTCAGTGCGCATACCCCCTTGGGGTTCGCCTTTTGTACCACCTTATGCTGATATGTATACAACACCCTTCTGCACCCTTACATCCCAATCCTTAGGTGGGGAGGGCTCCAACTTTATGATCGATTAATGGTTTCAAAAGTCAGGTCATTGATTTCTTTCTTGCCTCGGTCTTCCTGAGCCGTCCATCGTCACCTTAGTCTTCCTGCGAGAGACATTGGCTATGGATGTCGTGAGTCTCCACGGTTCAATCGCCGCATTCGTGGGGTTCCGCGTGAAAGGAAGAAATTTAAATATTTTCTCTACACACTCAATACTTTCCGTCACCGCTGCCTCACGCCCCGCTTCAAGCTTTCTGAGATCAAGGTAGGCGATGACGACAAAAGGCGACGGCGGCGGCGAAAGCAACTGAAACAAATGCGCACGTTGGAATCGTGGGAGGAAGGGTCGGAAGGTGCAGTGCACTCGCTCGGTGCGAACATCATTGGATGGCAGCGGTGGGTTTCGCAAAAGGAAATAGTTTTTGTTTATCCGCAGCGGCAGTCAGTGGTAGCGGCAAGGCAAAGGCGGGGCGGCAGCAGTTTTGCACAGCACGGGGTGATTTAAGTGAATGTGGAGTATTTCCTATGGAGTGCGGGGTTGGTGACACCCGATGCCTTCGGAGTGTGTCCGGTTTGCGCGATGGGGAGCAGAGCGGAACTATCACCTCGGGTGGAAGTAAGTATATAAAGTGGAGTAAAGGCCTTTTTTTAAATTATCCACACTAGATGACATTGTATGGTTCTTCGACGTCTTTCTAGGGTGGAGGCGTTGGTTCACAATTCGGTTTGCAGAAGAACTTTCTTCAGCACACTGATGTGCTTTGGGGTTGAGCAAATTCTATCATGATCATGAACATGATATTGGACAGACATCATCATGTCATCATGATATTGAAGAGATCATCCAGTTGGGGAAACATCAAGCCGTAGATCATCACGTAGATCATCTTAAATGGTGCATTTTAGCGCCCTGTAAAATATCAATCGATTTGTCCAGGTTTATAACGCCTTGGAATTAATTGACCTTATCACTACGTAGATCAGAAGCATTTGTACTACATTAGTTGATAATTATTAGCTGTATCAACGCCCTGAAGTTACTTGATCTTATCCCACATGAACCAGGTGCATCTTAATACACCGTATGATTCCAATCGTATTTTCCGAGTCACATCAACGCCTCTCAGTAATTTGACCGTATTCTACTAAGATAAGGTGCATCTTGACGCCCTGTAGGACATCAGTTGCAAATTCGTAGCTATTTCAACGCCTTGTTGCATATCAATTGGCAAAATATCAAGCTGT
This sequence comes from Aedes aegypti, assembly GCF_002204515.2. Classification (NCBI taxonomy): domain Eukaryota; kingdom Metazoa; phylum Arthropoda; class Insecta; order Diptera; family Culicidae; genus Aedes; species Aedes aegypti. Next base: position 4,857,560 of record NC_035108.1, read on the forward strand.
ATCAACACCCTGGAGTAATTTGACCCTATGATAAGGATCATAGATCAGGTTCATCTTAACGCTCTGTAAGACATAAATTGATAATTCCATGCTGTATCAAGTGCATCGAAATGCCTTCTAGAACTTCTATAAAAAATCTTAAGCTGTATCAACGCTCCTGGGCAATTTGATCTTATTTCACGTAGATCTTTGTGAGGTCATGATCATGTTAACGCCCTTATTAAACTAGGAATTTTCGATTATGATTTACTTAAGGTACGGTCATATTCCAAAGTGCTGGTATAAGGCAGCGTCCATTAATTACGTAACCCTAAAATTGGAAATCTTTGACCCCCATTTTTGTAGGAAAAGTTTTAATTTTTAGTATGAGCCGTAACTCCCCCCCTCCCCCTAGAGCGTTACGTAATTTGTGGATGCCGTCTAAAGAACGTTCCACTTGTAATTTGTAACTAGAATTATTTTCCCAAGAGGAGAAAACGTACATTTATGTTTAGCATATCAGGTTGTAGCAATTTTTTAAAGCATTAAGGGAAATGTACATAAAAATATTGATTGGTTCTTTGGTTTAATTTTCCATCATTTTGTTGAGTATCATTATATCCTTTATCTACCTTTTTTTTCAAGAATATTTTTAAATCAGACGGTGTCTACATTATTTTGACTTAATTGGCTTGACAATTGTTTAATATTTTTCGATTGGTTGGGTATATGGACAATTTGGTGAAGCGATACTTTTCTCCTAAAATTGTCATAAATGTTCTTTTGGCTTAAATGACAACTAGTAGCATTACGACGGTAATTTTAACTGGAATAGTCGGGTCAGAACTTCATTGGACTTTTTTTGCGTTTCAATGATTGAGTGTATTCTATTCTGAAGACACTTTTCTTTGCAAGCATGCCAAATCATCAACTTACGAGTTTACCCAGGTAACAATTTGAAGCTGCTCAAACGCTTTTATAGCTAATTCAATTCAGCCTTTGTTTGAGCAAAAGCTGGTCATAGCCTGCATTCACTGTTGTTCAGCTGTTAAACATCTAATTCTGGCGATTTTATTCAGCCTTAAGCTTAATTGAAGCTATATAGAAGGCTGAACTAAGGTCTAGCATGCGCTTATTCAGGCCTCTTTCAATAACCATAATTCTATTTTTAGAACAGATGGCAACCTTCGAAAGCTTAACGATCGCTTATCCATCCATTATTCAACAATTAATCAAAAAAAAAAAGAAGTATTTACAAGTTTATAGTTTTGGGTTTTATCAACGCAACTAACAATTTCAAACACATAGTGTAGAAAAGTGTTGGAATTTAAAGATGAAGATTAGTAAATATGTGCCATTGAGATTTGAACTGGGATTCGCTGATTTATAACCACTTACCTTGACATCTGCTCCACATGAGACTGTGTGAACATCATCAACAGCAAGGGACTAACATATTGTTTTGTCTGAATAAGGGCTATTTTAAAGGCTGCATTGAGGCTGAAGTAGTGATAACAGCGCTATGCAAAAACACTTGAGTTAGCTGTCAAAGTGTGTTGTGTTTTTTGTTTCAAAATAGAATCCTAGGTAATTTTTAATTTCTGTTATTCAATTGTTGTCAACGCAAGTTGGTAATGATTTCGATTTCGTTCATATAATTAAAAATGTTACGAAGAAATCTGCGTCATCGAGTGTAGTGTTCTATCTTGTTGTTACACAAGGTCATCGATGCCGAATTCAGGATTTTTTTTGACAAATGATAGGCCCGTGTGCGTTTACAGCATGTCTGCTTCGGGATGTGAAAATTTTGTTGTTAGATGAAACAGTTTTATAATAATTAATTTAGTGTTCGACCCAATGTAGGTACCTACATATTTCGGTATGTATATTTTTATCAACATACAGGTGAACAATTTTTCGACAATGGCTGTTGATTTGATGTAAGCTTTAAATAACCTTTAATCAATATCATTCAGGTTGGCTGAACAAAAGTTAAAACTGTAGATGAAAAATAGTTTGTTCAACTCAATATTCAGCTTTGAGTATACTGCTGAATAAGAGTGTTTAATAAACTTTCCTTCAAATTATTGTTCAGCTGTCACGCTGTTCAGCCTTGTACACCATTGATCAGCCAATATTCAGCAAATACTCTTGCTGTTCAGCTTTCATTGTTACTTGGGTATTTATCTACCAAAATCTATTTGAACTTACCCGGTGCATCCGTCTTACGTTTTATAAGGAAATATTATTGATTCGCAGGATTCTCTCAAGTTATTCACCTTCTGTCGTCGATAGCTTTTGAACATGTGATTGAATCTCTATGATTTTTTTCCCACTGAATCAAAAATTCTTTCGAATAAAAAATAAACAATAACTTTCTCGCTGTGGCAGCTAGAGGTGCCACAGTAATTAAAAAGAAATGGCCATCTAAGTGAAACATACTAGCTCAAAATTTTCTTTAAGGTTTACCTAAGGCATTCCAAAAATTATAACCTAGATACTGGTCACCGATCTACCGGTCATTTCGTCATACAAAAGGATGTCTCAATGAGTAGGGTAGCGAAAAAGAGTTGGCAATTCCACTCTCCTCATCCATATTGCTTCAATTGGGTGTCTTGTTTGATATATGATACATGAAAATTACGACTGGTACTATTGATTATGTTTTGTAATAATTTCTCTTACCATTAAATTAAACCTTCCCAGTGTAACGTATACTTGTCCCTCAACCTAATCGGAATGATCGAAAAAACTCTAATTCAATTATCTGGAGTAAACCCTTAATAAAAATGACCAGGAAAAGACCCCAGAGCCATAGCAACGCACCATGAAAAACGGATTGACTTAGAAGCTCAAAATTTACAGGGCTGATTGTATAAATAATATACAGGAGCAATGTCTATCTTGTGAAATGGCGAGATTTCTACCTTTGTTGTTATTTCCTAAAAATTGTGTTGAAATATTCTGAGATAAAAATAAACACTTGTGTATCAATCTTTAAATGATTTGAAGGATATTTTAGAATATCTAAAGGAATCCCCTAAAAAATATAATAAGAAACGGATTTCTATTTGACCAAGCATCCGTTAGGGTAAAGACGTACTGAACTAAGGATAAAATTTCGAGAGACAAATGATCTAAGAATAAAAATAAAATAGGACAAAAAGTTTAAAATCTTTTTTTCTAAGGATGGAACATTTCCCACTAAGCAAATTGCTTTTGACCTTTTGTTCTTTTGATGTTTTATTTTTCGACCTTCTCAGGGTCGGATTCACATATGTGGGAGCCCTAGGCAACAGACTTGCGGGGCCTTCTCTCACAGAAAACTTTTTTTAAACTATAGAATAAAGAAGCTTAAAGATAGTTCTCCTTATATATGTATTCTAATCAAAAATGGGCAAGGGCCAAAAAACAAATACAGTATTGGACAAAACATTTGCAACTTTTTCGATTTTCCATACAAAATGACCTACTTTGATAAACTATTTCTCGGTTATTTATAGACCGATTTGAATGAAGTTTTCACAGAATATCAGACATAACTTGAATTTTAACATATATTTTTAAGTGATTTTTCTAATTACAAGATGAAAAGCAGTAACGGTTTGATTAAAGTGATTTTTTTGACGATTTTTTATAATCGACATAACTAAATATATTGAAGGAATAGCTTCATGGCATCTTCAGCAAAGTTGTAGATTTTAACGAGATGAATAAGTTTGCTGAAGACAGTTTTTGTGTAGAGCTATCAGATTTTGAGAAAAAAAGTTTTGAATTTTTTGTCGAAAATTACACTTTAGGCGGCATCCACAAATTACGTAACGCTCTAGGGGGAGGGGGGAAGTAGGCTCAATCGTTACGGCTCATACAAAAATTTAAAAATTTTCATACAAAAAGCGTTACGTAGGGGGGGGAGGGGGTCAAAAATTTCCAATTTTAGCGTTACGTAATAAATGGATGCCGCCTTAGTCAAACCGTTATTACTTATAAACTCGTGATTGGAAAAATTATTCAAAAATATATGTTACAATTCAAGTTATACCTGATGTTCTATGAAGTTTCATTAAAATCGGTCCATAAATAACTGAGATCTAGCTTACCAAAGTTGGTCATTTTGTATGGAAAATCGAAAAAGTTGCAAATGTTTTGTCCAATACTGTATATAATTGTTTTAAATAATAAAATTTTGTGGCTTATAAACGAACCGCAGTTGAAAATTGAGAAACTGCTTTTATAAGGGTTTGCTATGAATGATCGATATCACTTCATCGCTTGCTTGCTTTATTACGGAAAAATGATTCTCTTTTCGGAACGTATTTTTGTGTTGTTCGATAAAGGAATAGCAAAGCTTCGTTTGTAAGCCAGTATTAATTTACTTTGGCGAAGTTATGAACGAAAGAGAGACTCTGACAACGCAACTCTTCGGACAGAATTTTCTAATAATCCTTGGCCTAAAAGAATACTAGTCGAGTTGCAGACAGAATCTGAAGCAGGACTTTTTGGTATTAAACTCTTCTTAACGTTTCAAGAAAGATTGTATTGATAAGTTGCAGAATTGGCTGTGTTTTCCATATTGATATTTTATATACGAAAGTTTCATTGAGCGCTAAAACATCAATAGAAGAGCATAACAACAGTGTATTTGAATGTTAGAACATTACAAATGCAAAATGTACAGCACTTCAACAATTGTTTGAAAGAAGTTTTTTGGAACATTGTTCTTCCCAATTTTTATAATTGTCTTTTTTTTTCGTTTTTAGGAACATTCAAGCAAATTGTAGTTCGGTCGAGCTTGACTCGGGTTGAAGTTGAATATGTGATTCAGAACGGGTCTATTCAGTTCCAACCCAGGTTCGAAAACGAATTCTATGTTTGAAATGCAAGATTAACCTGAATGGAACGAATGTGCGCCAAATCTTGAACTTTTTTAAACTTAAACTTAAAATCTCCATTAGCCGATGTTCTATGACTCGATACCGATTCATAGAAGCATACTAAAAACAAAATGTCTTGGTAACTCTGATTGTCCCCTAAAACAGCTTCCCACAGCACTCCTGTTCCATGACGCGATATATCCATGAGTCGATGGTTCCTGCATTACAACTGTGATTTTAAAAGATGACAATAAATTATAAAGTACTGCAATAGCTATTCAGCAGAATATTCGAGAATTTTCGGTATAATTCTTCTCTCTAATTCATAGAATCTTCCAGACCTTTTAAAATGTTTCACAGCAGAAGGAACATTACAATAGCATTTAGACCGTAATTATCTCAGATCAGAACATTAAAACAGCGTTAATGCAACGTGCCCAATGGAGTATAGATAGAGCATACATTGGAGGGATTTTGTGATCGTTGAGTGTCATGTTGGGTCATGTTAATACAATAACCATTAATATTCTCTACTTCCGACATTACATCTCCATTGGAATGAAGTCTGCTTCTCAGCTTAGTATTCATAGAGTACTTTCAGTTATTACAAGAAAAAAAATCTTTGCCGATGTTGTCATTTTGCAGTTGAACATATATATTATCAATCACTACAACAGCTAATAAGCAGAATATTCATGAAATGTTGGTAATATTCTTCTCTCCAATTCGTTGAATGTTCTGGAACGTTGTAAAGCAAAAGAAACACTGTAACAGCATTTAAGGCTTAAATCATTAGAATCCTACAATAGCACTGAGGCAACATTCTCACTGGAGTAATGTTAGAACATACATTTAGGCGATCTTGCAAATAAAATTATAGCCAAGAGCATCTGTTCCTTGCCATAAATACTTTTGATCTTTTGAGATTTATTGTGCGCCGTGTGTTGGTGCTGTCTCGCACTCTCTCGAGCTATTTGAAAACATAACATTATACCATTTGACTTTTACTGTACGCGCTGTTTTCAAGCTATCCGTGAGAGAGAGCGAGAAAGCACCAACACACGGCGCACAGTAAAGGACAAAACTACAAAGGAATTTATGGCACGTACACAGGCTCATTATCCTCTACTTCTTGCCATTACACCTCCACTGCTGTTCTGTGCTCTCAAAACACTTACAGTTATCAACAAACAGTGCTACAGTTATACATTTATTATCAATCTTAAAAAGATCATACATAAAGTTACGCTTCCAAATTCCATTGGAACGTGGCTAGCCATGAGCGGTAAGCTAATTTTTCATTAAGCTTCTAGAGCATATCTTGGCGAAATTTCATTAGAAATCGTGTAATGATTTCATTCATCATATCCCAACAAAAAAAAAACTTTATCACATTTTTTTACAAAAAAATAACTAGTAAACTAACAGACATTCTTAAAACTATTAAACGACTGAAGGCATTTTTTTTAAATTCGTTGTTTATATAAGCAATTGATTGAGAATTGTTCAAAGTATTCTGCAATTGGGTTTTTGATAAAATCCAGTTTTTATTCAATAATATGACCGTGCGTGCTTTTGGGATGGTGACGATTTTCCACGGTAGGAAGATAGAATAATACGATCCGTGGGTATCTGCAGTGGGTTTGACCTCTTCTCGCAGCAAACTTTCACGAAATTAAGAATGATTCGAAAAAAGTACTAAGTCCAAACTGTAAACAACAGGACCAGTACCTATCAAAATTGATGCGTGACGTCACAGTGCAGTGTAGTGTTGCCGTGTTACCAAAGCGGAATGTAAAAAATAGGGTAACGGCCGTATTTTGGACGCTTTAAGGAAGTGACTTAGTTTTTTTCCGTTTTTTTTCCCTAATGGATTACCCAAGATTTATTGAAGTGAAGGTTCAGCAATCTAGGCAGTCAGTGGGTGCGAAGTGAGGTCAGCTGCAGGGGAAGTGGAAGTGACAGCTGACAAGCTGGTTAGCTGGCAAGTTTGTGTACTCTGTTCTTCAATCTACCGTTTCTAGATGAGTGCTTTGTGAAGCCCAAGCAGAACAGTTCGGTTTTGCGTCGTCCGATTGATTTTGCTGACGGATTCGCGCGTATTTTCGTTGCCGGAGAATTTTTTTTCCCCAGTTTTGGAGCGCCTTGCTGGGTAGTGCTTTGTGAAGCCCCAGGACAGTTCGGTTTTGCGAGTTCTGTTTGATATATTGACCTTGACGCTTGCTCCTGTGGGAGCAGGTGACGAAGGCAGGATCAAACATGTCGCGCGTCGGTTGAGTGAAGTGAAAAAGTTCCGCGATCGGTTAGTTCTGTTTGATCTTCGACCTTGACGATTGCACCTTGGCAGTGCGTCAAGAAAGCCCGAGCAGTCGTCAGTTGTTTTCCCTCTCGGGTCGTGCGCCTATTTTCTCTGAGTGCTTTTATATAGCCGAGCAAACGAGCTAAGCTGAATGTGGATTGTTGCTGCTCAGTCAAGGATGACGGATCAATTGGTGAGCTCGTTTCATGCTACTATTTCTAATCTATAAAATATGTATACCTGCACATTTAATCGATACAACGGTAGGACGTAAATATGATTTTTCAACAAACTATGAAGGGTTCGTCACTGTGAGTGTCGACATAAATTCTAATTCATGAATTATTTATGTTTAACATTTTTTTTTGTTTTCAAAACGCCCCTTTCTTTTTATCTTTATTTTTGTAATTATAAAAAAACTTTGAAAGGTTCGACACTATAAGTGTAGACTTGCGAAAGGTTCACTTTATTCAACAAACTTTGGATGGTTCGCCACTGTAAGTGTCGGCATAAGAATAAGAGTGTTCTATGATGTTCCAGCCAATCGAGTTTTTGTTTCTTTTCAAATATGATTTTTCAACAAACTATGAATGGTTCGTCACTGTGAGTGTCGACATAAACTCTAATTCATGAATTATTTATGTTTGACATTTTTTTGTTTTCAAAACACCCCTTTTTTATCTTTATTTTTGTAATTATAAAAAAAACTTTGAATGGTTCGACACTACAAGTGTAGACTTGCGAAAGGTTCACTTTATTCAACAAACTTTGGATGGTTCGCCACTGTAAGTGTCGGCATAAGAATAAGAGTTTTCTATGATGTTCCAGCCAATCGAGTTTTTGTTTCTTTTCAAATAAGTAAAATATAATAACACATGCTTTCGTCCTGACAGCTGTAGTAATGTTACATTTAGATATTTGTTCAACAAACTTTGAATAGTTCGTCACCTCAAGTGTCGGCATAATTTTCCTCTACATAGAAATTTGGGTTAATTCTACGACTGGCGTGAGGTGACAATTGTCGGTGTCGTATAGCGAGGTGACAATTGTCGACTCGAGTGAAGTGACTCGCCGTGTAAATCAAATGGAGAGTCACTTCACTCGAGTCGACAGTTGTCACCTCGCTGTACGACACCGACAATTGTCACCTCGCGCCAGTCGTAGAATTAACCCAATTGTTCATATCAAATGAAAATATTATATTTTCATAAAAACATATTTATATTTGACAAAAAACTATCATGGTCTAATCACTTATCAAAGTGAATCCTTTGATCCAACGATCCTCCCCATTAACAAACATCCTTCCCAGTAACCTTTGTGGAGATGCAGAGGCAAACACGGTCTCCAAATAGCAAAGGTTACACACTAACATTCCTTCCTCCAATCCCACCTGACTGCAAGGACGTGGCCGGCGCCGTTATTGACCCTGTATAAATAGAGGCACTGAATTATGCACACTGAAGAAGATTATGGCCAATCCCAGCCGAACTTCTAGTTGATTCTTTGTGCATTTTCACTGACTTCGGTCAATCACGGAATAGCAACCATTGATATGTGTAGTCAGTCTAAGCTAAGCTAAGCTAAGCTAATAATATGACCGTGCGTGCTTTTGCTAATATGTTGACAAATTTTCCCGTCCAAATAATGGACTATGTCATATTTGAAGGGAGAAACTTAAAAACTTGACAGATACGCGTATTTCGACTACCACTTGCAGTCTTCTTCAGTGTCAGTTACTCGTATCCACTAGTGATAAGCATTTAGGAGCGGAATTAAAAGGTATACGGTACTCCATCTACTTTTAAGTTTCTCTATTGAGATTCTGCTCAGAGGATTCGAATATTAATTAAAGAGTCATATATGAACTTAAAATTCAAAAATTGCTCTAAATTTGAACCTTGACACTTTTGATCATGTTTGACGTTCATTTCGTCGACAAAAACACCAAGGGGGATCTACGTTTTAACACTGTGATTCCTATCCGACATTTAGGAAGGGACACGAAAAATAAAATACACCCAAGCTTTGAGTTTAAACTATAGGGTATGACAAAATCTTAACAACAGGAAAATATGTTTTTTGGACTTGATCCAATGGAAGACATTTCAAAATTGTGTAAACCTGTGTTTTGGCCTAAACTTGAGCGTTTCAAAACAGATTTCCAACACTTCGTATGCTTTCTTGCCGAAGCGTTACCAATAGTGAGAATTTTTCGCAAAAGTTTAGCTGTTTAATAGTCTAATTCAATGGATTCTAATTGTGGAACTTTTTCTCGAATTTATTTGGACAGTTCTTTGAATTAGGGGCGCTCAAATAGCGTTTCGCTTAGAGCGCCATGAGGCCACGCTATGGCTCTGCACACGACAAACACTCTCACCTAACGTTTGGAAATGCTTAAACTATTTTTGAAGTGATTAGATGTTATTAGAAAGGTTGGCCCTGACTCATTGGTTTACAATTGTTTTTGAAATTTTAATTATAATTATTATTAGTCATGATTTGTGGGGGCCCTAGAGTGTGGGGCCCATGTTTATAGCCCTCTCGCCACTCCCTTAATGCGGCCCTCCTTCTGTGCATAAGCCAGATGTATCAAACCTCTATTCCATCTTTCTCTAAATGAGCAAAGGAGTTTCTCCTGACTTCCTTCCAAAATTATCTAGCATCGATGGAAAAAGTTACTTCAACATGACTAAAAAAGACTTATTCTGTGTGAATTCAATGACTAAGAACTTCCAAAGGATTTCTTTCCAGAAGGACTTTTAAATCAATTTAAAAAAAAAAAATAAACCGGTCTGAAAAGAACTTTCTCTGAGAATCGAAAAAATACTCATTAATGTAGATCTTTCTTATGGTGGTTAAACAAATTCTCTTTTCGCGGTTTGCTCCAGCAATTCACCATATCGTTTAAACAAAAACTAAAAACTTCGATAATATTTCTGAAGGTATCTTCAGAATTCATTACGATTTGAAGGTGAAGTATGATTACAGTAAGTAAAGAACAAATGTCAGATGCATCCGCCTATAATCGGAAAAATTCTCAAGCTGTAACAAGCAAGAGCCTCCAAAAACGATGAAAACCTTCCAATTATTGTAGTTTTATCTCTAAACATAGGGGTTCCATTGGTCAAACAACTGACAGCACTAGTGTTTCATAAGTTTGGAGCATGTCAGCTCTCAAATCTGAACTATATGAGTTGCAAATGAATAAACTCTCATGATGTCGATCATGATTGTTACAGAGAACTAGAATTGAGTGATGTCCTGAAGAAGGTTTTGAAAAAAAACCGTGAAAATTACCGGAGCGATGTCCGACCCATTGTCAGTAATTTTGATTCATCAAAGTTCCATGTCTTTCGGTGGTTCAATTTTGCCTTTCCCCCATAATGCGCATCTTTCCCCCATAATGCGCATATGGTCATTTCGATCTCCTCGACAACGCAGAAACTTCAACTGAATGTGATATAATCTACCGCGTCTTGAACTCATTCCAAACTCTCGCCACGGTCCCTCGTCCAGCAAATCGCCGCTGTCGCGGTGGACTCATTCATCTCCCTAGATTTCCATAGATTCGTTATTGGTACCTTCAGCTATTGGGCGGTAACTATCCACATCACCCCTCGGTTTGCATCGCTCCGAACCCCCTCAGCAAGCCATGAGACTTCCAATTGGGTTTCAGGCGATAGGCTTCTACGTTTGAGTTGTGCAAAGTGGTGGTCGCCAGCAAAAGCAAGGCCTCCTTCGCCACCCTCACTCTCTTCTGTTCACCCCGTCATTAACGATATCTTACAGACCGAGCAGCGAGCAGTCAGTGTTTCTTTCCATACGTCAAAAACCGAAAGCCAGCCAAGAGCCAGTCAGTGACTGCGACTTCATCATATTATACACCGTTTTGTAGCTCTTTTTCTGCCAGCTTTTTTCATTTCCATGCTATCGCTTGCATGTCGTGTAGTGTGGAGCTCTTGGAGGCCGCGGCGGTAGGTGTTGTCTACTTCCCATTCCCAGCCCCACACAGAGGTTCAGGTTTTCGGAAAGGTGACAAAAACTCGAGATTTAAGTTGGCAAACAAGGTCAAACATTCTTCTACAATATCAGATATTAGAGAACTCCTACAAGAATATCAGAGGACAAATATTTTTCATTAGTTTTGGACGCTAAATAGCTACACATATCGTCCAAATCTCGACGAATTTGGATTTCAGCGTATTGTTCCTAACGATAACTCATTTAAATCTAGCTTTAGCATTCATGTATGCAAATTTATTTCAAATTTGCTTCAGCCTAATTGAAATCACTCCTCGTGGAGATAATCTTGGTCAAACGCACATAAGAGACTAAGGAATCGATTAGAGAGGATTGTCTAAGCATTTTTTGAAAAAAAATAATAAAATACCATTGTTGAGAAGTCGAGTCTAGTACACGATACTGAAGACGGCCTTACAGTTGAGGTCGAAATAGGCGTTGGAATTTAATTGTATAGTACTAAATTCGGTTTCCATTTACTTAATAGATATTCCTCTAAACAGATCGGAGATTTATTATCATCATGGTAATTTTATTATATGAGAATCAAAATATGGTGACCATGCTCAAAATAGAAACTTCAAGCCAAAATCATGTTTCAAAACACTTTTCAAAGCCAAAAATAGTCAAATATCAAGAATTCGTAATTTTTACCATTATTTCCCACATCTGAACCACTGTTCCCCGTGAGCTTATTTCTTTCCACGACAACGACGGTGCGGAGACGCGTTCGTGATTGAAGAAGCGAAATAACTCAACTCTACTACGATAGTTTCCTGTTTTAATGCTCACGTCACGTCATCCAATCCACAGCCTACTGCGCGACCGAATGGCGGATGGACGGACGGAATGACGAAGAGAGCAACGCAACGGTTCCATTTCCGACACTGCCTGGCGGACCCGAAGGTTATCGCTCTCGTTTTGGTGCGGTGGTTGTTATAACACCCTCTTCCGGGGGAATCGCTTGGGCTACTGCGATCGGTTTTGAAGTACTCTCAAATTTACTAAACAATACAAAATTTCTCATTAGATCGAATACTACACCCATACCTCGATGTAACGTAATATCTATCTAATGTAACTTATATATAACGTTATATTTAACTTGATGTAATGTATCCTATTTAAGCTCCCATATTTTCGCAATTGAAATTATAAACGTGATTTATGAACTAAAACATTTTTTTTTTCAAGATGCAACACGTCAATTTTTATAATTTTGACAAAAAACATATTTACGAAATGTTAAGGTTTTGCTTTATGAATTCCTAGAGAAATTCGGCAAGGGATTTCTGCAAGAATTTAACCTGGTGTTTCTTCGGGAAATCTTCCACGGATTTCATGTACCGAACATCCGAGGATGCCTTAAAAGATAACTACAATGATTTCTCCGTGGAGTCGTTTTGAAATACCTACAAGGATTCTTTCAAGAAAACCTTTAGGATTTCCTGCAAAGATTCCTTCTGGAATAATATAACAATTCATCCCATGTAGAGGATGCTTCAAGGATTGTCCCAGTAGTATCTGTAATTATTCTACCAGGTACTCTCCATTTCCAACAGGCATCTTACCCAGAAATTCCACTAGGAAATCATCCTGATATCCTGAAATGAATCCAGCATCCCACAATATTTTCAGAAACTGATTCCAAGGCATTCTTTTCAATAATTTCTCCAGTAGTTTCACCTGTTATGTGAATAGTATAAATTTAAGATTAATTCTCTTATCAAAGAAGATATGTTGAACACAATACAGGTAAAAATATTCTGCTTCGACATAATGCAACAAAAACAAAAATCGAGTTATGTTATATCGAAGTGTTACTGTACATCAAATCACAACTTAAGGCATGCTTACAATGTTGCTCACTACGGATAACCCATTGCGAAACGCCAACGTCTTGCGCGAGTGTGCATTCATTACGATTGTGGTCTCCGAAAATGGGGCCGCCCGCCGTTGGGTTGGGTGCGATCGGGGTGTGGTGTGTGGAAGGTGTTTTGAATGCATTCGCCTTTGCCTCGGCTTCTGATGGGGCGACGGATGGTGACGAACAGTCGGACAAACCGCTCGGCCACCACCGCCACCACCATTGGAACTTGGAGCAGACAGCAGCAGCAAGTCAACGATCGATCCAGAGGTGATGGCGAACTAACAAAGCTCTGCCAACTACTGCTGCGAACCTTGGAAATTTGTATGTTGAAGAAACACGGCTTGCAAGAGGGCTTACATAAAAAATGAACCCAGCGGTACGGAGGCAATCGTATCGGTGGAACCTACGAGTCCATCTCTATCGGTGTACTTGGGGTATCAGTATTTGACTGTGAGAGGTTCCCAAGTTTTAGTGTCGCATCTGACTAGATTTTGTTGTTTCTGAATTTCGTGTGTATTAAAAAATATATAAAACGAGCTCACCAATTTTAAAATTAGTAACCCAAATTCATCGTGTAAGTGTCTATACTTCAAACATTCCCCTTTCTTGCTCAAAATATGGATCGTGTACTTATTGATGAGTAATGTCCATTAGGCCAAACGATCAATGTCATAAATTATTCTGGTAGCTCGCAACACTGCGTACAAATGATCAAAAAGCTCGATGAATTAAATCTTAAAAGTCTAAAAAACTGTGAATGAGAGTCAAATGACAATCTCTTTTTATCTTATCTAAAACTGATTTCGATACCTTGTAAAACAAATAAATTTTGACACTAACACTTTCGTTAACGTTAGTAGGAATCCAAGAAAGAAATTGTTGAAGAAACCTTTGGGAGAATTTCTGAATGATTTCTCTGATGAATTTTGGGCAGGAATTTGTTGGAAAATTTTCAGAAATTGGTTTTGGATAACTCATCTCATTCCAATTATCCTTTTATAAATTTCTGAGGAAATTTCTGAGAGTATTCTTGCAAACGTTTTCAAAAGAACACTTCAGAGGAATTTCAAAAACAGAATTTCTGGAGATATTTATGGATGAATTTCCGGAAGAAACTCTAAAACAACTACAGGGATGAACTTGAGGAAGAATCACAGAGTAATATACGAAAAACAATATGGCAGAAGTTTGAAACCCATTTTTGAAGAACATACGGTATGTTTTTCTACAGGACTTGATTAAATTAAGAAAAATTTAGGTGACAAATTTGAACAAATTCCAAAAGAAATCTATTAACGATTTTTTTTATTATAAAAAAAAAAATGAGAATCAGTAGCAAGCAAATTCTGGAAAAAAAAATCACAAGGGAATCAACGACAAAACTAAAAGGAATCTCTTTTATGAAACTTTTAGAAAAACTATTGGAGAAATATAGAAAAAATAAAACTCCTGAAACGATTCTCGAAGAGAGTCTTGAAAGAACTTATAAACTTTTGATGAAATTCCTCTACGAATTTAACGAGGGATTCTGGCAAAATTTCAGGAAGCATTCATGAATGAATCCATGGAAAATATTAGTATGGAATTCAGGGAGCACAAACATAATTCATAAAGAAATCTATGTCAATCCTTGGAGAATTCTCCAGAGTAATTGTTGAAAACAGCCATGAAAGAAGCTGAAAGAAACGGAATAATCTCTGGGCCATTTATTGAATGTACTTTTGACAAAAAAATGGAAATCTAAAATTAATTCATCGTGGTGTTTCAGACAGAATCATTAAACAAGTATCTAGCTGAATTGATATATGAACTGTTAGAAGAATCTCTGCTAAAACTTTCGAAAGAATTGCTGGAGTAATTCTTAAAGGAGATCCTGATGAAATCCTGTGAGAAACTGTAGGAAATCTTTGGAAAGTGTATGGAGAAACATCTGAAGTAAATTCTGCATGAATTTCAGGAAAACCACCCTGATGTTATCTAAGACCATGTGCATGCAAGATTTCAAAAAGGTTATTTAGATTTTTTTAAACATTCTGATTTTATTCCTCGAGATATTTCTGTGAAAATCACAGGTTAATTTTTAAGTTGAACTCTTGAAACAGACCCTGAAAAAAAAACCATCGAGTATTTCTTACAGAAACCCTAGAAGGATCTCTGAAGGGTGGAGAAGTTCCTATAAGAATATACAGTGGTTCGATTTCATAAAAACTATTAAATGATTTATTGATTTTCGAACACTTCATCATTAATGGAGCTCGTAGGTGTCATCTATAATTCGACAATCATAAAACGTTTCCAATTACTGGCAAAAATATTGAACTCGTTCCTAAAACTAACCCAATTCCATATTCTCACACCTATCAAAAATCAAACATACAACATTCAAAACCCAGCTTTCATGTTCTATTTAATAGCCCAAGTTCTTCATTACGTTGTTCAAATTTAATAGAGTACATTTGGACACTTAATAAGCGGATATGTATGAAACTTAAGTAAAATTTTACAATATACTACTTCTTTAATATTTTTTGGTATGAAGTCCAACAATTCACGTAATTTCGGTAGATGGATCCATTCTTTGAATGATATTCGTGAGCACTGAGAGTTTTGGTTTGAAAAGTATTTGGTTTACAGAAGTCGTATGCAGTTTTTTCCGATATCCACTCGTTGCCACTAAAAAACTGATTATAAGTTTTCGAAACTTATTCACTAATCGCAGTTACCATTCTTAGAGAA
Organism: Aedes aegypti; assembly: GCF_002204515.2. Lineage (NCBI taxonomy): Eukaryota > Metazoa > Arthropoda > Insecta > Diptera > Culicidae > Aedes > Aedes aegypti. The sequence continues at coordinate 4,873,341 of NC_035108.1, forward strand.
GTGGTATTGGAAAAAAAAATACTTTTCGGCTTACTGTTTTTTTTAGTAAACAACATTGAAAAAGTGGTATTTATTTCAAATTACTTCTGTTTCATATATATCCGCTGGAAAATCGTCCAAATGTTCTCTACTAAATCTAAACATCACAATGGAGAAGTTGAGCAATCATTTAGTACATTAAAAATAGTTTTTAATGTTGTCAGGTCAATTTTAGACACAAATTCAATAGTTTTCCATTATTCCAAAGATGAAAGCAAATGAATACAGTTCATGACACCTATGACCTTTGTCGTTGATAAAGTATATTGAAGCCCACAGATTCTTAAATTTTAATAGTTATATGCAATGAAAAATATTTAATTTTTTTTCCTTGAAATATTAAAAAATATAAATTAAATTCAAAATCACTTGAAACCCCCATTTTAAATATTAAAAATACACGGCCATTTAGCTGCACAAACTGTAACTTAACCCTAGACCAACGGACAAGCATGCTCCAGTGGCACAACCGAGAAACATTCCTGACGAAAAGTCTCGACGGCTGAAGCGGGAATCGAACCCACACCCCATGAGACGAAGCGATTACTGCCTGGCGACACTAACCACTCGGCCACGAAGCCCACATAACATTTTTTAAATATTCACTATAGAGTTATGATAGAAAACAGATGCTTGAGACAAAGTTTCATGATGAAAAATTTTTAATGAAAAAGTTTTTCCAAGAACAACTTTCGATCGATTTTCAAATTTTTTTGTCGAAATAAATACTTTCTGATGATACAATAAGAATCTTGAAATCATTCCAAACCATAATGGTTATCATGATCACTTCTCTAGAAGTAGCCATTTTCGAATTGTATCAAGTTTAATTCAAAAAGTTATTAACCCCTCTACCTGCAGCTTCATTTTTTACCGCAAGAAAAAAAATCAAATCTCGATAACTTTTTTGTTTCTCGGTATTTTTGCACCATTTTTTCACAAGTTTTCAAAAAACTCTTCTAGTTTGAGGATCCGTGTCGATATTGATGATTGGTGATCTGGTTTTAAAGATATTCCAATGTTCCTTGGGGGACCGACATCTTCCATACAAAATGTCTTGGGCGGCCATTTTGTTTTACGTCAACTTATCGAAAAAGTAAAATGTGGGCTATACAATGCCATGTAATAAGGAGCTACTCTGAAAAAATCATACAAATTGGTTAAGAATTCTTAGAGATACCTGAAAACTACGATATGAGGTTTTTTGAAGTTTTCAAGATCTTTATTTGGTCAGCTTGGTACCAGCAATATAAATGCTCATTACTCAAAGACGGCTGCTTCAAATTGCTTCATTTTTTCACAACATACTCTCATTAATGTATTGTTCCAAAGAGTGAACATCTGAATACGTTAAAAAATCTGTAGCCTAAGATATATACGTGGGTTATGATTAAGCGTCGGTCCCCCAAGGAATTTCGGAATATCTCTTCATCCAGATGACCAATGATCAATATCGACACGGATCCTCAAACTAGAAGAGTTTTGTGAAAAAAATGGTGCAAACATACCGAGAAACAAAAAAGTTATCGCGATTTGATTTTTTTCCTGCGGTAAAAAATGAAGCTGCCGGTAGAGGGGTTAATTAACCTTTCAGTCGTCACGCGGTTTGCCACCGTCAGAACCACCACGCTGCTGTGGTGAACGAAAAGCGAGGTTTTTTCAACAGTGTTGTACAAAATACAACAGCGCGACGACTGAAGTGTTAAATAATAAAATAGGCCATTTTCATTAGTTATTCGCGATTCTCCATCAAGAACAATACGTTTTTGAGAGTATAGGCCATATTTATCTCCACTTACTTATTTTTCTTGATGGAGAATCGCGAATAACTAATGAAAATGGCATATTTCAACATTTAATTAATAATTTTTCGAATTAAATTTACGGCTTGTTGAGAAGTGAGCATGATAATGATAATGGTTTAGAATGATTTCAAGAACCTTATTGTATCATCAAAACGAAATAATTTTGCCAAAATTTTCAAATTTGACCGAAAGTTGTTCTTGAAAAAAAAATTTTAATTAATAATTTCTTCATTATGAAACTTTGTCTCAAACATCTGTTTCCTATCAAGATTCTATAGAGAAAAGTAAAAAAATTATTACAAATGGGGTTTTTGAGTAATTCAAAAAATAAATTTTATTTTCTTATTTTTTATGGAAAAAAAAAATTTCATTGATTTTTTTTTGAAGTCCAAATGGTTCGCTATAATTTCTTCATAGAACATTTTTCAAAGTCCCTGTTGACTTTGCAGAAAGAAGTGATATGTAGTGGAATCTATAAAAAAAATGCTGCTGGATTTTTTGGAGAAATTCTCAAACGAATTTCAGATGGCATTATTGCACACATCACTGTCAAGAATTCGATATGAATTTAGAGATGAATCTGTGAAAAAACATTTAGACGGAATTACTGAAGTGTACCTGCAACAATTACACTGCGATACGAGTATTAGGCTCAAGCAACAAAGTACGGTTTTTTACTCAATTTCAGGTTGCTGAAAATGTCATAGCAAGTTTGGTTTTTGAGATATAAATGTTTGAAAATCATACACCAGTTGAAGCTTGTATGCAGACCAATGTGCATGGCTCACTGCTGAAATCAATTTTTAAGGACTTAACATTTATGTACCCACGAAGTTCATTATACTTTCGTGATTAGGTTTTTTTAGATGTTATGCGACAATATTGTATTTGGCCATATTAATAAAAAATCTAATGTTGTTTCAAACATCAGTGCGGTTCCACGCCGTTTCGCAAACCCGATTATTTTTGTAATTTTTGAATCGCCTGAAAATTTGCATACAGATTCTTTATGACCAAAAATGCCATTATGCGCTTTCAGACCGCCATTTTGAACCTCGCCTTATTTTTGAGAAGGGTGTTTCGGAAAATGCATGGCATATCTTTAAAAAAACTGTAACTCGAAAACGGTTTGTCCGATCGATTTGAGATCTTCTACAAAGTTGTAGGTATTGCTTAGGACTATATGGAGAAAAATATGCACGGTAAAAAAAGTTACAGGTTTTTTTTTTATTTCAAAAACAAAATTTTAAAATCGATTTTCTCCAGAAACGCAGTTTTGATTTTTTTTTATTTTTGGATATGTTTTAGGGGACAACTTATGTGATTTATTGCACAATGTTTCAAAATGGAAGAATTATGGACAAAAAAGTTATGATTTTTTAAAAAATTACAGATTTTGAAAAAAAATCAAAATAGAGGAAAACAATATTTTTTTATGTGATTATTTGAAAGTACAGAAAAATTGCAATCGAAAAGTACTTGGGTAATTTTTTTCTAGGTCGCATCAATTTCGAGATATACTCATATTTATATAAAATTTTCAAATAAAAAAAGAAAAATAGGCCCTTTTCAAGCATATTTCGTGTTTCTCCATTCCAGAAAAAAAAATATTTTGATTGAGCGAATCGTAGCTAAATCGTTTATAGTTTGATCAAAACATTTATGCTCAAGTATTGAAAAAAGAGTGCACGGTAAAAATATAAACGATATTTTCAAATGAAAATTTGAAGCTAATAGTTCTTAAAAACTGCAACATTGATGTATTTAATTTTTGGATATATTTTGCGGATGTTGTAGGTATTGTTTAGGACTATTTGGAAAAAAAATATGCACAGTGAAAAATTATGACAGATTTTTTTGATAAAAAAAAATTAAAATCGATTTTCTATGAAAAAGCATCTGTGATTTTTATTATTTTTAGACATGTTTTAGGGGACAACTTATGTGATTTATTGCACAATGTTTCATAATGGAAGAATTATGGACAAAAGAAGATGATGAAACTAGCCGAGTGATGCCTGCCAAACGTGATTATGTTTGTGTAATGAGAGACGGAAAGCGGCTGGCAATTCAAAAAAGGTTAATGATGACTACATCAAGAGAGTCGTTTAATCGATTTACTGAATTACATAGTGGAGTTCAAATAGGATTTTCATCTTTTGCAAAATTGAGACCGAAGAATTGTAAATTGTTAACTCCCAGTAAACACAAACTCGTATACGATAGCATATATGAGTACAATTGTGGAGGCGATATACGTACATACGCCATTAGACTGCATATAAATGTACGTATATCGCCTCCACATTTGTACTCTTATATACTTTTATATACGACCATGTGTTTACTGGGCTAGCTCTGGAACACATAATGTGTGCGTATGTACATTTCAAGAAAATGTTGATTTGATAATCCATAGTTTAAAGAAATATAATTAACTGATTTAAATTTTTTCACTGATAGTTTATTATGTGAAACAAAAACAGTGGATTGCACCTTACGTTGTTGTGAAAAATGTTCAGATTCTACTACCTTTCAACAAAGCTTGTTATCAGAAATCGAAGAGAATGGCATTGACGAATTACAATTTGAACAGTGGGTCACAACCGACAGGTGTGATATTGAAACTTTTTAAAGCAGCCTGATGAATTTGTATCATATTTTACTCGTAAATTGGAGAAACTAATACATCATGATTTCATCCAAAAAGAGAAAGCTACATTTTTAAATAACACAAAAAACAATTTGATAGAAGGTGAATTTGTGGTAATTTGTGATTTTTCGGAAAACTTCACATTTATTCTTCAAGATGAAGTTCAAAGCCATCATTGGAATGCTCAGCAAGCTACTTTGCATCCGTTTGTAATATATTATCGTCAAGATGGCAAAGCCAAGCATTTAAGTTTTGTTGTAATTTCAGAAGATTTGCGCCACGATTCTGTATCTGTCAAGTTATTCATATCTAAAATGATAGATTTTTTGCGATTGGATCACAAATTAACTGTCAACAAGATATATTTTATGTCTGACGGAGCTGCATGACAGTATAAAAATAGGAAGAACTTTTCAACTCTTTGGCAATTTAAAATCAAATATGATATAGAAGTTGAATGGCATTTTTTTGCAACATCACATGGAAAAGGGCCATGCGATGCCATAGGAGGGACACTAAAACGTATGGCTACCAGAGCCAGTCTTGCCAAAGAACGTGAACATCCGAAAAAAAATGCTTAGGAACTATATGATTGGGCTCAATATCGGAAAGAAGAGCAGCTTACACAAATCTTCTTTTGTTATTCAACTACTGTGGAATATGATATCATTGCACAAGAACTTAACTAACTATATTCAAGTGCAAACACAGTTCAAGGCACTCAGAAATATCACTCGTTTATCCCTATCTCTGAAACACAAATTGAAGTTAGACAATTTTCGAGCTGTGACGATAACAAAAAAGTAGTTGATATAATTAAGAAATAAAATTGCAGTATATATATATATAAAAAAAACAAAAGTAAACAAAAAAAAAACAAAAGAAAACAAAAAAAACAAACATCTTCTCCATAGTTGTACGATCTTGCCGCGATGAGAGGGCTTTACCCATTAGCCGGGCTTAGGGACCAAAGGTACACCGTTGTGATAGAATCACATTTTTAATGCCACGTTTAGATTTACCGTGTATATCTCGGAGGTGATGCATCTCAGTTAAATTTTACTAGAGTATTTTTCGATAGAAATTTTTCATATTTAAAAATATATAGTTATTTTTCTGTACTCAAAAAAAACGCACCAAAAATATCGTTTTATTTATTTTTTTTAAATAAATTATTTTTTATCCAAAAATTTTTCGTTTTGAGGCATTGTGCAAATAATTACAAACAATATGCTGCAAAACATATCCAAAAATTAAAAACATCAATTTTGCGGTTTTTAAGAACAATGAACTTCAAATTTTCATTTGAAAATTTCGTTTATATTTTTTTACCATGCATACTTTTTTAAATACTTTAGTATATAGGTTTTGATCAAACAATAAACAATTCAGCTACGATTCACTCAATCAAAATAAAATATTTCTGGAATGGAGAAACATGAAATATGTTTGAAAAGGGCCTATTTTATTTTTTTATTTGAAAATTTTATATAAATATGAGTATATCTCGAAATTGATGCAACCTCGAAAAAATTTACTTAAGTACTTTTCGAATGCAATTTTTCTGTACTTTCAAATAATCACATAAAAAATAATGTTTTCCACTATTTCATTTTTTTTCAAAATCTGTAATTTTTTAAAAAATCATAACTTTTTTGTCTATAATTCTTCCATTTTGAAACATTGTACAATAAATCACATAAGTCATATATAACTAAATCAAACATATCCAAAAATCAAAAAAAAATCAAAACTGCGTTTCTGGAGAAAATCGATTTTAAAATTTTGTTTTTGAAATAAAAAATAATCTGTAACTTTTTTTACCGTGCATATTTTTCTCCATATAGTCCTAAGCAATGCCTACAACTTTGTAGAAGATTTCAAATCGATCGTACAAACCGTTTTCGAGTTACAATCGATACGCCCTTCTCAAAAATAAGGCGAGGTTCAAAATGGCGGTCTGAATGTGCAAAATGGCATTTTAGGTCATAAAGAATCTGTATGCAAATTTTCAGGCAATTCAAAAAATACAAAAAAAAATTTAAAAAAAAAATCGTCATGTTCGGTGGAATTGCTCAGTAATAAAAATAGTATATACAACTTCAACGACCTGTGGTACAAATTGGTGATTTGCTGGAACATTTCTGATGGCAGCATCTGTTTCAGTACTGAAGACATATAATTTGATCTTTGAGACACGCGAAAAGGTTGAGAAAATAATGGAGTAACTCTTGGAGATATTGATTGAGATATATTGATTTTGGTGATTCTCTCAAGGATGGATTTATTGGATGAATTCCTAGAAAAAAATCTGAAGTTATCTAAAAAATAGCTGAATATTTTTAAAAGGCATTCTTGAGGGAAACTCAGAACAAATATCTGAAAGATTTTTTTGAAACATTTATGCATAGCATAGCATAGCATAGACTGACTGTACATGTCAATGGTTGCTACTCCGTGATTGATCGGAACTGGTAAGAATTGCACTACGATCCAAATGAATAAGGGATGGAACTTTCCGCTTACTCTCGAAGTGCAATTTTAGCAGATCTAATATTATTAATCAATAACGGCGCCGGCCAAGTCCTTACAGTCAGTTGGGATGGGGAAGGAATGTTAGGGTGTAATGATTGTTGCTTCTAGAGACCGAGAATACCTCTGCATCTCCACAATCACCACGGGAAGGGTGTTTAATAGTGAGGGAGGAAAAGATCTGGGAGTCACTTCTGGTCAATGACGCGATCCATGGACAAAGGGGAAATATACGACTTATATTTAAAGCTAGTTTTGTATTTTTGTCTCGAGAAGTTTTTGGTAGAAGCTTTCAAAAATAGTTGACTTATTGTATAATGTCGAACAATTCAAAAGATGTTTTTATTAATGGCGAAAACTGTTTAAAAATTACATATGAGTATTACTGTGCATTTTGTCTCGATATGGTAGAAGTTTTAAAAAATACGTCAACATTCACAATGTCGAACAATTCAAAAGATAATTTTTAATAATGTCAAAAAGAGAAAAATATATGTATATTGAAATTGTATAAGAAAAAGCATAATGCCGACACTTATAGTGACGAACCATACAAAGTTTGTTTTAATATTACTTAAAAGTTACGCTTTCAAAAAAATATGTGTTATCACAAGCATGAAACGAACTCACCAGTTGGTAATCCATCCTCGACTGAACACAAAACTGACACTGACAGCAAAACTTCTTGACGTCCCGAAAACAAACCGTCTTGCTTGTGCCTTCCCAAATACCTACCCAGCAAGACGCTCCAAAACAGAAAAAAAATTCTTCGGAGACGAAAACACGCGCGAAACCATGAGCAAAATCTATCGGACGACGCAAAACCGAACTGTCCTGCTTAGGCTTCGCGAAGCACTCCAGAACAAATATCTGAAAGATTTTTTTGAAACATTTCTGGGACAATTACTAAAACAATTAAGTTCAGATAAATTCCTGAAAAAAACCTTGATTTATTTCAGATTGTAATCCTGGAGATATCCTACGAATTGCTGGAATAATCTTCGCAATCAAGCATGGGTTAGTCACTGGAGAAATTGCAAATGTAAGTGTTGGAATGATCCCTGAGCAATCTTAGTACGAATACCTGGAACAGTTCTAGGATGACTCCTTAGAAATTAAATAAGAAATATCTGCACAAATTCCAGTGAAATCCTTACACATATGTCTAGAAGAATTCGTTAATAAATTTATTAGTTTAGAGGAAACACGTGCTTAAGGGAGTTCGTTGAAAAATTCTTGCAGAATTTTTTGGTCATGGCCGGAGATATTGATTGAGTTCTGGAAATATACCAACTGTGTGACTCATTTCGTAAGACAGTAATGTTTTTTGCAATTCCGTTGCAAATCAACCAACTTTTCATCGAGGAGACAAACAACATAACAGATCCTATCTTATCCTATCTAAAATAACAGTGCTGAAAAGTGCCACTTTCCATTTCTATTTTGGGAGGCTTCAATCATATGTCCCAGTCATGCCATAGCATCTGATTCTATATCCTTTGAACAATCCGGTTTCAACACAGGCTGGCCATTCTGATATGGGATCGGATCAATCAGCATTCGTAGAGGAGCCAGCTGACTAGCTACAGTATGCGTCATCTTACCTGTTCTGTCCTTCAATAAGGAATACAGATCTACCGATGGGAACAAGAAAGTTTGTGCCAATCATAGGTACTACCGCATCACAGCCTACGCGATTGAAAAATACTTAAATTGCTACTACGCATGCCTTGATGTATGCCCATGTGGGTACTCTCGAAATGTTATTTTGGTACTATTATAATTAGCAACATTTTTCGTAATTGCAAAAAAATTTGTATGCAACTCGTTGCAAAACTCGCATTTGAAACTAATTGCATAAATAACTTAAAAAATTAAAGAAAAAAAAACACAAATGCTCCATCACAAATGCTTCATCCATTGATCATTGATCAATTTCTTCGATTTTATTACTATAATGACTCACACTCAAGATTATTAAATCTTTGAGCTTCATTCAACAAGCACTCCTCAAGTGAACCGTAGTAATTAAAAAGCATCGTAATTCGTTAACTCATTAATGAAAGTTGATTATTTTAATGATTTTGAGTGAGTCACCCAGTTTTCTATAGTGACACTTCACGATTCCTCAACGAATAGGGGGATTGTTCAGAAACCAAGTAGAACAATTTTTAGAACACTCAAACCCCTCACCTCGTCTATAAAAGCGTACGTAGTTTTACAACGGCTCATAATAAGCTTTTCAGATGGGAATCGAGCCATCCATTAGTTCATGCTTTTTCCAATGTTGCTTTTGTCGTTACAATCTTATAAATTCCGACTTTTTCGATTTAAACGTTGCTCGAGCTTAGACCTATCGTCACACTATTCAACCTTATTTTGTTAATGACCGGTTGGAGTGCGCTTCATGAACCCCAAGTTAGCGGTTTGGGTTTTCGTGTTATCGGACTGAATGTTTAGTTTCATTTTCGAACTTTGGTATGGACTTTCTCGTTGGACAGTCGAGGATGGATTATCAACTGGTGAGCTCGTTTCATGCTATTTTTACAAATGAGTCAAATATGATGGTTCACCTTATAATTGAGATAGCGAAGAGGTGACTTCGCTTATGTAGTTATTCAAAAAAGAAGTGAATATAAGATAACTGTTGAAAAATAAACCTTTTTTTTAAGTTTTACATTATGTTGTAAAATGTCATATTTTTTGTTTTTGTTAAATCTTTGAATGGTTCTATACTACAAGTGTCGACTTTTTCGTAAGAGACTGATAAATATTTTTTTTGTAATGTGATTGTATGATAAGCATGCAAAATCTTTGAATGGTTCATCATCGAAAGGGTCAACATATTGTACGTTCAGTCAAGTTTGTACAGATGAATAGATTACTTTTACAATTGAGGCATCGTTTCGTTATTGACTTTATTTGAATTAAGAAGAACTTTTGAGAAATACGATTCGCCAACGATCAATGGGAACCTCTAATCCGAAATACAAAAAAGGCATTGCCCGAGGAATCGTCGTCGTAAGGCGCACACAACTTGATCCGAGGTGAAGATTGGCAGCGATCTTTCGTTCGTTGCTTACCTTCACTTTGCTGAAGCTGTTGGACGTTGATGATGATGATGACGACTGAGCTGCTGTGGGTGGTGGATGGAAATCAGCTAAGCGAACTTGCTAACAGCAGCTACAAACAACGATCAGCTGGGGTGTTTCTGCTGTATGTGTGTCTGTGCCAATCGATATCTCTAACCAGATGAGAAATACCCTGCAAAATTAGAGGGGACTGTGCATTTGCACCTCCCTCCCTTCACCACGTCTTTCCCGAGAGAGTAGTGATCCCTATAACGATCGCGCGCCGCAAAGTCAATCAGACGGCTTGATGTTGCTAGTTGCTAGTATAAAGCGAACATTCGTGACGCGGAAAAGTTCGAAATGCGCCGTTGAAAGTTAAAATTAAATCAATTTCTAACTGGAATTATGTCCAATTACTTGGGTTGATCGCCCTTGCGCGGGATTCTTGGAATTGCTTAGGAATGCGCATAGTAGGGCGGATCTATTTATCGAAAAAGTTTATATCTGAATAAATGTGGCAAGCAGAAAAGTACTAGAAATTGTATTCTTAATGTCTACTCTTTCTTTTATATATTTCTGACGCCAAAACTGTAAAAATGTTTCAACTTTTCTTGGCCAGAAGAAGCGATACCAAATAGCTCCAAATATCCATAATTGGAATTAAGTCATTTTATGCAAATACCCCCAAGCATGACAAAAACCCAACATTTCAATTTCCAATTTTCCGTGTTCCACTTACAGTTGTCACATGCTTTTCACTTCCTCCCACCGATCTCTCATTCCACACGCTCGAAATGATGTCGTCATGTGCGAAAATTTTGGCCAACAGCCGGAACAGCCGCCTGAGCAGGTAGCCCCAGATAGCCCCAAGCCCACCGCTGCGCACCACTAAAGCTGATAAACACCTCGCCATCATCAACCATCGATGCGTCGCGACGGCCCCCCAAAAAACGGCGGAAATGAAAAATGAGCAAACCCAGAAAACGCGACGAGACGCGACGACTTTACCGAGAGAGACACAAAAAAAAAAAAACAATTCACCCACTATTGAAAATCATTAAATGCTACTTTTTACGTGCGCCACCACACGTTTGCATGGAATTCAGGTTTTTTTTTCGGGACGATTCTCACTCGGAAATGAGGCACTTGGGTGGAAGAGCGATGCAATCGCGAAACGTACATTTTGCAGGCTATTTACGAATTCCCATCGCGGGCTCGCGCAAATATGAACTGCGCTGCACACACAGAGGCACACGTCAAAAGGCGCTCGCCCGCACTCACGCAGCGGCAAATGTCACCGCCGGTCGTCCTCGTTGTCCATTGCACCGACACACATACGAGCCTACGGGATTCGGTCATTTGCCCGGTGGCACAATTACCCTCAACAATGCCGGGAGTTTGCCAGTGGCCGTTCCGGCTTCCCTCCCCGAATCCGTTCAAATTGACGATAGGGTTCCATACAGTGCGGTGTGGGTAACGATTAAATATTTCCAATTGAGACGTTTGATTGGGTGAGCTCGTTTCATGCTATTTTTAAAAGATAAGAAATTTTCTTTATTGTAATGGAATGAAATGTGATTTCATTTGCCTTCGAGTTGCCTGTGTTCTCATACCTTTTATGCCCATTTCCTTCTTCTTCTTCTTGGCATTACATCATCACTGGGACAGAGCCTGCTTCTCCGCTTAGTGTTCAATCAGCACTTCAACAGTTATAAACTGAGAGCTTTCTTGGCCAAAGTTGCTATTTTGGCATTCGTATATCGTGTAACAAGTACGATAATACTCTATACCCAGGAAAGTCAAGGAAGTTTCCTTTACGAAAAGATCCTGGACCGACCGTGAATCGAACCCAGACACCTTCAGCATGGCTGTGCTTTGTAGCCGCGGACTCTAACCCAGTGTTGTGAAAAACTCAATTTCTCATAACTCACGCGTGAGATTTTTCATGCGTGAGTTGTCAATCACGCAACTCAGCAGTCAAAAAGTCATTGATGCGTTGGCTCACCTTATTGACTCATTGTCTCGTATTTCCACAGTTTACTTTCACACGGCAAGGCCCCTGTGTCCGTTTAATTCTAGCCTTGAATGCACGATACTGTAGACGGCCTTACATTTAAATTCAAACTACGCGTATCTGTTAAACGCTACATATTCTAGTTGGAAGTAAATGGTAATAAAACCCTCGAAAGCAAACATATTTGGCCCAGTTTAACGGGAATATGCCGTTTATAAGCCCTTCATGCATAAATATATTACAGGACAGGAATTTCTGGATTGATAGATAAGCTCGGTTGAACCCACGCGTACTTCCTGGAGCAATTTCTTTCGATTTTTGGTTGAATTGCTTTGGTTGAAAATTTTTGGATTTTTGGTTGAAAATTTTTGGTTCTTAAGAAGTTTCTGTGCTACAAATTCTATAATTTTCAATTATATCTGTTTCTGTTTTTTGCAAAACTGTCATAGAAAGTAATGTTCAATCTTAGGTTGAGTTGGTTGCGTCTGATTCTCGACAGTTTTCAAAACCAAAAATTCGTGAGCTGTTCTGAATCCAAATCACATAAAAAAATAAACCTCAAAGTTTAAGCCAAAACTATTAAGATTTAGAGAAGGTGCAAGCGTCTTGAAGTTATGAAAAACACCTTCTGAAAATTCACCATAACTAATTTTGAAACTATTAACACCATTCTCTTTAAAATTAAACTTTTGAAAACTACGTTCAACGTCAAATCTCCCATGCTAGATATTGAAGGAACCGTCGAGTTAGGGAGATATCGAGATACAGAAAACATATTTTCCAAATTTTAAACTTTTTATCATTTTGAAATAGTAATTTTAACGTGAAAAATAATACAATTATATCACATTTTCCCATGTGACATTTTTTTGATGGTTTGCAAAAATTTAAAAATTTATCACCCAGAAATAGGCAGTAAACCTTAATTTCAATACAAATTTAATCATAATATTCGTAAATTCATGAAACTTATTAACATTTGGAGGACATTTCGAACTTTTCATGAAAATATCGAGTTAGAGAGGTAAACTCACTAGGTAATCTGAAACAGACAATCGAGTTAAAGAACATCGAACATCGAGGTATTGATTAACGGAGGTATCAAAACAACCGAGCTTGAAGGAACCACGCATTCCATTGAGTAAGGGAGAGTTAACTGTATGTCTAAATTCAAAATAAATCTTAGTTTTACTGGAAAATGTATCTATGTTTGGTCATAACTCCATGAGAACTCAACCCATTCCAAATCTTCTGACATGCTTCAGAAGCTTATTTAGTTGCTTTCAAACTGTGTGTACAATACATTTAACTAAAAAAATGGTTTTCATTTAGTTACTACACAAAATCTACCCAAAAACATGATTTTTTAATGAAAACGTCCAATTTATTTTTAGTTTTTTAATTACTGAAATTACTTTCAGCTTCAGAAACAACGTTTAACTGACAAAAATTAAAAAAAAAACTTTAATTTTTCTTGAAAAAGGTGGTGGTGAAGTTTTTGTAAAATAACTTAGTCAAAACCATTTTTAGTGAAATGTGGTGTATACACAGTTTAAAAACAACTAAATTAGTTTCAAAAGCAGGTAAAACGATTTGGAAGCGGTTGAATATTCATGAAGTTATGGTCAAACAAACATGAATTTTTCAGTAAAATTAGGAAACATTTGGAGTAAACTACTTTTAACAGAGAAGAGTTTTGAATTTAGATACATTTGATGTTCTCCAACCTTGTCATACATTTAATTTTGAAGAGAATCATGCCAGTTTCAAAATAGGTAGACAAATAACAAAGTTATGCATACTTCACTAACGATAAATTTTTATGACTTGAAAATTCTCCTTCAAGTCGCTTGCGCTACCTCTAGATCTCAATATTATTTCTCTGATTTGATTATATAAGAGCACACAAATTTATGATTTTGAGTTTTTTAAGTAAAGGATGAGGTTTGATGAAATACTCAAAATATTAACTAAAAACATCTCCTTAGAGCGGTTCCACGCCGTTTCGCAAACCCGATTATTTTTGTATTTTTTGAATCGCCTGAAAATTTGCATACAGATTCTTTATGACCAAAAATGCCATTATGCATTTTCAGACCGCCATTTTGAACCTCGCCTTATTTTTGAGAAGGGCGTATCGGAAAAAGCATGGCAAATCTTTAAAAAAACTGTAACTCGAAAACGGTTTGTCCGATCGATTTGAGATCTTCTATAAAGTTGTAGGTATTGCTTAGCTTATATGGAGAAAAATATGCACGGTAAAAATAAGTTACAGATTATTTTTTATTTTAAAAAACAAAATTTTAAAATCGATTTTCTCCAGAAACGCAGTTTCGATTTTTTTTATTTTTGGATATGTTTTAGGGGACAACTTATGTGATTTATTGCACAATGTTTCAAAATGGAAGAATTATGGACAAAAAAGTTATGATTTTTTTAAAAATTACAGATTTTGAAAAAAAAATCGAAATAGAGGAAAACAATAATTTTTTATGTGATTATTTGAAAGTACAGAAAAATTGCAATCGAAAAGTACTTAAGTATTTTTTTTTTCTAGGTTGCATCAATTTCGAGCTATACTCATATTTATATAAAATTTTCAAATGAAAAAAGTTAAATAGGCCCTTTTCAAGCATATTTCGTGTTTCTCCATTCCAGAAAAAAAATATTTTGATTGAGTGAATCGTAGCTAAATCGTTTATCGTTTGATCAAAACATTTATGCTTAAGTATTGAAAAAAAGTGCACGGTAAAAAATATAAACGATATTTTCAAATGAAAATTTGAAGCTAATAGTTCTTAAAAATCGCAACATTGATGTTTTTAATTTTTGAATTTATTTTGCTATTGTTGTAGGTATTGTTTAGGACTTTTTGGAGAAAAATATGCACGGTAAAAAATAATGACAGATTTTTTGAATAAAAAAAATTAAAATCGATTTTCTATGAAAATGCATCTGTGATTTTTATTATTTTTGGACATGTTTTAGGGGACAACTTATGTGATTTATTGCACAATGTTTCACAATGGAAGAATTATGGACAAAAAAGTTATAATTTCATAAAATATTACAAATTTTGAAAAAAAAAATCGAAATAGAGGAAAACAATATTTTTTATGTGTTTATTTGATAGTACAGAAAATGCATTGGAAGAGTACTTAAGTAAAATTTTTCTAGAATGCATCAATTTCGAGATATACTCATACTTATATAAAATTTTCAAATAAAAAAAGAAAAATAGGCCCTTTTCAAACATATTTCGTGTTTCTCCATTCCGGAAAATTTTATTTTGATTTCAACAACACAAACCAAGGCAAGTCAAGTACACAACACGGAAGACGGCTTTGCAGTTGAGGTTGAAATACGCGTATCTGTCGAAGGATACAATAGTTGAATTAAAAGGAACAGTACTACCCATCTGTTTGTATATTTACAGGCATTCTTCTAAACAGGCTCCACAAGGGTTTTCATCACTTTTGCCTGTGTTAGTAGGTATGATGAACAAACACGTTTTTCCCATACCCATACATGGACATGGTAAATGAATAAAAGAAAAACGATGCTTTTTTTCAAACGTACTTCATGGATACAAAAATAATGCGCTACGTTCTCAAGTTTTATCACTGTAGCAATCATCATTGAAAAAAAAAAATGCGGTACAAAAACTTCGTGGTGTGAAGTACCTATGTAGTATATAAGGTAAGTCTGAAACCGTGAGAGCATTAGTGGTGTATCAACAGTGATTGTTCAGTGATTGTAGGTGACGTTTATTTGCCTGTGAAATTGACGTGATACGAAACAAGATACAGAATTATATTGTGGATTAAGGAGGCGTTTTACAGAGGTATTTATTTTTGTTGTGCGTGAAGCTGTACAAATATCATTTTTTCACAATGAGTTATATCAATTCAAGATGTATTAAAGTGTTCAAACAAAGTTGTTCTAAACAATGTCGAAATCATACGGAAGATAATATTCAGAAATTGGTTTTGGTGGAATTTGCTGAACAGAATAAATTAAATAGTAAGCTTAAAAATTTGTGATTCGCACCAAAACGCACCAAAAATATCGTTTTACATAAGTTCGTTTTATTTATTTTTTTAAATAATTTTTTTTATCCAAAAATTTTCCGTTTTGAGGCATTGTGCAAGAAATTACAAACAATATGCTGCAAAACATATCCAAAAATTAAAAACATCAATTTTGAGGTTTTTAAGAACAATTAACTTCACACATTCATTTGAAAATTTCGTTTATATTTTTTTTACCGTGCATACTTTTTTAAATACTTTAGTATATAGGTTTTGATCAAACAATAAACAATTCAGCTACGATTCACTCAATCAAAATAAAATATTTCTGGAATGGAGAAACACGAAATATGCTTGAAAAGGGCCTATTTTACTTTTTTTATTTGAAAATTTTATATAAATATGAGTATATCTCGAAAATGATGCAACCTAGAAACAATTTACCTAAGTACTTTTCGATTGCAATTTTTCTGTACTTTCAAATAATCACAAAAAAAAATATTGTTTTCCTCTATTTCGATTTTTTTTAAAATGTAAATTTTTGAAAAAATCATAATTTTTTTGTCCATAATTCTTCCATTTTGAAACATTGTGCAATAAATCACATAAGTTGTCCCCTAAAACATATCCAAAAATAAAAAAAATCGAAACTGCGTTTCTGGAGAAAATCGATTTTAAAATTTTATTTTTGAAATAAAAAATAATCTGTAACTTTTTTTTACCGTGCATATTTTTCTCTATATAGTCCTAAGCAAAACCTACAACTTTGTAGAAGATCTCAAATCGATCGGACAAACCGTTTTCGAGTTACATTTTTTTAAAGATTTGTTATGCATTTTCCGATACGCCCTTCTCAAAAATAGGGCGAGGTTCAAAATGGCGGTCTGAAGGTGCAAAATGGCATTTTTGGTCATAAAGAATCTGTATGCATATTTTCAGGCGATTCAAAAAATACAAAAATTAAATTTAAGAAAAAATTCGTCATGTTCGGTCTTTGTCATATAAAAAAATGGCGGCCGTTTTTTTTACAACTCTAAACTGTGGAATAAAATTCTAGGCAAACCATAAAAGCAACACTCCATTATTTAAATGAATTCAAGACAAGTCTTGGAGAAGATTGCTGGAACAGTTCAGCAACGCATCAATGCACAATGGTCCGAATCGACAATTTAGCAGGAAAAAAAATGTTTTCTCTGTTCTTGTTGATTTCAGACCTTCGATGTCTTCAGAGGAGTTGTTCGTAATTGAGTTTTGCGTCTTCTGAGAAGTTGAACAGGGTGGCCCTTATTTTAGTATAAATTTTGACTCAAACTTTTTTGTTCGATGAAATTTGTGGTTACACTCTTTACAAAAATTTTATTTTGCACAACTTTGTTGAAGACACTCTTCATTTGAGCTGAGTAAATTAATTCTGAAAGTTATAACGTAGGGTGGACCCGAAAAATCAGCTATTTTGGTCTAACTTTTATGTTTCAGTTTTAGGTGTATGTGGTTTCTCAGAAGAGTTGTAGAGATGATACACATTTTTGATGAACATTGCAAGTTTGTATTTCTTGTAATTTTGAAGTAATAAGCAAATATAAGTGAGAAACTGAGGCCTTCCTTAGCCGAGTGATTAGAGTCCGCGGCTACAAAGCAAAGCCATGCTGAAGGTGTCTGGGTTCGAATCCCGATCGGTCCAGGATCTTTTCGTAATGAAAATTTCCTTGACTTCCCTGGGCATAGAGTATCATCGTACCTGCCACACGATATACGAATGTCAAAATAGCAACTTTGGCCAAGAAAGGTATCAGTTTATAACTGTGCTGGAACTGGAAGTGCTCATAAGAACACTAAGCTGAGAAGCAGGCTCTGTCCCAGTGAGGACGTTAATGCCAATAAGAAGTAGAAGAAGTGAAAAACTATTAAATTTTTGAGTGCCCATAACTCATGGAGTTGGTTCGATACAATTTTTCTCTTAGTGGCATTCGAACGTGTGGCCGTTTGGCAACTGCAAAAACTGTGTGAACGTCATTTTTGTATATTAAGAAAATTCACTTCAAAAATACACTTAAAAACTCGAAATGTCGCTTCGGACCATTGTGCAATGTGCTTTCCAAACTTCTTCATTCTGTTTCGACATGGAGGACCGTTTTGATCTTGTAGAAATCTATCTATGAAAGAATTGATGAAACAATTATTGGAGCAAATCATAAAAAAACGCGAGCATTTCCTGGAGGAATTGTCTTTATGAATTTCTGTAGGAATTTTAATGATGCTCCTTTCAAGATTTCCTGTCAATTTCGTCAAACTCTCTAAGAGAAGACCTGTTATTAAAAAATCCTCTTCTTATTTTTTGGTACTTATAATTACTTATTAAATATCTTATCATTCTTTATAAACTTTCATTTTTTCCTCAACTTCCAAATGTATTATTCTCCAACTTCCATCTAGTACCTTTTAGAATTCAAAGTTAATTTTGGAAAAGTCCTGTTTTCTTCCGGAATGCCCAGGGCTTTTATCAAAAATCTTAGCTTTACTTTTGAAGGTTTGAAAGTCGTGTTATTTTTCCATTATTCCCAGTTTTTCTTGAATTTTTTTTCGTGGATTTAAAAGCAGTGATGACTCTTGATGCATCGGGATTGTGATGTCAATCTTTGATTGCTGCTCAATAACCTGGCATCGAGTAGGTCTACGGCAGAGAATTGGAATGCTTCGTCGATAACTACCTCCAAGACGTTCAACGTCACAGAAAATTTGAAATAGAGCTAATTTTGCTTTAGCTCTACCAAAAATATTTGAAATTTTACATTGACTGCTAAGAGTTTGTTTTCCCATAGAACCAAGCTTCTACGAAAAAAATAATTAGAAGTTCATTAGATCAAGAATACAGAATGGATTATCAACTGGTGAGCTCGTTTTATGCTTATGATAACACAGGCAACTTTGCGTTTATGTAGTTTTCAAACAAACTATGGACGGTTCGTCACTACATGGGTTGGCATGAAGCCTTATTCCTGTTTTATTTTGTTTCAATATACACATACATTTTTGTCAGTGCTGAAAACAAACCTTGGAATAGTTCAAAATTATGAATGTCGCGTACTTCTTTTTATTTAACTTTCTACCAAAATCTTTTCACCGCGATACAATGGATCGCATAGATCGCATCACCGACCAAAATGTGACTCCCAGATCTTTTTGATCACTAACAAACACCCTTCCCGTTGGAGATGCAGAGGTATTCTCGGTTTCTAGAAGCAACAGTCACATACTAATATTCCTCTTCCATCCCAACTGACTGTAAGGGCTTGATTTGCGGCTTTATTTTTTTACTGCATAACCAAGAAACGAAACTTGGCCAACTAACTGATAATTCCCTTAATATTGTGCGTTAAACAACGTGTTTATGTTACATACTGGGTAGAACACGGTTGAAGTAAATCCTTCCGTCACGTAGTGGAATACCTGCAAGTAAAGAAAAAAGGAACGAGTTTAGTTCAGTTCTATCTAATTCACAATTGCGGCTGTTCATACAGTCAAACATCATTCCACATTGGAAACATCATTGAATAGAAATTCTTTAGAAGCTTTATAAAACAAAGTCTAAAAATATTGTCTGATAAATCTACACTTGCTTCCGTGAGTGATAAAAACTGAATCAAAGGTTTATGTCAAAACTCAAGAGCACAAATCAAGAGAAAATACAGTGTTTCTAAATGAAAACAAGATCTTTTAGTTACAATCAGGATGTTCTTTGCTCGAATCGATATCAGGTTTTCTTGAAGATTTGCGGTAATTATGTCATGTCATCCACTTTACTACGATGAACAGCGTGCAATTTTACGCTATAATCACGACTCGAGTAATGTGCATCGAAAACGACTTGATATTACAATTTATTTTTTGCTGTGTAGCTTATGAATCCTGTGAATCTTGTGAAAGATATTTTCTCAAATATTAACCTTTTCCTATTGTTCTGTCCCAATTTGTGAAATTATTTTCAACTTATTTTACAATTCAATCACCTCCAGTATTGGAGAATGGTTTTCTAACGCATTCGACCACAAATAAGTTGTTTTATGAAACTTTGCTCGCACTTTCCGGTCACCGACTGTCCTCACAAATCGCATCAGCTGTGCACGGGATCGAGAGCCCAATCCAAGCAAGCGAGAGGGGCTCGGTCAAAGAAGGCGGCGAGCGGCTTGCGGCGTCCGCAACTGTTCATTATTCCACATTATCGCGTGTGTGCGTTCGCCACGGTCGGTTCCGATAACCAGCCTCAAACCCCCTTCCTTCCTCTATCTCCCACGGCTCCACAATGGGAAACAGCACCACTATTCAACCATCATTCAGGGTGGGTGGGGGATTCAGTTTGGGGGGTGGTTTGTCCTTCCTGGTTCCTGTGTCGCCTCGCGTCCTGATCGCCACCCATTCAAATGATTCATCCAAACCCAGTAGGCGCGCGCGAGGACGGTTTTAAGTGAGTGAATTATCGAACAAAACGTTCGGCTTTTTTTGCACTTTTACAGCGTGTGTGATTGTGTGTGGGAGAGAGAGAGAGAGAGTGTGTGGTTTGTCGGGTCATTCCGAAAGGATTAAATTAGTTTTGGTGTAGGGCTCGGGTGGGTGCAGCCTTGCCCTCGGTGACAATGACTCGCTCCTTGGATGGGCTTGAATTTGCCGCAGGGTGGAGGGAGTAGAGGTGTAAAACGTTAAATACACCTATTTGATGTCGTATCATCAAATTAATTACGATCATTTATTTTAAAAACAGCGAAACCATGAGTGGATACATATGAAGGGATCAACAAAGACGTAAAATAAAGCTTACAATACGTAGATCAGAGTCGGAAATGGTGTTCTTGAATAAGTCATTCGACATTGGGTGGTATGAATAAATCGTAGTAAAGTTGAGTTTACTGAAGTATCGGTAATAAATGCTACACGTATTTTGGTTTTACTGATGAAATTTTGAAACTCGGCTAAAAGAATCTCGACCACTGTATTTCACCCTCCCACCCGGATGAACCGTTTCCAAAGATTAAGCCACCAAATGGACAAAAGGTGGTCCTGAGACCATAAGTCAATAAAATTTACAACTGCAATCAATAACGTGTGACGGCGATGCATTTCACATATGAACAATATGTGAAGGAAATCATTTCGAAGCTCATTCGGATTGTTGTTCGCCTGCTGTGAGTTGAAAGGGAGGTGTAGGCGTGTTCGATCCAAGTAGGCACGCGGCGGCGGCGAGTTCTCATCGATCAAAGTGTGATAACTGTTTCGTTGCACCCTCCATTTATGGTGGAATGGGTGGATGAGTGGGTGGGTAAGGTAGGTGGCGAACAACATGAATTATGATGGCTACTTAAAATCGCTTCTCTTTCATGGCGAACAAGACTGGACAGATCTTCGTGCATTGTCTGGAGTTTTGCAACCTCTCCGAATCTTCCTGGGTGGTCCGAATGTCATCACGACAAAGGCACGTGTTACAGGTTGCAGTTTGCAGCATTCCATTTGTGCGATTGAAACTGGTTGCTGCGCACACCTTTCGCCATCGCTTTACATATGCAGTGAAATCTCTATAACTCGATATTTCGTATCTCGATATCGAGTTAAAAATACCTTTAAACAGAAGTTGCTCCTGTGTATTATGACTCGGTATCCCCCAAAATAAACGATTTGTTCATTTTCCAGTTACAGAGGATCGACTGTACTGTGATACGTATGTTGACGCGGCGAAAGCTTATCACCATATCAAATTGTAGTTTTCTGCTCTGGCCACGGAGGTTGCCAATCATAGTAGCCATTGCCACACGATTTGACCGCCAGGTGGAAGGATAAGAGGCGGAGCTGGATAAGAGTAAACTAAACACATTTGCACTACTGCCAACGAAGTAACTGTATGGCTTTGAAATTAATAGTTTGTTTTCTGTTGGGTGAGTGCTAATCGATTTTGATGATAGTTGTTAAAATAATTAAACTTTAATTACTGAGAGCACGGGGTGTAGAAGCGCATGAAATAATTTCACGGTCTGTGGAGTAAGAGTAAGAAGTTTCCAAGATTTTTTTTAAAGTTTTTGAAAGCTATTCTTAGATTCTTAGAGATTCCAATGGTAATCTTTGGGATATCAGTAAGCATATTTAGATAATCAGTAGGAATAATAAAGATTTAATTACAATTCCCATCAAATGTTCATCATTTCCACGACTCTGCTCATCTCGGTATTGAAAGGACCATCGAGATAGGGAGAGATCGAGACTAAGAACATTTTTTTAGTGAATACTAGATTAAAAAATACTCCGTTAAGGCTTCTGATCGAGAAAATCGCATGATCGCAGTATGCAGTTAAGAAGATATGTCATTTCAAATGGAGCTTTCTCGACCCATTCAGTCAAGGAATTTCTTTACCTTTCGTGCGCAAAACAGCATACCACACAGTTCGAACTAAACGTGTAAATTTCTGAGACATATAATGCACATAATTGGAGCGTGGAATATCATGGATATTTACATGATATGTCATGTAAACTTCAATTATATGTCATTTAATTTAGCAGGATCCTGTGTGGTTACATGACATATAACACATTTTTACATGATTTCAGACTTAAATTTACATGACGTCATGTTTACATCGCATAAATGAAGTTTACATGACGTGTAATCTCCATTATTTTTAACAGTGTATGATTTCATCATGGATTACTTTCAAACTTAATGAAGATGTTAATTTGTTATTCCCTTCTGAAAAATCTCCTAGATTATCAATTATTTATAAAAAGAAGTCCTTTTCTGGAATATTCCTGGGAAACGATTGAGGCAATTCTTATTTCCACTTCAACGGCAAATCACTGGATATCCTCTCGATAAATTTCAGTAAACTAATGTATTTCTGAACTAAGAAAACAAGTACTGTAGGCTCATTAATCAAAATTTTTAGACTACAAAAACATAAATCCTATCACTTTAGCCATAATTCTACAAAAGTTATTTGGTCATCGTTTATGTCAATAGTCGATTCCACATTAGCGCGACATTATGAGATTATTATAATTATGACGCCAACGCACTCCACTCTGAGTTTAGTAATTTCGACTGGAATAGTTTTCTGCAAATTGATGACCCTGATGTTTTACTAAGTGTTCTCAACCCTCGTTTAACCGACTTGCATGAACGTTTCTTTCCAATGAAGCTCAAGAAGTTCAAGAAAAATCCCTGGTATAGCAGAGACATTGAGAAGGCTATGATAGATAGAGATCTAGCATATCGTATTTGGAAAAGAACCAGAAGTAGTCAGCATAGAGCAGATTACAAGCATCTGAGAAACCGTGTTAACGATCTCATATCCAAAGCCAAATGCGATTATGATAGGAGAAGATTGAATTTGACTCTACCGTCGAAAACTGTGTACAAAGCTCTCTGAAAGAACTCCTTTGCTCTTAAGAGAGTCTTGTAGGAATTCGTAGATAAATTGCTTAGATGACCAGAATAACTTGAATAATTACTGTAGGTTGGGTGACAAAACGTCGAAAGACAAAATGTCGAATGCCAAAACGTCGAATGCCAAAACGTCGAAAGGACAAAACGTCGAAGGGACAAAACGTCGAATGCCAAAATGTCGAATGCCAAAACGTCGAAAGAAAAAATAAACGTAGGAGGGATAAAACATGGAACAGCCAAGAAAGCGAATGTCTGACAAAACATCTATCTATTCAACGATATGAACGAATATGGAGAGAATCGATAAAAATGTAACGTGAGATGCAAAAATTAAACAGTGTTTTGAACAATTAAGGCAGTGACAATTTTTTTTTCAATGTTATTACCGTAGTACCGTAATTTTTAGTTGGTTTTGGATGGTAGATCAAAAAGTCAAATTGAAAATTACCAAGACTTGGCGAAATTGTTGAAATTGATGATTTAAACAATATCTAAGTTTAAATCATAAAGTTACAAAACATGTGTTAGAGTGTCTCATCAAAGTGTTAATATTAGTCAAATATTTAGCGGGTTTTGAAATAAAAAAAAAAAATAACTCTAATTAAATTAATTGTATCGTATTCGGTTTTCATTATTTTTTCAAATGATAAGGTACAGTGGGGGAAGTATATCAGTGGGGTAAGTGGATCATTTGTCAATATAAAGCATAAATGCTTGAATATGTTTAATGTTTTCGCACTATTGCTTCGTTTTAGGTTATATTCTTATGCCCACACTGATACTATTGCAAAACTGGTACTACACGTGCACTAACACAAGCAAACTTGTTAGCTGCAAAAAGTAATTACTTTCAAAATTGTTTTCCATCAATCAAAAATCCGTTGTATCTCTGTCTTAAATCGAATTCTATAATTTTTTTCGACACATGGTGAGCACTTCAGTTCTAATTGAATGAATCACAATGAAAAATATGTGATTTTTATAAATAAATACAAATCTATTGGACATGGTACACTTACCCCTACTTTTTAATGGGATGGGGTAAGTGGATCAAGAATTATTATCATTTATTGGCAGACTGCTTACGAGAATTTTATTAAGCTTTAATATCCGAAAATGTTGTTTTTCTTTATTTTCTTCCATTCCCAGCTTTAATTTGTCAAATTGACCATAGAAAATTTGAATTAATCCACTTAAATATTTTTTTAACCTTTCTGGCATAAAAAAATGTAAAAGAATAATAATTTCAAAATGTACACGAAACTTTTCGTTTTTTATCTAAGTTGAGTTGTAAAAGAGCAAAATATACTAATTTTCCAATTGAACGCATAGTATCGTACCTTATTTGACCATATAAATTGTTCTAGACAGATGATACACATATGTTCATAAATAAAATAGAAGTATTTCAGTTTGTTATTCCAAAGTAAAAGTAACTAATATTTTTAAACTAAGAGTATTTTTCGAAAATATCGTTAGAAATAATCCAACAATACTTTTTTATAACTTATGCGTATAAACGGATGAATTTTCTCCAATTTTTTCTAGAGTCAATGTTTTTTTTTTGTTAGATTTAGTATGAACTAATATATACATACTTTTTATTATATTTTGATTAAATAAAGGAACTTTTTTTAATTTTTAAGTAATGTAACATTACTAGCACTAATAACAAGAACGAGAGTAATATCATTTTTATTAAACATAATCACACCACATTTGTTTCGAGAACAGATTTTTTTTATTGGTGATCCACTTACCCCACCATGGTGGGACAAATGGATCATTTGGCGCAAATTTTTAAGTCTCTCATACTCAATACATAACAATCAGAAAAATAAAAATAAATGACGATTTGAAGTATAATAGTCCCTCATTTGTTATCCACAGAAAAAAGTTTGAATTACATTATTCACGTTAGCTGTACATAACAATGAAGTTGATTATTAATTTTTCTGTATCCACTTACCCCACGGTACCTTACTTGTATTGTTCTTTCTATTTTGGTACTATCTCACTATCGCTTAAATTATAAAACTGTATAAATTCTCTACACCAAAAAAACAACGTATAAACTCAAGTCAGTAGTTCATATAGGAAACTGGCTGGAGATCCTGACTTCTATATATGTGATCCCAAAGTTTCAGAAAAGATAATCATGTTTTGAAAAATAATAAGCAGTTTCTGAACAGATAATCGATTCAGTTGTACTTATTCGACAAAAGAATGAGTAAGTTTTTAAAGAATAAAGAATTTACTAATTGTTTAAAATTATGTGTTAGTTGTTAGTAATTAGTTTACAACACATTGGAAAAGTAAACATTCAAATGAAATTAAGTTATTGAAATTTTCATGTTTGGTAATATCATCCCACTTTACACAAAATGTTATATATTGATTTATATACAAAACAACATGAACTACAAACACTAAAATAACAATAGCATGATGTCACATTTACGGAACTCGAAGATCGACGAAACTGATCAGTAAAAACAGCAATAGATTAGTCAGTTAGAATCCAATCGATAGACATGCAATTCGAGCGCCTTGGTTCACTAAAATAGAGATGTTTTATTGAATGTAACCGTTGAACGCTTTTATCGGAAGGAAAAGACTAGAAGAAGAGTTGAAAAAGGATGTTCATAGGGAAAGAAAAGGAACATGATTATTCACATAACGGGGGGATCTGCGGAATCCGTTGCTGAAAATACAACTTAACCCACGAACCTATACCCTCAACATCATGGTTGATTTGGTCACTTCTGTACTTTAAATTCAATTTGCTTCACAAAGTTCTTCTGTCCTCGTCTGGAATGGATGTAAGAGTGACATTTTTCTGAAAAAAAAAAATTCCATGCATACTGCGATGAAAATTGTAAATTTTGCTGTTTCCAACGCCGTCCGCATCGCAATCGTTTTTTCCTTAGCAACACACGGGTAGAAATCAGAATCCAAAAACAAGATTATGACTCATGATATCATGATTCCAGCGTGTTTTCGTCTTATGAAAATACACCATGATTTGGACTCATGATATCATGAGTCAGATTGCCGTAACGCAACACACGCGTTAGGTTTTTGTAGCTGATTGCTCGGAATCATGATTCAAATGCCACAAATGCTGAGTCGCGCATCCGTTTATGATCGACAAAATAAAAAAAAAAGTTAAAAATAGCATACATTGAGATTCGAGCCAAGAACCTTCCGATTGTGAGCCACGTATTCTACCACTCAACCACTTCGTCATCTTGAATTTAGAGTGATCGATACGGATGAAATGAAGCAAAGTGCGCCGCTTAGTGTTTTCACACTGGATGTTACGCTTATGAGGAATCATGATTATGACTCCAGGAACCATGAATTGTGATCCTGATATTATGACCTAACCAAATTATGAATTTCATGATTTGTAAATCATGGTGTGGGGATCAGATTTTTATCCGTGCACTAGTTATTCAAAATGACTGCTTTCGACGTTTTGTCCCTTCGACATTTTGTCCCTTTCGACGTTTTGGGATTCGACATTTTGTCCCTAAACCATTACTGTAGTATTCGTTGGTGTGGAATCTCAGAAAAAATTTTGAAGAAGCCTTGAGGATTTAACTTGAAAAATACACGAGTAATTTTGTTTGATAATATGTAATAGATAGAATACATAGTTCATTGATTTAGTAGCCATACTAAATTATACATTTCGACCACCTTTCATAACGCTAATTTGTGTATGATGCCTTATCGGATGAAATCAAAACTAAAGCTGCGTTATATGCAGAGAATTACTAATTCAAGAGATACCTCTCGAAAGAATCATCCCCTGCTTTGTAAGCGCCGTGAGTACTGCTACTCACGATTTACTTCCCCTTTACACACGTCCCCATCACCCAGTCTGGGACCAATTTGCAATTTCGAGTTCATTACCTTCAACTTACAACACAAGTCCACACACATTGACTGACCGTTCGGTATTGGATCCAAACACCTTATCCCTTTCCCCCCTCTTGCTGCCCCCACCGGCAGCAGAGCCCCATTCCGTCAGTCAGTCACTCAGCCTAGCTAAGCCACCACGGATTGTAGAGTAACCATGCCGACGCGGACCAACCGACAGACCGCGCGAAACCGTAATGATTAATGATCCAATCGTGATGGGAGCACCCAACGCTGCGTTTTTGCCTATATGCCTCTCTTTATAATGGCATCCACCTAAAACACATTTTCATAGGCAAGTTGCTGCCGCCTTGCTGCAGTTGCTTCTTCATCTAGATGGTTCCTCCATCGAAATAGTAGGCTCTGAGGGGCGCGCGCGAGGGCTTCCGAAGACCTCCGTTCCTCATAGCAGCAGGCTGAGGCGATGGATGGAGGCTAGGAGGCGCAACGTGCGTTTGTAGGTATATTATGGGTAACTGCGATCGAATTGAACGATTGGATCGAGTTCAGCGGCCTTCTGCTTGCGCACCTCGCCGGCGATGGTTGTTGCATTAGGTAAGGACCGAGTTAAGAGAACAGCGTGAATAAACGGTAACAGTTCAAATTCGTACACACTGACTGTTTTCTCGGGTGGTTTGTGGATATTCCACCGATCTCGGCAAGTGGCTAGTCTGAATCGGAAACATGGGAGTAACCTGAAACCTGCGATCTTGAAGTCTCGAGACTAAGGCGATGGGATGTGAGTGGGTGCTTCCCAAAAATACGCCCACTAAGTGTTCCACGCTGTCTTGAAGCTTGCCGACGAAGACGACGCCACCGTCTACGGACCAAGTTTGGACTAATTTATGGCGGTAGTTATTCACTTTTGATTTCGAGTCGGGCGTTCATCTTTGGTGACGGTGAAGTCCACCGGATCGTGTCGCTGGTCGTGTAATTTGTCATCGAATTGGGAGTTTGTGTGTTTTAGCAGGGGGGACTCGATGTTTGTTGGACAGAGCTATCAATTTTTGTTTCTAGATCTCGGAAATTCTATTGGCAGTTTGTCTGTGTCTGTTCTTTCACGAAACAATGTGAAAACGTCTGCTTCCTTCATTTTCTTTGCCAAGATCTGCTATATGTATAATTAAACTACAGTCAATTCTCCCTCATTCGATATTTCGTATCTCGATATTGTGTTAGGGACCATATTATAAGTTGATTTTCATGGCTAACTCGATGGTCCCTAGGATCGCAGTTGCATTGGTTTTGTGTTCTGTTACTCGTCATCACCCTAACTCGATGGTCCCTTCAACATTGAGTTATGGTGAGTAATCTAATGATTTGTTTTAGGAATCATCGCTAAGTGGAAATTAACAGATTTTTGATCATAATTACCCTAGAAAGTATATTACATTTGTTCTAGAATAATGCACTATTAGCTATCAGTAACAGCACGATTTGTTTTTCAAGACATTTCTCAAATTCTTAGTCGTCACGCGGTTTTTCACCATCCCCCACGATGCTGTTAGGTATGAAAAGCGAGGTTTTTGCCACCAGTGTTGTAGAAAATACTACAGCACGACTTTTGAAGTGTTATTAAGGGGCCTATTTTGTGAATTGAGCAGATTCAGGTGACTCGTCTGTAGTCACTATCGATCAAAGTAAGCACGCATATTTCAGATGTCACCCATCGACTTCCATAGCAATCCAGGCACATGGAGTGACCACTGCCGAGAAATTAGAGTGACAGAACCGTGTTTAGCGATTTTTTTGGTCAGTCATTGACTTCACTTACAAAATAGACCCCTAAATTATTTCTGATATTGTTTTTGAAAAATACTCCAATTGAATTCAGTGAAAAAGTCCCAGTAAACCTAGAAACTATTTTCTGGTGACTTCCATGAAATAGTCACCTACGCTATTCGAGTAAGAATCTTAGAGTAATCAAAAATTATTAAACAGAGCAGTTTTTGAAAAAAAAAATCTAAGTTAGATATTTGCCGTGAATCTTCAATGCACATCCGGCTAATCTTAACCCTCTTATATACAAATTTTTATTT
The DNA here is from genome assembly GCF_002204515.2 of Aedes aegypti. Classification (NCBI taxonomy): domain Eukaryota; kingdom Metazoa; phylum Arthropoda; class Insecta; order Diptera; family Culicidae; genus Aedes; species Aedes aegypti. Next base: position 4,902,878 of record NC_035108.1, read on the forward strand.
CCAATCTAAATATCATGTTTAGTTTTCTAAAATTATTCTAAACACGTTTTGGGCAATGATTTATTTATATTCGCAAATCTATGAATTTTAGTTTTTGATTTTTTAATTTTTATTTTCGAACATCCCTATCCTTTTTTCATTTTTTCTTGAACCCTCTTCCAGTTACTGATTTTTGGCAATAATAAAAATTCAAGTTTTTACTGTACTTTTGGAAATATCAAATTTTTAATATTTTTCTGGAAATATTTTTGTTTCCGTGTAATTAACGGAAAACAGATTAGAAATTATTGTAATACCACCAAGCTCTTCTTCTGTGATAGGTTGATAGTAGAAAAATATAAAAGGTACGATTTTTTATATTATGTGTTAAATGAACTCCAGGCATTTGTAGGTTATGTAAGAATACAATTTTTCAAACAGTTTTCAAATGCATAAAAAAGTTTCAAATGTCATAAAAACTTTTCTTATATGCGTGTTATGAGTCAAGGTTTAAGCCAAAAATAAAATCATTTTGATCTCCGAGCTACGAAAAATACACAAAATTCCAAAGTGTATCCCCGTTCAAAGGCGGGGTTGGGTATGAGAGGGTTGAGCTAGTTATTTACTTCAAGGTCTTTTGTACGGAGTTGATTCTTCAGTTAACATTGTTGAACACTCACAGAAGAGATCATGACAGAGAGCAGTTGCCTGCGTATTGAAAACAATAAATTACAGAAGAAATTTTTGTAGGACATAATACCGCAATAAGTCAAGATATTATGTGGAGGAACTCGAAGCTATTAGTTTCAGACAAATTTAGTGGAATTTCTAAAATGATTGATTGAACTCCTTGAACAATAAATGTCTCAATTCTTGGCAAACTTTTATTGAAAATTCTAGAAAAAGTACTTTCTAGCATCCATAATGAAACAAAAAAATAACAATAAAAATGGCCTGAGAAAATCTTCAGGATGATCCTAGGGGAACTTTTATTAACCCTTTGGGGCCGGCGCGGTCATATATGACCACAGTACAAAAAAGGCTGTAAAAAAAGAACCAATGAACAAATGTATATACTGTCTTCGGCAAAGTTGTCCCAAATATACTCTTTTATCAGAGAAAAATATGAAGTATATGCCTTTATGACCTAATTGACAACCTAGAACATCCTGAACATCCTGAAGTTTGGAAAATTGAACTATAAGTACATACGAAGCGTGAAATGCTGTTTGTGAACATAAATGATGTTCAGGCTAGATAATACAGAATTACTCTTTTAACGAAAACACTATTTCACTTGCTTTGCTAAGTCCTGGGATGTTCTAGAACGTCCAAACTGTCTTGAAGCACACTCTTTGAAATCTACAACCGTAACAGTAATTGTTTGGGTTAAAAACAATAACATTACAAATTCAAATAGAATCTACCAACCTCTGAGAATCTCAAGAGCTATTTCAAGGAACGTTTGGGATATTCCAGGCCCTCCAAATTACCATGGAGTTCAGAACTTCAGGTCTACACTTGTTCTAGTAGTTATTCTCGCTAAACTGAGTGAAGTTATATAATCTACAATGTTTACTGAACCTTGTCACGGATCAAAAGGCTACTTCGAGAAACGTTTGAGGTATTCCAGGCCCTCGAAATTACCCTAGTGTTCGTAACTTCAGGTTTACATTTGTTTCAGTAATTTATCTCACTAAATTGAGTGAAGTTATACAATCTAACATGCTCACTAAACCATCTCATGGATCAATAAGCTCTTTCAAGGAACGTTTGGGATATTCCAGGCCCTCCAAATTACCCTGGAGTTCAGAACTTCAGGTCTACCCTTGTTCCAGTAACTTTTCTCGCTAAAATGATCAAAGTTTTCCCTTTGGGGCCGGCACGGTCATTTATGACCGCAGTCGGAAAATGGCTGTATAAAAAGAACCAATGAATAAAATTTACTGTCTTCGGAAAAGTCCTTGCAAACATACTTCTAATAAACTTCTAAAGCCTCTCGGCTATACGGAGCGACGCCGAATGAGAGAAAGAGGTGGAGATAAATAATGTCGTCACTGCGCAAGCTTCCATTGAAGTGTTGGCTTATGCGTGCGGAAAAATTAGAACCCTTGGCAAAGAGTGTACCAAGTGCTTAACTGACAATAAGGCAATCCATTAGACAGCAGTGATCAGCTAAATTTTTTTGTTTACCATGAATTTTTGACAATCATCGCTTGGGGAACAAAGGAGATTGGTAAGCACTGATGACGTTTAACGAAATTTCGGTAAGTTTAGTGTTCACTGTGCTTGCACTTTGAGCTGTCAATCCAATCGCGAAGTGTCCTCATGGATAGTCTTATAGTCCACACTGCCATCTGTTGCAAGAACCGCGCGAAGCACTGTCTGCCATGAAGGATTTTTAGTTGACGTTTGCCTAACACGCACACTACTACACGAATTGCCTGTAAGTTTTGTTCGCATCATTCAGCAACGTGTACATTATCAAAAGTCAAAGCGGTCGAACACTAGCGCCTCTGGTGGAACGATCGCGTCGGTCAAATGAAATTCAAATTCATCGTTAAACGCATGTACCATGAGCTTCTCAAGAATGTTACGTCTGTTTGTCTGTGACAGTACAGTAGTGACGCCTCTACACGGATAGTCGTGTTGCACGATTGCAAAAAAGAAGTAGAGCTCGAGATTTGTATGACGATTACCGGATCTTTTCGTAAAGGAAAGAGTCTTGACTTCCTTGGGCACAGAGTATGGGCGCATGCCTGCCACACGATATATCCATGCAAAAAGGTCATTAGCTGAGAAAGATCTCAGGTAATAAATGTGGAAGTGCTGAACTAACACTAAGCTGAGAAGACAGCTTCCTCCCAGTGGGAACGATATGCCAAGAAAAAAAAAAGAAGATTCGTCGACAAACACATATATTCAAAACGTGTTTCTACTCGTTTACGCATTTAGACTCTACTGACGTTTTCACAAATTGTTCTCAAACAAAAGGTGAAAAGCAGAGGGGTTGAAAATAGTATATTTTTACGTGACATAATTTATGGATGTTTCCCAATAGATGTCGCTAATTATGACTGGAAACTTTGTCGAATACACCATGTTTCGGAAGTGCTTCGTTTCGTGGTTATTAATTTATTACCACTAAATCCTGACTCTCATCGCGTTGTAGATCTTATGTACTGAACATCCCGACAAGTTAGATAATCTAGAACATTCGAAATGATCTGATAATATTTGATGAACACTCAGAAGGTTCAGAATATACGGTAGATTACAGTTCATCACCTTGTATGATGAACAAGGTTGTTGTTACAAGCATAGACTTCAAGTTATGAACTCAAAAGCAGTTTGGAAGACCTAGCACCTCCCAAAAAAATATTTGTCATCATTTCTTGTTATGTTTAGCACTTTGATCACCAAAACTATTGAAAGGCGTTCAAAAAACTGTATAATAGTTCTCGGAAAAAATCATGCCCCAAAGGGTTAAGAAGAGTGTTTAGGATATTACTACCTAATAAAATTTTAAAAATTAATTCCAAGGGTTTGCAATTATGTAATTATGTATAATTAGGAGAAAAAAAAGGTAATTACTCTGAGGAATCTATGAGAATTTGTCGAATTTTCACCAGATAAATATTCAGATTGTTTGTCAGTATTTGTTCAAGCAATTTTGCACTGAATTCGTCTAATAATCGAGCTAAGATTCAAATGAGACATTTCACATACTCTTGCAGAAATTTTTCCAAATCCTTCCTTAGGAGCTCAACCACAGATCTGAAAATAAGTCAACGAGAATTCACCATCAGTTCTTGTGGAATATCAAGCATAAAATTTTTCGGTATCCTACCCCGATATTTCTTGAGAGACTTTTTCATTATGAGTTTTTCTTCTTTTTCTAAGCATTGTGTCTCTTTTGGAAGTATGCTGCGATTTTTGGAAAATCAATCCAATTTTTTTATCAATGATCTGGAGTAATTTGACTTTGTCTAATTCAGATCATGGCTATTTCGACGTCCTGTAGAATATCAATTGAAAATTCCAGGCTTTATACGCTCTGGAGTAATTGGACCTCATATTATGTAGACCCAGTTCACCTTTACGCCCTGTAAGGCATCAATTAAAAATTACAAGCTGTATCAACGCCCTGGAAGGATTTGACCTTGTCCCATGTAAATCAGCTCATCAATAGAAATTATCCAGACGTATAAACGCCCTAGACTAATTTGATTTCATCTTACGTAGATGAGGTGCACCTTAACGCCCTGTATGTATTGAAAATTCTTAACTTAATCAACGCCCTGACGTCATTTAAGCTTGTCTCACATAGATCAGCTGCATTTTAGAGCTCTATAGGACATCATTTCAAGCTTTTTAGACGCCCTGAATAAATCGGACCTTATCTCGTGTAAATCTGTTGCATCTTAATGCCTTGTATGGCATGCATTAAATATTCCACGCTGTATCAACGCCCTGGAGTAATTTGACTTGCCTTTGAATTTGCCTCATTTAGACCAGCTGTACTTAAACGCCCTTTAGGATATCATTTAATTATTTCAAGCAGTATAAACGCCCTGGATTCATTTGACCTAATCCTATGTCGATCAGGTGAATCTTGACGCCCCGTAGAACATGGATTGTAAATTGAAAGCTGCATCAACACCCTGAAGTAATTTGAACTCATTCCATGTAGATCAAGTTCATCTCAACGCCCCTGTGTGACATCAATTGAAAATTCCAAGCTTTAGCAACGACCTGGAAGAATTTGTTCTTATTTCACGTAGTTCATAAACATCTGAACGCTTTCTTTGTATGACATCAATCGATCAAGCTTTTTCAACGACCTGGAGTGATTTGATTTTGATCTTTGGAAGATCTGGAGCATATTAACGCCCTGTTGATAATTAATCGATGTTTCCTAGCTGTATCAACGTAGTTTGACCTTATCCGATGTATATCAGGTGTATATTAACGCCCTGAAAGTCGCCAATAGGAATTGTCAATATTTACAAACTTCCTGGACTAATTCGACATTGTCTCACGTAGATCATGTGCATATTGACGCCCTGTAGAACATCAATTGAAAATTACAAGCTGTTTTAACGCCCTATAGTCATTTGACTTTATCCTATTTAGATCAGGTGCAACTTAACGCCTTTCAGGGTATGAATCGTAAAATACAAGCTGTATTAACACCCTGAAGTAATTGATGTGGTCTCATGTAGATCATCGTAACGCCACGTAGGACAGCAATTTAACATTCTAAGCAAAATCAACGCCCTGGAATAATTTGGTGAGGTGTAGATCAGGTAAGTTTTCGCTCTATGCCCTTATCTAATGTATATCAAGTGAAAAGTAGTGTTAGACCTTCAATTTTGTCGTCTGCCCTTGGGGGAACGAACGATGTAATCAGGACCAATGGTGATTAGCGTATTATGTATGACGATCAATTTAATTTGGTGAGGTGGTTTCGGTTCATATTATTTTACCAGACTGTACACCAAATGATTTCCCGAATGAATTTGTTGAAAAGTGCAGTTCATAAAAGTGCAAAAATAGTTCTCAGTGACAGGGTGGTGAACTAGATAGAACGATTAGCAATCAAAATAAGGACATGTTGGGTCATTCTTCCCAAAAATGCCGACGACAATGACATTCGAAAGAACCGCCAATCAAATAAAGAAGCGTGCATACCAGATGACCATCCGTTCACTACCCTGATATGTATAAAGTTGCAGGGTGTCTACTACCTGGAAAAACCTGGAAAACCTGGAATGATCAGGGAATTTTATTCAACCTGGAAAAAACCTGGAATTCTCAGGGAATTTGAATTACAATCAGGGAAAATATTTTGAGGCAGTAATTCATGGTAGAATATGTTCACTTCAAAGGATTTTTGCTTCAAAATCCAGAGATTACCATTACTTTCCAGAATACTCTCTTCAATAAAAAAATTCGGCTACGCCGCTTCAGATCTTTTCAGATATGGTATATTTTATCAGTATTGGATTCACATATCTAGGACTGGGGGCAGGGTTTTTTTTTCAGAGACTTGGTCTCTATTTTTATTCAAATCTCTAATAAGTCTCTATTTATGATGAAAGGTCCCTATTTTAGCCAATATGGTCTCTAGAGGACCTTTTTCCCTATCTTGCTTGTAGTGAATTCTGATGCAATATTCTATAAGGCCTCGAGAAACTTTCAGAGCCTGTTACGAGGCTATTCAACTAATTCTTTCAGAAATTCTTCACATATTTCTAGAGAAAATGTTCCAAGAATTTTCTTTGTGTTTTCTCCAGATATTTCATCTGGAATACTTTCAGGGACTAATGCAGGATTCTCCCCAGGAATTCTTCAAGAGATTCCTCTACCAATTCTACCAGCAATTTTTCAAAGGGAATGTTACCAGAATTTGATTCAGGACATCCTCAAGTAATTCAACGTTACTACCTCCAGTCATTTCCTTAAAGATTACTTAATTTTTTTTTCCAAAGACTATTCTAGGATTTCCTCGAGATATTTTTTCAATAATTCTTCAACCGAATTTTCCAGCTGAGTTGTGTTTGATCCTTCGACCTTGACGCTTGCTCCTGCGTGGGCCGGCGATGAGGGCAGGATCAAACATGTCGCGCGTCGGTCGAGTGAAAGTGAAAAAGTGGCGTGATCGCTTAGTTGTGTTTGATCCTTCGACCTTGACGCTTGCTCCTGCGGGGGCCGGCGATGAGGGCAGGATCAAACATGTCGAGTAAAGTGAAAAAGTGCCGCGTTCGATAAGTTCTTTTTGATCTTTCGACGTTGACGCTTGCTCCTTGGCAGTGCGTCAAGAAAGCCCGAATAGTCGTCAGTTGTTTTCCCTCTCGGGTCGCGCGCCTATTTTCTCTGTGTGTTTTTATATAGCCGAGCAAACGAGTGAAGCTGAAAGTGGATTGTTGCTGCTCAAGGATGACGGATCAATTGGTGAGCTCGTTTCATGCTACTATATCTAATCTATAAAATATGTATGATTGCACCTTTAATTTTCAACAAACTATGAAAGGTTCGTCACTGTGAGTGTCGACATAAACTCTGATTCAAAAATTATTTACGTCCAATTTTTTTTTTCTCAAAACATCTTTTTCCTTTTACTTTTATTTTTGTAATTAGAAAAAAACTTTGAATGGTTCGACACTACGAGTGTAGACTTGCGAAAGGTTCACTTTATTCAACAAACTTTGATAAGTTCGTCACCTCAAGTGTCGGCATAATTTTTCCCTACATAGATATTGTTCACACCAAATGAAAATATTTTATTTACATATAAGCATATTTATAGCTCACAAATAATTATTTATCATGGTCTAATCACTTATCAAAGTGAATCCTGTGACCCAACGATCCTTCCCATTAACAAACATCCCTCCCAGTAACCTTTGTGGAGATGCAGAGGCAAACACGGTCTCCAAATAGCAAAGGTTACACACTAACATTCCTTCCCCCAATCCCACCTGACTGCAAGGACGTGGCCGGCGCCGTTATTGACCATGTATAAAAAGAGGCACTGAATTATGCACACTGAAGAAGATTATGGCCAATCCCAGCCGATCTTCTAGTTGATTCTTTGTGCATTTTCACTGACCTCGGTCAATCACGGAATAGCAACCATTGATATGTGTAGTCAGTCTAAGCTAAGCTAAGCTAAGCTAAGCTAAGCTAAGCTAAGCTAAGCTAAGCTAATTCTTCAACCGAATTTTCCAGCTGTAACTATCAGATTTTCCAAAGATTCCCACAGAATATCTTCCAAGAAGCCCGCAAAGGTTGATTCGTAAGCTTTCAGTTTTTTTTTTAAAGAATTTCCACGCCATTATGTCCACATTCACTCCAAAGAATCCAAAGAAATCCTCGAGTAATTAATCAGTAAAACTATTAGGAACATTTCATATTCGACCTGTGTTTCGTGGATCAGTTACTCTATAATTTATTTTTGAAATTTCCTCTGCATTTCAACCAAGGATTATTACAGTTGTCCCAAACATTCTTCAATGAATCAAATAAAAAATACCATAGAATTCTCAACAGTTCATCTAAGATTCCACAACAACTATTTTTCCTAGAAATCCTTCGATCATTCCTGCCAATTTTTTAGCGATTTCGTTTTTCAAGGAGTTGCTTCACAGAGATTCAATATTGATCTGTTCTTTTTTTTTTCAATAATTTGGCAATTACTCTTAAGTTTTGTCAAGAGTTTCCCTAAAAATCCTTATTTATCAAGAATGACTTAAGAACTTACACTAGTTTCTGTGAAAACTTCATTGAGAAATTTCTTAATTTTACAGGAGGAGTTACTGATACTAGAATTTCCTGGATTTCTTGTTACTGTAATTTCCGAAGAAATCTTAGAAGCTATCTCTGGAGTAATTTCTCAAGATATCCTTAGAGAAATTCGTAGCCAAAATCTTAAAGAAATTCTGAAGGACAATTATGTAGGTAATCCTGAAAAATCCCTGAAGGCATTTCAGGTTGAATATTGCAACATGTTTAGAACGGGAGCCTTGGACGATGTTCTAGGAAACCGATGGGAAAATCACCGAAAAAAAAAACCTTAAGGACTAGAGATTTTCTTGAAAAATATCTGAAATTATACATGAAGTAATTCCTGATGGAATCTTCGAGGTAATTCCTGTGATTTTTTTGGAAAAATTCAGGTTGTTATTTAAGATATCCAAAATAAAATTCTTAGCGAAATACCTTAGGAAAATTCTTGAAGTGATTTTATGAAAAATAATTACTAAATGAACTCATGGAGAAAAAAATTAAATCACTCAAATAAAAATATCTATTGATTTATCTAATTTGAAGAAATCTTCAGAGTTATATCTGGATATTTGGGCAAATACCTGAGATTATTTCTGATGAAATTCCTTGAGAAAATCATTGAAAAAGCAGTAATACAAACACTATTATTTGTCGTAATATCTAGAGGAAGTTCAAACAAAAAAAATATTCTCAGAGAAATGTCAGGTCTGATTCCATAAAAAAAATCAAACTCTTTTCTACTGGTTCCTGTTAGGTTTCGATTTGTTTTTTGATTACTGTTAGGTCTCTTTTTTCAAACAAGAGGTTTCTGAATTTTCAAAACACTCAGTCCCTACCAGCCATGCTTCATGAACAATTTTCAAAATTATTGGAATATATTCAATTTCGGAAAAACCGATTCCGGATAAGTTATCTGGAATTTAAACAACTTCAAATTATTTTTCTACAATCATGATTCATTCAGAGTTCTTGAAATTTTTCGAATGAAATGCAATCAATTATAAATTATATAAATTATCACATTTATAAATGTTATACAGGTCGGATTCGATTAATCGGGAACTTTATTATCCGTTTTCTTAACACGATGATAGACAGAACTTTTACAAACAAAATAAAAAAACACCATCATTATTAAATACAATTCACATGAATATTCGAATTAAGCTTTAATATTGTTAGCACATTGTTTTATAATGTTTAGAGGAGTGAATACACTTTAAAACACTTTAAAATTGTAATTAGTTTGTTTTGGTCATATAAAATTAGAGTATTTCTTGAACCTGGAACACTTTATAAAACCTGGAAAAGACCTGGAAATATCGGGGAATTTCATTTCGGTAAACGAGTAGACACTCTGAGTTGTGATAATTATGAATATCAAAAACTTTTTGAGGAAATGGACTATTCGGGGGAATGGAGTATTCGGAGAACTGACATTCGGGAGACTACATACGGGGAGAAGTAGTACAACCCCTTAAGTGAATTGATGTTACAATATAAAAGAATTTGCCTTCAGGGCGTTAACAGTATGCTCCTGATCTCTTAACCCGTATAGGCCTGGGTGAAAGCAAAAATACTAAAATGCTCACCGCTCAGCGAATACTTAATGGATTCAAATGATTTTTTGTCAGAATACTGGCCCACATATCTAGTCTCTAGAAGTGGACAGAGGAACGCGAAAATATTCCTGTGGCCGGAGTTATTCCGGTGGGTCACTGGATCAGGTCGGGTGAGAAGCGTAGTGCCCATTTGTGCTCCTGGAGGTAGGCAAATTTCAAGTCACAGATAATTTCCAGAATCGGCTATAATGTGGCCACTATATCACGGAATTTTAAGAAAATGGCATCAGTGTAAACCTTTTGAGAAACGATTTAATTTGATAACTATGGGTTCTGCATTTGAATGATCCTACAAATGACCATTTTTGGGTCGCCTAAACGCCTCAAATTTACAATAAAGTGGTCAATTTGTATCTTAACATCTGTGCCAAGCCTATGGGAACGCATTTTAGTGCACGATTATGTCTGATTTCTACTTTTCGAGAATTGAAACGGTTTAGTATCCAACAAATCTATAGCCAGTTCTTCCAAGGAGTAAGTCCGAGTGGCCACATCCGGTATATTTTAAACGACGCAAAACTCTTGATTTATAATGTTGAATATCAGATCTAAATGATTCATGCAAATTAAAATTATTGTCATTGCAAATAAATGAAGGTAACATGGAATGTCCCAAAAAATAGCCCTTTTTTACCCGACTTGACCCAGTGACCCACCAGAATAACTCCGGCCACAGGAATATTTCCGACTTTCTCTGGCCACTTCTAGAAACAAGATATGTGGGCCAGTATACTGACAAAAAATCATTTGAATCTGTTAAGAATTCGCTGAGCGGTGAGGATTTTAGTATTTTTGCTTTCACTCAGGCCTATACGGGTTAATAGATCATGATTCATATGAATTATAAAAGAAATATATGAACAAAATTCTTAATGATTTTGATGGGAATGGATTCGTAAATCACAAAAATCAAATTACGTAGTCTAAACAAAGCCCTTAATTGTTTTGTTCAATTGACCTCCGTATCAACCCGGACACTCCGATTTATGCTCTTAATGGTCTGTGTGTGATTAAAATTCAATCAAATTTGTTTTTCCTCGGTAAAAGGTACTGTGGTAATATTACCACCCCTGTTCATTTTGCCATCACTTCCCCTACACATCGTAATTTGAAGTTCGCACAGGTAGTGATTTTTCCTTAAAACTCTTGGATGTTATTGAAATAATGTATGACTCTGAATATTTTAAGCAATATGTAATCCTACGAAGATTTTCGGATGTGGTGATTATGACCACGATTTAAAAACGGTATGTCCAAACTCCAAGAAATTCTTAGATGACTCTGTCACAAATTTAAAATTCCTACGATTTTCGAATAGATTTAATTCGTCGATCGTCGTTTGTAGAAAAACGTCCTAGCATATGTCGAAAGTATTCAAATTGAAAACTTGCCGTAACTCCCAACATCTACTTCCAGGCTTGTAGATTATAATTACAGCTCTGATCTCCCATCGAGTAAATATCAGTTACCGCGAGCTCCGATAAAGTAATGGTCCCACAGAAAAGAAGGTTCTGGCGTTGTTCGCGTTTGTACTTAAATATCACACTGAAATGAAGTATAAACGAAATAAAAACAATAAAAAACCGAAGCGAAAAACCTTGCGCTCAAAGGCGATAAAGGCCACCTCACAGCACACTGCGATGGCGCCGCCAACTACGATTGCTTGCGACGACCGGCGAAGGCAATGAGGGGAGTGTGCAGACGAGGAACACAGTGCATATGAACGATGACGACGTGCAGACATAAACACTTCACCAATAACTCGCTCTGCCGAATGCTGTTAACTGCTGCCGTTGCTGTGACTTGGAGACTACTTGGGGACCGACCGACCTACAAGTTGTGTTGACACTCGCCGTCGGTTCGTATGTCCGTCCGTCCACTCGTATTTTCGTCTACTTAATGCCGAAGAGCTCAGTACGTAATGTGCCTGCCAAGAAGTACGAAACAACGACTGCACACACGAAAAAAAAACTGTAGTAAATTTCATACGAGGCCGATATGGCACCGATCTGCTCTGCTCCACTCTGCTGGGGCATATAAAAAACCAGAAAATATAAAAATATCGAGCGTTGGAGAACGCTGGAGAGATAAAAGTAATAACAACCGCCTCGAATGAAGGCAAATTTGATGACGTCCCTCCCTCCGTTCCACCTCGATCAAGTCCAACAACCACCGCATCAGTACACAGCTCCCCATAGAATGTGTGCAAGTACGTCAAACGTAACTAACTATATCTACGTTTCAACGGCAGCCAACTGTTCAAACCCGGCAGAATTATAACTAACGGTAGCGGCCTAAGCAGAACTCGGCGAGTCTCTACTTGATTGGATACTGCTGCTGGTTGGATATCGTTTTAGTTTTGAAATTTATTAAAAGCGCAACTCGGTAACCAAGCCGCCGCTCCTTCTGCTCTCTGCGATGCCTAATATTATGATCCTAGGTGGCGTTGATCAATAATATCTACCGACCGACTGAAGGTATAGATGTATCTTGCTCAATCAAAGCCAGCATTCGAAACAGTTACAAAAGTCATCAATCCGTGCACGCGCAGCACACCCAGCAGTCCAGCACACAGAGCAAATCTAAGGAGGCCTCGAAGTCTCGTGTGCATAACACATCGGATCGGAGCCTACTTGGAGTTTGGTTTGACGTATGAAAGGTGGGTTCCTGTGCGGCTCGGCTCGCGGATCCATGCTTAGAGCCCATTGCCGAGCCGCTTAATACGTGTGAAATGCGCGTGAAGAAGCGAAAAACGGCCGCTCCACAAGTCTCTTTACGATCCGAGTAAATAGCAACAGCAACAACAACAACAACAGCAACTGACACACGTTCGAATAGTAACAGTAGTAACAAGAACAATAAGAAATGAAGCAAAAATCCGCAAGTCGCAAATGAGGAATGGTCAGATGAAGAGCGAAGAAGAAGAAAAATAGCTAAATAGCGTACTGACGACGACGACGACGACGACTGGAAACGCGACTGCGATTATACCCGAGCAGAAGAAAAAATCTGCAGAATTACAAATAAAGGTTTCAAACCCTAATAATTTACAATACTTATTATATGAATAAGTTATGAATTACATAAAGTAATATCTCATGCATATTCTAAGAACATCAGACTGATAATTGGATCAAGTATTGCAATATCTAAATAATACATGCTGGTTTTTCGTATAAACGGGACATTTATCAATAGAAGTTCAATATCTATTGTTATTGATTATTAAAAAACTAATAACCTAATACCATAATAATACCAAAATGGGATGTTTTCAATACCTAGATTACTGAACAGCACCCAATTATAGTGTAATATCAAAATATGATATAGGTGCGAGTTATTCGTTCCTGCTCGGGTACGGTTGCGATGACGACGAATGACGACGATTGGTGGCGGCGGCGGCAGCGGGCTGGACTAAATTTTGCAAGGCCTGCTGCGCTGCGCCGATGCTCACCGAGAGCCGACTGAGTACGAATCGTTTGAAGGGACGGCTGGAGGGGGGAGGGGACGGAGAAGCTAGCGACGCATACTCAGCGTAGGGTCGGTCGAAGAAACAACGCACAGGTAACGCCAATGTAGATAACCTTTATTTTTATTTACGGACCAATTACGGTGCGCGCAAGTACGCGTAAGCGACGGCTCCCCCTTCCTAGGGGGGGGGGGTGGTTGCGGCGAGTGAGGCTCTGCGGATGGTCGCGTGTGGATTTCGAGCGGTGGAGCACTGTGAATTTGCGAGTGTTTGGGGCGACTTGGTTTGGATTATGCGTGGACCAAAGTGTCCTAATAGTTGCCAACCGTAAACTACCCGTTAACTGATATACGGTGTCTAAGTATTTCACTAACATGACAATTTCCATGGTTACGTAAATCTAGCATACTTTGATTTAATTTTATTGCTGCAGAAGTCCGAATATTTTTGGTTATGATCTAGAAGTCTCGTAAAAGAGTTTCGGCCTCACAGATTTCTGAAAAAGTCTTTTCCCGCTTCTCAGTTGAATGGTGTTCATCCTCATAGTTATCATACTCTTTTAACATAAGTTTGAGTGGAATGCAGAAACGATTTCAATTCAAAGTCGAGGTCAAATTTTGAGAGTTTTTAGCTTTGATCTAGTGAAGATTTCGAACAGAATAAGGAAAAGATTGCAAAAGAATGGCAGAGCGATTTTCTTAGGAGAAATGATTAAACACATGATCCAGAAAACAATTAAATTTAATTTAATTAATAATCATAATTAATATGCTCCAAAAAATATCCCAAACGTAGTTCAGAAAGCAAAACAGTCTCCAGGAAAGATTAATGGAAACTACGGAGGATTCCAAGCAAAAAATATAACTGAACTTGAAGAGAAAATTACATCAAAAAGCTGAACAGAACCCAGAGAAGATTCAGCATGTAATCTAACGAGGATTTCAGCAGGAATCTATTGGGAATCTATTAATATGATATAACTATATAATCAAAGTTATTCAAGGAGATTTCCGAAAGAAAAGCAAGACAAAATCTAAACTTAGAATCAGTCCAAAATATGACTCAGGGCAGAACCCAGGCGTAAATTAAATTGAATCATGAAAAAAAACTACATATACCGAAAAAATAGAGTATTTGTACGGAAGGTTCCATCGCTGCCAAGCGTTTTGAGGTAAAAAAGTTCAACCAAATTTGCATCTCGTCACCTTCATATTTCAACAATCGGTTGAAGAGGAATCGATAATGCTACTTATTCATTCATTCCATCAGACCATCAGACTCTTCACGAGAGGATGTCGAACATGAACCAAAAGGTAATTAAACAAAAAAAATTCACGAAGGAGTGCATGCAGGCCCGGATTTGGAGGGTGCCAAGGGTGCAAATGCCCTGGGCCCCCCGATTAAGGGGGCCCCCGAAGAATCAAAATTAGGAACACAACACAATGAAATACCTTACAATATTTTCCCTTTAGACATTTGGGCATATAATTCTAAGTTTAAAGTTAACTTTTCAATATATGAGTAAATGTTTTTTCTTAACCTAATATCTAAATCATACAGTATGGTTTGGTAAATTATTAACCTTCAATATATCACAAAAACATATCATGAATGTTAAGCCAAGATCTTTGAAATTCTTCTCTAGTTAGTTTTTAAAAAATATTTGAATAGAAAATGCGCTCAACATTTTTTGCAGGATCTTAAAAAATACGGCTAAACCGGTAAACCACTGCTCAGTTTGAGGAGTTTATCTTGTTCCTATCAGATCTTCAAAATTTGAACCTATTTGCAATTCTATTAGAAATTTGAAGCGTAAGAGGAATTCTTTTGTGACGCGATAGTCATTATTTTTAAATACTTTTTTTTTTTTTTGTATTCCGTAGTTGATGAAGTTTTCTTTGAATTCAGCAAAGGCTTAGAGTAAAATTTAAATATGAAACGTAGAATATACAGTACTGCAAAGAATAAAGTACATCAAGGCCGATTTTCATACAAAAATGGTCAAGTTAAGGGAACTGTATAACAGCTCTAACGAACAGACTGACCTAAAATTTGAACTACATCTCATAAATAACTTTTAATTTGATTTATTATAAATCAAACAAATTCTATTCAAGAGATTGGAAGCTATTAAAAAAACTACTTTAAAAAAAATGCCAAAATTTTCAAATTGGAATATATTTGAAATTTGAATACTTATAAAAAAAAAGCTTCTGCAAATTGGTTCACTTAGATGAAATGCAAAACTTTGTAGAAGATTATACTTATCCTAAATTGTTTGTTTTCAAAATATCTTTGTATCAAAATTTGGACATTTTTGATTTTAATAATTTCGACACTTTTGCATAGAGTTTAATGGTTCATATACAAATCTATTTTGAAGTTATTTCCAACATGCAGTTCAAATTTCAGATCATCCGGCGTTGTGTACTTAATTCTTGCCAGTACTGTAAATACTTTGTTTGTTTAGAGAATGCGGCAATCAGGGAAAAGGAACTTTAGAGAAAAACGGCTTTGAAGATTTTCAGCAATTTCTCACTCCATACAAATTACATAGAAGCGAAAAACGAGCCAATCTCATCCGAATTGTTAAATGTTTTCCCTTTGGACGGAAAAATAACCAAAACACTATTGGAAAGCTTTAAAGCAGTCGAATTTATCACAACCAAAAATGTCACTTACTTTTTTTTTTAATTTGGGCCCATCATATGATTGGACCGATCATCTCGTTCAAAAGTCAAATTCAATACGTTAGTTTGTGAAATACCAAAACGTGCTGAACTTTGTATAAAGGAGCCCCCTTTATGAGATCTGACCCGGGCCCCCCGAAGCCCAAATTCGGCACGGAGTGCATGTAAATCAAAATCCAGTGAAGATTTCTAACTTTATCTTGAGAGGATTTCGAACGAATGGTTGAAAAGAATCCAAATAAGATTTCAGATGCAATCCAGAGAGTATTCTGAATATAATCGACATAAAATTTCTAAATACAGCAGCAAAGGTTTCTGAACGAAATCCATAAGTGATGTCGAGCGAAATCAGTCAAGATGAGAATTAAAATTTTATCCCAAAATTAATTTTAGGGCAAGAAAACAAATCTCCGAGTGAAAGAATCTAAAGGGAATCAACAGATTCCAAACGAAATTTCAGAAGGACACCAAATAAAGGGCAAAGAGCTTTTTTGGGGCCTTCCTTAGTTGAGTGGTGTCTGGGTTCGATTCCCGGTCGGTCCAAGGTCTTTTCGTAATGGAAATAACCTTGACCTCCCTGGGCATAGAGTATCATCGTACCTGCCACACGATATACGAATGCGAAAATGGCAACTTAGGCAAAGAAAGCTCTCAGTTAATAACTGTGGAAGTGCTCTTAGAACACTACGCTGAGTAGCCGGCTCTGTCCCAGTGGGGACGTTAATGCCAAGATGAAGAAGAAACTGAAGAATAACAAAATGAAAAGGAATCTAACAGGAACCAGGAGATAGGAGTTTAATTCCTCATGAAATCAGACATGAGATTTCTATTTTTTGTAATTACTCGTGACATTACGACAAATAATACTGCTTTTTCAAGGAAGTTCATCAGAAATTATGTCAGGTTTTTATACTACTCCGAATATTCCCGTCAGGTTAGGATGGATGGATAGATTTCTTTATTTGAGAGATTTGCTGCAGCCTAAGGCTTTCTCATTTTTCAAATTTCTTCAGGAGTTCATTTAGTGATTTTTTTCAATGGAGTTTCTTCGAGAATTTTTCTAAGGAATTCATCAAAGCATTCTTTTTTTGATATTTGAAGAACACAACCTGTTTTTTTTATCAAATATAATTTTTTGTTTACAGATTTTTCAGATTTTGTTTGAGGAAGTCCTAAGTTGTCTAGGATTTAATCCGGTGATTCTTTCATCCTTTTTCAAAAATACATCCTGGCTCCAGGGATTTCTTAAAAAATGTGTTTCCGAATTTTTTCAATATTGTTTTAACGAAGGATATCTCCAAGAGTTACTTGGGAATTCCTACAGTATTTTTTAAAGTTTTCGCAAAGAAGAGAAAGTCTAAGCATTCTTTCCCAGGCATTTCTCCATGGAAATAAAAATGAAGTTTTTCATAAATTCAAGGAAATGTTCAAAAAAATCGAAGTTATACCTGAAGTAAATTTGAAGCTAACCTCTGATGAAAACTTGTGTGTTTCAAATCACCCTTGATGAATAAGCGTTAATAAGAACTCAATTGTTAGGATGATTGAAAAACTAAAACGAATCAATCTTAACTCTGGATGATATACTGCAACATTTTATAAAGGAACTTATTCAAACACAAAAATTAGAAAAAAAAATTAAAATGTTTAAGCAGATTTTCTGAAAAAAAAACGAGAAATGTTTGGAAGAACTGTAGTTGCAGTTCTTCGATGGAATTCTGGAGAAATTCTTAGAAAAAATATAGAGGAACTCAATGATGAAACACATGGTCGAGTTTGAGGAATTCTTTGAAAAGTTCTTATTAGATTTTCTCGAATAACCCTACGAGGATTTTTGGAGTAACTCTTTGGATGAAATGACGTAGAAATTTAGTTGGATTTCTTGACAAAAACACTGAACAACTTTTTTAAAAAACTATGGAACCTTTGCGAATTTTCTTTGAAAAAAATCTGTTAAAATATTTAGAAGATCTCCTAGATTAACAACTTGAAAATTTGTTTGAAGGATTAGTGGAAAAATATCTGGAAGAAGTCCTAAAATAGCGTTTGAGAAAATGTTCAATGTTATCC
The DNA here is from genome assembly GCF_002204515.2 of Aedes aegypti. NCBI lineage: Eukaryota > Metazoa > Arthropoda > Insecta > Diptera > Culicidae > Aedes > Aedes aegypti. The sequence goes on from NC_035108.1 coordinate 4,921,003, forward strand.
CCGATTACAAAAAATAGTAAAGCTGCAGTATTCTAGAATTTCCTGGAGAAATTTCTCAAGATATTCTTTGAACAAACGCTGGAAGAATATCTGGGACAATTAGTACAGAAATCTCTAGAAAAGTGTATGGATAAATCCCTGTAGAAGTCCCGGAAACTATTTCAGATAAAATCTCTGGAGAAACAACTAGGATAATCCATCGAGAAACATTAAATGAAATTTTTGAAGAATAATTTGAAAAGTCTCGTAACAGTCTCGTGTAAGCAATATATAGCAAAAATCAGTGGGGGTTGTGTACAAGACACGACTGCATGACGTTAACTACGCCATGTAATTTTCTGCATTTGTATTATAGTCAAATGTCATAATTGCAACCTTCCTTTAGTTATAATCCAGAATGTAATGGTTTGTGAAGTTAGAAAAGATATATGTTTGAAGTTTTGTTTCTTTGTTTAAAGCAATTTATCGATGCTTAATAACTCTTTTTGAAAAATTCGGTGGCCCTGAAAAGGGCCGTTTGCACTGAAAGAATCGGTCGATGAAAGAAGAAACAAGAATAATAACTTTTGTTTTCCACCCGAATGTTGCGTGTGAAGGTCATGTCGACACAAGAACCGCTGAGATTGGTTGCCTCAGAGGGATCTGAAGCTAGTTTGAGTTTCAGGTACTTCTCCATGAAATCCACAAACTCGATATTTTCCTGGTTGGTAAGATCGATGTTTAAATTTCCTGTCACGATCATTGGTCTGTTCTCCTTCTGATACTCGAATAAATTCCGCGTCATGAAGAACTTCTTTTGCTTCGTTGTGGTATTCGGCTCAACAACAACGCAAAACAGAATCGTTGCTGGCCCATTATAGTTATCTCTACAGCGCAGATATCACCATAATGGTCTGAACGGCCCATTTTGGCGGCTTTGGTCGATTTTCTTCAGCCATTAGCAAATTAGGGAATATTACACAACCAATTCTTTAAAACACATTTGTTGGCTCTGAAAAGGGCCGATTGAGTTGTTGAATATGCGTAACACGGACACATTTTGACGGCGCACTGGTTGCGTCCTCCTCGCCCGATGAGATTTGCGGTGCGGATGACGATGTGCGCTTCAACAAGCGGCTTTGGTCGATTTTCTTCAGCCATTTCGTACAAACTTCCGCCGCTTGGTGATCAACAGCTTGCCTCTGGTAGCGAGGAGCTGAGCAGGTTTGGAGGAGCTCTTACCAGCTCGAAAACGAAAACAGAATGAAACCGAATTCAACGAAGGAGGGATTCTTTATACCCTTAGAATAGCAGATGATGCTCCTCCTTTCAAATTCTTCGTTTTCTTATCTGGGAAATAGACTATTTGAAACTGATGTCTTGGTAAGGGATGTACAAGATGAGCATTATGCTGTTATTGCATCCCGAATAGGGAATATTACACAAATAACTCTTTAAAACATAATTGTTGGCTCTGAAAAAGGCCGATTGATTTGTTGAATTTGCGTAACACGGACACATTTTGGCGGCTTTGGTCGATTTTCTTCAGCCATCTCGAACAAATTAAAGAATATTACACAATCAACTCTTTAAAACAAATTTGTTGGCTCTGAAAAGGGCCGATTAAATTGTTGAATTTACGTAACACGGACACATTTTGGCGGCGCACTGGTTACAATCCTCCTCGTCCGATAAGATTTGCGGTGCGGATGACGATGTGCGCTTCAACAAGCGGCTTTGGTCGATTTTCTTCACCCATCTCGTACAAACTTACCGCCTTTGCGCCCCGATTCCTACAGGGCCAATTCTGGAAGTGCGAGTCCATTAGGAAATCTTGAGCGATTTCACAATCCGGACGCTGGATTTGAAGCCGCTTGATGATCAAGCTTTGTGCCTCTGGTAGCGAGGAGCTGACGGCGCACTGGTAGAAATCCTCCTCGCCCGATGAGATTTGCGGTGGCGATGACGATGGGCGCTTCAACAAGCGGCTTCAGTCACGGCGGTGTGTTGTTGTTCCATTCGCGTCCCATTGAAAACTGAACTGAGAATGCGAAAGGCACTCGAGACTTGCTCGCCAACCATGTTCACAGTCTGACGGCAAAAAGAAGAATGAGCGAAGAAGCAGGAATCTGTCTGCTTTTATAGTGCGAAGCGGAACGCAAAAGAAGCGTGGAAAACTGCTTGCACGTGATTGGTTGCGTAAGAAAGGGGTCGACATTTTCCTAATTTTCAATAGTTTATTGTCAATAATCAATAGTTTTCTCCATTTGAGGAAATTGTTGTATACATTTCCAACCGATTGGTGGCAAAATATTGAAAATCTATCGACAAATGACTGAGTTATTAGCGTTCAAAATCTTACATAATTTCGTGACGGTCGCAAAATTTTAGATTTTCAATTGACACCCAGTATATTGCCGTAAGACGTAGTTAACGTCAAAAGATACTTCAGAGACGATTTTGATAAAAATAAATACAGACTTCAAAGACCTTTCATCAAAAATAGACTATTTAGAGACTTGCATTGAAATTGATTCCTAAAATTGGTAAATTGATTGTTATGACATTTTAAATTAAAAGTTGTTTGAATTCTAGTTAACCTACACAAAATCCAGTTTTTCAAATTTCGATTAATTTAAAAAATCGGGCATGAAGATATATGAATCCATTAGTGATAAAATATTAATCATAAAATTCAATCATATCTTGGGAAGGCGATATAATTTCGACACGAAAATTCTTTTGTCATAAGCATAGGTAGACACCTATAGCCTCAAAGAAATTTCCCTGATTGTTATCGAAATTTCCTGAGATTTCCAGGTTTTTCCAAGGTTTAATAATATCACCTGATAATTTCAGGATTTCCAGGTTTTTCAGCTAGTTGACACCCTGGGTTATATGAGACAAATTTTACGTCACAGACAAACAGGTGTAACAGCTAGAACAATTATCAATTTAAATCATAGTCACGCGAACATAAGCCCCCAATGCTGGGAATTTCATAAACTTCTTCTGATAAATAAATGTTTTAAGATAACTGTGTGACACGATGTTTATGAACACTTTTTTTTTGCAATTTAAACCGCCCTAATTAAGCCATTGATTTTCAGAGTTTTGGTGGAAACTGGCTTCAATTGTTTGCAAATAAATTATCATTAAATCACTAAAGGGCTTGAATTTTTTACGATAATTGGTACACAAAGCATATATCACACTGAACCCAGAGCAGGAGGACTAAGTTTCCTCTTTGTATTATACTCTGAATTTCGATCGAAATCCTCTTGATAATGCGTAAACCGTAAACCTTTTTTTTTTTTTTGAAATTATTGATTTGGATTCTAATTCCCAATTTTGACAAAATTCACTTCGATATATCAGAACAATCTTTTTTGCGTACCATCTGGATAACGTTCTTAGAACTGTGTTTTTTTCTGTGGTTTTCGTTTCATTTTCACTAGGAATCTGTAAAGTTCACCTTTTCAGTTCAATCTCTGATTTTTACTTCAACTCGAAAATGAAACCATTCGCCTCGTGAAGCATTGGTCTCCTCGATCGCCCGAAATTGATCACCCAGCACATTCCGATTCCGCGCGCAGATCTCGGAGACTTGGACAAACTCCCACGCATCCTTCGTGTGCCCAATCGCAGCGATCATTCGCTTGAATGCTGGAATCTTTTGTTATGACCTTCCTCTCGCCTCAGCTCGGCTCGACTCGAAAGTGGGAAGCTCTACACTCGGCGGCTCAATTGTCATACACACATATAGTCAAGAGTTGGTCGGTCGGTTGGCTGGCTGGGGAGTCGTCTGCTCCGCATTATTATAGCTTATGTGTGGTACCTTCCTGTGTCGCCTCTGTTTTTTCCGTCGAATGAGCGCAAACGAAGACGACGACGACGACGACGATCAACAACATCATCCAGCCGCTATTTCTTTATCTGCTCCAACGACGAATATTATATTGGGCAGACCGTAAATGGATGTCGTCGCTTGGAAGTCTCGGGGCTTGTGCTCTGCTCATCCAAGTAACCGTACGACACATTCAATCGTAAGCTGCGAGTACATACGTGTCGAGCAAAGCAGGCGGCGGGCGAATAACAATAATAGCGGATAACCTTGATCCGCAAAGGCGGCGTGCGAGTTCTGTCTCCAAGGCGGTTGCCCCTCCTCCCCATCCCGACTCCCGACTCATCCCCACAAGATCAGCGGGGACTCAACAGTTCGGATGCGTTGTTTCATTTCTCGTTTTCACGGGAATATGAAAGCTGCGATCAACTTTACATGTGGCGATCTCATGGTCATAAATACGGGGTCATCCATCGTCGTCGTCTTCGGACGATTTCCCATGACCCTGATTGAGTTCGTCGTCGTTGGTCACCCTCGTTTTGTTGGGGAAGAGTTTTCTAGCGCCTAACTAACTAGCCCAACTCGCGGCCTACTTTAATTGCTTATGCGCGCGCGATCGCTCCGAACCAAACGAGAAACCTCCATTCCGGCCATCCATATCCATTGCTCGCTCGTAAGGTACTGTGTAGATATAGCGATGATGCCTTGGCCAAGTCCGGCCCGAATCTGCGCGCGATCTTTGTTCAAATTTGAAAGTCATTGTTTTCTTTTGCTGCACACAGCAACTTCACTTCACTTCTTCGTCAGTCGCGCGTCAATCGCTCTTCGCCTCTCCCCATCATCCCATCCTAGGCAAATTTTATGTTTTATTACGTTCCATTTCATCCTATTTCTTTCACTTCGGCGGTGTTGGGAGTTGGAACGTATACGGCGGCGCATAGCTCGAAGCAGCCGGGGTTTTTTTTTTGCGCTCCCTTCCACATTTCACTCCGTACGCCCAGTTTGAAGCTTTTGCGCCCGCGTTTTCCCTCATGGCCAGCACCAGCAAAGCGATCGCCTACCGCCGATGCCTAGTTGAAAAATATTTTTACTTTCAAAAAACTTTACTTTCCCATCAAGCCTTAGCACTCTGTCAGTCCGCACACGATCATCTCGTTTCTAACGCCCCGTGATCAGGGATGCCAGATTTTCAGGGGATTGATTCAGTAGATTTGTATACATCTGCTGGACTGTCGTTCCCTAGAAGAACAGTTCTGTCATAAAAGAAAGCTACTGCCGAAAGCAGCTTATTTGGAATAAGCTATGGTTCAATTATTGTACTTTCAACCAAGACCGTCACCGCAATCCTGAACGTTTTAGGTAAGAGTTTACAAAACGAGGATAGAATTTTGGAAATATATCGAGAAGCTTTGCAAGAATTCCCATATACCAGGGGGAATTAGAAGAATTTGGAAGAAACATCATATAACTCTCAATAAATTCCGACACAGACATCCGATAAATTTGTTCTCAGATTGTTTCAAGAGTTCTAGTGAGAAAAGTTTTATAAATTCGCATATTTTTTTTTCGGATTTGGAAATTCATCATCTGGGATAGTTCCAATCTTCCATGGACTTGCTCATAAATTATTTCAGATTTCATTTAGGAAAATCTTCAGGTGAAACAAACCTCTGAATTTCTACTGGGTGTCCAAATAATTTATTCAAATATTTTCTCAGTGATTTCATGAAATTTGCACGAAATTTCTTCAAGAAAACTTTGAGAATTTATCGGTGAGCTTTTACGAAAACCTGCGCTAATTTTTTTCCAAAAAAATCTTTAGGAATTCACTAAGGAATTCTATCTGAAACGCTTCCGACAGTAAACAGTGCGATCTACACTCATTTGTGTAGACCGTTGTTACTTAGAAATCGTTATTTCAAAATCTCATAATAAGTTCTTTTAGGCATAGCACGAGAAATACTTTACAAATGCGATCAAAATAGGGAATGTGGGTGAAATGAGCATTTCAACAACCCGTTCGCTCAGTTTATAATACTGCACTTATATTTTTGACTGTTGTTGCTTAGACAACGTTACCTAAATAACTCATTGAAGGTTCCTTTGCAGATGATAAGAGAAGCCCTATCCAGGACCGGATTAAAAAGGTAAATTTGGATAAAATGTGCATGATCCGTGCGATTAGTTCCAATTCCTATATTCACTTCCTTAGACTGTTGTCGCTTAGGAATCGTTATTGCATAGCTCATTATCAGCTTCCCTGAGTATAATACGAAAACATACATGATAAATCATAAGAAAAATCGGATAACATTGATAATTTTGGTGAACTGGGCACAATAACGATCAGTGCGGTCAGTCTCATACGCTCAAACTATTAACGCTTAGAAAATGTTATTTCAAATCCTATCAAAAACCTGATAAATTGTGGAATGCGGGTAAAATGAGGTTGATACCAAACCGTGAGTCAGTTCAAATTCATGCACTCCCTTCTTAAAGCTACCCGACTATGGGTGCATAACAAAATTATATCAGCTTATGATATTATGATATGAAGATTTTATCGATCATAGGTTGATACAATTTTGATGCAGGATGTTGTTAAAATAACTAAATTTATAACAAAAAGTTCTATGAAAATGTGTTTTCAATCTATCAAAAACATATCAGGTCCAGTTATAATTGTTGATACAAAGTATGGCATAAAGTCGTTTGGCATAAAGCCGTTTGGCATAAAGTCGTTTGGCATAATGATCGTTTGGCATAATGGCCGTTTGGCATAATGGTCATTTGGCATAATGGCCGTTTGGCATAATGATTGACTTGAAATAAATATCGGCATTTTTTAAGCTTTTACCGAGATCAACACCACCGAGCCCACAGCAAAAAATTTTGGTAGGTTCTAAACAAGCGTGGTGTTCGTTCAGAGATTATCCGAGCTAAGAATTTCAAAAATTGTTGTGACATTATAGAGCATTACTAAATAAAACTCGTGACGGGTCTCTCCATCTCAGAACATAGAGTACCCTTGAGCTTGTTGCGATATACATATTTGAAAACAGTAAATTGGCAAGGAAAGTTCGCAGTTATTCATCAAGGGAACGCTCATAGAATATTTCGCTGCATATCAAGCTCAGTCCCAGTTTGGACGTAACACTCGCTGAAAATTACTTGATACAAGAATGATTTTTTTTTTTTGCAAAATATCAAAAGCTCTAATCAAAAGATCTATTAATGCGACTTAATGCAAAAATATTCTTCATACGAGAGCAGATTATTTTTAGTTTAAAATGTTTCAGACTCTAACGCAAAAAAAAATCTTTTCACAGCACAGCTCAATTGAACAACACATCTTTAAAAGAAAAATTTGTGGCAAAACTTTTCAACGGTTCAACATAAATTCTAATTTTGGAAGTGTACATCAAAAACACCGTCTATTATCGAGAAAAGGGAAAATTTGTGTTTGAAATAATATATTTTCCAGCATATCTCGTAAGGAGATCACGCGTTTGCCCCAAAAAAAGTATATATTGAATATTGGCAGGTTCTGAAATAATTATAATTCTAAAAACACATCTGGCAAGAATTGATAATAAAAATGGTTCACAATTAGCTTTACTAAATAATAAAATTTATAACAGTATAAACATAAAGAACAGCCTATTTTAAAAAGAAGGCAAAATTTACAATTAAACCAATACAAGAATTGACGCCAAAAATTATTGCGGCAATGACTGGTTTCCCCGAAAAGTGGTGACGAGAAAGAACGATAAACAGTCAAAAGAAGGAAGTATTCTGTCATTCTCGGCTATACACATGTTGGCAAAAATGCTGAAGACGGTAAAACTCGAAAGAACCGCCAATTAAATAAAGAAGGGTGCATATTAGATGATCAGTTCGTTCACCCCCCTGAAATGTATTAATTATGGGTGCTAAAAAATTTGTTCCAATAGCGAAACTCAAAAGAAGAATTAATATACGAAAGAAGGGTAATTTCTGGAAAAATAATAAAATACTATTGGCAATACTTTTCCTAATATGCTTAAATTTATTCAAGAGCGAATGATTGTTGATTAGAGTGCCATTTTGTATCAATTGACTCCAAAACAAGCCTTGTGTTATCAGAAAGATTCAATGGAAACGTAAAAACGAAAATTGAGAAATTCTTGGTTTCAGACTCATTATGCCAAACAACCATTATGCCAAACGACTTTATGCCAAATGACCATTATGCCAAACGACTTTATGCCAAACGGCTTTATGCCAAACGACTTTATGCCAAATGATCAACCACTATATTTTAATACTGTATAATATACGGGGTTACTCATTAAGTAACGAGCTGTTTGATCAATTGTATGAAAATTCTAACAAAACATGATATTCCGTGCAAAAGACAGAAACATATATGGTTATAACCAGTTTTTTTTTGCCAATTACATATATATAAATTCTAATAGAACTTCATATTCGATGCAATAGACAAAAAACGTATGTTTTGATATAAAACAAGCAATTTGAAGTCGCAACATGCCATGTGTTGTAATGTGTATTTAATTTGATTATAAAATTGTTAAAAATAAACAAAAAGAAATATATTCAAAATAAATATAACACAATATGATATATTTTTGTTTCAATATTTTCTTTAGATAACGGTGTCTAACAAAATTATATCATAATAAGATATGCATATCATATTTTGATAAAATTTTATTATATTTTTGTTATGTACCTCTAGTCGGGTATGAACGCTAAGAATACGTCTTATCAATGGCTAATAAACGGTTTCCTCACATATAATATGATAAATCGTATGAAATATTTGATTAAAATGGGGAATTTGGCTGAAATGGGCATGATCGAATCGTGCGGTCAAGTTCAACTCCTGCACTTATATCTTCATACTCCTATCGTGGAAAAACGTTATTTCAATAACTCACACACAGTTTTCCTGCATATAATGCGAGAAACTCTATCAAAAACCTTGTCTAAAAATGGGAATTTTGGAAACAATGGGCAGGATAACAAACCATGCGGCCATCAGCACCACTTTCATTAAATTTCTTAGACAATTTTACATAAGATACAGGTATTTGTTCAGGGATAACGCGTTACATTCACAATATACAGAATTCTACGTCGGTTTGCTACCTTTTTTCCATCTTTACACTAGGCCCAGCTTAGCCTTCACATAAAAAAATCTAATTATATTTATTTTTTTCATATTGTTACATAGGGTAATTTGCCCATTATTGCGGTATTCCCTATTATTGCGGTATAAGAATCAAACCCTCATTATTTATCTAAAACTCTACTTTCTATGGATATTATTGATGATGGTGAAAGCTTATAGTATTCCCAAGCTGTACCAGATAAATGCCTTGGAAATAAAACGATTTTGATCGTTGGAAGAACAGTATTAAATTATGCATCAAGAAAAGCCTATATTTTTAATTAGTCCCTTTATCTACGGACGGGTTTTCGTAAGCGTGAATTTTAAACTTTAGAACAAAAACTATTATATGCAGCTGGTATATCAGTTCAGTATGGATGTGGTTACATGATAGAAATTGAATTCTGAATAAAAGTTATATATTTTTGAGAACAAGCATATACCGCAATAATAGGACAATGAAAATAGCTTTTAGCCTATTATTGCGGTATCTGAAAATCACATTAAAAAATCGATGTTTCAATATTCATTTTAAATGTTATTGCTGGAGACACCGTGTCCAAAATATTCTCATTTACTTTTTTTTTCTTTGGTATAACTTTACTGAATGTAGGATAATCCAACGTTGTAGTATTTCATTGTAGTCTGGTAGTATTATACTAACGTAGAATAGCTTGTTTCATGAATAAGAAAAAATAATTGCTATGATAAGTGATGAAATGTCCATTGAAGTCGTGTTTTGCACTTAAAATGAATTTTTGTTCATATTGGTATGGTTTACAAAGTGAAAATCAGAGCATTCACAAAAAAGTTTTAGAAACTTTAAGTTAATCATATTGCGTTTGAATAGATAAATATTGATAAAATTTGATAAATATATGTGCGATAACTGCAGATTGAAATTGGGCTCTGCCTATGAGCGTACCGCTGGAAATATTTTTCGTAAATTCTTAAGTTGATAAAATAAGTTTATAATTGAAATACAGTCATCTCTCCCTTACTCGATATTGAAGGGACCATCGAGTTAGGGAGGTATCGAGTTACAGAACACAAAATCAGTGCAACTGCGTTCCACGGGACCATCGAGTTAGCCATGAAAACCAACTTTTACTATGGTTCTCTAACTCGATATCGAGATATGGAATATCGAGTAAGGGAGAGTTATCTGTATTTCCAAAATATTTCCTGTAGTGAATCAGTATTATAACCACTTTCAAAAAATACTATCACCAATGATGCCAGTTAAACAAACCCAAAGTAATGTTATCTCGAATTTGTATGAGAATATACTGGACACGGTGTACATCAATTATATTATTAGGATGCTATTTTGTGACATAATTTTTTGTCATTCATACATTTAATTAAGTCAAACAAAAGATTTCTCTTTATGTTTACCCTGTAGTTGCTCTTATTTACAAATATATCGTAAATATACACAATGTTTTACCGAAAAATCACGTAAACTGATTGAAAATCGGAACACATGCCAAAAATGCGTTGAAAAACTAATATACAAGATGATCGCAAGAAAACAATCTTTTGAAATTGCATTGGGTCAATGAAAACTAGTGAAAGTAAAAAAAAAATCATTCCTTATACAGCGACTAGCGGTCTCAGATGGAAGAACCTTGTCGTTTTACGTTAACATTGTCCAGCTACGACGGAAGAGGAGACGAAACCGACAGAAAATCATTCGATTCTGTTAATTGTTGTCGAATCATGACATAAAGTAATTAATTAGTTTTCTTTACAGATATGTCCAAAGTCAAACAAACTGACAGTACCGTGCAGTGTAATTAACATGGAGGGTGCTTAATTTCAATGCTAGAACATTGTGTGGCATTTAATGTATACTGAATACAATAAAATCTATGATTTTTGGTATACCGCAATAATAGGACGGCACTACCGTAATAATAGGATGAAATACCGCAATAATAGGACATAGGAAGCGTTTCAGATTTATGTTAAAAATGTACGTTTGATTCGAAAATTTACTTTTTTACTTCACTATACTCCAAATAAAGGATAGTTTTAACACTTCACATTGCAATATACTATAATATTTAGGTTTTGGACACTGAAATACGATTTAAATTTCAACACCGTGCTTAAGTCCTCCATAATAGGACTATAATGAAAGTTTGACCGAAAGTTACAATTTTTAGGTCTAAATGCAACACATTGTTATAACTTTCTATTGTTTCTATGATGTTTTGAGTGTAAGTCTCTTTACTTTTTTATTTTATTTTTTTATTACTTCATTAGTATCATCTCAAACATTACATTATTTGATAAGGTGAGTTGATTTCACCTGCAGCAAAGATGGTTAGAAGGAAAAAGATAACCGACTCCCGTCTTTTCTAGGCGACATGAATAGCGTCGCTCTGGTGAGTCAAAAGCCAACTAATATGCAACGTTCTCCTAGTGACCACCAGATGTTGAAGTGTTCGTTTATGACATTCACGCTTGAAAAAAGGTACACAACTCAAACGGGGGTGTCCGATATTGCCAATCATCTCTAAATGGCATAAAATGTGAGAAAACGAAGAAAAAACCAGCAAATGAACAGTTTTTAGTAAGTATAAAAATTACTCAAATTTTGTGTTGGTTCCGAAGAGCCTGATGTTATGTGAGTCGTACTCACTTCTGCGTAACATTTTGAAGCGGAGCGGTTCCACAGAAAATGACGACTTTTTTTCCCAAATTTCATTTTTATATTTTTTGATTTGGATGAAATTTTGCACATGCTTTTTTTATGCCCAAAAATGCCTTTTTGCATCATCGGCTCGCCATTTTGACTCTAGCTTTACTTTTGAGAAGGGCCTAAGAAAAAACCTTAATAATTTTCAAAAAATTATAACTTAGAAACGATAAATTGAATAATTAGAAAAGTTTATTATGACCATTTTTAACAAATTCACCTTTTTTAAAAAAAATCATAACTTTTTTGTCCATGATTTCTCCATCTTGACCCGCTGTGCAAAAGACTTCATATTTTGTCTACTTCAACATATAAAAAAATAAAAAAAATCATAAATACGATTTTTGAGGAAATTGATTTTAAAGCTTTATTTTCGATATATAAAAAATTACAACATTTTTTTTACAGTGTATATTTTTTCCAGATAGTCCCAACAATAACCTAAAACTTTGCGAAAGACTCCAAACTGATCGGACAAATCGTTTCTAAGTTATATTATAATGACCGAAAATTGAAAATTACATCATAATTTTGTATTAAAATCGCTGTATCTTTAAAACGGTAAAAGTTAGCCTGATTTTTCTGTATACCTTTTTTGTTGTCAATTTTCCGTACTTTCATAAAATCGAGTTGAAAAATATTTAAAAAGTTTATTATGACCATTTTCAAAAATTCACCTTTTTTCAAAAAATCATAACTTTTTTGTCCATGATTTCTCCATCTTGACCCACTGTGCAAAAGACTCCATATTTTGTCTACTTTAAAATATAAAAAAATGAAAATATCAAGAAAACGATTTTTGTGAAAATGGATTTTTAAGCTTTATTTTCCAAAAAAAAAAATACATTTTTTTACTGTGTTTATTTTTTTTCCAGATAGTTCCAACAATAACCTAAAACTTTGCGAAAGACACCAAACCGATCAGACAAATAGTATCTGAGTTTTAATATTTTGAAAATTGTTAAGGCTTTATTTCTTAGGCCCTTCTCAAAAGTAACGTTAGGGTAAAAATGGCGAACCGATGATGCAAATAGGCATTTTTGGGTATAAAGAAAGCATATGCCAAATTTCAGCCAAATCAAAAAATACAAAAGTAAACCGACATTCGAATTCAAATGGAACCGCTCAGCGTGTTTGTTTTGATTTCTTCCACTTTTCGTTTTTTGATTGCACGAAGATTTAAATTTAGCTGAATATAATGTTTACGCGCTTTTAACTCAACAGATGCCAGTAGTGTTACTTGAATAGCGTGTCGGCGGCAAAATATATGACAAAATAAAGAGTCGATCATCTTTTTCCTTTTAACCATCTTTGCCTGCAGTCTTACCAAGCAAACACCGAACACGTTGTTTCAGGCGGTTTTGTACTCTCCTTGTACTCTGTTTTCGTGTGAAAACTGAAACGCTCGAAACTGAACCTAAATCTAAACATGTATAAAGTGCACATCGGTGCAAATGCCGGTTCGAAAACCGGTCCATTTGTACACCCGATTCTGTTTTTGCACGGGGTATGCGTACCGTGCAAAAAAAGTTTTCAGTTCAAAATTTCAAAAACCGTGCAAAAAAAGTAACACCATTTCTCGACGTTTCATGCAAAAATAAGGTTTTGGCGGAAAAAAATGTATGGAAACTTTTTTTGCACGGCCGTGTAAAAAAAATCCGTGCAAATACAGAATCGGGTGTACCTCGATTGCAACTGTGGTTCAAATTTTGATGCAAATTTTTGGCTGCATCCGAGGTTCAGAACGAAGACACAAACGGAGAGACTGAAAATCATTGATATCCACGCTTATCAATTTCTACTTATCATGTTTTGTTGTTTGATACAGTAAAATCCTTGGTATATTCATAAAGTTACCGGTAAATGTTATTTAAAGTATTGATCTTAGATGATCTGCTTAAGGTGAAGATGAATCGAAGCCAAACCTCAAATTTTCAAGAGCACAAATCTGGAGAACCCAACATCCGTTTAAGCTGAAAACTTAATCGGTTGGTCACTAGCTGGTGGTGACCAATCGATTAAGTTTTCAGCTCAAACGTGTGTTCGGTTCTCCAGATTTGTGCTTTTGAAAATTTGAGATTTGGCTTCGATCCATCTTCACCTTAAATGAAACATTTATTCAAGCCTCAAGGGTCTTGCGATTTGTACCAAGATGTTATATATATGATCGTAGAAATTTATCCACGTGGATTTCAACCGTTCCCTGTCTGCCTGCTTTGTGCCATTATTTGAACCCAAGTTTGCACCAAAGTTTGAACCGAAGTACACACGTACTGGGTTCGGTTTGATACACTGGTACAGAGACAAAGCGCGTTTGCGGTTCAACACAAGTTGCAAGGTTCAAACCAAAGTTGCACATCGGTTCGGTTCATGGAAAGACTGGATTTCACCTGTTTATAAGAGAATGTACCTCACTTGTATAGCATTCTACACAGTCAACCAGAATGCACGTATAACGAATTCATCTGTCGCGTTATGCGATGCTTATATGTGAAAAGTTTCATGTATAAGTTGTCGCTAAAATGCCTTTTACGCGAAAAAGTTGAGGCGATATACGTGCATACTTTATATGATAACAACAAGTATGTAATGCGAATGTATAGATTTAATGTACTGTGTACTCTTAAGCGACTTAATACCAAATGTATTTGGCAGCTGCTACGGATTGGTTCCGTACAAGTATACGCGACGGAACGAAAAAAAAAAAAAAAAAACGTTTTATACGAGTTATCAAAACGGTTTAACGCAATTTGTGTAAATAAATGACATTATTCGTACAGTTTTTGTGACTGCTGATTGTCCGAGAAACCACCATGAAAATCGTAAAAAAAAGTTCATCCTACTTGAACTTTGGTCCAACTTTACTCTAGCTATCTCTGATTGAAAAGGTTTTACCGAATTTCTTCCAGGAATACTCCAGGACTATTTTCGTTTATTCTTTTGAAAATCATCCAAGAATTCCTCTGTAGGTTAATAGTCGGTGAATGATAGAACATACTGTTATATCTATTGAGCAATTCCACCGAACATGACGATTTTTTTTTTAAATTTAATTTTTGTAATTTTTGAATCGCCTGAAAATTTGCATACAGATTCTTTATGACCAAAAATGCCATTTTGCACCTTCAGACCGTCATTTTGAACCTCGCCTTATTTTTGAGAAGGGCGTATCGGAAAATGCATAGCAAATCTTTAAAAAACTGTAACTCGAAAACGGTTTGTCCGATCGATTTGAGATCTTCTACAAAGTTGTAGGTATTTCTTAGGAGAAAAATATGCACGGTAAAAAAAAGTTACAGATTAAGTTTTATTTCAAAAACAAAATTTAAAAATCGACTTACTCCAGAAACGCAGTTTCGATATTTTTTATTTTTGGATATGTTTTAGGAGACAACTTATGTGATTTATTGCACAATTTTTCAAAATGGAAGAATAATGGACAAAAAGGGTTATGATTTCTTTAAATATTACAGATTTTGAAAAACAAAATCGAAATAAAGAAAACAATAATTTTTTATGCGATTATTTGAAGGTACAGAAAAATTGCAATCGAGAAGTACTTAAGTAAATTTTTTCTAGGTTGCATCAATTTCGAGATATACTCATATTTATATAAAATTTTCAAATAAAAATAGTAAAATAGGCCCTTTTCAAACATATTTCGTGTTTCTCCATTCCAGAAAAAAAATATTTTGATTGAGTGAATTTTGTTTGATCAAAACCTTTACACTAAAGTATTTAAAAAAGTATGCACGGTAAAAAAATATAAACGAAATTTTCAAATGAAAATTTGAAGTTCATTGTTCTTAAAAACCGCAAAATTGATGTTTTTAATTTTTGGATTTGTTTTGCAGCATATTGTTTGTAATTTTTTGCACAATGCCTCAAAACGGAAAAATTTGGATAAAAAATATATTATTTAAAAAATAAATAAAACAAATTTATGTAAAACGATATTTTTGGTGCGTTTTTTCGAGTACAGAAAAATAACTATATATTTTAAAAATGAAAAATTTCTATCGTTCCTGGTGATACCGTCTTTAAAAAAATTATCTTTAATTTGTGCAAACATTTCATCAAACTCGTTAACCTTATCTCTGTCAATTCCATCAATTGCATGTTACTTGAATATTTCTCTTCTTATTTGTTTATTACTTCTTCGTATTTTCGCTTTACATAATTTATTGAATTCATTTTTTTTACGATCAATTGGAGATGTTAAAATACTGGGAATTGATTTGTTAAAAATTTCAATATTTACACTTTGTGAACATTCACCTATTTCAGAATCAGTCGTATTGACCGAGGTCATTGACGATACAGTTACCAAAGACTCCTGACTTGGAACATTCATTTCAGTATCAGAAGTTACATGTTCATCACTGCTCGATGAGTCATCGCTACTAGATAGTTGAGTACAATTAGACAGTTTTAAACGACAAGAATCACAAATTTTAAGCTTACTATTTAATTTATTCTGTTCAGCAAATCCCAACAAAACCAATTTCTGAATATTATCTTCCGTAAGATTTCGACAATGTTTAGAACAACTTTGTTTGAACACTTTAATACATCTTGAACTGATATAACTCATTGCGAAAAAAATGATATTTGTACAGCTTCACGCACAACAAAAATAAATACCTCTGTAAAACGCCTCCTCAATCCACAATATAATGCTGTATCTTCTTTCGTGGCACGTCAATTTCACAGGCAAATAAACGTCACCTACTATCACTGTTGATACAACACTAATGCTCTCACGGTTTCAGATTTACCTTATAAACTACATAGGTACTTCACACCACGAGGTTTTTGTACCGCATTTTTTCAATGATGATTGCTACAGTGATAAAACTTGACAACATAGCGCATTATTTTTGTACCCATGAAGTACGTTTAAAAAAAGCATCGTTTTTCTTTTATTCATTTACCATGTCCAAATGTATGGGTATGGGAAAAACGTGTTTGTTCATCATATCTACTAACACAGGCAAAAGTGATGAAAACCCTGAAATCAAAATAAAATTTTCCGGAATGGAGAAACACGAAATATGATTGAAAAGGGCCTATTTTTCTTTATTTATTTGAAAATTTTATATAAGTATGAGTATATCTCGAAATTGTTGCAACCTTGAAAAATTTTACTTAAGTTCTCTTCCAATGCATTTTCTGTACTATCAAATAAACACATAAAAAAATATTGTTTTCCTTTATTTCGATTTTTTTTTAAATTTGTAATATTTTATAAAATAATAACTTTTTTGTCCATAATTATTCCATTATGAAACATTGTGCAATAAATCACATAAGTTGTCCCCTAAAACGTACCCAAAAATAATAAAAATCACAGATGCATTTTCATAGAAAATCGATTTTATTTTTTTTTTATTAAAAAAATCTGTCATTATTTTTACCGTGCATATTTTTTTCCAAATTGTCCTAAACAATACCTACAACCTGAGAGAGACTCGCGAAGAGGAAAAATATCAACGTCATATGCAGCCCAGATTCCACTGTCACGAAACGTCAAATGCAGCCCACCGATTTTATGGCCGCAAACGTGAAAAGTATTGTATTCAAAATAAACTGTGATTGAAAACCTCAGTCAGCGAAGCTGTTTTTTCCAAATTTGCTGATAAATCTCATCGCAAGATTAGTTAATTCTAATGTATGCTACGTTTGCGGCCATGATATTTCACTCAAAAGGCTATTTATGATTCGGTGTGATGCAAACGCAATTATTTTTTGCTGAGAGGTTCATGTGAAAGTTTGAACGGCTTGCGCATGATTGGGATAAGCACAAAGTGGAATAAGAAAAAACTCAGCAATCACAGAAAAAGAAGACCGTCTTCGCGAGTCTCGTCTCAGCCTACAACAACCGCAAAATATATCCAAAAATTAAAAACATCAATGTTGCGGTTTTTAAGAACTATAAGCTTAAATTTTCATTTGAAAATATCGTTTATATTTTTTACCGTGCACTCTTTTTGCAATACTTAAGCATAAATGTTTTGATCAAACGATAAACGATTTAGCTACGATTTGCTCAATCAAAATATTTTTTTCTGGAATGGAGAAACACGAAATATGCTTGAAAAGGGCCTATTTTTCATTTTTTATTTGAAAATTTTATATAAATATGAGTATATCTCGAAATTGATGCAACCTAGAAAAAATTTACTTTTTGATTTCAATTTTTCTGTACCTTCAAATAATCACATAAAAAATATTGTTTTCCTCTTTTTAGATTTTTTTCAAAATCTCTAATTTTTTAAAAATCATAACTTTTTTGTCCATAATTCTTCCATTTTGAAACATTGTGCAATAAGTCACATAAGTTGTCCCCTAAAATATATCCAAAAAAAAAAATCAAAACTGCGTTTCTGGAGAAAATTGATTTTAAAATTTTGTTTTTGAAATAAAAAATAATCTGTAACTTTTTTTTCCGTGCATATTTTTCTCCATATAGTCCTAAGAAATACCTACAACTTTGTAGAAGATCTCAAATCGATCGGACAAACCGTTTTCGAGTTACAGTTTTTTAAAGATTTGCTATGCATTTTCCGATACGCCCTTCTCAAAAATAAGGCGAGGTTCAAAATGGCGGTCTGAAAGTGCATAATGGCATTTCTGGTCATAAAGAATCTGTATGCAAATTTTCAGGTGATTCAAAATATACAAAAAATATCGGGTTTGCGAAACGGCGTGGAACTGCTCTATTATGTAATAAAAAGTTAAAAAAGAAGTAAGGCTTAAGTTAAGAACACACTATATCTGTAATAGGCCTATAGTTGATTGACGATAAATAAATAATTAAATGTCTTCTACTATTTGTGACAGTTTTCTAACCCAACAAGAGTGTTTTATAACCATTCTCGTATTAAAAGTAACACTATGAAAGATATCATCCTCCTTCTTCCAACAAGAATTAGGCGTAGGTTATTTGGTGATTTTTCCACTTATTATTCCAGCATTTCATTTGGAGAATTTTTCAAGATTTTTCAAGTATTTCTCAAGGATCAGTGACTAGTCGACATTTCCCTTAGATGACTACTAAATCATAAGAATTCATGGCTAAATTCCTATAGGACTTCCAAGGAAATTTTTCTCATAGGTCGAAAGGAGCTCTGGAACATTCGGCGAAGCTCTCGAGGAGATCATAACAAATTAAAAAATCGAAAAAAAATCGGTAGAAGATCACATGATGAATTTATGGAGATATCTCAGGGAGCAATTCTGAAATCGAATCACAATGTAATTTCTGATAGAATGCTTGTAGGAACCTCTGAAGTAAACATTGAATAAGTCCTTCAAGAAATCACTGGTTGAATGCTTGAATAAAAACGAAGCACAATCTCTACTCTTTCAATCTCTTTCGTGGCAGCACAAAAAAACACTATAGAAAAAATTCAACAAGGTGGACAAGCTTAAGTGCTTTGTAAAAACTTATCTTAATGTATGTGGTAAAGTCAGAAACATAAGGTGGTGATGAATTACGTTCATCGTGTTTGACAGTTTTGACAGTCACATTAATGAAATGATCTCAAGTGGAATTTTTGACGCGTGTATGAAACGCAAAGAGTGAAATAAAACAACTCGATACCACGCAGCTCAAAGCACATTGCGAGTTAGCACTGCCAGAAAAAAAATACTCGTGCACGTCTCCTTCTAACTTAAGGTGCTGACTCGCAGCAGCGTGTGTGGCACCGAAAGAGATTTGAGTTGCATCCATCCCTGTCTGAGGATTCTTTAACTATTTAATTCAAAAATCATTCTAAAAATCCTATGACAAAGCATATAGTCCATTCTTCAAGTGACTCCTCATTGAGTTCTTCCAAAATTGTTTTAAGAAACTTCCTGCATTAAATGCTCCGCCGGTTCCTTTTTATTTCCTTCAGATTGCCCAGAATTTTCTTGAGAAGGTTCTGCAGGTAACTTTTCAAAAATGTCTTTCGGACTTAAGCCACGTTGCTCTTTCAGGAATTACGTATGATTTCTGATAAATTCTTAGAGAAATTCCTGGAGAATTACAAAAAAAATTTCTGGGGGAATTTCTTAATAGTATCGATAATGGATAAATCAATAAATGAATTATAGGAGTACAGCGGTGCTCATAACAGAGTTTATAGTTGTACCGAGAAAAAATATTCCGATAATCGTAGAAAAGGTTTTATTTACAGAATCCGTTGATCCATAGAGAGTCTTCAGCTCCTAAATTTCCATAGGTCTGGCATCACTGCCCATTGACCAGCGAACACGTACAAAAATCACCTTCTAAGATGGAGCGCCGAATTTCCCTTCTGCCCTGCGATCGATCGATCGCTCGTTCACACAATCTCGATGTCGATCGATTGCTTTGATCGGGAGCGTCCAACGCGACCGAACGACGACGACGATTACTTGGATCAGTGAATTGGATATCGCGCGCTCGGGTGCAACCAGCTGGTCAAAGCAATCACTCAGCCTGCGCTTGCGATCGCGATCGATTTATGATCGATTGGATAACGAAACGGACCTCTCGATCTCCAAGAGAGTGCTGGGGCTCGTTGTGAAAGTACGATCGGTGGTCGGTTCGTTGGTTGGAAGCATGAATAATTATGTTTTTGCCAACGTTCGGGTCGTTCCGATGGGGAGGGAAGGTTTTGTGTTGTTTCGCTACTCAAATGTGGCGGCCTCGTCGTCGTCTATTTAGCTCGTTTCATTGAGGTTAGGCAGCGATCGTAAAAGAATTGAGGAACCTGTTGACATTTAAGCCTGCAACGCGACGACGTGTGCGCTCTAACGGTGTTTTTTTCGCTGTTGTTGTGCAATTGCCATTTTTTACCCTATGCCTCTAGTTTATGGCCGTCTAGGCTTCTCATCTAGGTATAACATTTTCCCCCCCGTTTGGCAAAGTGACTGAGCGACTGTCAACGCGGTGCCGTTTTTCAGCTTCAGCTCTCACCGAGGGCATGATAGGGCGGTTCAAAGCACAAAAAAGTTTGGAAATCCAATCTCCCATATCTTGTTTATAATCCTTATGATTATTATAGTGTTCAGTGTATTTTCAGCACTTTTCAGTGTGATTTAAAGGAGCCAAAAAGACAATAAAGTTGATTTTCAAACTTATTTCACTTATTTGAAATAGAAGCATGGAACGAGCTCACCAATTGATAATACATAATAGGACAACCCCAAGCCACTTTTATTTAGTCACCAACACGCATAACGCGTACGAGTCAAATGTTTTACAATCCGGCTTGCTTTGGCTTTACTGCTATTCCAGTAAATTTCTGCAAAAATCTCGAACAAGCTTAGCTCAAAGAGGATTAGTTTCATCTACTTTCATCATCAAAAATTAAGTTATAAAATTTAAAAAAAAAACTATTCAAGCTTTCCAGAACTCTTTTCTTGCCATAAAGATTGTAATGAATATAAGGGAGATAAATTATTGAATCTTTTCTTACTTTCAACCACCCTAGTGTCCACTGTGTCCATAAGGTTGTTTATGAATAAATATGCGCGAGTGGGTGGCGAAAAGAGATACGGCATTTGTTATGCTGCGCAGCGCATAGCCTCCGTATACTCCGTTAGGAAAACCACCGCACGATTTCGATTTGGTGACGACGGCGAACGATCATCATGAACGCGATGATGATGATGATGATGGATGCAATTCGTCAAGGCTGCCCTCACGCAGCAGCAACTTTATATCTAAGCGTGCACTCGGCACGACATTCAAGTTAATTAATGCTTGCACCGAAGTGAGCGGCCGCCCACCCCCGCGTTTCAGCAGCGAGCGGAAAGTTTAGGGAAACGGGCAACATTGATTTACTGATTGGGATGGAGTGCTACACGTTGACTGGAACTGTTGATTGTATCGGTTGAATTGTATATTCTAAAATTAGGATCGATACGACTCGATTTTCAAGCGAATGGTTCAGTCATGTTAGACAAAAATTCAGAGCACATGCAAAAAGCTGAATAAGATCATAATTTGTTGTAACATAGCTAAGAACTAAAGATCATAGTCAGCTATTGACTTGTTGGAGATAAGAAATAAAAGATCTTAACCCTTCAATCGTCACGCGGTTGGCCACCGTCAGAACCACCACGCTGATGCTGTGTGCGGCAAGCGAGGTTTTTTCACCATTGTTGTACAAAATACAAGGGTTAAGGTGTTAAGGGGGAGGTGATCAAAAATTTCTAATTTTAGCATTACGTCATAAATGGACGCTGCCTAAGGAGTTCAATTGGAAGTTCCAGAAGTTCCTCGATAAGTTCCTAAAGGAGTTCTTGTAGGAGTTCCTCCAAAAGTTCTCGTAGGATTTCTTCCGGAAATGCTTGAAGAAGTTCCTTCGGAAGTTTCTGCAGTAGTTCCTTTGTAAGATTCTGTATGAGTTCATCAGGAAGTTTCTGTTGGAGTTCCTGTAGCAGTTGCTGTAGAAACATTCAAGTCGAGTCTAGTACACGACACTGAATACGGCCTTACAGTTGAGGTCGAAATACGCGTATTTGTCAAAGGATAAAAACTCTAGCGGGATTAAATGGTATAGTACTAAATCCGGTTTTTCATCTACTTCCTGTAGAATTTTTTCTGGGACTTCCTGTAGGAGTTCCTGAAAGAGTTCCTCTGAAAGTTCCCGAAGGAGTTCCTTTGAAAGTTCCTGAAGATCCTCCATAAGTTCTACCGGGAATTCCTGTAGGAGTTCTTTAGGAAAATCATGAAGGAGGTCCTCAAGAAGTCACTGCAGAAGTTTCTGTAGTAGTTCATCCAAAATTTTCTGTATGAGTTCATACGGAAGTTTTGCTGGACTCGTTGGTAGTTCGACTGTAGTTCCGATGTTGATGATAGATTGGCTTTTCAGTCTTGATAAAATTAAAAACTGCTATTTCATTTTGTCCAACGTTTCGGTCCGTTTGGGACCTTCCTCAGGGACTCAATTGTTACAGTTCTTTCGTCAATGGTGATCGATATTAGATCAGGTACTAAATTCCGGTGCGCAGCTTTCAGTTCGATTTTCCCACCGAATAAGCATCCTAAACTGGCTGCAGTTGTGCGGTAAAAATCGATCCACCAGACAGTTACAGGTTCTACCGAACCACACTGGACGAAAGAACTGTAACAATTGAGTCCCTGAGGAAGGTCCCAAACGGACCGAAACGTTGGACAAAATGAAATAACAGTTTTTAATTTTATCAAGACTGAAAAGCCAATCTATCATCAACAAGTTTTGCTGAACTTCCGGTTAAAGTTCCTTCGGAAGTTCTGGAAGTTCCCGAAGGAGTTCCTTCGAAAGTTTCAGAAGATCCTCCATAAGTTCTACCGGAAATTCCTATAGGAGTTCATTGGGAAAATCTGTAAGGAGTTCCTCAAGAAGTTCCTCCGGACATCCTGCAAAAAAATCTGTATGAATTCATCTGGAAGTTCCTGTTGGAGTTCCTCCGAATGTTCCCGTAGGAGCTCTTCCGGAAATTCCTGTAGAAGTTTCTTCGAAAGTTTTTGCATTAGTTCCTCTAAAATTTTCTGTATGAGTTCGTTAGGAAGTTTCTGTTGGAGTTCCTGTGGAAGTTTTTCTGGAGGTTACTATAGGAGTTCCTAATAGAGTTCCTCTGGAAGTTCCCCAAGGAGTTCCTTTGAAAGTTCCAGAAGATCCTCCATAAGTTCTACCGAAAATTCCTGAAGGAGTTCTTTAGGAAAATCCTGAAAGAGTTCCTCCGGAAGTTGCTGCAAAAATTTCTATATGAATTCATCTGGAAGTTCCTCCGGATGTTCCCGTAGGAATTCTCCCAGAAATTCCAGTAGGACTTCCTTCTGAAGTTTCTGTGGTAGTTCCTCCAAAGGCTCCAGCAGGTGTTCTTCTGGATGTTCTCGTATGATTTTCTCCGGAAGTACCTTAAGGCATTCCACTGATATTTCCTTCGGAAGCTCCTGCGGAAGTTCTTTTGGAAGTTCCTGTAGGAATTGCAGCTTTTTTTTCTGTCTTTATTAACGAGATTTTTAGCCCTGGGCTAGTTCATCTCGGGACCAACGGCTTTACTTCCCTTCCGAAGGAAGTCGTCAGTACTGAAATTTTTAGTGACTATCTCGGGGATGGGATTCGATCCCAGGTCCTCGGCGTGAGAGGCGTATGTTCTAACCCCTACACCAGGTCCTTCCCCTAATTGCAGCTGAAGTTACTGTAAGAATTCCCTCGGAAATTTCTATAGAAATGCAAATAAAAGTTCCTCTAAACGAGTTCTCCCGAAAGATCCTCTTGGTTTTTCCGGAAGACCCACTAGGAGTTCTTCCAGAAGCTGCGGTAGAGTTTGTCTCCAAATTTTTATCTCCGGGAGCTTCCGGAAGTTCCTCTTGAAGTTCTTCTAGAAAGTTGTCTTAATGTTCTATCGGAACTTCCTATTATATTTCTTGTGGAAGTTCCGCTCAAAGTTTATGTAGGAATTCCATCACAAGTTCCCTGAAACTCCTTTACGAGTTAGTTAGGAGCACTTAATCCTTTGTGATTTTTTCCAGAAATCCCCTTGGGATTTTCTATGGTAGTTCCGCTAGGCAACACATCTAAAGTTCTTGTAGAAGTTCCTTCGGAAATCCCTGGAAGTTTCCCTGAGAGTTACTTTAGAAGATCGCCAAGGAGTTTCTGCAGAAGTATTCCCAATGCTGGAATTCCTCCGGAAGTTTCTTTACGATTTTTTCTGAAAGTTTTCTTCAGAGTTCCACCGCAATTTGTCCAGGATTTACTCCAGAAGTTCCTAAAAGAGTTCTTCCAAAAGTAACCTTAAAAGTTCTTCCTGAAGTTTTACTAGGAATTCTGAAGTTTGTTCTCTCCAGATGTTTCCCCAAATCTGGATTTTTCGGCAGTTTCTTCAGGATTTTTTTCGGAAGATCCAAGAGGAGTTCATCCGTAGAGTTCTTTCGGAACTTCCTCTTATATATCTTGTGGAAGTTTCTCTCAAACTTTCTGTAGGAATTCCTTTACAAGTTCCCTGAAACTCCTTTAGGAGTTAACTCGGATGATCTTTTGGGATTTTCTCCAGAAGCTTCCCTAGGATTCCCTATGGAAGTTCCGCTAGTTCTTGTAAAAATTCCATCGGAAATCCCTGGAAGTTCCCTTAAGAATTGCTTTATAAGTTCGCCAAGGAGTTTCTGCAGAAGTGTTCCCATTGCTGGATCTCCTTCGGAAATTTCTTTAAGATTTCTTCTGAATGTTCCGCTAAAAGTTCTTCTGAAAGTTTTCTTCAGAGATCCGCAGCAATTTTTCCCAGGATTTACCCCAGAAGTTTATATATGAGTCCTTCCTGAAGTTTTGCTTGGAATTGTGAAGTTTGCCAAAGAGTTCCTTTAGATGTTTCCCAAAATCTGGAGTTCCTTCGGAAGTTTCTTTAGGATTTCTTCTGGAAGTATCTCTAGGAATTCCTCCGGAAGATTCCCTAAGAGTTCCTTTGCAAGTTTTCTTAAGAGTTCCGCTAAAAATTCTTCTGAGTTATGCACGAATTCATCCAGAAGTTTATTTAACAGTTGCTTCTTTGAGAATTTCTCCAGAAATTTCCCTATGATTTTCTGTGCAACTCTTCTAAAGTTCTTGTAGAAATTCCGTTGAGTTCCGCAATGAGTTCAACTGGAAGTTCCTCTGAGTGTTGCTTTAGAAGTTCGCTAAGGAGTTTCTGCAGAAGTTTGCCCAATGGTGGAATTCTTCCGAAAGTTACTTTAAGATTTCCTCTGAAAGTTCCTATGAATGTTCTTCTGAAAGTTTTCTTCAGAGTTTCCCAGGATTTACCCCAGAAAATCCTATAAGAGTTTCTCCGGAAGTTACCCTAATAGCTCTTCCTAAAGTTTTGTTAGGAATTCGGCAGTTTGTCAAGCAGTTCCTCCGGATGTTCCCCCAAATCTGGAGTTCCTTTGGAAGTTTCTGTAGGATTTATTCTGGAAGCATCTCCAAAAGTTCCTCCGGAAGCTCCCCAAAAAGTTTATTTGCAAATTATCTTAAGACTTTCTCTAGAAATTGAGTTTCACACGAATACTGCCAGAAGTGTATTTAGCAGTTGCTCTTTTGGGAATTTCTCTCTCTAGGATTTTCTATACAATTCTTCTAAAGTACTTGAAGAAGTTCCTTCGGAAATCCCTTTGAGTTCCGCAAAGAATTCATCTGGAAGTTCCCCAGAGAGTTGCTTTCGAAGTTCCCCATGGAGTTTCTGCAGAAGTATTCCCAATGATGGAATTCCTCCGAAACTTTCTTGAGGATTTCTTCTGAATGATCCTCTAAAAGTTCTTCTGAAACTTTTCTTCAGAGTTAATCCGCAATTTTTCCGCATCCGCAAGTTTGCTAAGGAGTCGCTACAGATATTTCCCCAAATCTGGAGTGGTTTCGGAAGTTTCTTTAGGATTTCTTCTGGAAGTATCTCTAGGAATTATTAAGTTAAGGATTAAGTTATCTTAAGAGTTCCACTAAAAATTTTTCTGAGTTCCACACGAATACATCCAGAAGATCATTTAGGAGTTGCTCCAGATGGTAATAAATGTTCGAGCTGTTTAGTGAAATACCTATGAGAAAATGAAAAACTGAATTTAGTACTATACCATTGAAAGGTATAGAACTAAATGCGTTGATCCAGATGTTCCACAAGTATTTTCTCCGGAAGTTCCGTTAGGAACATCCACAAGGTTTCCGAGGAATTCCTCTAGAAAGTAACCCATGAGCTTCTTCGGCGATTTCGCCAAGAGTTCCTCAGTTCCTATAGAAGTGATTTTAGCTGTTTCTCCGAAAGTACATCTAATACTTCCTACGGAAGTTGCTCTAGGAATTAGTCTGGAAATTCCCCCGAAGCTTCTGTAGAAGTATTCGCAATGCTGGAATTCCTCCAGCAGTTTCTCCAGGATTTCTTCAGAAAATTTCTATGAATGTTCTTCTGAAAGTTTTCCTGAGAGTTCCACCGCATTTATCCCAGGATTTACTCCAGATAATCCAATAAGGGCTCCTTCAGAAGCTACCATAAAAGTTCTTCCTGAAATTTTACTAGGAGCTCTCTGAAGTTAACCAAGGAGTTCTATAAGATGTTTCACCAAATCTTAAATTTCTTCAGGAACTCTTCTTCTGAAAGTATCACTAGAAATTCTTCTGAGTTCCGCACGAATACCTTGCTCTTGGAGTTAGTTTGTAAATTCATCTGAAAGTACCTCCGAAACTTCTTGTGATTTCCTGGAGTTATTCCATAGGAAGTTCCCTGAAGAATTTCATGCAGAACATCCCCTAATCTTTCCTAAAAAATCCTTCAGAATTGCTGGATGAGTTTTGGGAATAATTCTTTGAAGACCTTTTGGAGAAACTCTTTACAGAAATTTCTACCTTAAGAACTTCTCGTATAATGCCCTGAAATTCCCTTAAATAGTTGACTGATAAAAATCCAAAGGGAAACGTTGAACTTCTCAGGAGAGTTTCTAGACAAATGCACCGAGAATTCTTTTGAAAATCTTCCAATAGATTGAAAAACATAAAATACTGATAGAATTTCTCATAAAGTTTCCGATGAAGTTTTTGGAAGAATTCTTATAAAAGATCGTATTCTGAAAAAAAAATCCTAGAGAAATTACCAAAGAAGTTCGTTTAAGCATTTTCGTATTCCCTGGAAGAATTTCCAAAGTACTTTCAGTCTTTTTTTTGGAAGTTGCTCTAGAAATTCGTTTGGAAATTTCTCTAAGAGTTCTTCCGAAATATCATGTGAATCATCGGAATTTTGGAATGAACTCACATGGAAATTTCTGGGGGAATTTCCTGTAAACTTCCCTACACAATTTCTTGCAGCATATCCCAATCGTTGCTGAAAAAAACCTTAATACCTGGATGAATTTTGGAAATAATTCCGTGGAGATCTTTCTGAGTAATTGCAGGAATTCCTAAAGCAGTTTTCCGACGAACTTCGGACGTTATTCCTTGAAATTCTCTAAAATGATTCGGAGAACAAAACTAAAACGAGCGCTGAAAGAATTCTCAGGGATGTTTCTAGATATTTTTTAAAGAAAAAAAAATCTCAATAGATTCGCTTCAGAAATTATTGAGAGATTTCCTTATAAAATCCCCGAGGAATGTTTTCAAAGAATTCCTTGATAGGTTCACGAGGAATGCTAGGAAGAATTCTCGGAGCAATATTCAGAGAATCTCTGAATGAGTTCTGAAAGAAATTTAGAGATAAATTACCGGAATAGTTCCTTTAAGTTTTCCCGTAGTAATCCCTGAAAAAATCCGAAGTTTTATTTAAAGGAATTTGTGGAGTGATTCTTTAAATAACTTTCTAGAATAATTCCCGGAATATATACTGAACTAACTTTAATCTCAGTGGAATTTACAGATGATTCCCTTAAGACAGCCCAGAGTAATTCCAGTAGAAATTATCAGAAAAATTCCTGTAAAAAATTTTTGATCACTTTGCTTTACAGGCTCCAAAATATTGAAGAAAAGAGTATCACAAAAGATTTGTCGTGTCAGGAAACTATAGAGCGGTTCCACAGAAAATGACGACTTTTTTTCCCAAATTTCATTTTTATATTTTTTGATTTGGATGAAATTTTGCACATGCTTTCTTTATGCCCAAAAATGCCTTTTTGCATCATCGGCTCGCCATTTTGACTCTAGCCTTACTTTTGAGAAGGGCCTAAGAAAAAAATCCTTAATAATTTTCAAAAAAATTATAACTTAGAAACGGTTTGTCCGATCAGTTTGGTGCCTTCCGCAAAGTTTTAGGTTATTGTTGGGACTATCTGGAAAAAAATATACACTGTAAAAGAAAATGTTGTAATTTTTTATGTATCGAAAATAAAGCTTAAAAATCAATTTTCTCAAAAATCGTATTTTTGATTTTTTTTTATTTTTTTATATGTTAAAGTAGACAAAAAAGTTATGATTTTCTGAAAATAGGTGAATTTTTGAAAATGGTCATAATAAACTTTTTAAATATTTTTAAACTCGATTTTATGAAAGTACGCAAAATATACCACAAAAAAGGTATACGGAAAAATCAAGCTAACTTTTACCGTTTTAAAGATACAGCGATTTAAATACAAAATTATGATATAATTTTCAATTTTCGGTCATTATAATATAACTTAGAAACGGTTTGTCCGATCAGTTTGGAGTCTTCCGCAAAGTTTTAGGTTTTTGTTGGGAATATCTGGGAAAAAAATATACACTGTAAAAAATTTTTTGTATTTTTTTATATATCGAAAATAAAGCTTAAAAATCAATTTTCTCAAAAATCGTATTTTTGATTTTTTTTTATATGTTAAAGTAGACCAAAAATGAAGTATTTTGTACAGTGGGTCAAGATGGAGAAATCATGGACAAAAAAGTTATGATTTTTTTTAAAAAAGGTTGATTTTTCAATATGGTCTAAATAAACTTTTTGAATGATTTTCGACCCGATTTTATGAAAGTACGCAAAATTTTCAACAAAAAATGTTTATGAGAAAATATGGCTAATTGCTACCGAAACATTTGAAAAGTTTATAAAGACCATTTTCAACAAATTCATTTTTTTTTTTAAATCATAACTTTTTTGTCCATGATGTCTCCGTCTTGACCCACTGTGCAAAAGACTTCATTTTTTGTCTACTTTATATGTTAAAGTAAAATAAAAAAAAATAAAAATACGCTTTTTGAGAAAATTGATTTTTAAGCTTTATTTTCGATATATAAAAATTACAACATTTTTTTTACAGTGTATATTTTTTTTCCAGATAGTCCCAACAATAACCTAAAACTTTGCGGAAGGCACCAAACTGATCGGACAAACCGTTTCTAAGTTATAATTTTTTTGAAAATCATTAAGGATTTTTTTCTTAGGCCCTTCTCAAAAGTAAGGCTAGAGTCAAAATGGCGAGCCGATGATGTAAAAAGGCATTTTTGGCCATAAAGAAAGCATGTGCAAAATTTCATCCAAATCAAAAAATACAAAAGTAAACCGACATTCGAATTCAAATGGAACCGCTCTATAGTTATATAATGCATCGAAATTTGAAATCTTTTTGAAGCCTTAGCTAAGGCACATCACCTAGTTAAAACATCAAAATTTTCTTAATCTTTCGATAAGATATTGATTGTTCAAGTAATGATGATAGAGTTGGAAGGAATTTTGTGTTGCGATAATATTGTTCAATTGATGTGGTTTGAAGTGAATATCTTGAAAAATACTCTTAGAAGTTCAGGTGTGAAAAATTTCAACGTAAAGTAGGCCTTTTTAAGCCTTCGTGGTGAGCTCGTTTTATACTTTCTTGCTCTATTTTGGCTAAGAAGCTACGGAAACTTTGTTGCGTAAATTTCATGATGTATGGTTTGGAATCCGTATAAGATTCATGTTGGTAATCTTTTTTTTAATTTCGTCAAGGATGTAAAAATAATCAAAGAATAATTCCAGAAAAGACGCCTGACAATTTTCAATAAGTTTACAAAAACCTTTTCAAAGCTTCTCCTCAAAAATTTTTCAAATGCTGTACGAAAATAATTGGGGTTCCACTTGTCGCAGATTGATTGGCAGAATTTCATACAAATCATTAGTCTACGATGCTTTAAAACACTTAAACCGTTCGAGTAAGCAACTGATATCGATATATTTTGAGCTTGATGTGGTTTTATCTGATATGTTTAGCATTCTAGGATTCAAAACTAAAAACTATATTTCCTGTAGCATTTCAGAACCAAACCCAAAACATCTTATTTGGACATTCTAACTGCCGTAAGGTTCATATTTTCAAAATATTAGAGGTCGTCAAAAAATAAGACTCTGCAGGGTGTACAGATAGTGGAATAGTATCTTCAGCAAACTTGTTTATGATTGCTGTTAAATTCTCTCAATTTTTCTAAATTCTGGGATCTCTCA
Source organism: Aedes aegypti (assembly GCF_002204515.2). Taxonomy (NCBI): domain Eukaryota; kingdom Metazoa; phylum Arthropoda; class Insecta; order Diptera; family Culicidae; genus Aedes; species Aedes aegypti. The sequence goes on from NC_035108.1 coordinate 4,951,555, forward strand.
ATTGATACCTGTAGGGCTCCAGCGAATTCGAATGACATGAGATCAGTATAATGGTTGAGATTCAATAAGATAATAGAAAGAAAAAGTGCTGTTTCGATAAAGGTTAATGATTTGGTGAGCTCGTTTTATACATTTTTAACAAATAAAAAGTCGTCTACTTAGAAACCGATTAAAGATTGCTCATATTGAACCAACTAACACTGAACTCGCACATTCCATCGATTGATTCAAAAGAAATTTTCTTTGTCACCAATTCACTCTCCCAAGAAGTGTTGACTTGTCTCACGACTTCTCAGTCGTAGAAAGCACATTTCTCTCCCGATTCACCCACCTGGCGCTACACTATCAGCAAATCACTTCTCGGTAGCAGTTTTTCATCGTCTTTGTCGTCGTCGTCGTCGTCGTCAGATTTGCACTTCAGAGAATCAATTTCACAGATCTCTAAGCAAGCTCCATAAGGTTGGCTGGGTTGGGAGGGGGAACCACACTGTGTGACGACGACTATGTGCAGTCATCGCACTCGGGTAAACTCGCGAATTTATTCTTCGAGTCCACCAACAAACCGAACGGAAGACGACGCAGAACCTCAATTAGGTAAATGATATGCGATGACTTACTTATTATTTAGGTACGGACGGATCGCTCTGCTAGAAATTGGTTTTGCTTTTGGTTCGTTCCATCCCATGTAGATGTCGCTTGTGGCTTACCTGGAAGAGCAGAAAGAAAGAAAAACGGATTCACATTAGACGGTTGGTTTCCCGGAATGTTTCCTATGGTTAGCTCTGAAGTTGTTCCCGATTGGAGGCGAGTTACACATTTGATTTCGAATCAACATCAAATTATTAGATGAGGGATATCATTGCTGAAATTTGTTTCAAAAGATTGTTCAACCGATGGTAAGCAGTTTCACTTTTCATCAACCTACTGGGAAATTTATCCACGGGCGGAGGTGTTTTCTCACATTTCTTTCTAACCCGTCTCAAGCTCCTTCGGAGAAAGCCTTTCGGCAAAGTGTTTTGCTCCAAAGCAGATTGATAGCGTACACGCGAAGGTTATTTTGGGGAATTCTCGGAATGTGGTGTACCGTTATTGGCTTGGATTCGAGTTGAGAAAAAATCTAGAAAAAGGGACTACTCCCAGTTGGAACGGAGATCAATCCATCCAACTTCGTTCTAGAGACAGTCAACTCTCTATAAGTTTCAGAGATATAGTAGTCCAACCAGATTGTACGTATAAAAAAATACCTTTTACGCTATGCGACGCTTATATGTGCAAAGATTCCGTATAAAATGCTCTTATACGTACAAAAGTGGAGGCGATATACGTGCATGTTTTATATGATTAAAAATAATATAGAATGCCAGTGTATTGATTTTATTGCGAATTAATCAGATATCTTATGCGACTTAATTTATCATACCAAAACCAATTTGACAGCAACTACAGATTGATTCGACTTAGTTTGCAAAATTCATTGAGAAACTCAGGAAATAGAATTTTATGCGAGAAAACTCGTCAATCAAACGATTCCATACATCGTGTTATGAAGGTGTGATGCCATTTATACTATTGAACGACTTTTGACGTAAAATCTTATACGACTTCCGGTTGTCTGGGAACTTGGTTTTCAAGGCTAACTCGATGGTCCCTTGCAGCGCACTTAGCACTGATTTTGTGTTCTACAATTCGATATCTTCCTAACTTGATCGAAGCGTGCCGTGCTTCAAATCGGACGCGAAAATACTTTTGCAGCCGTCAAAGTGAAAATAAAATTTATACCCGTTTTTAATGTCTGGTAATATAAGAATACAATTCAATGTTCATAAATGTAATAGTAAAAAGTGAAAAATGAAAAAGTGATTTGGTTGACTTGTGTCGTCGGTACTGTGAAACAGTTGATTTTTGGCCGCCCCAAGCTCAACGAAGCATCCGGAAGATACAGGCAACACATGATTTGAGTGAATCAATCCGGTGAGTTTGTTCCAGTATGATACTTTTCCTTATCCCTCCGGACCGTATTTTTTTTTCGCGTCGTGGAACTTCTGGTCGTTTCTTGGACGTTTTACTTTTCGGAGGTTGACATTTATGTTCAAATTGCACGTTCTGTCCGGTCGGGTGTTTCGCAGTTAACAATCGGTTGTGGGTGCTTTTAAACCGTTCGATGACTCTGGAGGGATCGATTCTGCTTTTCGTAGAATTCTGAGCAGACTGTGTTATCCTCGGGTATTTAGTTTGAACGCGCTTTATTTATTTTTTCGACTGTCCGAAAATACCGTACCGCCGGGCATCTTCCAATTTTTTTTTTGTTTGACGGACGGTTTTAAATGTTTTTGTTTTATAATCCGATGACCCTGGAGGGATCGGTTTTGCTTTTTACTGGCTATTGAGCAAAAAATATTACTGCACAGTCGACAAGCATTACGCGAAATACTATTTATACAATAAATAAACTAATGTTTCTCTTTTGATTGCCGGCATTCAAAAGATAAAATTGAAAACACTTAAACAACAAATGCCCACGGTCTATCGCCAGCTTTCTAGGCGAATCCTGACCATATACCTCTCCCAACCTCCAACTCCGTAGCACTTATGAGGGTGTCGCTGAGTCGGTGGCCTCTCATTAAGTAAGTGCTACATCAACATTTCCTTCCCCTATTCCAAGTTGCGGTAAAGATGGGCGTGGCCGGGAATAGCGATATTCATGCTTTTAGTATTCTTGTTTATGATAAGAACAAGGTATACTCCCCTGCCTTGTTCCTGAAAGCAATCAGAATGAGATTATTAAAAAGAAACATGAATATTGCTAGTATCCAATCTACGAAGTATACCGTAACTACGCTAACGCTAACGCTAACGCTAACGCTACAATTCGATATCTTCCTAACTCGATCGCCCCTTCAATATCGAGTTATACAGAAGTGACTGTACTTGTTTTGCATCCCTCAGCAGCACACACAATACAATCGACACACAATCGAGTCGTCATCGCCTTTTTCCATTCCTCAGCCTCTCATCCTCGACCGTATCGGCTTCTTTATCCCCGCGATCCCAAAACAGAAATCCCCTTTCTGCGTTCGTCGGGGTTTTCTCCGGGGACTTGTGGGAATGTACCATTTCTCGAGCTCTCATCCATCCCCAGCCAGCAGCATCAGTAGAAAAGACGGACGGATGGCTCTTTCCCTCCACTTATCTACACGTCGCACAGTGGTTACCCTCGATGCAAATGTTGGCCTAAATTGCAAATGAAGCCATGAATGATCATTTAAGAGTTATCTAGATATCTTAAACAAGCATTAAAATATTTCAAAATAATCAGCAGCATTCTAATGTTTCAAATCCCAGACTAAATATGGGAAGGATTGTTGATTTGTTACTGATAAGTTTAAATCATTTCCATTATGGTTTTGGAAACTCTCAATTAATACCAATCGGGTTCTAGCGAATTCGAATAACATGAGATCAGTTTAATCTAGATTTGTGTGATTCAACATTCATGGCCGATTCTCTTGAAAAGTAATACGATGGTAGAAAGAGAAAGTGATATTTCGCTTAGGGTTCATGATTTGGTGAGCTCGTTTTATGTAATTTTTAACAAAAAAAAAAAGTCATCTACATTAATTAAAGGTTGCTCTGATTGAAACAACTAATACTGAACTCGCACATTCCATCGATTGATCCAAATGAAATTTACTCTGTCACCAATTCAATTTCCCAATAAGTGTTGATTTGTCTCACGACTTCTTGGACGTAGAAACTAATTCTTTTCACGATTCACCCACCTGGCGTAGTTTTTCATCTTCGTCTCCGTTTGTCGTCGTAGTCGTAGTCGACAGAAGTTATAAATGATAGTTTTAGAGTTATCTGAACATATAAAACAAACATTGAAATATTTCAATTTTTTAAGTAGTAGTTTTATTCTCTTGCGAATGTCACGCAAATGGTAAACATGTCAAATGCGATTCGAAACATCTTTAAAACAAAGAATCAGATATATTCTTCCAAATAAGACCTGTTGAGATTTAGTATAAACACTGTTATTTCAAAGAAACGAAATCTTGGAAAATTAAAAAAAACTGATATCAGTTGGTATTCTTACAATTAACCTTAAATTACTAATCAAAATATACAATCACTTTACGTTTGTCCAGTTCTGAGCCACTGTCCTCATCTTCTAAACCCATTCCGAGTAGATTCCTTCGGTCCGCAGTCGAAGATGAGAGAGGAGGCAAAAAAAAGTTAGCTATCACCAAAGCCGCCACCACCGCCCCTTATTCTCCGGGACATTGGCAGCAGTAGTAGGGACTATTCCTGTTGTCAGAGTAAACTCCCTCAATCGCAACCGAAAAATAGCAGAGAAGACGTCGTAATCCGTTTTGGGTGAGCTGTGGCGATGGTGAGGGAGGGGAATCGAATATGGAATTGGAAGAGGTCCCTTCTTTTCCATTCTGTTTGTTGCTGTTGTTGGTTGACGTCGGACTCTTTCTGGGTAGGTATCGACCGTGACTTGTTCTGTCAGCGCCTTGTGTGAGATACTGTATAACGAAAGTCTTATGAGAGAAGCTTACATAGGAGGACTCGAGAAAGCCAACATTAAAATTTCATTTGAAAAATAGATTTTAGAGAAATTATTTCCATACTACTGTAGGGTATTCCAAAATGATTTCAACCATTTGTAAGTCAAGCAATCACCTTAAATTTTCTGCAACGTTAAATTAACACTGGATATTCCGCGAACAGAAATGCTTTTAAGGGCCATTCTCATCTATTGTAATGCTTTCAAAAAATTGTGATTGAGACTAACAGAGTTTTAAACTCCTACATGGTTCCTCCAGGTTTTTCTCCAAGATCCTCCAAGAGTTTCTATATGGGTTCCTCCAGAAGTTACCTCCTGAAGCTCCTCGTGAGATTCCTTAAGGATTCTTTAATGTTGTAACGAATTTCTCCAGGGATTCTTAATGGAATTTATATTTCCTAAGGAAATTTTCCAGGGATTCCTGAAAGAATTCCTTCAGGGAATATTTCGGCAGTTCCTCCAGGATTTCATCCAACAGTTTTTCCAGGAATTCCTCCAAAACTTCTTTCAGGAATTCCTCATTCAGGAATTCCTCCAGGAGTAGCTTCACGAATTCTTCCAGGAGTTCCTTCTTGAATTCCTCCGTGTATTCTTTCAGCAATTCCTCCAGGAGTAATTTCATGACATCTTCTATGAATTCCTCTAGGACATTCTTCAGAGATTCCTCCAGGAGCTCTTTCATGAATTTGTTCAGGAGTATCTTCGGGAATTCCTCCAGGAGTATCTTCAGGGATTATTCCAGGAGTTTCTCCATGGGTTCATCCATGAGTTCCTCCAAGAGGTCCTTCTGGAATTCCTTCAGGACTACCTACATAAATTTTTCGAGGAGTTGCTTGCGGATTTTTTTTTCAGGAATTTCTTAAGGAATTCCTTCAGGAGTTTCTTCAGGAATTCCTACAGTAGTTGCTTCAGAAATTGTCGAGGAGTTTATCCAGGGATTCATGAAGGATTTTTTCCTACATTACCAAAGAAAATTCTCCAATGATTCCTTAAGGAATCCTTCAGGAGTTCCTCCAGGAATTCATCCAGCAGTTCTTACACTGGAGGACACTGGAGGAACTCCTGAATGAGGAATTCCTGAAGGAAGTTTTGAAGGAACTCCTCTAGGAGTCGTTTCATGAATTCCTCCAGAAGCTCCTTCATGAATTCTTCCAGGAGTATCTTCAGCGATTACTCCAGGAGTTTCTCAATGGATTCATCCAGGAGTTCCTCCAAGAGGTCCTTCTGAAATTCCTCCAGGACTACCTACAGAAATTCTTCCAAGAGTTCCTTGCGGAATTCCTCCAGGAATTGCCTGAGGAATTCCTCCAGGAGTTAATTCAGGAATTCCTATAGTAGTTGCTTCAGATGTTTATCCAGATATTCTTGAAAATTTTTTTAAAGATATCCAAAGGAATCCTTCAGAAGTTCCTCCAGGAATTCATCCAGCAGTTCTTACAGGAATTCCTCACTCAGGAGTTTCTCCAGGAGTTCCTTCTTGAATTTCTCCGTGTATTCTTTCAGCAATTCCTCCAGGAGTACTTTAATGAAATCCTCCATGAATTCCTCCAGGACATTCTTCAGGGATTCCTTCAAGAGCTTTTTCATGAATTTGTTAAGAAGTATCTTCGGGAATTCCTCCAGGAGTATCTTCAGAGATTACTACAAGAATTTCTCCATGGATTCTTCCAGGAGTTCCTCCAAGCGGTCCTTCTGAAATGCCTCCAGGACTATCGACAGAAATTTTTCCAGGAGTGGCTTGCGGAAAATCTCCAGGAATTTCTTGAAGAGTTCCTTCAGGAGTTTCTTCAGTAATTCCTAAAGTAGTTGCTTCAGAAATTATCCAGGGAATCTTGAAGGAATTTTTCCTAGATTTCTAAAGGAAATCGACCAGACCCAACTAACAATTCAGAGCCACAAATAAGCATGCATGTTTAATTATTGTTCAATAATGGTAATGACAGCTGAATAAAACTGTTGCTCTATAAAGAGCTGAGAAGGTGCTTTTTTAAACACAAACTTAGGTCAACGTTATGAATTAGAATGAACAAAAGTTGAATCGATACTTATTAAACGTTTCCAAAGATTCTCATTCGACTAGTCAAGAGTGTTTTACTAATGAGCTGAACAAGACATGTTTTCCCCAATTAAAAAGCCAATATTCCACTAAACAAATGTTTATGTATAAAAGGATATTCAGAAGACGAACTAACGTTTTACTTGCGTCGCACTTCAGCTATTTCCACATGTTTAACATAAGCATGAATAAGAGCTGAATAAGTATCTTATAAAATCCTAATTAAGCTCCAGTATATTATACGAACAGTTGATCCAATTGAGGCCAAAAAGACGACTAACAAACCCATTGTTCGGCAATAAATAAGCCTTGTAAAAGTGATCACACTATAGCTAAATTTCATAAAATGGACAAAATATCCGAAATTCGTGATGAGTTTCGAACGCATTTCAAAGCTTATAACTTATGCTTTCTCAAAACTTTTTAAATACCTGTTTAGAATATAAACATGGTCAGCCTCCAGAAATGTAGGATTATTTTGAAAAACAAAAACAAACATTTGAGCTAAGTATTCATAGTAGGAGCGAAGTACTGACAAACAAAGCGTGATATTGACTTGATTGACATAAAAGATCTGAAGACAACATCAAAGTTTTGTGTGTTCTTTGTATATAGTTAATTTTAGATATCATTTCCAGATCTTTTATATATTATATTTATCAAGTTAATATCACTTTTAGCTATCCATATTATAATTTGCTATTACTAATCTTTTTTCGCCTGCTCGGGATGTTGTTCCGTACAAGAAAAGTGGAAATTTCTTTGACAGAATTGATTAAATAAATTTCTATAGCGAGCTACATTTGAAATTACATTTCTTCACAACTGAATTGTGCGATCTAAGAAAAATGATAGTCCTCAGAACACTCCAAATGATTTAAATATATTCATACAGAGGACTGCATGCATAATGGGTTTATGAACAATACAAATCAATAATATAAATAATAAATACAAACATAATTTATAAAATAAATGAATTTCAATTTAAGTTAATGAATTATTCAAATTGAAGTCTTAAACAAACTTAAACTTATTACGAAATTAGATTAAGGTGAAGATGCATCGAAGCCAAACCTTAAATCTAGAGAACTAAACATCCGTTCAAGCTGAAAACTTAATCGATTGATTACCACCAGCGTGTGACCAATCGATTAGGGTTTCAGCTCGAACCGCTGCGCTGTCTGGTTCGCTAGATTTGTGCTCTTGAAAATTTGAGGTTTGGCTTCGATGCATATTCATCTTAATCATTTCAGACTGATTTCACTTTGTGTAAATAAACATTATTTTTGGCCATCATTGACATGAATTTTCTCACTGTGCGCTAAAAATAGCCAACTGAACTCAGCATGGATCAGCACTAAACAGCAACTGAATAATATGCTTGTTCAGTTGTTGATTAGCGTACCATGTGTTGATTAGACGATGTCGAATAGAAGCTCAAACATGATCAATATTCAGCTATGAGAGGTTTATATTTTGCACTGGACGGTTTATTCATCAATTCTAGGATGGCACAGATGGCAAGGCATACCGCTGACATTTGAAAGGTCTCGAGTTCGAATGCAGTATCCAGGCGATTTTTAAATATGGTTGTTATATCATGATAATTGTGTATACTACCTTTGACTCCCCCTTGAAACATATGTTTTTGTTTTTTTATTTGTTTTTAATTATTTTTGGACCAGTCGTATAAAAGCTGATCTAAATGCTTGTAAAACGTTTTTAAAGCTGAAAAATAAAGTTGGTATTCAACGACATGCTTTAAAGTTTCTCCAAATTTGTGTGAACAACGCCTGAACAAAGGTTGGCCATGAAAATTATTAAAATGTTATTAAACATGATGCTGAATAAAACTGCCATAATGGTGTTTGTCAAATGAGTGAATGTTAGTTGGGGAGTTTCCTTAAGGAATTCCTTCAGGGAATCCTTCAGGAATTCATCCAGCAGTTCTTACAGGAACTCCTCCAAAACTTCCTTCAGGAATTCCTCATATAGGAGTTCCTCCAGGAATTCCTTCAGGAGTAGCTTCATGAATTCCTCCAAGAGTTCCTTCTTGAATTCCTCCATGTATTGTATCAGCAATTTCTCCAGGAGTACTTTCATGAAATCCTTCATGAATTTCTCCAGGACATTCTTCAGGGATTCCTCCTGGGATTCTTCTAGGAGTTCCTCCAAGGATTCCTCCAGGAGTTCCTTCAGGATTTTTTTCAAGAGTATCTTCAGGAATTCCTCCAGGAATATCTTCAAGGATTACTCCAAAAGGATCTCCATGAATTCTTCCAGGAGTTCCTTCTGGAATTCCTCCAGGAAAACCTTCAGAAATTCTTCCAGCGGAATTTTTCCAGGAATTTCTTGAAGAAGTCCTCCAGGAAATCCTCCAGGGAAAAACTTCAGGAATTAATCCAGGGGTTTCTTCACGAATTTCTCTAGAAGTTCTTTCTGAAATTCTTCCAGGAGATCAACCAGGAATTGTTCCAAGAGTTCCTCCAGGAATTCCTTCAGAAGTTCCTTCAGGAATTACTACAGGTGTTCCTTTGGAATTGCTCCAGAAGTATCTTTAGGAATTCCACCATGAATTTCTTCAGGAGTTCCTTCTGGAAATCCTCCAGGAGTTTTTTTTAGGAATTCCTCTAGAAGTTCAGAGATTCTTCCAGGAGTTTCTCCAGGAATTGTTTCCTACTGGAATTTCTCCAGGAGTTCCTGCAGAAGTTCCTTCAGCCATTCCTCCAGGAGTTCCATTTGGAATTGCTCGTTTAGGAATTTCTTCAGGAGTTTCTTTTGGGATTCCTCTAGGAGTTCCTCGAGAATATCTTCAGGAGGTTTTTCAGGAATTCTTCCAGAAGTTCCTTCAGGAATTTCTCCAGGAGTTCCTGCAGAAGTTCCTTCAGCCATTCCTCCAGGAGTTCCATTTGGAATTGCTCCTTTAGGAATTTCTCCATGAATTTCTTCAAGAGTTTCTTTAGGGATTCCTCTAGGAGTTCCTCAAGAATCTCTCACGGAGTTTTTTCAGGAATTCATCCAGAAGATCCTTCAGGAGTTCCTTCAGGAATTCCTAAAGAAATTCATTAAGGAATTCCTGAGGAATTCCTTCAGGAATTCATCCAGGAGTTCCTCCAGAAATTCTTGCATGAATTATTCAGGAATTCCTGGCAAAATTTCACGAGGAATCTCTAAATGATTTCATTCGATTCATCCAAAATTTGTCGATGAATTTCCTCAACATTCTATCCAGAATCTCTCTAAGACACAATCCAAAGTCTTTCTAGTGTTCAATTCTAAACCTTTTCAAAACATCGAAGAATATCTACCCCAAATTAAACTAGGAATTGCTCTTAAACACTTCAGGAATCTCTTCAAAATTGATTTTAGTATCCCTCCAAAGTACTAGCAGAAGAATTCTTAAGATAATTTTCAAAGTCTCAGCAGAAACCGATCAACATTTTATAAGCACTTGTTTTCTCCAATGGATTTTGCTTTAAAATTTCCGAAACATTTCATATTAAATCTCTCCAAGATTCCATGTGGCATTATTTCAAGCTTTTTTTAAGATTCCAGGTTCCAGATTTAAGATTTCGAACTTTTCAAAATACTGTTTAGAACTTTTTCAAGATTGCACAAGGAATCCTTCCAAGATACCGTCAAAAATCACTCCAAGATCTTGTCACAATCTCCTCAGGAAGTCATCTGGAATTTGTTCAAAATTTTATTTCCAAGATTTAGATAGGGATTTCCTAGATTTTATGAGGAATTTCATAAAAAAAATCATGCAAAAAGCTATAAGTAAATTATAAAAGATTTCAACTAAATTATAAAAGATTTTCAGATTCTGAGCGGTTCCACGCGAAATCGTCCATAAAATGCTGAAATCTGACATGTACCATTCCGATTTGGATGAAACTGCGCAGATGTATTAAGTATATGAGACGAATATTATCTCATATAATTGGGGATCGTTTAGAATCGAGAGTAACTTCTGATAAGGGCGTATGTATTTTTGGCACCACCATTTAAACAAAAAATTGTACCTCGGAAACCGTTTATTATAGAGAAATAATGTCTGAGGAGGGATGGTAGACAATCAAATAGGCTTTGTAAAAAAATATACACTGAAAAAAAATATACTTTTATTTTCATGAAAAAATCGAAATTAAACCTTAAAACACAAATTGCAAAAAATAGGTATCTTCGATTTTTTTTTCAATTTTTTTCTGTAAAATTTCAATGTAATTCCTCTAGAAGTTCCATCAGAAATTCTTCCAGGAGTTCCTCCAGGAATTGATTCAAGAGTTCTTTCAGGAATTCCTCCAGGAATTCCTCTAGCAGTTCCTTCAGGAATTACTCCAGGAGTTCCTTTGGAATTGCTCCAGAAGTGCTAATAGCAATTCCTGCATGAATTCCTTCAGGAGTTTCTTTAGGGATTCCTCCAAAAGATCCTGCAGGAATTTCTTCAGGGATTACTCCAGGAATTCCTCCAGAAGTTCCTTCAGGAATTGCTCCAGAAGTTCATTTAGGAATTTCTTCATGAATTCCTTCCGGAGTTTTTTTTTTCAGGAATCCCTCCAGGCGTTCCTTCAGGAATTCCTTCAGAAGTTGCTTCTGGAATTCCTTCAGGAGTTTTTTCAGGAATTTATCCAGGGGTTCCTTCACGAATTCCTCTTGAAGTTCCTTCAGACATTCTTCCAGGACTCCTCCAGGAATTACTTCAGGAGTTCCTATGGAATTGCTCCATAAGTTCCTTTAGGAATTTCGTCATGAATTCCTTCAGGAGTTTCTTTAGGGATTCCTCCAGGAGTTACTTCAGGTATCCCTCCAGAAGTTCCTTCTGGAATTCCTTCAGAAGTTTTTTTTCAGGAATTTATCCAGGGGTTTCTTCACGAATTCCTCTAGAAGTTTATTCAGACATTCTTCCAGGAACTCTTTTTGGAATTGCTCCAGAAGTTTCTTTAGGATTTCCTTCATGAATTCCTTCCGTAGTTTCTTTACGGATTCCTCCAATAGTATCGCCTCCTCTTCAGGAATTCCTCTAGAAGTTTAATCAGGAATTCTTCCAAGAGTTCTTTCGCCTTGAATTTGTTTTAAATTCGGTTAGTATCTTGAGGAGGGTGAGGAATCTCTAAATGATTCCATGCGTTTTCTTCAAAATTTCTTGAAGAATTTCTTCAATATTCTATCCAGAATATCTCCAAGATAAAATCCAATATCTTCCAAATGCTCAATTCTAAACTTTTTCAAAACAATGTAGAATATCTACCCAAAACTGAACTAGGAATTGATCTTAAACACTTCAGAAATCTCTTCAAAATTTATTTTAAAACCCCTCCAAGATACCAGCAGAACATTTCTTAAGATAATTTTCAAAGTCTTAGCAGAAATTGATCAACATTGTGATCGTGATTTTTCCGGTTCCGGATCATTTGGCCGAATGCCGTTTGGCCGAACGCCATTTGGCCGAAAGAGTCATTTGGCCGAAAGCCATTTGGCCGAATGCCGTTTGGCCGAAATTGAAAACTATAGTGAACTACAGTTAGCATGCATTTGTAATGAATTACAAAGAAATTATTCTGCTTATTCTTAAAGAATGATAAATCATCGTTAATGTACAAATAATTAGCTCTTTAGTGTTAGTTCAAGAAACAGTCAATGCTGAAAGTAGAACGTCCTAAATGTAAGCAATTATTCACTTCTCTCCTAGGGGTAAGAGCTGCCATCAGAGGTTTTCGCATCGCGTTTGTAGTCTTGCAGGCCTGTGACAGTAACTAAAACGGTTTACAACTTAATCGTCATTCTGCTGGAGCGGGTTGCTTTGATCGCTCGAATCGTACTAAGTAAAATATTTCATAATTGTTGCAACCACATGTTTTTGTTTCTTTTTTTACAACGGAGAACCAGTGAGCTTCTTCGATGTAAAGTGATCAATAAGTCGCTCGGTTTACTGCTTTACACAAGCAACGGTGCAAAGTTCAGTTCACACGTTGCAATCTGAATCTAGGAGGAGAAAGTGGTGAGATAATTTAACCGTTGTGCTAAAAAATATATTTTGTAAAAGACTCTTTATGAACAAGTCTAAATCCCAATAACTATGAAAAATACTTCACTTCCAAAAGAATAGCCTATGCTCGAAAGAAGGAAAAATCTCTGTGAGCACGTGTAATGCAAATATTCGTTTTATCAGTTTAACTACTAAGAACTGCCGATGATTTAAAGAAAGTAAATTTCTTAATGAATATATAAGCTAAATTATTGCCGATATGAATGAAACCAGTATAACTCGAAAGAAAAGCCTATGTTTAAAATAAGGATAAAAATATGATCAAATCATTAGACACTTGAAACCTTAGCACACCCAGACACGAATCAATCATCAGCTTAGAGTCTTGCACGATGTGTGTAGTCCACAACTTAGTCCCGGATAGATGGTTCAATTTTATCATTATCGTACCGCCACATTATACGAATCAACAATTAAATTAGTTGTTGGGCCACATTTATGAATCCTACATATCAGCGTTGTAGCAATTTGATTTTTTCGTTATTCTGCCAAACGGCATTCGACCAAACGACCCGTTCGGCCAAATGGCATTCAGAACCGATTTTTCCAATAGATATTGCTTTCAAATTTCTGAAACATTTCATATAAAATCTTTCCTAGATTCCATGTGGCATAAATTGAAGTTTTTCTAAAGATTCAAGTTTCCAGATTTAAGATTTCAAACGTTTCAAAATTCAGTTAGGTTTTTTTTTTTTCAAGATTGCATCGAGAATCTCTGCAAGATTTCGTCAATAATCACCCCAAGATCTTGTTTTGTTTGGGGTTTCATATAAAATCTGTTCAAAATGTTCTTTCCAAGATTTCGATAGGAATATCCTAGATTTAATAAAGAGTTTCTTAAACAAATTCTTTCAAAAAAGTATGGGTAAATTATAGAAGATTCCAACTGAAATTCAATCAATATTTTCTCGCGAATCTCTCCAAGATTCCATCTGATATTTCTCCAAGATAACATGAATAAGTACTCCTAAATTCCATCTCGAACTTCTCTACGATTCCAAAAGAATCACCCAGGATCTTTCCAACTTTTCATCAAAAATCTATCCAACAATCTATTCGGAATCTGTCCAAGATTTCAGCAGGATCAAAGATTCCATCAGGAATCAGTGCAAGATTCTACCAGGAATCTATTCAAGATTCCATCGGTAATCCTATCAACAATATGTCCATATTGCATCCATAATCTCTACGAAATCCCATCCCGAAGCTCTGTAATACTTCATCAAGAGTCTCTACTAGATTTAATCAAGAATCTGTAAAAGATTCTTTCAGGAATCTTGACAAGACTCCATCAGGAATATCTTGAAGAATTTTTGACAATGTTGTCAACGCTTTGTTTAGAATCTCTGCAGAATTCTTTTCGGAATTGTTGTAATATTTCATCGGTAATCTCTGCAACATTACAGCAGACATCTATTCAAGACGCAATCACCAATCTGTCCAAGATTCCATCAGGAATCCGTTCAAAATTCCATCAACAATCCTTCCAAGATTTCATCAGACATACTTCCAAGCCTACATCGGGAATTTGCCAGAGATTTTATTAAGAATATCTACAGGATTTCATCTGGAATCTTTCCATCAGGTATCTTCCTACGATTTCACCAGTAATCTGCCAAGGATTCTGTCCCAAATTTATCCAATATTGCTTCCGGAAACAGTCCAAGATTCATTCCAGAATCTATCCAAGATTTGACTAGTTGTCTCTCCAAGATCCAATAAGAACATATGCAAGGTTTTATTAGGAATCTCTCAAAAATGCCATCATGGAATTCTTGGAAAGATTTTATTCAATTTTTTTCCAGGATTCTATCCGTACTACTATTTTGATTCCATCACGAATCTGCCCAAACATTAACAGGAATCACTTCAAAATTGTATCTTGTGGATGATTACAAATCTTCGAGCTGTTGGTAAATGAAACCCGAATTCAGGACCATATCATTTATTTAGTTCTACTAGAATTTGTATCCTTTGACAGATACGGTAAGGCCGTCTTCAGTGTTCAGTAAACGACATCTCAAATCTTTGGTCGAAGAACGTGTATCTGTCAAAGGATACAATTTCTAGTTGAGTTAAATGGTATAGTAATTTGGTTTTCATTTACTTATCTTCCATAAAGGATCTCTCCTAAACTCCTCCAAATACTTAATAGAAACATATTCAAAATTTCATAAAAAAAAATCTTCTTCAAAAAGGTGTCAATCCAAAACTCTATCCAGAACCTCTCTACGATGCAATCAGATCTTCTTAAGATTCCATCCAAAACTTTCTTGAGATTTCGTCCAGAATCTGCCGAAGATACCATTCTGTCTATGCTTCCATCAGGAATCTGTCCAACATTCCATCTTGAAGCTCTCAATGATCTCCATCAGGAATAGCTCCAAGATTCCATTTGGAAACTACTCAAAATTCTCTCTAGAGAAGATCTGTCCAACATTTAATACGGAATTTATTCAAAATTACATACATAATCTGTCCCAGATTCTTAAACAAGATTTCATCTGTAATCTCTTCAAGATTTTATCAGGGCATTCTCAGAGATTCCATTTGGAATTTCTCAATGATTCCATCATTCAAAGATTCCTTGAGGTATCTCTACAAGATTTTACCAAGAATCACTCCAAGAATCTCTTCTTGACTCCATAAGGAACCTGTCCAAGCTTATATCAGCAAACTTTCAAAGATCTTTTTCATCCAAAACTGCCAAGATTCCTTCAGAAAGCTTCCCAAAATTCTGTAAGGAATCGCTCCAAGTTTCTGCAAGAAACGTTTCTATGATTACAGCAAGAATCTCTCTAAGATTCTATCAGAATTCTCTCAATGATTGATTGGAAGCTAGAATCTCTCAAAGATTCCTTCAGTTTCAATGTTTGAGGTTATTTCAATTGGATCAGAATTAGTAGCGACAATAATGTTGCATGACAACCTGATTTATTTAAAATTTTATCATTGCACTGTACCCATAAAGCCCTTAGAATGTATCATATATACAACTGCCCATCAATAATTGGCGATTCACAGCTAGCTTGGATGAGATAATATCGCCGCCATCAGTCGATATTCGAAACATCCGCTTCGATGCGGTCGCGATGGTTCTTACTATTACCGACAAACCATTCAGATATCTTTACCCGGTCCGAACGCACCGAATGCCTATTTGTCTATGATACTGTGTCACAAGGTGAAATGCGCAATACTGTTTGAACAGTGATAACGAGGCCGGCCCGCTGCCGCTTCTGCTCCGCTGGTTGGCGTTTTGCCCTAATCAATTATCAATCTGTGATATGTCGCGTTCGGTTTGGCCAGTTGTAGGAATGGAAGTTTACCCGAAACAGGTTGTACCTGTAGCCCGTTTCAGAGAGGTTGTGGTTTTGATAGCATTTTGTTTATTTTTCCTTTTTCTTCGTTGACTGCCGCCGCGCATCGCCTTCTGCGATTGCGCTGCATTCTGACACGAGAGCCGAACCGACCGTGTGATAGCCGTCGTCTTCGGCCATGGACAGCTGATTTGTCATTGACATGGAATGCGAGTTTGGCTTTTTTTTTTTTTGTAAGGAAAGATATATTTTTTTCTACTGAATGTCAAATATTTGATAGATGGGGACGGGTTCGGCTGATAAGTGTCACGGCAGTAGGCTTGCGTTCAGAACGATTAGGAAAGTTTGCGTCTACTTAGATAAGTGAAATTATTCGCCAAAAACCTTTCGAAAATTAGGTATCGAAAAACTGTAGTCTGTACAGAATACGATAGGATTTTTCCCGGAATCGCACAAGATTCTTCAGTGTTTAGCAAAAATATAACATATTTTCAGATGGCACCAGGGCTTTTTCCAGATTTGAACATGATCAACCCTTTTGGAACTTTTTCTGAAGCAAATCTCTGCAAGTTCCAACAGGAATATCTCATGCTTTTGACTCTCTAGATTGGTCTAGACACCGCTTCGAATTCCTAAACCCATCTCCACAATTTTACAGTTATTTCTCCAAAATTTCAATTTATAAAAAAATGCTAGAAAACACCAATAATCCAATGTAGAACGTACAGTTTTTTGTAGTCTTCAGATTTTCACACGTACTTCCTGATTCGTAGAGACATATAACTAGTTTCCACCAGAAAACCTCTCAGATTCCAATAGGTATCTTACAGGATTGTGACAGGATTTCCATCGGATTTGGACATCATTTTTTTCACTTGTCGACAGAAGTTTTCAGATTTCAATAGAAAACAGCTTCCAAGTTCCAACGAGAATCTCTGAAATTGAATATGAATATCTTGATGTTGGTAAACATCTTCAGATATCTTTACGAATCTCAAGGTTTCGATCGTATAAATATTGAAAAATTTCTTCAGGATTTTATCTAGAAGTATGTCAGAAGACTCCCAATAAATCCAATAGAAATCCATTCAAGAACTCAATAATGCATAATTTTTCAAGATGAGATGTCTGACACAAATATCTCCAAAATGTCAAATAGAACCTCTATAATGTTCCATCTAAAAAACTGAAGATTGATTCATGATTTCCATCAAGATTTCGTCACAAGTTTCCATAAGGAGTGTAGTGTCCAGAGATAAGAAACGGCACATGCAAATCTAATGGCTCGATCAGCCGAATTGCACCAGGAGAAATTCCAGCACAACTTCATCGCTCTAAACACTGACTGACTGACGTGTTATTCGTCTGTGCCCGATAGCTTAGTTTTTCATTGTTACTGGTATTATTCTAGTACCCCTCTCAATCCCTACATTCTACCCCTGATTTACTCTATACTACTCTGCCCATAACTGCATAACAGTCACATTCGACATTTTTAACAAATTGGAGTTAATACCATGGAGAGTCATCAAATGATAAATACTTTCGATCAACTTAATGAAATCTGTGAGATTGTTCTAGAAAATTCGAAAAAAATACCAAGTTGTTTTGTCACATTAGTAATTATAACCGCATAACAGTCACATTGAGATTACAAATATGCCTCGTAATGTAATAGCAATAAAATTTCTATCAGAATTATTTTCTGACTATTCACCTAATATGCGATATAAGTTGTACAAAATATCAGCCTCATATAAGCAATTTTAAGTTCCTGGTAATTTTTTGAAATTTTGGTTTCCTCCCATACTGCAATAAAATGCACACTTGGTATTCCATTTACTCAATGCCTACTTTTGTCGAATGTTACAAATATGCAGTTATGGGCAGTACTTAGACTTGTTTTTTTCTAATATCTTTCAATAACTTAATCTAATTCTTAATATCTATCATTCATGCCTTAATGTCCTTGAATTCTTTGCAAGCTCAACATATAATACAAAAATTAAAAAAATATAAGAACATTTTGTTTCAATATTGAGAACAATTTTCAAGTTATAGCTTCATTATCATCACCATCATCATCATCATTATTCCTCATTCCTCATTAAATTTACCCTTTCGGGGAACCGATTTACCTTCTCAGGGGAATTGATTTACCCTCTAAGGGGAATTGATTTATCCTCTCGGGAGAATTTATTTACCCTCTCAAGGGAATTGATTTAGTCTCTCAAGGGAATGCATTGTTCCTTATTCAACTTACCCTCTCGGGGGAATTGATTTACCCTCTCAGGGTAATTGATTTACCCTCTTGGGGGAATTGATTTACCCTCTAAGAGGAATAGATTTACCATTTCAGGGGAATTAATTTACCTTCTCAGGGGAATTGATTTACCCTCTCGGGGGACTTAAATGTTCCTCATTCCTCATTCAACTTACCCTATCGGGGGAATTGATTTACCCTCTCAGGGTAATTGATTAACCCTCTTGGGGGAATTGATTTACCCTCTAAGAGGAATTGATTTACCCTCTTGGGGGAATTCATTTACCCTCTAAGAGGAATTGATTTACTCTCTTGGGGAAATTGATTTACGGCTAAGAGGAATTGATTTACTCTCTCAGGGGAATTGATTTACCCTCGAGAGAATTGATTTAATTGATTGGGGGATTGATATATCCTTTTGGGAGAATTGATTCACCCTTTCATGGGAATTGATTTAACATGTAATGGGAATTGATTTAGCCACTCAGAGGAATTTATTGAGCCTCTCAGGGGAATTATTTACCATCGGAAGAATTGATTTACCCTCTAAGGGAAAAAGATTTACTTCCTCTGGGGAATTGATATATCCTCTTTGGAGAATTTAGTTACCCTCTCAGAGGAATCGATTGACCCTCTAAGAGGAATTGATTTACCCTCACAGGGGAACTGATTTACCTTCTTGGGGATTTTTTTTACCTCTTCGAGGGAATTGATTTACCCTCTCAAGGGTGATTTTCCTTCTCAAAGTGTTCAAAGATTTCCTTGACGTATTTGACCACATAATAAATCATTAAACATGATTCTTACAGCAACAAAACCTGTTCCCGTATGCTTGGTTTTTCTTTGTTTTTGGAGATATATGCCTTTCTTCTTATTTCTCTAGTATCCCTCTTAATCTCTACAAGGTATTTTCCTGAATTTTATCGAACATCTTTCCAAGATTTTCTTCAAAAATAGCTCACCGAGTTCAACACAATTTTCCATGTCATTGAGATTACATAAGGAATTTTTTCAATATATTATCAGGAATCTCTCTCCAGGATCCCATTAAGAACAATATTATCCAACAAACTATCAGAAATCTTAAAAAAATTTCATAAACAATATCTACAAAGTTCCATCACGAATCGAAGGTTGTATCAGAAATCTTCAAAAGAATCCATTTATTTTCTTTAGTTTTATCATGACAAAAAAAAATCCTCAAAATATTTTTCCACAATATTTTTCACGAATAATTCCAATAACAGATGATTTTTTATATATATGTTATTAAAAATGAGAAATCTATCAAATTCAATAACAACTTTGTTAACATTCAACTAGAAATTCTTTAAGAGTACTGGTGAATCAACTTCCAGACGATGAATATCATTTGCAAAAATCCAAAAATCATTTGCAAATTTTGTTTTGTGTTTTTTCACATAACTTTCCAAAAGGACCTATCTAACATTGAGAGCCTCTCCTTGTTTATTTTCGCTTCAAGCAATGACTAAGCCGCATTTACAGGGCTGGTAGCAAGAATTGGTACCGAAAAAAGTTATTTTAGTGACCAAATTTGAGAAATAAGTGACTAAATAGCGACTTTCGATTCTTGAAAAAGTGACTTGAAAAACAAGCCGTAGGTAATCAATTTTATTTCAATTCTACTATACTGTTTTACGATCAATATCAATTATGATTGGGATTCCATATGATCTTCTGCTGGTAATAAGTCTAGATGAGTATCATATTTGGACATTTTTATTGTGCTTCCAAAATTAAATAATCCTTTTTAGTAGATGTTCAATCTTTTAAAAATTTTGTGTCTTTTATATTACCAAAGTATTTTATATTGTAAATTTTAATAAGAATTTGGAACATTTTTAAAATTGAAATTTTTGTCATTTCACGTTTCCATTTAAATTCCAGCTCTTCTACCTAATAAGGTCAACATTTTTATGCTTTAATCAATATTTCAAATAAAAAATGATGACAGAAGATCGAATTTGATTGAAATACTGCTTAAACCGCGTCCTTTAAACGCCGAATAAGGAAGAAATTTTCCATCAGTAAGTTTGATGGAAGGTATTCACATTCTAAGACTTGCTCGTCAAATAACGACAAGTAACTTTTCGTTTTGCCGTACATTTCTTATTACTCCGAAGACCTCTTCAGGAGTTTGTTTTGTGGTTTTCACGAACTTTTCATGTAATTCTTCTAAGAATCGTTTATATACCTTCATGAATTCAATCTGTTTTTTTTTTTTAAGAAAGACCACGTTGTTTCATTAAAATACTCTCCTACATTTATCACGGATGGTTTTCTACAATTTTCTTAATGCGAGCCATGGTTTTAGCTCAAAAGATCATTATATTGGTAGGTTCTTTATCATGGTGAAGAAATTATTTCGATGATTCCATTGAGAACTGCTCCAACGAACGTTTCAAACATTTGTCAAGGAAGTCCCAAGTTCCCCGGAAATTTATCAATTGATTCTTTCATTGATTTCCCTAAGACCTGCTCCAAATAAAAAAAAGCCAAGGAAATCTTCAAAGAATTTTCCCAGTTACTCATTCTGGATTCTCGACCAGTGGATAACAACAAAATTATATCAAGATTTGTTACAAATATATTTTTTTTTGTTAGAAGCACTTTGAGTTGATGGAGGAAATAATAACACAATTGAAACAAAATCAGTTATAATAACAAAAGCTATTTTAATTTAAAACTAAATTAATCCACAATCTATATAAATAAAAAGGAAATGGTGTTTGTATGTCACGAAATGGCTTCCGAACGGGTCAACCGATTTGAATGATTATTTTTCCGTTTTGTTCGCTAAGTGTTCCGACGTGTTTGTGTGTAGAAAAATCCCAAGATATTGACCGGGAAAGTCAGAAAAAACGAGCGTTAACCGAACTGTCATTTTGTATGGGACCATTCATAGCGTTTTTCATCAGCCTACTTGATGGCGAGACGAAGTTTGCCGGGCCCACTAGTTTGTTATAAAAAATGATAGGAAAGAAAATAACAAATTTTGTTATAATTCGGTAATGGAATATAACAAAACAAGTTATAATTCTCAGGGTGGCCACCCAATTTCGATTTTGAAATTCCCGCTTTTTTCCCGGTTTTCCCGGTATATTTTACAAAATTTTCCCGGTTTTTGATCCATTCTTTCCAACGATTTTAATTAACTTTTCCTAAATCGTTTCTATGAAAAACACTTCAATTTTTTTTAATCGTTTTTAATTTGTTTAGTTGTGTTTCTATAGTAATTTGAATATTTATCAATATTTTCACTATTGGAACAATAAGTTGACTATTAGATTGTTCTAATCTATATTCGTGATCAAACGTCAACATCCCACCACAAAATCGCTAGTGTTTGAAGGTGATTTTAACCTCCAAATTGCCAAATAACCTCCAAATCATCACCTCCAAGTTAGTTCTAATAACCTCCGTTATATGAAATATGGTGGCGCGTCGATCGTCGCAAGTTTATTTAAACAGTCAATAGAAAGTTATTCTGAAAGCTATGGCATAGTATAGTATTCATCTGAATCGATTTGTCTCGCGTTCGTCGAAGATCAATGGAGCTCTGGAGCTTTATATCATAGGGAAGAGATTGCTAATTGTACCAATAAAACAGATCCTACTCTTGACACGACAGGGGTTTAATTTGAATGCTATTTGAACCATATTTACCAACAATATAACCTTTAAGCCAAACTTCGAATTTACATGTTCAAGTGTCAAGATCTAAAGAACCTGACAACCGTACGCTTTGAAAATTAGATGGATTTGTTGCATTCTGGTGATCATAAAACGAACAAAATTTCAGCACTACGCATTTTATATGAGCTGTAACAACTTGATCGTAGTCGTAAATGAGCCCTTATTCAAAATTTTGTCGATTATATTACTAGTGACATATTGAAAGATTTTATAAATAAAGACTTGTTTTAAACTTGTGGTATTCAGCAATTACAGAAGAGTGCAAAACCAATCTGCAATAAGTAATTAAACTTTGATTCAAAAAGTCGAGTACAAAAAGTTAGAGAAAAGTTGAAAAAACATTGGCCCTGACAGTGCGAGAACAAAAATTCAAAAAATATTTCGAAACATTGCCAAGAATGAAACATTTTGTAAGAAATATGGTGTAGCATAGTAGAAATTAAATCATTAATGTTTGAAAGATATTTGTTCAAAATTACGGATGTCTCATGGCAATATCATTAAACATAACTACTTTCTATAACTTATTTTGAAAGGTGATGTGTAGATTACAGCTTGAAGATGTTCGTTCAAAACAATTTTCCCGGTGATCTTCTCAAATTCCCGGTTTGTCCCGTCTTTTTCCCGGTGGATTCAAATTCCCGTCTTTTTCCCGCTTTTCCCGTTTTTCCCGGTTCGGTGGCCACCCTGAATTCTATTTGATTTGAAACATAATGTGTAATATTTTTGCTTAAATTATGACAGATTTTGTTTCAATGTTGTATAGTGTGGAAGAAATGGTGTTCTAATTTTTGTTATTTTAACTACAACCCGCCAAAATTATAACATATTTTGTTAGAGAAAATGCGATAACTAACCCTTTTGTAATCCACTGGTCGGGTTGTCTTCAGGGAAATATCAAGAAAAAATTTCATATTTTTTTGTGAAAAATTATGAAAAATCCGCGAGGAATTTCGAGAAAAAAAACCTAGTGTAATTTCTGATGAAACTTGTGTGAGTTATAATGATGAATACCTACGAGGATCACTGAAAGATCTCTCGAATTCTTGATGAATATATTTCTTGATAAATCGCTATGATAATAAAAACATATTTATCCATCAATGGTCGGAGCAATAACTGTAATAATTGCTGTAGTATTAACTTGTCTAGAAGCTTGAATGAAATTTTAAAGATCTATGGAGGTTTGGAAACTGTATTTGAAAAAAATATCAGTGAAGTGTTTGAGCCGCAGTAATAATATTTTGAAGAAATGCTGGAGAAATTTCTACAGGAATCTAATGAGGAATCCCAGATGCAATTCATCGAGCAATTCTTGGAAAAGATTTTATCCAATAATACCTTAAGTAAGCTTTGAGCAATTCCGAAGAGTAATTATGGATGGATTTTTGAGAGAATCCTTATAAAAAGGCCTGGATTAAATGAAAAAAGGCGTAGGAATTATTGTAGGGTTTCTTGTAAAAATGTCGATTTTCGAAAACTCTGTTCTAAACCTTTGGGAAAAACTTCTGTAGAGCCTGCGGGAATAATCCTAGAAGTAGCGATTGAAGAAATCTGTGAAAGAATCAGTAATCTGGAGGAAATAATGAGATTTTTTCTTCAGAGTAATCTCTGTGCAAATTACTGGAGGTAGTAGCGTAGGAATGCTCTAAAAAAATTTAGTACCAAATTAAGAAGAAATTCCTCTAAGCTTCTATTGAAAAATTGCTGGTGGCATTCCTGGTGGAGTTCTTGAAAGTATTCGAGAAGGAATCTCTGGATAAATTGTTACGTAATAGTATCTGAAGGTTTGTCTGGAGCCACTAGAATGTTGCACCGGAATTCATTGCAAGCAGATGAACCATCTATTTCCGACGACTTTAATCGACAGTTTCTTTATGAAAAAGCGTTTTTATAAAAAGTAATTCAAAAACGATATTTCAAAGGGTAAATTTTTTGCAAAATCTGTTAAAAAAAATGTGTTGGATGTTTCACAATAGTAAACTGATTGCTTACCAATAGTTTTACTATTCAAAACATTAGTTTACTTTTAGATTAATCTGATAAGTATAGAATCATAATCTACAGTTAACTCTCCCTTACTCGATATTTCGTATCTCGATATCGAGTTGGAGAACCATAGTAAGTCTGGAGCTACCATGGGAATGAGAGGGTTAAGGCAAAAAACTGACTTTAGATACCATATTGATTATGTCTTAAGAGACCTTAACTAAAAATAAACACTTTTTAGAAATATGCATTTAAATAGTATCCAAGCCTTTAAAAAAGATCTGCTTACCTGAAAATATACCATTTTTCGTACCTGTTGTAAGCTTTAATCTTTTCCTACAAATATTATTTATTTCATATGTTAATGAATGATACCCAACTAGAACTGGAAATCGTACTTGCCTTTCCCATTTTAGCAATCCTAAGTCCTACTTTCTTATTTAAACAAGTTTTATTCGGAATATTAAAAATAACTTAAAATGAATTGACTGAGTCAAGTTATAACAGCGGCGCAGCCGAAATTTTTTTGATTGAAGAAATTTTGTGTTACGAAAAGGACACATTCTGCCATAATTATTACTGGTTCGAAGTATTTTCCCTGCGTATAGCCGAAATCCTATAATAATTCCAGGTTTTGAATAAAATTCCCTGATAATTCCAGGTTTTCCAGGATTTATCAAGTAGTAGACACCCTGCTAACTTGAAACTTAGCCTAAATTAAGAAGGCCGATTCAAAATTTTCTCCCGAAAATTAGCTCAAAATAGTTGAAAAAAAGTGACTTTAGTTGAAATAGCTTCAAAAAAGAGACTTTAAAGTGAATGGCCTCAAAAATGTGACCAAGTCACTAAAAAGTGACTCGCTACCAGCCTTGCGCATTTAGTTCAAAATGTCGTTCACTAGGGGTCAATCAGTATTGTTCGATATGCATTTCGAAAGAGATTCAGTTAAGAAATCTTCCATGGCGGTTTCAAACGCAAATCTTTTTAGGCTAAACAAGAAAAACATTGTGCTAAATTTCCTTTAACTCACGCTTGAAATTATATTTTTAAATCCGCTGATAATTGTGGTAGTATTTTGTCTGATGTTTTTAATTTTGAAGTAGGTTTGAGTTCGATCCTTTTCCAAAGTTTTGAGTCTGTCTTGTTTGATAAGCGCATTTACCAAAATGCGTTTTTAAAATCATACCTCGAAACTGTCAATTCATCGCCAACGGGCTGGGAGGGGGCTAATTTTCCTGTTCCGCATAGCTCTCCAACTCGAAATGGTAAACAAAAAACGTCACACAGTAGGCCGTCCAGCAGCAGCGGAGCAGCAAAGCGATTTGCGCAATGTCATCCAATTTGCCCTATCGCATCGTAGTCGCCTTCGCCGCTGCCAAACAACCTTCATCCAGCTGTAGGTAGCTATGTGACATACTCACACAGCCACACACACTGAAGCGACACACGACGCAAACGCGCCGAAGGGCACCAATCGTCAGTCAGTCAGCCAGCAAGGCAGCATCTCTCATTCGCTGTACTTGTGGAGAATTTGTCGATCGTCATCAGCTGTCGACTGTGAAGACGACGACGACGACAACCAGATCCAGCTGGTTCCGCTGCAGTTGCACTTGCACTTGCACTCACCGTAGAACGGCGAACAACAGGCAACTATTTAAACTAACTGGCGAGGGAAGTCATTATGAGGTTTGCCACGTGAAACAGATGCAATTCTCCACGAGCAAGCCGACCGATCTCTAACGATCGAGTGGAGAGCGAGCGCGTGTCGCATCACTGATGTTTCCAGAACGACGAGGAATCGGGGGAACAGGTTCACTGCGGAGATAGATCACAGCGTGCATTCTAAGCTTGGGCGATTAGCACAACCCACAGTGGAACAAAAGCGTTCCCGGGAAGATCGTTGATCTACGAGTACCGTAAGCCCTGTGGCATGACCCAGCGCCGAAAACAAAACAAGACATTGGGTGTAGAGAAACGGTGAATGAGAAGCGTGGAAATCTACGCCGGACGATACCCGGCCAAGGAAAGACCCACGAAAAAAGCAGCTTCATTCATCTCGTTCACTAACCTCTCTCGCTGGTTTATCGCCTTGATCTTGTGCTGTTCCCACTTCGAGGGTGCTTCAACCTCTCCTCCTATGCAGGGTAGGCGATCTCTTCTTTCATTCTGATTTGCCATGTGAATTATTCTGACTTTTTTTTTCGGGGGCCGTTGTTCCAGATGGCTAGGCCTCAATTAACCTTGAAAACGTCTTAACGGGAGCGTTGCGATGAAAAATTATATCGCGATATAGTAGGCTTTGAGATTTCGAATCTTCCCGATATGGAACAAATTGACCTAAGAATTTGCTAACTCCTCGTGCGTCCCATCCATTCCGATTTCATAGAGTTCATTTCCCCCATTTATAATCTACTGAACCCTTCCACACTGACTGTTATAAAAGCCATCGACGGTTCTCAGTCCAGAAACCAGAACACACCAGATGACAGTTTTGTTTTTATGTTACGCCACAGGCCCGCACCCACAACGAATAATGTCGCCTGGAAATCCAGCAGAGCGCTTCTGCCCGCACTCTCGTCCTCGTGTGTCAATCCAAATCCATCTCCTCGTTCTATCCTCAACCCAAACCCAACCGCAGGGCTGGTAGCGACCTGGGAGGGAGGCACCGATACTACACACGAAATATAAGACAACGTTATTTTGAACTGCAAGATAACTCCAGCTTGCCAACAACAATCAAGGCAGGCTTCGAGAAAATCGGTAGTTTCGATTTGTTGTGCACTTTCGATCTTTCCTGACAAACATGGAAAATGGGCCACAGTTTTCTATGCACTAAATATTCATTTTCATTGGAAAAAGTAAAACGATGCATTTTTCAATGATTTATATTCAATCAGATTGAGAGGTGTTCACGTGACATTACTTGCATTATGTGCATGAATTGATTTTCATTCGATTTTTATCACTTTTGAAGAAATACGAAAATGTGTTTTAATCAGTTACGCGCTTTTTTCATGTTAGTCCAATGTTTGAGATCTGGGCTCACAGTGACAGTTCGTGACAGCGGAATCTCGGCTCACTATGACGTACAGAAATTTTGTATTGGTTTCTCCCTCCCAGGTAGCGACTGACTGTCTTTGGAATAGGAACTTTAGAAACCTAAAGCCTGAAATGAGAGACCGAAAAATTCTGGTCCAAACCAAAATGAGACCGAAAAGAGATCAGACAAGAACCAAGAAATCAAACAGAAACCAGGAGATGTTTTTAAAAGATTTTTTTATTCAAACATCAAATATGACATTTTTATTGCTTCTTTCCAAAAGGTCGTGGAAATTCCTCGTAACTTTCGACAAGAACTACTGCTCTTATTACTGTATGCATTTTTCATGATTTTCTACTGGAATTTGGTCCGAAATTAATTCAAGTTTATGTTCAAAGTTTTGTTACGATTATTTTTGTTACAATTTATGTAAATCACGCCAAAATCAGAACGCCGTTCTCAACTGTGCAAAACTAGGTAAAAGTTCGTTTGATGACATCTCTGCAAAAGTGAGATGTGTTGTCAGCGGCTCCCGAAGGTGGTGCTATAAACAAACCAGATTTTCTACTGACATATCAGTTGAAATTCAGTTGCTGACCGCTCGGCTGGGCGGATCTCGGCAAAAGAATGAAAATTGGCCGAGCTCAACTGAGTTTATTGTTGAATGTGTGTTTATTCATGCGAATGAACAAAATAACATATAAAAGTTCCCAAGGGTGATGGTATGAAACTTTCCGAATGCACTTTAATGAATTGTCATAAAATGGCTGAATTCCCTGAAAGTAGACAATAAACTTAAAACCTAATGAATTTGTGCCAATATATATGTATGCGTTGCAATGCTTTTCAACCGCAGATATCCAATTGTTGAATTCGGAAAGGTCGATTGAGTATAAAGTGCCCTGTAGGAATCGGATTCCTGGTCCAAACATTAGCTATGAAAACAGAAATTGTGCCACTGTCATCCAAAAGCGATATGCTTAATTACACAAAAGTATTACGGAATTGGCTCAAGGACTCCAACGTTTAATACGAAACCTCAGCATCCCTTAGACCAATCCAATTAACTGCGGACTAGAGCAATGTTGACAAAATTTTCTTTGTTTGCTGTGAGAACTGTCACAACATTGCTTCTGATTGCTGTGAGAAAGCTAACATAAACAGAATCGCTGCCGATCATTCACTTCCTTGCTGGACTGACGTTAACCGAAAGCTCAATGACGTCAAACAAACATCGATACATTTTCATTCTGAGGAAATCGATTTGTGTGAGATTAATCGTGTGTTGGTGTCCGTGGCAGTTTACTTGCAGAGCTCTATAGCGCTCAATAAGTATCGATTCCTAAGAGACAGGGAAGTGCAGCGTTCCCTTAACTACCAGCATTATTTTTTACCGCAGAAAACACCTTCAAATCGCCATAACTTTTTGATCTCTCGATATTTTTGCACCGTGTCATCTGTTTGCATCTGTGTCGATATTGAACATTGATCATCAGGATCCAAAGATATTCCAAAATTTCTAGGGGGATCGACGCGTAGCCATAACCCACGTAAATATCTCAGGCTACAGAATTTGCATCGTATTTGAATATTTCCTCTTTGGAACATTACATTATTTAGAGTATCCTGTGAAAAAAATAAGCAATTTGGTCCATCCCTCTTTGAGTAATGAGCATTTATGTTTCTGGTACCACGCTGTCCATATCTTACAAATCTCAAAAAAACATCATTTCGTAAATTTCCAATACCTCCAAGAATACTTAACCAATTTGTATGATTTTTTCAGAGTTGCTTTTTATTATCTGGTGTTGTATAGCCCACATTGTAGTTTTATTTTTTGATTAATTGACTTAAAATAAAATGGCCGCCAAAGACATTTTGTATGAAGAATGTCGGTCCCCAAAGGAACATAGTATTATCTTCAAAACCGTGATCACTAATGATTAATTTCGACACGGATTCTTAAACTTGAAGAGTTTTTGAGAAAATTAGGATAAGCATTAGCATTAAGCAATTCGTACACATTCGTAGTTGGTACAGTCCTAGACCGTTGTATGAGGGTTGCCTCCTTCCCGTCCGTTACCAAAGTCAAAGATTTGGGACGAACCCTTGACTCTTAGACAAGATAAACACATCCTTCAACAGTTGAGAGCTGTCCTGGTCATGTCCTTGCGAATGCTGAGGAATAGGAAGGAATGATGAGTTGAACACCTACTTAAAAAGATGCAGAGAACTCTACGACCTTTCATAGGTGTTACGGGACATTGTGGAATGTTAATGGGATGGGAAAGGCCATAGGACGTTCTGGCACATATAAATAATATATGGGCATTAGTTCATATTGGAACAAACTCACTGAATTCTGCATTTGAAACCTTTGGCTACAGACAAACAGACGTCACACTCTCATCGTTGTCCATCGACCACCTTTTTAACGGTCGATTCAAAAATATGGTAGGTGGCCGATCCGCCACCCGCAGCGCTCGTATCGTTTTTGTTAGTGTTTGACGTTTACACACTACCACCATCTGTTGGCCTGTCGGCCAAACACACCGATTATAGCATTGGGCGTACATGTCTTCGTGACTATGATTTTGATTAAGATTTGTTCTAAGTGTTACGTCTGTTTGTCTGTGCTTTGGCTTTCGGAAGCACACTGTCCAGCAAATACGAAAGCCGAGAAAAAAAATCATTCCGGCAACGCACAAACCGAACTCGCTTACTTGGGCTCTCGGAAACACACTCAACTAGAAGAGTAAAAATGGTGCAAAAATATTGAGAAACAAAAAAAAAATATCTCGATTTGAATATTTATTTTGCAATTAAAAATGAAGCTACTGGTAGAGATGTTAATAATGTGTTCTGCTCTTCGTTAACCAGCAAATTTGTCCTATTTTGTTTATTTATTGCAACACAAGTGGTCCTGGCAAACTTCTCCTTGCCATCAAGTAGTGTTGAAAAAAAGCATGCAATCTCTCATTCAAAATGACAGATAAATTCGTGACATACAAACTACATTCCATTTTTATTTATATAGAAAGAAGATAGAAAAACTAGATAGAAGATAGATCGATGGCACCCAACGTGGGGCCTGAGTTTTGGTGAAATCGAGAACCACGTTGTATTAATTGTATCAGTTTCCTTCAGATATCACACCGAAGATTTCTTCAAGCACTCATATAGAGATTTTTACGAACTTCCGAAGAAATTCCTTCAAGAATTTCGTTGAAGGTACGTGCAAGAATTTAATGTGGAATTTTTATTCCAAGGATCGTCCTAGGAATTAGTCCAGGGGAATTTGTTCATCAAATAATCTTGTAATCCTCTCAGAAATTTCTCAAGGAGTCCAAAAACCTCAAGGAATTGATCCTTTTTTTTCAAACTTCCTCTCGGGATCCTTTTTTTCCAGAGTTTCAATAAACTTTTCAAAAATTGTTTACAAATTACAAATATGGTTCCACGGACTTCTTAGAAATTCCTAAAAATCGCTCAAGACTTCTTCAATATTCTCCAGGAATTTCTGTGAGAACCTCTTCAGGAATTATCCCACAGGCTCCTTTAAAAAATCGTAAAATTATTTATGCAGGCAAAATTGTCAATAATAATGTTTCTACAAGCATTAAAAAAAATCTGGACATATTTTTAAAGAAAATCCTTAAGTAATCTCTAATTCAGCGGTTTTCAGATCTTTTTCCGCGACAGTTTTGAAAAATTGTACCAAAGCTTTAAAAGATCTCAAATTATTGTTTAAACATTTAATTATGCCAAATCAAGCCATATCTTAAAGGTTCAAGAATATAAATTTAGAGAACAAAACAACCGATCGGGCTGGAAATTCGATCGATTAGTATCGTTAGCTGTTTTGTTCTTTAGATTTGTACCATACCGGATGACGAATCACAGTTTTTTTTAATTGCATACATACGATGTCAATATCTAGATCATTATTAAACTTTCATGTAAAAGGCTGAAAACCTCTGCAATAATGCGACCTCGGTAGAAATTCATGATGCAGTTCTGTAAGAATCTCCGAAAACAAATCTAGATAATTTGGGTAGATAATTCTTGTGAAAATAATCAATCAAATATCTGGATTTTCTGAAGAAAAAAAAACCAAAAAATCTTGAAGAACATCATCCATTCCGCATGAAAATTGTGTAGAAATGATCGGAAAATCTACTGGAACAATTGATGCATTATTTGCTGGTGTGAATCCTTGGAATGGAAATTAACGAAGTATGGTAATTTTCTACAGTTTACGATGAAAAATCACCGGAATCCGTAAAATGTCTTTAGTATATAAATGGTATGAATTATACTACAGAAATTACACGCAAAATGTTTGTAATGATTGCAAGAGTAGTTTCTGCATGTAATAGTAAAGAAAATCTTAGAGAAATATCTGTAGAAGCTTCATAAGTAATCCCTGATCTTATGTATCGTGGACATGCTGGAAGAGATGTTACTCATTTACTTTCTCTTCAATCAATAACTGAGCCACATTAACCTCTTCCGTCGCGTTTTTTTTTTTTTGTAGAAAAAGCTAGCCAACGACATTGTCTTTCGAGCCAAAGTGGAAAACGTCCCAAATGCTTTAGTATTGCACTGTTGCAATCGAAAAAGAGCAAGAGAGGAGAGAAACGTTCATTGTGAAATATGAAGGGCCAAACGCAAAGGGGTGTAAGCGACAATTTGATCGGTTTTGAGTTGAATTTACAAAAAAAAGCTTGCAATTTCCAAAGGTATTTTGAGATGACTTTATTCGTCCATCAGAAAACAAGAAAACATAACATAATTTATAAAACATTGGCTTGTTTTGTTGGTTCACATAAAATCTGTATGGATTTGAAAATTGATGAAAAAACCTTAAACTCGTTTTTTCTCAAGAGCAGATTTTTGTCACTTACACCCGTCTGCTTCTTACACCCCCATTTGTCTTTTTGTAATATTACGCTGAAATATATAAACATTGCTGGAAGAATAAGTGAAGAAATCGGCATTGTGGATTTTCTTGGAATAACTTCTGTACAATCTGGATATATCTGTGGAACACTAACTAGGTAAATAGCTGGATCAAATCTGGGGTTGGACCTGGGAATTGTTTTAGAGCTTTCACTCTTATAATTACGAAAGGAGACAGCTTTGGAGTGCTGAAGAATTTCTAGTAGAAATCCCCCTTAGAATTCTTGAGAAATAACTGGTGAAATTTCTGTAAAGATTCTTGACAGAGTTGGTCTGAAATACCCTAAAGAGATTCCGTGAGAAATTCCTAAAAAAAAAACCTCTGGAGAAGCATTTCTCAGAGTAATGGTTGAATAAATTCTTTAAGAACATGTGGAAAAGTTGCGTAAGAATCTCTGATGTCAGCTTCGGAACATCTTCAATTTTACTCCAGGTTTAATCGCAAAAAGCAAAACCAAAATGGACTTTAAAGAGCATTTTGGTGAAAATAGAGACTTTCGCGATCTTTCATTGAAAACAAAGAGACTATATAGAGCATTGTATTGCAATGGAGACTAAGTCGTTGAGACACCTGCTACTTTCAACTTTCCCTTACTCGACATTCTGTCTCTTGATATTGAGTTAGAGAAGCATAGTTAAAGTTGTATGTCATGGCCAGCTCGATGGACTCTTGAATCGCATTTGCATTGGTTTTGTGTACTATAACTCAATACCTCCCCTTAAGACTCAAGATTCCATCATTCAATCATCAGCAATCGTCAAAAAAATTAAAAAAAAAACTAGTTTTTTTCGTTCAAATTTCAATCAGCCCCTATGAAAATCTATCATCGTATTTCAGATAGCAAGTTCAATGCAATTATAGATTTTCTTTTCCCTCCTTCAAAATTTTATTTGAAATAAATAAATAAATAAATAGATAGATTTTCTTGAACATTGTAGGGAGTCGGATCCTATTCTTGGCACTTTTGATTCACTTGGGTAGCGAAGTTTTTTAAAAGCTTTAGAGCTCATATTTGACCACAATATGCGCCGTACTGAAGCGCATCTTCATGCAAAGTTTAAGACAATTCGGCAAAGAAAAACCCCCATGCCAAAGTGAATCATGGAAATGTCCAAGTGGTTCTGCACCCTATCTATTTTGACGAAAATAAACTGATTTTGAAAATTTCTAAAACGATCATGGATATTTTCCTCTTAAATGTGACTGTACCAGCCCTGCAACCCAACCTAGCAACATTGTTCACGACGAAGCATCGGAAATTTTCCACATCTCCTTCTTTGGGTGGTTCTACTCGACCATAAAATCATATTCCACCGCCGCCGCCCTTCGTCTCTTAGTACTCCGAGCAAGAAAACCAATACTCATCGGATTCGATTTATGTGTGTCGTTCCGTATCCTCCCGGAGGACTTTTACCCGTCGCGTCGTAACTCTGCCACACGTTCCGATCATTTTTCTTGCCGCGCTTGTATGTGTGCGAATTGAATTGAGTGAGAGATTCCCTTCGGGAAAGGCATCGGCAACAGCAAGGCCTACTTCGATCTTGCTCTCCCTCGCTCTATTATGCGAGATTTCATCCTCATCCCACCAGCACCGTTCAATCGCTGAGCATTTCCGTGAGCAATGTGTCGTTCCGTTGTTGCCGCGTTGTTTATGTTGATGCGAAACCATACATCACACAGGGCCCAACATATTTCCCACTTCGGTAGCATTATTGTATCCCGGCTCCTTGATGCTCGAGGAAATCATCATCGTCATTGAAGGAGTAGCAATTGAGAATGCTTGGTTTGTGAGCACAGTAGCGGATTCCAAAATTCGGAACCAAGAATTGAGTAAGATTGGAAGAGATTGATTCTTTTCCGACTACAATTCGTAAATGTTTTCAATCTGTCGAGTTAGAGAACCATAGTAGAATTTGGTTTTCATGGCTACCTCGATGGACCCTTGGATCGCATTTGCACTGATTTTGTGTTCTGTATCTCGATACCTCCCTAACTCGATGGTTCTTTCGACATCGAGTAATGGAGAGTTGACTGTATTTCGATTTTTCAGTAAGAACCTAGGCTACTATGATCTGTACTTATGGGTTTGGCTTAATAAAGAGTTTTACCTTCCTAAAATGTTGAAGTAGAGAACTGATTTGAAAATTGTCAGCTTGAGAGTTATGATTGAGATCTTGAAGTTGCAACTAAAATCTGCAAAGTTTGAATTATATCTTGCATGATCTTAGAGAAGCTGTAATAACATTAAAAATACCGGTACAATTAATTGGGCATTGGAAAACAACTTCATCACTAAAATATTAAATGAATCTAAAAAATCCCAAGCAATAAACCACTAACCACATATAACAAGCTCCAATTTAGGAATATATTAAAAGCTAGCATTATTACGCAACTACAATAAAAGTTGATCTAAAATGGGAAATGGCCTTGGGAAAAGTTAGGTTAGAGATACAGTCAACTCTCCCTAACTCGATATTGAAGGGACCATCGATTAAGGGAGACATTGACTTACAGAACATATAACCAGTGCAATTGGGATCTAAGGGCCATCGAGTTAGCCATGACAACTAACTTTTACTTTGGTCTTCTAACTCGATACCGAGATACTGAATATCGAGTAATAATATTTGAAAATTACGAAACTTACTGACACACGAAAAAGTTCCGAACAAGTTAGAGTTTAAGATTTTTAAATCTTTAAGAAACTGAAGTTTGGTTAATGACATAAAAATTGAACCGCTTAAGCGTAACATACCTTTTCGTCTTATATGCTGACTGCTTGGAATTCCTGTTAGAGTCGCAAACAATTACGGTAAAAATATTGAGTGCTTCTCTTTTTAATTCGTAACGACTTATTCTATCGGAACATGAGGACATTTTGGAGATATCTGCTGATGTCGTGAGATTCACCAAAAAAGCACTGATGAAATCTCTGAAGAAAGTTTCGAATGATTCACGGAAGAAATAAATAAACCTGAAGAAATCAAAAATATCTTGCAAAGATACTACCTGAAAGCGCTCTAGAACGTTTTTTTTTAGAAAGACTTGGAGAGTTTTGTGGATATATTAATTGGAAGATTGATCCTTGATTTATTCGCTTGAAGCACTATTGGACAAATAATTTGGAAGAAATTCAATGGAGAAGATCTGAGAGAAATCCTGGAATAATAACAAAAAGAATATCTCGAAGTGCAATGAAAAAATAAATTCGCATAATTCACTAGACAGCTATTTAAAGCAATAATCTAGCAATTTTGGTAATTCTACAATTTTTGAAATTATAAGGATATTCTTTCAGATTTTTTTTCGTGGGTTTTGTTTAGAATTACTGCAGGGATTACTCCTAAAAGTCTTCTAGCTATTACTAACGCATTTATTTTAACATCATTTTCAAGAAATTTCGTTTAAAAAATCTCATCGCATCGATGGAAAATTTTCTACCCGATGTCTACTACGGCGGAAAGCGAAACAGATCCACACAGAGAGGGCGGCGAAAAAACGTGCGGAACATCGTCCATAAATCATCCGAGCGCTTGATGATTTGTTCCCGCTCCTCGCTCACTTTTCTGCATTCATCCTCATCAAAACTGCAACTTGATGCCAACCACCGACCGACCGTCCTCTCTGCTCACCGTGCACAACATCCGCAGGAAAGTTTAAATTCCCATTCGAAACGGGAGTAATGAGCAGTGACCAAAGCGCATTAGTTTTATTGCCCTTCGGCGCGCGCACTCTCCATCCTCATGTTCACCACTTCACTGCGCCAAACGCTCATCTGTTCGTCGAGAAATTTGAGTAAAAATATTGCACCGCATCTTGGATCAGGTGCTGCGCGAACGAGTCTATGAAAAATTGCTTTGGACGATTGTCGCCACTAACCTGAGATATTTAAAAACCGGACAAAAATCCTATAGAAGCTTTTAGCTATCGTCCAATCAGTTTGCTTTCTTCCATCAGTAAACTTTTTGAAAAGTTGATTTTGAACATAATGATGGTCCCCATCAATGAAAATTCAATTTTTGCCAATGAACAGTTCGGATTTCGCCATGGACATTCGACCTCTCGCCAATTTTTACGTGTAACAAATTTGATCCGTTCCAACAAATTTGAAGGATATTCTACTGGTCTTGCTCTTCAAGACATAGAAAAAGCATTCGACAGTGTTTGGCATGAAGGCTTGATCGTAAAATTAAAAAAATAGATAATTTTCCAGCATACATTGTTATAATAATTCAAAGTTATCTGTCAAATCGTACACTATAGGTTAATTATCAGAGCTCCAGGTCTAAAAAACTTCTAGTAAGAGCTGGTGTTCCTCAAGGCAGCATTTTGGGACCAATATTATACAATATTTTCACATCTGACTTACCTGAGTTACCTCAGGGATGTCGAAAATCCTTGTTTGCGGATGACACAGGCCTCTCCACCAAAGGACGAAGTCTGAGTGCCATCTGTAGTCGATTGCAAAAAAGTTTGGATATTTTTTCTTCATACTTGCAAAAATGGATGATTTCTTCTAATGCTTCCAAAACTCAGCTGATAATATTCCAACATAAACCAAAAGCTCTTTATTTGAAACCTTCAAGTAGACATGTTGTCACGATGAGAATTGGTCAAATGAAGTTAAGTATCTAGGGCACACGCTAGATAAAAAATTAACTTTCAAAAATCACATTGAGGGCATCCAGGCCAAATGTAACAAATATATAAAATGGCCGTATCCACATATCAACATAAAATCAAAACTTTGTCTTAAGAACAAGCTCTTAAACTTCAAAAAAATTTCAGGTCAGTCATGTTGTGTGGTGTATCAATATGGACTAGCAGAATAGCAATATGAATACCAGAAAAAAACGTCTGAAGAGGAACTATATCAAGCGTTGATATAAATTACAATTGGTAATATAATGCTGTGCTGTTCATTTCTGATCGGGTTACCCACTCAACTGATGACACCTGATTAGCAGGCTCCGAATCGATGCTTTGCCTTGAAGAGCGCACATTGAAGGTCGACGTGGACACTTATTCCGAGTTAAATCACACAAAACAAGTGGTCCATCAACTATTATAGAGAGGCGAAATCATTTTAATGACAGTCCTCAGTTCTGTGAATGGGCAGCTCTGACTTCACCTCGTAACGCACTCGTTGCTTGAACACGATGATGATGCGCTGGGTGGCAGTTAATTGGGCATGGCCGAAAATACGAAAAATGTGCCACCGTAATTGATTAGTACTCTTCGCGGGGTGATGATCGTAGTAGTTGTGGCGGTGGTTACTAAGCAACGGATCAACTAACAACCGCTTCGGATAAGCAGCTCAGCTGCGAATGTGTGTTGTAGTAGCGTAGTAGGCATTGCGTGGTCCGGTGCTTGAGATGATGACGGCAAACAACAACAAACCGATCGAGTGGTTACCTGCATGTGGCTTCTAAATTTGGACAACCGCTCGAGAGGTGGCAATTTTCAACCGTTGCCGTCGAAAGAATGTGTAATCTTCGTCAACAAACTTTCGGTGCGTGGGAAATTGCTGTATTCTATCGCCGGGGAATCCCTTCTCCAACAAGCCGGTAATTCGACAAACATTTCCCCTCTCGTCGTCCCGCTCCCTTCCCGAAGCGTATTTTTCACGTCGATCAAGATTAGATCGGTTACACGATACTCTCCTCGGGTGCCGAGTCGGAACCGAAACTGCCATTAACCCCTGCGTGAGTAGCGGAATCTAGGCAAAACAATGGAATCATTCAGCTTCGGCTTCTGCTGACGAAGCGGCGATGCAGATGGCGGCATATGTACGAATGTATTGTAATATCCACAAACCCCCGCACCCCCCGAACGTACCCAAAACAAAAAAAAAGAGGGCGACAATTTTCCATCCGCCCTGAATTCGTCTTCTAACAGTTCCATCCGAAGGCGCGCGCAAAGCAGCCAGTCCATTTCGGCTCGCTTATTTTCTCCTCATTTTTAGCCGTCACGATCAAAGTAGGCGAAGAAGCACCGAGGGCTTATACGACGCGGTCTTAGCCCCGCGCGGAAGATCAAAAAACAACCAAAAACCGAGCCCTCGCCTACTTGATGACCAGCCACCACCTCACCGTCGCCGCCTTTGACTGCTACCTACGCCCCGACAGTTAGTCAGCCAGTCAGTGAGCTTGAGCTTACAAGCGGAAGAAAAATGTTTTAATTCAGCCGAAAATTATCCCTTCCCGTGAGCGGAGCGTCGTCGTCGGGTTTGAAACTGCGCCCTGCGATCGTTCTGTTGCTCCGCTGCTTGAGTCAAGTGGTTCTCAAATGAATAGGAATTCGCCGTCACTTAGAGTTTTATGGAAGAGTTAAGATTAAGTTTCACTGAATTATAATAGGGGTATACACATTTATCGGCGTAAAATCTTGCGTATATCGTGATAAACGGTGTATCTTGAATATTTGTCCAATTTGTTCAAACTGAACATAAAATATTTGTATGCGTTGAAATTCCACAGTCGATCAATCCAAAAATGCGTCAGTCGCTATAACAATATTCATCAAATTTGTTAATTATGAACAAACATCTTATCAGTTTCGAGAACAAGTTGAATAAAAAAAATTGCGAGTAGCCTCGATTTAAAAATATTGATTTTGCATGAAAAATCACAGAAACATACGTTCATACGAGTTAGATTGTCCGTTTATTGAAGGAGCTTTAAAAAAACTATTGGAGGAATGATACTTATCAAGGCGGGTACAGAGCATTGCACTCATTGATACTTATCCGACTGATGAAGGAGATAGAACGAGTCAGGAGTACTGCTCTCTCCGGGAACTGTTTGTTCTGTTCATATAAGTTTTTGTAACAATGAGAAGTTATCATTTGATGGCAAAATGTTGTGTTTATGCCAAAGCTATTTTTAACGCAAGTCGCATCAATTTATACCATTCCTCATCGAATTAGACTTCAGGCAGTAGAGGTATCATGGTTTGACTATTTTAGTTTTAAGATCACATAATATTTATTCTTTTACAAAACAGATACAAAATTTCTCCAGAGATCACATGGCCGTGAAAAACTATACGAACTAAGATTAGGACACGATCTCAGATAAAACCATTTTTTGAAAATTATAAGCAAAATAATAAAGCAATTGTTGATCTTTGGTGACGATCTGGATTATCCTGGAGATTCCGGGAACCCTAGATGATTGATTCCCACTGATCATCCCCTAAAGACAGAATAAGAATATTTCATATGAAATATTTATTTTGCAGTTTCTCATCGTAATAGGTTGTTTTTCATCATGCATGTCATGAAACGGCCTACTTTCCTGCACTGAAGTATTCAGTGCGGGAATAGTCATTACACAACTGAAACCAGTGCTGTAAAGATTCATTACGCAACGCTTTCTCTTTACACAACTGTTTTGAGTTCCGTAATGAATAAATTATAAAATGATGGTGAATTCATTCCGAATTAGTTTCTGATACCCTCAAGTGGTCTTCTACGAAATTGCAAAAATTGTTGTACGTTGCAGAACTCAATTTTAACAACGACTCGTGCTTTAAAAATCATCATTCTGCAACTTGTTCCGTAAACTACTATTCACTGATATCACAGTTCACGCAACTTTAAGTGAATACCTATGAAAATAATGTATTCGCGCCTTGAATTGATACTGGTGTAAATTCCAATGAAACTAAAATTAGACAATTACAAATATTGTTTCTTCTACCCGAGGAGGAACAAATAACTCCCCAATAACTTATGCATACCATTTTTTGGTATCATACCAAAATTAGGTATTGTTCAGTTGTCAATACCTCAATTTGGTATTATAATGGTATTGAAAAAAAATCTTTCAAACAATTAAAAATACTTCATTGAGGTATTAAACAGCTATTGAGGTCTGCTGGAGGTATTGAACTACAATTGAAAAATGTCATTTTTAAATGAAAATCCATCAAGTATTATTGAGGTATTACAATACCTGATCTAGTTATCAGTTTGGTGTTCGTAGAATATGCTTGAGGTATTATTTGAGGTATTTTACCTCTTATGCAGGGCTAATTCATACCTCATTCAGGTATGTAGTATTGGAAATTATCTGGTATGGAATACCTTAAATTGGTATTCAGTAGTTATTTTCTTCTGCTCGGGTAGCTTCCCTTGGACTGCAACTCAAAACAGTGAATATTTTTGAAATTGTTTACCAAAATTCTCTTTTAAACGTTTTTTGATATCCATGGTGGCATTTTTTGAAAAATAAAAAATATGTGGGAAACATTCCTTAAAGAATCTCTGAAAGAATACTGTAAGGAGCTAAAGGAGGAATTTTTGGTAGAATATAAAGTATTTAGAGCAATTCTTGAATTATATAACCTGCAAATTGTTTCAAGTTGATAATAAATTATCGAGTGGTTTATTGTAATAGTTTTAAATCGTTGTAGAAAAATTAAACGAGATTTACTACATATTTTTAAAAACAATTTTCATAAGAGTTCAAGAAAAATGCCGATGATCTTCGCGTTAAGAGAGATTCAACAGATAAAGTCCTGTTGAAAACTGGAGAAATGCTTCAGAAGCTTCAAAAAGTTTTCCTTAAAGATTAAAACCTAGTTAACAACCGGAATCTGAGAAAGAACGGTTGAAAAAAGAAAAAAAGTATTCCAAATTATGGAAAAAAAAAATCAAATTTCTGGTGAATCTATGGATAGCGTTATTCAATTTTGAATTGAAATGTCCTGTCTGATTCTGGAGAGGTTCTTTTCGACCTTAGAAAAAACATCGGAAGAATTATATAAATATTGAAATGGATTACTGATAAAATTCTTCAAGACAATAAGAGAAATGCCTGATGAAATATGATACCTACTGAATCAAACTTTTTAAATAAAATCTGACCCCTTGGTCTTGAGAAAATGTGTTAAAGAAGTTATCTTGCTGTCATAAACATGATGACTTTGGTCGGGACTAAATAGAATCCTGATAAAGTCGGTAGATACTTCATTTTACTTCTAATACAATCGATATTTTTCCAGTGTTCGGTGAACCCCTGAACTTTTTTTTATATTTTATGTATTATTACGAAATCAAAGTACGCCGTCAGAGAGCACTGTATGAATCTGATGAAAATCCGGTCGGAGACATAACAATCCTATCAGTAAAATGAAAGATATATTTGCAATCTGAGAAGGTTCCCGACACTGTTCCAGATTCTGAAGTAATTTGTGCCGAAATCCGGTGAGCTTCTCTTCATCATCTTAAGAAATTTTTCGAAATATGTATAGATATATGTCGACAACTTGTGAAATCTGCAAAGAAACATGTCGCAATTAAACATTGAAAAAGTATTATGGAATCTGAACATATTTCTGTCAGAATCTCAGTTTAAATTTAAGTTAGAATTTATGATAATTCTTATATGGATCTGAAGAGATGTCTGTCACAATCAGAAGAGATTTCTTTCACAATCTTTGAATATTTATGTACGAATCTGGACAGCTCACACTACCAATTTGAGTTAGTCATTATATAATATGAGATTTTCGGTAAGATTAAAGTTTAAATTCATGATCTGATAATAATTCCTGTCGAGATTTCTCGATTACTTTTTCAAATAGACGTAAGTAACTTTCATACGATTTTGAGAAAAATAATTCAGAAGAATCACAACCTTTCTTCTAAAACCGTTTTAAAATGAATCACCTTTTTAACATTTTTCGTCGTGTATATCGCTTAAATTTTGCATACAATCAGCTTGCGTTCAAAAACTAGGTAGTTTCTATTATTTCCCACAAAAAAAAAGATAACAAAATGATAAGCCGTTTCATTCAGTTATTTTCGTCGTTTTTCTACCAGTGTAAAATCGGCTCAAGTAGTGTTTTGTTTTTATTCGTAGTTAAGTCACTTTGTCTCTCCATACAACGGAACGGTGAAAATAGCAGTTGGGTTGCGAAAGTTCTTACTTACGCCGTTTTGTAATTCCGAAATTAAACATTCTAAAAGTGAAAAATCTAGTTGGGTAAGAGCGGAACGTGTGGAATTTCGTCTGCGAAACACGTAGGATCAATAAAGTAAGTTTGTTCACTTTTCTGACTTGAGACTATTTCAATAAGTTTTCGAGATTAGTATAGGTGTTTGTCAGAATCAGATAAATTCTTGAAGATTTCTTTCGATTTAATTTCCTAAAGATACCTGGACAGATTTCAATCGAAATCAAGGTGTGTGCATTGTACTCTGTAGCCAGTGTAGTGAAGTGAACCCGTCTTGGTCGAAATCAGGAGGAGGAGATTGCAGAAGGGGTTGGTAGTCCAATGGCTATCGCCTCTTGTTTCCAAACAAGAGGTGGTGGGTTCAATCCCAGACCCGTCCATTTATCGTTGTTTTGTAACATTCTTCCTAATAGCTATCATTCTCTTTCTATTTGCATCATCCTTGATAAAGACATTAAACTTCATCCGTTCCACCTATCGCTAGAATTGAATAAATCGACAACGGTGGAATCCATTTCTTACAAAACAAGGTAGCTGTGGGAAATGCAGGAGATTTAAGAGATTTTAGTTTTTGATCGAATGAAGCTCCAAAAAACCGCTATTTTCTTAATTTGGGGTTGCTAAATATGTTTTAGTTTAAAAAAAAATCATTGTTCGTTTTGTTTTATTGATATTAATGGTTGTAAACGCATTATTTCAAATATCAGTCAATTTCCATGCAAGTTTACCAGCTTGTTTGCTGATTTTTGTGATTAACCAGTGTTTCGGATACTAAAGAATACGAATCAACGAAGTTTGTAAAATTTTCGTTACCGTTTACATTTTTAGATGATTCGGAAAGGTGTTGTTATTGACTATATAACAGAAACGACGAACTTTGTATTGAAGTTTGTTCAAAAATTTGAATAAATCAATAAAAAATCGGGAAATTTCAATAAACTTATGTCTCACACAGAAGTTTAAGTCCTATTTTGTAAAATTGGTGAATTTATTTACCAAAAAAATCATAAATCATTGTTTACATTTCCTTTGAACATCAATAAAATCAGTATTTTCTACAACTTTGTCGACCTTTAACAAAAACTTACGACATGCGGGAGCATTTCTGAAAACAGTAAAGGATTCAGCAACCCGAAATTTCGTGGACATACGTAATTTGATCTTTGAGACATGCGAAAAGGTAGTTTTTGTGTAATGTCTGAAGAACACTTGTAAAAGTTAAGCGGAACTATCTGAAAACTATTTAAAATTAATGAAACGGTCCTTCAAGTCAAGTTCCATGCATTGCAGGTAACTCCAAACTTGAACACTATGACTATGATGAAATCAGTTACTGATTCTAAATAGTTATCAGATTTTTCCACCAAAATTTTGCAATTGCTCTTCCAAGAGCATAGGAAAAGGAAAAGCAATCTCACACTGCAGCCAGACTCTTATGATACCAAAACCGAGATTTGCAGAGAAGCTCCAACCAGAATCCAGAGATATTCTTGTCGATCGAACAATGGCAAACGGCTCAGCGCATGGAAATTCATTCAATTATTACAACAACAGATGGCACAAATCTTCCTATTAGCGGGGAACGTGCCTTTGGAGC
The DNA here is from genome assembly GCF_002204515.2 of Aedes aegypti. NCBI lineage: Eukaryota > Metazoa > Arthropoda > Insecta > Diptera > Culicidae > Aedes > Aedes aegypti. The sequence continues at coordinate 4,995,091 of NC_035108.1, forward strand.
CGGCCTTCTCAATGTCGCAGAATAGGTGAAAGATGAGGAAACGTGTTACCACTGTTGTTGAAGCATTAAGAATTTTATGTTTTAAAAAGTTGAAATTCCTATCTTAAAAACTACTGTCCTGGAAACTTAAGAAATTCTGTTCAGAGTCTCAGGAAACTGTTTCCAGAAAACCTCGGATGAAATCTGGATAGACTCCAGTTGAAATCGAGCGAAATTACCAAGGATTGCTTCTAGCATATGAAGACTTTTTGAATGTGGAGCAATGAATTTATAAATCTGGAAACATTCTTGTCAGATTCGTGATGAAATTCATGGTCAGATAATAATTCCTGGCGGATCTATAAAGATATTTGTCAGTAATAAATAATAACAGAGTTCTAGTTCGAATCTGAAATTGTAATCTGACGATTTTTTTTAGAATCTGACGAAATTTCAACAGATTCGTTTCATAATCGGGAGAGTTCTTCAAGTTGCCTGGACAGATATTAGTCAAACTCAGGAGACACCTATGAAGTGTACAGAACGCAATCAATCACCGGAGAGACTTTCCGAATGTGGAGTGGAATTTCTGATACAATCAAGCTTGCAGATGTAGAATTCACAAGAGTTTCGTTTCATAATCTAAAGGATTTTATCACGCAATTTTTGAGAAGAATCTTGACTACAAAGTTAAAATCAGGAATAGTTCACTTGAATTCAATAAAAATATCTCTCAGGATAAAAATACTTTCCAAATACAGAAAGATTTATTCCAAAACTAAGAAACATGTCAGTTGGTATGTCTGTTGAATCTGGTGCGATTTATATTTAGCTTAGCTTAGCTTAGCTTAGCTTAGCTTAGCTTAGCTTAGCTTAGCTTAGACTGACTACACATATCAATGGTTGCTATTCCGTGATTGACCGGAGTCAGTGAAAATGCACAAAGAATCAACTAGAAGATCGGCTGGGATTGGCCATAATCTTCTTCAGTGTGCATAATTCAGTGCCTCTATTTATACATGGTCAATAACGGCGCCGGCCACGTCCTTGCAGTCAGGTGGGATTGGGGGAAGGAATGTTAGTGTGTAACCTTTGCTATTTGGAGACCGTGTTTGCCTCTGCATCTCCACAAAGGTTACTGGGAGGGATGTTTGTTAATGGGAAGGATCGTTGGGTCACAGGATTCACTTTGATAAGCGATTAGACCATGATAAATAATTATTGGTGAGATATAAACATGCTTATATGTAAATATTATTTTTTCATTTGATATGAACAATATCTATGTAGAGAAAAATTATGCCGACACTTGACGTGACGAACCTTTCAAAGTTTGTTGAATAAAGTGAACCTTTCGCAAGTCTACACTCGTAGTGTCGAACCATTCAAAGTTTTTTTTTAATTACAAAAATAAAGGTAAAAGAAAAAGGTGTTTTGAAAAAAAAAAATTAGACATTAATAATTTATGAATCAGAATTTATGTCGACACTCACAGTGACGAACCTTTCATAGTTTGTTGAAAAATCATATTTACGTCTCACCGTTGTAACGATTAAAGGTGCAGTCATACATATTTTATAGATTAGAAATAGTAGCATGAAACGAGCTCACCAATTGATCCGTCATCCTTGAGCAGCAACAATCCACTTTCAGCTTCACTCATTTGATCGGCTATATAAAAGCACTCAGAGAAAATAGGCGCACGACCCGAGAGGGAAAACAACTGACGACTGCTCGGGCTTTCTTGCTGCACTGCCCAGGAGCAAGTGTCAACTTCGAAAGATCAAAAAGAACTAATCGAACGCGCAACTTTTTCACTTTACCCGACCGATCGCGCGACATGTTTGATCCTGCCCTCATCGCCGGCCCCCGTAGGAGCAAGCGTCAAGGTCGAAGGATCAAACATAACTAAACGATCACGCCACTTTTTCACTTTCACTCGACCGACGCGCGACATGTTTGATCCTGCCCTCATCGCCGGCCCCCGTAGGAGCAAGCGTCAAGGTCGAAGGATCAAACATAACTAAACGATCACGCCACTTTTTCACTTTCACTCGACCGACGCGCGACATGTTTGATCCTGCTTTCATCGCCGGCCCCCGTAGGAGCAAGCGTCAAGGTCGAAGGATCAAACACAACTAAACGATCACGCCACTTTTTCACTTTCACTCGACCGACGCGCGACATGTTTGATCCTGCTTTCATCGCCGGCCCCCGTAGGAGCAAGCGTCAAGGTCGAAGGATCAAACACAACTAAACGATCACGCCACTTTTTCACTTTCACTCGACCGACGCGCGACATGTTTGATCCTGCTTTCATCGCCGGCCCCCGTAGGAGCAAGCGTCAAGGTCGAAGGATCAAACATAACTAAACGATCACGCCACTTTTTCACTTTCACTCGACCGACGCGCGACATGTTTGATCCTGCCCTCATCGCCGGCCCCCGTAGGAGCAAGCGTCAAGGTCGAAGGATCAAACATAACTAAACGATCACGCCACTTTTTCACTTTCACTCGACCGACGCGCGACATGTTTGATCCTGCTTTCATCGCCGGCCCCCGTAGGAGCAAGCGTCAAGGTCGAAGGATCAAACACAACTAAACGATCACGCCACTTTTTCACTTTCACTCGACCGACGCGCGACATGTTTGATCCTGCTTTCATCGCCGGCCCCCGTAGGAGCAAGCGTCAAGGTCGAAGGATCAAACACAACTCTGTTGAATCTGGTGCGATTTATATTTAAACAAAAAGTTATCTGTTCGCATCTGAAGTGATATTGATCTGATGACAATCTTATTGGCTTCGCCAGAAATTTGACTTCACTGCATCTGCGAGGTTATCATCAAAATCTGATGAGATTTCTGTGGAAATGCCTGTCTGATTACCGAAATTATTAAGATATGTCGAAAATTGGTGTTTCTTGTGAGAATCGATTAGCATTTCATGTCAAAATCTGAAGAAATTAGGAACTTCGAGAGATAATTGCCAAAATATAGAAAACTACTGTAAGAGTTATCAAAATATATGCTAGACGAAATTTGAGGAGAATCCTTCTAGAATATAGATTTTGCTGACTCAAGGCTGGTATATCCACATCCCAAGTAGAGCGGTCAAGTTCAATTTGCTGCTAATAATCAAAGTAACTGAGCCAACTGTCACTATTTCGCTTGCGGAATAATCGAGAACATTTTTCCGTTTTGACAGCTAATTTGACTTTACACGGCAGGCGTTATAAAACGTTACGGGGATTCGCTCTATTTGCCAAGCTCAAGTTACTTAGCCGCTGAAGCATTTCTTGGCCATTACTTGTCCTATCCTTTCGCACGGTACTTACGAAGTGGATACTACACATCAATCAAGAGTGTCCTGTAATTTGCAAAGATTTTTGTCACAGCCTGGAATGATTCCTGTTGAAATCAGTGGAAACCCTTATAGAGATTTGATTAAGATCTGAACTTGGAGATATTTATATAATAATCCGAAAATCTGGAGATTCTTGATGGAATCTTGCATTATAACTGATGATATTGGCGTGATTATAGGCCTTTATCACAACCTTATCCCACTAACCCCATATCCTTCCCATGAAAACTATGGAGATGCAGAGGTATATTTGGTGTCTTTTAACAATGGTAGGTTTCTGCAGGAATTTTTGTTGAAGTTGGGAAAAAAATCTGCTTAAATTCCGACGCGATATTTTTTACAATATCCAATTTTGTGGTAATCTGAAGACATTCATTGCTAAATCAAAAGAAATTTAATTTCGCAATGTGAAAAACTTTCCTTTGTAATATGTTGAGACTCTTGTCGGATTCTGAACTGATCTGAATCCAGTGACATTTTAGGTTTTGTCGTGGTCCTAAAATTGACTTAAAAGAGAAAATAAGCCTATAGAACTGTAATTAAACCAATATTGTTGTTAGGACTCGTTTTCCGGGAACCACTGCACCACTCAAAAACTATCACAGAACGCTAAAACCCACTCTGGTTCTACGGGGGGAACCGTCTGCCTTGGTCGAGATCGCCGTCTTCGTCTTAGTTGTCGCCTACTGCGCTTGTTCCGGTAATAACCGTAATAATTTGACGTTTCGGTCACTTACCGCCTTCTTCGACGAGACCGAAGAAGAACACCAAAGCAACCCATGCGACTGAATCCTCTTCTGAAAATGTATAAATGATGATGATGATGACGATCATCGAAAGCCGGCCCCGAAGAAATGCACGGTGAACGAGTTTTCTTCGCCTTTGCCTGGACAAAGTGCAATGGGAGACGAAAAACAAACCGCCCTATCGACTTCACCTTGGTGGAAGTCTTGGAGAAAAGGTCTCTCTACCCGAAAGAAGATTACATTCCTTACGGTCGCGTTCTCTCGTGGTTTAGCCGCAGAGTGACCGCGCACGCGGATGACACGAATGAGCGTTTTTTCCTTCCCTTTTGCACCCGAACGAGAAAGAACGAAGAGAAACAACGGGCAGCGCGACAAGTGTGAGAATTTTTGACCCCAACACTGCGCCGCCTGCCTGCCTGGTCGCTTCTTCGGTTCGGACGGATGGGTACTTAATAGCGAGCGATAAGCCCCACGAGATAGGTTTGAGGAGTTTTTGAAAGTAACGCGGCGAAGAAGATGAAGAAATTTTAATACGAAGGAAGGAGGAAGAGGCCGCCGCAGCAGCACGAAGGTAAATAAAAGCCCATCGGATTCGTTCGTGAAAGGGTCATCAAACACAGCAGGCGGCGGTGAGAGGGGGAGGGCCGAACGGGGGGATCTTCTGCTGGAGCGTAGCCTACTATACTAAGTAAGGTAGCAGAAAATTTATTCATGCATGTTCGGGGTGAGGAAAAGTAGTTACCGAGTTTGATGATATTCGGGGCGTTTTGTTACGAGGGCTACTGCGTTTTTTGTTTGCTTTCCGCGAAGGCGGAACGGATCAACTGGAAGGCTGCCAAAGTCAGGTGGTTCCGGAGTGTGTGAACGCGAACTTTGGGAATTGGGGGTTAACTTTGTTGAATTAGATGATTTATCATTATGAAATCTCTATTACAAATGTATTATTTCATCTCCGAATGAGTCACTCAATGAGTTTTAAATTAATGCAAGTTCTACACTTGAATGATTCGTTACAAAAGCAGACGACATGGATTCGAAATGATATTTCAATACAGATCTTAACCCTCTAATACCCAACCCCGCCTTTAGACGGGGTACACTTTGGAATTTTGTGTATTTTTTCGTAGCTCGGAAATCAAAATGGTTTTATTTTTGGCATATTAGAAAAGTTTTTTATGACTTTTGAAACTTTTTTGTATTTTTAGAAATTGTTTGAAAAATTGCATTCTTATATAACCTACAAATGCCTGGGGTGTAACGTGTAATATAAAAAATTGTACCTTTTGTATTTTTCTACGATCAACCTATCACAAAAGAAGAGCCTGGTGGTATTAATATAATTTCAAACCTGTTTTTCCGTTAATTACACGGAAAATAAAATACGCTCCGAAAAAAAATTTAAAAATTTAATGTTTTTAAAAGTACCGTAAAAATTTAAATTTTTATTATTCCCAAAAATCAACAACTAGAAAAGGCTTCAAGAAAAAATGAAAAAAGCTAGGGATGTTCAAAACTGAAAATTATAAAAATCAAAAACCAAAATTTAAAAATTTGCGAATAAAAATGAATAATTGCCCGAAACGTGTTTAGAACGATTTTAGATAACGAAAAATAAAACTTAAATCGAAAATAAAAATTTGGGTATTAGAGGGTTAAATCTCTTGAAAATTTCGATAGGAGTCTGTTGAAGATATTAATGAAACCTTTTAAAGATTACAACAGGTATCCCAAGTTATAACTAGCCCGCTGATTAGCCTTTTCGGGCTTATAAGGCTGTCATACGCTTTATTCAGAGCATGTTAGCTTATATGATAGCTTTATATTAGCATGCAGGGCGAATTAAAGAGCTATTTTGTTACTTGGGATATCTTCTAGTTTCTGAATGGCATCTTTTCCAGATTCCAAAAGGAATCATTTCCATATTTAAGTAGGACATTGAGAAACTTTTAAAAATTAAGAACTTTTCGAATTTTTTCAATAATCAGACGATAATCTTTCCCTAATACCAATGGAAATCTACACCATATTCCAATAAGAATCTCTATCTGGATCTAACAGAAATCTCATGCTCATCCAGATTCCGAAAGAACTCAATTTAATATTCCGACAGGAATCTTGTCTAAATTCTGAGAAAAATCTAACAGAAACATTTTCCAGATTCTTACAGAAATCCCTAGCTAAATCACTCCAAAACTAAAAAACTTGGAATCTCTCAAAGTTCTGTTTCGATAAGCAATCTAAAGGATTCTGTCAGTAACCTTAAACTTCAAAATTCTGTAATCACCTTTTCGAAATCCCGTTCCTAAATTTTTCAATACTTTATTAGGTATCTCTCAAAAATGTGGACCAGAATCTGTTCATATTCCCGGGCTGAATTTGCCAGAATGCTTTTTAATGCCTTCAGAAATCTCCTTAAATCCTTTCAGAGCCCCTGAGGAAGGTCCCAAACGGACCGAAACGTTGGACAAGATAAAATAACAGTTTTTTTTAAATTTTGTCAAGGCTGAAAAGCCAATCTATCATCAACAAGGAATCACAGTCGAACTACCAACGATACTTAAATTAGAAAGACACCTCTTCAAGATTTCAAGAGAAATTTCTTCAAAATTTCGTAGGGAATCTCTGTAAGATTGAAACGGGAATCTCTTCAAGATTGACAAGGAAATATAGTACTTAAAGATTCCTTTGGCAATTTTTTCAACATTTTGTAGGGAATCACTTCAAGATTTCGATGGGAATCTTCAAGATTTCGTTGAGAATCGCATAGAGATAACAATGGGAATCTGTCCGAAATTCCAATACAAATCTGGTCAAGCTTTCAATGGGAAACTATTTAAACTGTTCAAGATTTCTTTGGGAATCTCTTTAAGATTCTGATGGTAATATTTCCATGATTCGAATGAAAATCTCTTCATTTCTATGGAAATCTCATCAAGATACCAATGTGAGTCTCTTCAAGAAACCAATGAGCATCGCCCACAGATTTCAATGGAAATCTTTTGAGAATTTCAATAAGAATTTTTCAGGATTTCACTAGCGATCACACCGGGAATCTTTTGAAGGTTCCAATCGGGATCTTTCCAAGATTCAATTGGGGATTTTCTCAATATTCCACGGAAAATATTTTCAAGAATCCACTGGATATCTTTGCAATATTCCATTGGTAATCTTCTCAAGATTCAACGGGAATTTCTTCCAAATTATAATTGATGGATGGGAATGCCCTTTTTTTAAATCTCTTTATTTGGAGCAGGGAAAAGGGAGTGGAAATTTTTTGAGAGATCCTTCTCCCAGAGGTATTAAACCTCCTCTTCTTTTCAACCATAATATACAACACATGGACACTTCCAGTGAAAATGTAATTTTCTCTTTGAAGGAAGTCTTCTTGATTCCTATGGCATTCTTTTTTAGATTCCAATGGAAATTTCTTCCATATTTTGTTTGTATCATTTTCAAGATTTCGTCGGATGTTCCCATGATTCCGATTGGTATCTGTACAAGGTTCTTTGACAAATATCTTCAAAATTCATCGGAAAATCTCTTCAATTTTTCTTAAGGAATTTGTCCAAGGTTACTAGGCAAATCTGTCCAAGAAACCTTGGACAATCTCTCCAACACACTTTGAAGAAGTTCTTTAAGATACCTTAGGGAATCTCTCCAAGATACATTATTTGTTGCGAATTTGTTTGAGGAATTCTTGGTGAATCTCTCCAAGATTCCTTGGGAAATCTCTATAAGATCCCTTAGGAAATCTCTCCAAAATTCTTTGAGAACTTTCTCCATGAGTCTTTGGAGAATATCTATAAGATTCCTTGGTGAAACTCTCCAAGAATCCTTGGAGAATGTTTCCAAGATTGTCTGGGAAATCCCTCCAATGTTACTTGAGGAATCCCTCCAAGATTGCTTGGGGAATTTCTCCATGGCTTCTCGGAGAATCTCTTTTAGATTTCTTGGCGAATTTCTTTAATATTGATTGGGGAATCTCTTCAAGATTTGCTGCTCTTCAAGAATCCTTGGTCCAATCTATCCAAGGTTATTTGGGCAATCTTTCCAAGGTTTCTTGGAGAATTCCTTTAAGTTTTCTTGAAGAATCTCTTCTCTTTCTTGGAATTTATCCAAGATTCCTTAAGGAATCTGTTCAAGTGAAATTTCTCCAAGATTCCTTAGAGAATCTCTCCAAGATTTCTCTCTAAGTTTCTGTAGTGTCCGGAAGGAGGAACCGGCACATTCAAAACTAATGGCTCAATCAGCCGAATTACAACAGGAGCAATTCCATCGCAACTTCATCGCTCGAAACACTTTACAAGACTGACGTGTCATTCGCCTTTTCCCGTTTGCTTAGGTTTTCATTGTTACTGGAACTATATGCCCTTCTGCTTATTTGATATCTTCTATAGTACCCCTCTCAATACCTACATTCTCCTCTTTATCTACTCTAATAATTATAAGATAGTTTCATCTATTATCTTTCATTCATTTCATGTTGTCCTTGAGGTGGGGACGGACCTGGTGTAGTGGTTAGAACACTCGCCTCTCACGCCGAGAACCTGGGATCGATTCCCATCCCCGACATAGTCACTTATGACGTAAAAAGTTATAGTGACGACTTCCTTCGGAAGGGAAGTAAAGCCGTTGGTCCCGAGATGAACTAGCCCAGGGCTAAAAATCTCGTTAATAAAGTCAAACCAACCAACCTTGTCCTTGAGTTCTTTCATATTAAATATAACATACATATATTTCAAAAAATTAGATAAAATTTTGTATCTAAAACTTCATCATCATCATTCTTCATTCCTCATTCCTCACTCTTCATTTCTCATTTTTCATTCCTAACTCTCCATTTCTTACTTATCACTCTTTATTCTTCACTCCTCACTCCCCATTCCTCATAACTCAATCCTTACACATCATTTATTATTGCGTACTTCTCACTCTTCACATATGATTTCTAATTCTTCATTCCTCACACCACATTACTCACTCCTCATTCCTTATTTTTCACTCGTCACTCCTTATTCCTCACTTCTCACTTTGCACACCTCACCCATCATTCCTCACTCATCATTCCTTATCCCTCATTCCTCACATTTCACTCTTCAAACCTCATTCCCCAATCATCATTCCACATTCCTCAATCCTCACTCCTCATTCCTCATTTCCCACTCCTCATTCTTCATCTCTCATTTCTCAATCCTTATTTCTTACTCATCATTCTTCATATCTCATTTCTCATTCCTTATTTTTTACTCCTTATTCCTCATACTTCACTTCTTATTTTTCACTTCTTACTCCTCATTCCTCATGTCTCATTCCTTACTCCTCACCCCTAATTTCTCAATTCTCACGTTTCACTCCTCATTTCTCATCTCTATCTCCTCATTATGTATTCCTTATTATGTACTCCTCATACCTCAACCCTCACTCCTTACTTCTCACTCTTCATTCCTCGTTCTTCGCTCCTCACTCCTCATTCCTCATTATTTAATCCTTATTTCTCATTCCTCACCCCCAACTCTTCATACCTCACTCCTCGTTCCTCATCACTCAAGCCTCATTCGTTATTCTTTATTCCCCACTCATCACTGTCCACACCTCACTTCTCATTCTGCATTACTCACTCCTCAATCCTCATTCTTCACTGCTTATTCCTCATTCCTCACTCTTCACAATTCACTCCTCATGTTTTACAACTCATTCCTCACTCCTCATTCCGCATTTCTCATTCCTCACTTTTCATTCCTAACTTCTCACTCTCATTCCTAATTCATCACTCCTCAATCCTTATTCTTCACCATCGGCTTATTTCTCACCCTTCACACCTCACTTCTCATTCCTTATTCCTCATTTCTATTTCCTTATTCCTCATTCTTCACGCCTCACTTTTTATTCTTTATTGCTCATTCCTCACTCTTTATTCCTAACTCCTCATTCCTCTCGGAGAGTTGCTTTACCCACTCGGGGGAATTGATTTACCCTCTCGGGGGAATTACTTTACCCTCTCGGGGGAATTAGTTTACCCTCTCGGGGGAATTGATTTACCCTTTCAGGTGAGTTGTATTTGACCTTATAACAAATTATTAAGCATAACAAAATAATGTCGGGCTTATTTGAAGGATTCGCGCAATATAATTTTCCAATTGTGTTCCAACTTAATTATTTACATTACACTGAATAATACTGGGTCATTCATAAATATAAAATAACATTATTTCTTATCCAACATTTAAATTCATTACAAGCAACAAGAAAAACAAATCTTAAAAACACATGAATCGCGACCTCTGAATTCCATCCAAGCAATCCAGCATAAAATTAATAAAAAAAAAATTATCACGAAAATATGACGTCACTATTGTGCTTATTCTGCTTGCAATACCAACACAAATGATTCTAATACCAACCTCTATGGAATAATTCATCGTCTTGGTTTACATTAAACGGCAATGCCAAACAAAACTGAAAACATTCAAAGTTTTTACCACTTTTGACTTTGAATGTTTGGGAGCGCACAATATACTTACCAACTGTGCCATTGTAGTGTCCGGAAGGAGGAACCGGTACATTCAAAACTAATGGCCCAATCAGCCGAATTGCAACAGGAGCAATTCCATCGCAACTTCATCGCTCGAAACACTTTACAAGACTGACGTGTCATTCGCCTTTTCCCGTTTGCTTAGGTTTTCATTGTTACTGGAACTAGATGCCCTTCTGCTTATTCGATATTTTCTATATTACCCCTCTCAATCCCTACAGTTTCCTTAGAGAATCTCTCCAAGATTCCCTGGGGAATCTTTTCAAGATTCCGTGGGAAATTTCTTCAAGATTCTGTGGGGAAACTCTCAAAGATTCCTTGCAAATATCTCTTCAAGAATCTTTGAAAAATCACTCCAAGATTCCTTCAGCAATCTCTCCAATATTTCTTGGGAAACTTCTCTAATATAGTTTGGAGAATCTCTCCAAGGATTCTTGGAGAGATTCCCGAATAAATTTTGGAGAATTTCCCCAAGAATCCTTGGAGAGATTCAAGAATTCATTGAGAAAATCCAAAATTTATTGGGGAATCTCTCCAAGATTTCTTGGGAAATCCCTCCAAGATTTCTTGTGCAATCTCTCCAAGATTACTTGAAGAATTTCTCCAAGATTCTTCGAGGAATCTCTCCAAGATTACCTGAAGAATCTATTCAAGAATAATTGAAAAATCTCTGTAAGATTCCTTGAGAAATCTCTCCAAGATTGTTTGGTAAATCTCTCCGAGATTTCATGAGGAATTTCTCTAAGATTTTAAGCTCTCCAAGATTTTTTGAAGGACCCATACAAGAATCTATCCAGATTTTTGAGGCATTCTATCCAAGATTTATGGGAAATCTCTAAGATTCCCTGGAGGATTTCTGCAAGATTCCTTTGGAAATCTCTTTGACATTTTTCAGTGAATCTCTTCATGTTTCCGTATTGAGTCTTTTAAAAATTCTGCTATATATTTTTCAAACTCCTGTTAGGATTCTCTTCAAAACTGCATTAGGAATCCCTTAAACACAACTCTGTTAGAATTCTTTCCAACATTCGGTTTGGAGTCTCTCCTTGATTATATTATCTAATCTCTCCTAGGTTGTAATTGGAATACGTCCAAAACACCGTAGGGAATTTTCTCAAGATTTCGTACATAATCTCTTTTGTTCTAATGCAAATTAACATTGACAACACACATCAACTATGATATCAATCAAGACCAACAAAAACACGCTAGAGAACAATTTAAATAACGAAAATAATTTGAAACGTAAGTTTCCCGAGAAAATGTGGTAATAACGCAGGCATGACCAAAAGGAATTGCGTAACCTGTCCAAATAAAATGATGTTTTAATGTACCTCACAAGTTAATCAATAAATTCATTGATCGATAACATCTCAAAAACCTTGTTGAGGCTGACAATGTTTGCACTGAGAGATAACATTAATTGGACATCCAATAATCCAACCATCCAATTGGATAACCTGCCTTCATTGTATGCTTCGTGCTTCTGCTAATCACCCCACCACCGATCCAACCTGCTGTCGATCCATCCACCCGAAACCCCCGAAACAGGTGTCCTTCATTATCCGTCCTTCCCAATTCCGCCCAAACATCGCCACAAGAACATCGTCCTGATGATCCTAGCAGGCGCAGCTTGCACCCAACCCACTATCAGCTGTCGTTGAGCACACGCGAGAAAACACCTGTCACCCACCACTCAGCCCGTTGCTCCGTTGATCGTTATCCCCTTTCTATCCTCGTTTTTTTTACGTAACCAGCCTTCTTCGACTTGTGAGCCCAAGGTCTCCTTACCTGTTCAAAAAGTCACTGCTTGCTTCGATGATAATCCATTCAAATGCGCGCGCTCTCGGTTTGATGCTACGGGTTACTTGCTTCTTGCTAATCCCAGAAATTGGAGTTGACAGTTTTTCTTCAGTCTCTTGTTGACCCCGGCTCGACTCTAATCTGTCTGCACAGTACAGGGGTTCCTTGGCGAGCAACAGCTGGAATGCCGCCTAGCTCACTCACTTAAAATCACACCGTGGCTAACTAGATCGCGCACATGGGATGACACTTTTTGCTCCCTTTCGCCTCTCACACCGTTGATTGATTTTTTTTTTCGAGTGATCACTTTCTTCAATTTCGATTTGGGCGAAATGCTTACTTTCTTCCTTTATTTTTGGAGCTATGTTTTGTGGGCGAACAAAAAACTGCTTCGGAGAGAGTGGGATCTTCTTGGTTTTCTTCCCTTTTGACGTGTATCTATTTCAGCTAGTAGCTTTTTCCGCACCGCTCATGAGCTGTTGTTATTATTTTTGCACATCACACACTCACCTTTCACGACCGCCGCTTCGTTGATTGCGATTTTTTCCTGTTATTTACCTCTTTTTTTTGCTTCACTTGAACGGACGCTCTACACTTGGCTTTCCGCTTATCTTTTTTGTGCACCTGGGTTGTATCTATTTTTTTCGCTTCCTTCTAATATGTTATTAGTTGACACTTTGTTTTCTTTTTCTCTTCACCCGTTTTGCCACTGTTGTTTCTTCTTCACCTCTTGGGGTTTGATTTTCGGTTTGCGTGTGTCGGTTTTCGTGTGCTTCACGCCGATAATTATTTGGCTCACACTCAATTTGTCAAACAACACTGATAATGGCACCGAGAATTTTGATTTGGTTTCTTACTCTTCTCCGCTTGTCGTTGATTCCTTGAAACGGTCGTCAGCCTTTTTATTTGGGTACGGTTCACTTTTAATCCATCACAGAACTATTTACACATACCTATAGGAGACAGCTGGATCAGATGCTTCGCCTACTTCGATGACGGCTTCAACTGGCGCACTTTATCATCCCCTAATAATCATCATCGCTTCCTCTAATTCTATCAATTTCTGACCCCGCAAAACGACACAGCACAATATTTCAACACAGGACTCGAATATTTTTCCCTTTGTCACAAATTTAAAGGATATCCTTCCCCGACGTTTTTGTGTTTCCTATTTTTATTTCACGTTTGTTTTGTGCTTTTCCTTCCACCGTATTCTCCTCTCGCACGTTGGATTGGGATTGCACCGTTTCAAAACACCGGGATCGAAGCAATCGGCTGCAACGCGACAGGACAACTGTTGTCTGGAACGATCGATTCTGACAGCTGTAATATTTTTTTAGTCGCTGTTTCGATCTTCTTTCATCAACTTCGGCACTTCTATTCCCAGTTTTCTGCTTCGTTCTTCGGATCCTAATATTCCTTTTAATCCTGGCACCAGTCTTCTGTTTTAATCAAGACTTATCCTCTCAAAAACCAACACCGACCATCACTAAATAATCGACTCACTGAAAACAATGTTTTCCCTATTTCTTGTATTTCTGTTGTCACACAATGCTCAAACATCAATAGCCTTTGGTGGTGAGTCGCCCTTCCTTTGGTATCTCTCTGTCGTCCGGAGGTCGCGCGTCAAGTCGAGAGGTAAACGATAGACTAAACAGCCCGTCTGATATTTGGCTCGGTCACAGCGACCATACGACGAGCGACACCAAGCACCGTGCATATACAATATCGTATCGTAAAAGGGGGCCACTCACGGTGGAAGCAACAAGAGCATCATCAACACGACCGCTTCACTTCGTTCGGTTCGGTGCTACGCCACTCACCGCCGAACGAAGAGAGCGAGAATGAGTACCGTCTCCATGCATGCATGCCGAAGAGCTGCAGTGATGGAAATCGTCGATACTTTTGTTGCTGTTGGCAATATCAATAATAATGACAGACACCACACAGCAGCAGCAGCAGCCGAAGTTGAACAACAGAGAAGGAGCAAAAGGGAAAATGCGAAAATCCTCCGAATCTCCCGAACTCCATTTGGAGAAAATTTCTCATTTAATGAAATAGGAACGACAGAGACCGCGAAAGAGGGTCGGGATCGGGATTGCGATTGAGAGTGTCGTGCGAGCAATAATCGAATTCTCGCGTAACATTACTAAAGGACCTATGTACAAATGAGAGATTCTCTCCTCTCTCGTTCTCTTTTGATTATAACAGTGGAATACTAAAGATTTTGGGAAGTTTTTCATTATAGATCGAAAGTCAATTTCCTTGATTAGAGTTTCATACAAAAAAAGCAACAGAAGAGATTAATGTGACTCAGTTATTAATGAAAGAGAAAGTAAACAAAGAGAGCCTCTCAATGTTAGATAGGTCCTTTAGTAATGTTACGCGAGAATTCTCGCGTAACATTACTAAAGGACCTATCTAACATTGAGAGGCTCTCTTTGTTTACTTTCTCTTTCATTAATAACTGAGTCACATTAATCTCTTCTGTTGCTTTTTTTGTATGAAACTCTAATCAAGGAAATTGACTTTCGATCTATAATGAAAAACTTCCCAAAATCTTTAGTATTCCACTGTTATAATCAAAAGAGAACGAGAGAGGAGAGAATCTCTCATTTGTACATAGGTCCTTTAGTAATGTTACGCGAGAATTATTCGATGAATTGAGAGCGAAAATTAACTCACACTCCACTCCCCTGCCTGCCTGCCTGCCTTTCGCATCGTGCGCGGCTTTTGTTGTACGGTGCGACGAAAGCGTGGGAGGAGATCGGGCGGAGAAGAATTTTGTTCGGGAAGATATGGTTATCATTCTTATTTGAACAAATTGAATGAATTATGTAAAATTAGGTGGAATAATGGGATTTTTGTTTCGTAGGAACACTTGATAGGATCGTGGGAATTTTTAGTGTTTTTGTTTGGTTCGATCCTTCTTCTGTTTGTATTGGAATTTTGATTTGTCTATATAGCAACGATGGATTGTCACGAAGAAATAACCTTGAGATGTGCTTTCACATGAATTTTAGAGAACAATTTTGATATGGACAGTGGAATAATAGTAATAGGAACAAAACAAATATGTGAAGGAAATCGTATTCTCTGAGCGCAGCATACAATTGATGAGAATATAATACAGTAATGACCCGATTTTGTCAGCCCCTGATTTGAACACCCTTTTTGACCCGATTTTAGCATCCTTTTTTGCCCGATTTTGTCAGCCTAAAATTTATATTTATTTTAATTAGACTAAACACGTCTATACTGTCAACATTATATATTTATTTATTTATTTATTTATTTATTTATTTATTTATTTATTTATTTATTATTTATTTATTTATTTATTTATTTATTTATTTATTTATTTATTTATTTATTTATTTATTTATTTATTTATTTATTTATTTATTTATTTATTTATTTATTTATTTATTTATTTATTTATTTATTTATTTATTTATTTATTTATTAATTTATTTATTTATTTATTTATTTATTTATTTATTTATTTAACGGAAAATTTTGAGAGAGGGAAAAGCCCCTTTGAGTGATATCATTTCGAAATTGTTCTCAAAAGAGCACAAAACCTCTTTATCTTTTCTAATAACGTTACAAAAAGAATCTTAAAACTATAGGCTCAACCGGAAATGATCCATATCAGAGCCGATTTCTTGAAAAGGAAATTCCAAGTGTTCCAATTGGAATAGTTGAAGTGAACAAGAGTAGGTTATTTCTTGATTTCTGAAACGAGAGATAAAAAAGCAAAACAGTATCAAATATTATAACAAATATATTTGAAAAAATTACATAAAATTTGTATCATTGAAAGTGATCTGCTACCAAGAATATCACGAACAGATATGGGTACTGTTATATTTAAATTCTTGTATTTTTCTATTTTTTTTTTCTAGGCAAAATATATTTTTTGCAATGAAAAACTATATGATCAACAACTTGATAAGATTCTCCACAATTACATAAATTAAAATCTATTATGTTAATACGATGTAAATGACCATTACAAATATAATGATTAGAAATAAGCCTTGAAAACATACAAATAAATTTGTACCGAAAGACATTTTTTAAACCAGGGACTTTCAGCAATAATAGGAACGACACCATCGACCTTTATCACTCGAATCCCAATCAACTTGCCAAGAATCCAAAGCCTGTTTTTTTTATTCTAGCATAATGTTCTGTATGGAAAATATTACGTTCATAAATAATTGCACGAGTAGCTCCTAATTTAGCTAAATAATCAGCTTGTTCATTACCAAATACATGATTATGGGATGGAACCCAAACTAATTTAATAATGAACCCCCGAGAATGCAAATCACATAATAATTTTCTTATCAATACAATTAAATAATGGGTTTTGAAATTAAAATAAGTAGATTCAATAGAATTAATACAACCTAAACTATCAGTACAGATAACAAACAAATTTGGATGATAATCCTTTATTATATTACATGTGAAGTACAATGGTACCAGTTCAGCTACAAAAATAGAACAGGGAGATTTCAATTTGTAAAAATGGACTACATCAATATTATAAACTCCAAAACCTGCACTATTTTGAATCAATGATCCATCTGTGTAATACACAAATTTTTGATCAAAAGCAGAAAATTTTCGTTCGAAAAATAATTTAGCATATTGAACACACATATGACTTGGTATTTGATTCAATTCCCAATGTAATGATTTATCAACAAAGATCTGAAAAGAATGTACATTTATATCACAATTATAAAATGTATTTGATAAAACAGGTAATATATTTTGTGAAGAACAATGATTAAATGAGTTCAATATTTTACTAGTAGGATTTATTCTGTGTAAATCTCTTAAAATTTCTATGAGAGGGTGTTGATTTGTGAAGCATTGAACAAGAAATTTACAATTTAATTCATGAAAACAAATTTTGAGTGGAGCTACTCCTGCCAAAATTTCAACAGATTTTGTATGAGTAGAATTCATTAATTTCAAACAAATTCTTAAACAACAAAAGTAAAACAACCATATTCTAAAACTGAGCGTATTGTTGTCTTATAAAGAATAATCATATCGGATGGATGAGCACCCCACCAAGTACCAGTAATAGTACGAAGAAAATTAATCCTTTTAAACCAAATTTTCTGAATGTATTTAATATGAAAATTCCAATTTAGTTTTGAATCATAACAAATACCAAGATACTTGTATTCATATACTTGTTCGATTTCATACCCATCAAGAAATAAATTTACACTTACTGTAGAATGTTTACGTGAAATTATAATATACTTAGTTTTTTTCACTGAAAACGTAAAACCATTATCGTGAGCCCAGGAACCATTATTATCTAAACTAATTTGCATATAATGGCGTAAGATTTCTTTCTTATGTCCACTTACAGAAATAACGTTATCTTCAGCGAATTGACGCAAAATACATCCATTTGGAATAATAGATGAAATATCACATGTGAATAAATTGTACAAAAAGGGGCTCAAACAAGATCCTTGAGGAAGGCCAAAATGGCTATTACGAGTGAATTTAGACGACCCATTGTGATAAAAATGCATAACTTTGAACGAAAATAAGTTGTATATGAAATTTGATAAAATTAAAGGAATTTTATAAGTATTCATTTTATTAAAAAGCAAATCAATAAGTACTGAATCATAAGCTCCGGACACGTCTAAGAAAGTAGAAATAGTATCCTGTTTTTTATTAAAAGCAAGTTGAATTTGAGAAGCCAAAAGTGCTGTGCAATCACGAGTACCACGTCCTTTTCTGAAACCAAATTGACATTTTTTTTAAATTTAGTAAAAAAATAATTTTCTCTAGATCCTAAACGACGAATTTTTTTAAAAGCTTCCGATTTACTTTTTAAAGCAATTGAACAAACATTATCCCACCAAAATGTAGGACGTTTATTTTTTTTAATTATTGCACAAAATTTTATTTTTCTGAGATTTAAGTAAGAAATTAAACATCAATTTAATGAGTTCAGTATAATTTTCTATTAGGGAATTTGAATTTTTAAGATTAATTAGTGAAACAGAAATTAAATCTGAAAATTTAACCCAGTCAACATTTTTTGAATAATCAGGAATAGAAGAATTTCTTTGAAGATTATTTTGTGAACAGTGACTAAAACAAATCAAAATTGGAAGATGATCACTAGGATCATTAATTATGCTCCAAGTTGACTTTAAAAGATAAATTATTTGAACACAAAGATAAATCAATGCATGAATTTTGTAATGGAGGAACAGCAATTCTGGTAAACGATCCATCATTTAAAATGTTTAAATTATATTCATCAATCAAATCCAATAATAAGGATACACGACCATCAATTTTATCACTACCCCAAGAATAATTATGTGCGTTAAAGTCACCCAAAATATAGAATGGGTGAGGAAAACTGTCTAAAATCATTTTCAATTCAAATAATGAAAAATTTATATTAGGAGGAATATAAAAACAAATAATATGAAAATGGTAATCCATAAGATTTACAGAAATAATGACATATTCAAAATGTACATTCAAAGATAAATTAACATATTTAAATTCAATACCACTACGAATACCAATCAAAACTCCTCCAAAAGGAACATCTCTATCCTTTCGAATTATGTCAAATGATGGAATTTGTAGAATTTTTGATTCAGTTAACCAAGTTTCATTCAAACAAAAAATATCAATTTTGTTATGCTCAAGCATTACTCTCAGTCTATCTATTTTTGGAATTATGCTTCTACAATTCCATTGTAAAATATTCAAATAACTATTGGAATTCGAAGCCATTACGATGAAAATATTGAAGCAATCATGGGTCCGAATGCATTCAATTTATCAAGCAAAGAGGCAACAAATGGTAAAATAAATTTAATAATTTTTTTTCCAGAAATCACTAAATCCCAACAATTCTACTAATTTCTCCAAAATTGCTAAAATTGTAGAATTTTCGTTAACATTATTGTACGTATTGGCATTTACATTCACATTACTATTTGATGGATCAGATTCAACACGTTGGAAACCTGGAATAATAGAAGATGAAGAACTCAATCGCGGGAAATTTTCATCGAATGATTTCGCATTTGAATCAATTTTAACTTGAACTTTATTTGTAACTTTTTGAATTCTTTTTCTTTTTGATGGAGGTTTATAAATAAAATTATCTATATTCAATGTGTCATCAAATTCGTCATCAGTTAAGGATTCATACATATTTGGAGCGGTACAATCCGCCGAGTTTTTCAATATTTCAGAAAAAGAAAACTGATTTCTGTTTTTCAATTTTTGATGGAATTTGGATTCATCACTTTTGTATACAGAACAATCTTCCAAAAGGTTATGTTTTTGATTACAATATATACACATACAGAAATCAGAATTTTTACTACATTCTGATGATAAATGAGATTGACCACATTTAGAACATTTAGGCTTATTAGAGCAAATTCGTATGTCCGAAAAGAAGGCATCGTTCACAATGCATAATTTTCGGAAAAAAAAGTCAAACACGAAAAATTACATTGTTTACTTTAACAAAGTCCGGAAGTACTGATCCAGCAAATGTAATTTTCATACAATTTGAATGAACATATTCAGAACCTTTGTCATTCAATAAAAGTTTGGACAAACGATGGCAATCTACATCGACGGGAGAAATAGCTTGATTTTGTAAAATGCCAATACCATGACTTAAAACTTCGTCTCATTCTAAGGATTCATCGTATATAACACCACTAATTTCGCAGAAATTGCATGATGCATAAACACGATAAGATCCTGTAAAAAGTTGTGATTGCAAAAGTGAATTTGCATCATCACGAGAATCAAAAATAACTCGTAATTTGTTCATGTTTCCAGGCTGAATTTGCCAGAATGCTTTTTAATGCCTTCAGAAATCTCCTTAAATCCTTTCAGAGCCCCTGAGGAAGGTCCCAAACGGACCGAAACGTTGGACAAGATAAAATAACAGTTTTTTTTTTAATTTTTTTTTTTAAGCCAATCTATCATCAACAAGGAATCACAGTCGAACTACCAAAGATACTTAAATTAGAAAGACACCTCTTCAAGATTTCAAGAGAAATTTCTTCAAAATTTCGTAGGGAATCTCTGTAAGATTAAAACGGGAATCTCTTCAACATTGACAAGGGAATATAATAAAGATTCCTTTGGCAATCTTTTCAACATTTTGTAGGGATTTCGATGGGAATCTTCAAGATTTCGTTGAGAATCGCATAGAGATAACAATGGGAATCTGTCCAAAATCCCAATACAAATCTGGTCAAGCTTCCAATGGGAAACTATTTAAACTGTTCAAGATTTCTTTGGGAATCTCTTTAAGATTCTGATGGTAATATTTCCATGATTCGAATGAAAATCTCTTCATTTCTATGGGAATCTCATCAAGATACCAATGTGAGTCTCTTCAAGAAACCAATGAGCATCTTCCACAGATTTCAATGGATATCTTTTGAGAATTCCAAGCCAAGGATCCAGGATTTCACTAGCAATCACACCGGAAATCTTTTGAAGGTTCCAATCGGAATCTTTCCAAGATTCTATTGGGGATTTTCTCAATACTCCACTGAAAATTTTTTCAAGATTCCACTGGATATCTTTGCAAAATTCCATTGGGAATTTTCTCAAGATTTCAACGCGAATTTCTTCCAAATTATAACTGATGGATGGGATTGCCCTTTTTTTAAATCTCTTCATTTGGAGCAGGGAAAAGGGAGTGGAAATTCTTTGAGAGATCCTTCTCCCAGAGGCATAAAACCTCCTCTTCTTTATAATAATAATATACAACACATGGACACTTCCAGTGAAAATGTAATTTTCTCTTTGAATAATAAAATCGACAATTTCCTTCAATAAATTTATTGATCAAACAATATTTTTTCAAGAAATCTTATTATTTGTACCAAATTTTTCAAAAAAACTCTTCGATGTTCTTTATACAATTTTAGTATAATCAAATTCCTTAAGGAATATTAGAGGGTGGCTTCAGACCTTTTGCAAATCTCTTGGAAATTAGTCTAATAATATTGTGGAATTTGTTCAAGCTTTCAAAGCGAATTCTCCCTGGTGGACATCCATTCCTTCTATCTCCACTTTTTATTAGCAAATTTATTCCAGAATATATTCCTGGATTTGCCTTAACAATGTTATTTAATCATTCAAAAGTTCAGTTTCCCTCACAATTCCTCCAAAAAATCATAGATTCTGTCAAATCTTAAACTAAGATATTTCGCTGAAACTTCTTCTAGAAATTCTGCTGCGATTTTTTTTAAATAGTCTTCCCAAAAATTGTATTACAAATTTTTCCACGATGTCCCTTACAAGTCCTCAAGAAATGTTTTCAAAATACATCACAAATTGCGTCAAAAATTCTTTTATATTTTTTTTTCCTAATAGTAATTTTGCTTCAAGTCCCGGATTATTCAAGAATTGGAATGAAAATTGTTTTCGAAATGTCTTTTGCCTTCAAATCTTCGAAGGCAATTTCTTGAAAAACCCCAGGAAAACTTTTGCTTCCGAAATCAGCCTAGCGGTTAAGGAATCTGTAGAGAAACATGTAGCAGGGTAACTGGGAAGAGAGAAAAGATTTATTGATATTCATAAAGAAATTTGTATTGATCTTTCTTAAAACACTTCTCTAGAAATGATGCTATCAATTAATGTCAGAATCCTTATTTATGGTTTGATTTTTTGTGTGATACGAGGGCGGAATATCTAGAGGTTTTCCGGTAGAATTCTAGAAAACCCAGAAGTAAAGGAAGAATAGCTTTTCGATGACAATTTCTGAACAAGATTCTGATATAACTTCTTAAGAAATATATTTAATTTGTAAATTCAACAGAGAGGTTTAAACTATCCAGATATTTACCTCTAAAGCAAAGATTATAAACATTCTTTCATTGTACCATTGTCCACCTATTGTTCCACCTGCTTTAACATTTTGTTGTTTATCCTTCCTTTGCATGATGCTTTGAGGAACTTCGTACTAAAATCTTTCCATACTCCAAAAAGCTACATTTTAAAGAATCTAAAATAGGTAAATTATGAGAGTTTTGAAAAATTACAGAGCTCTCATACGTATGGTTGCTGATTTCTGAAAGTCTATCAGGAATTCCTCAACAAATTTTCAAAGTAATGTAAAAGTTTTTCCTAAGATTTAAATTCATTAAAATCTTACATTACGAATTTTACCACAACATATCTTCGGTAATGGTCTTTAATAATGCCGTCAATATTTTTGCGTTAAACTTCTACAGAAGTTCAAAATAATTAATAATAGGCCCTTCAAAACAGTTTGTGAAAATTATTAAAGGTAGGAAAAATGGGTACTTTCTGCATCAATATGTTTACCATCGTATCATGAAACTTTGGAGTTCAATCCTATCTAAGATTATAGTTACAAATACTTTCAGTAAAAATTCCATCCGTTTCAACACAAATCATTTTTTATTATAAAAGACGAATCCAAAAGAAAAAGAATTTTTGTAGTGAATCCGACGAGGACCACTTAAGCTTTTCTGTGAGGTACATTGTTGACTAGTTTCAGAAATTCTGCATTTTACGACAGGAATTTTGGTATTATTTTCTGAATTATATATGAGCTGCAATTATTCAAAAAAATATCAACAAAGTTCTTTCAAACCTTTTTAGTAAGTGTTTCTCTAAAATTTGGATATGGAGTTATTTGTAGAAGTTTTTCAATACTATCCCTCAAAATATTGATTTATTCCTGGAGTAGTTATAGAACCAAAAAATGGAGAGTGGATAAGTTGTTAAATGTTATTATGGAAGAATTTTGAGATCACCTTTAGGAAAAAAAAAATTGGAGTAATTTCTAGAACCTAAAAGAAAAGTTGATGAAACTTCTGAATATTTTTTTTAGATGTTCAAGAATGAATTCCAAACTCTCCAATCTGATCTGATGAAAATTTCCTCAAAAAACTCATAAAAAACCGTTAGTGTGGCTTAAAGAAAAAAATCTGTTGAAAATAATTCTCTAAGAAATTTCTGAACAAATTACTCGGGAAATCTATAACTTAAAGCTGCGAAAGAGTTTTTGACAAAACAGTCCAACGTGTTCTGATAGGAACTTTATTAGAATGTTAGAATACCTTAAGCATTTCTCAGTAGGGCAATTTATGAAAATATAAATAAAAAACATATTTTCGTAAGAGTTTTGAAGGAATGCGGGATGTTGCTCCTTTATATCAGAGAAATCTAAAAAATATTTATCGGTAAAAAAATGCACATAGATATGCGGAGAACTTCTTTGAGAAATTATGAATAACATTTTCCCAATTGATTTCTTTTCAATTGCTAATGAAATTCTTGTGGAATATTACGAGTAATCCTTAGAGTCCTTAGAGACCGGAAAGAATCATCTTTTTTTTTAGGAAGTCTGATTATTTTTTTCAAAAAATCCTGTAGAGAAGCTTTAGGAAGAACTTCAAAAGCATAGTTGAAAAAACTGAAGGTGGTGAGCTTCCTAGAATTTTGTGTTCAATTTTTTGGAGAATCAGTTATTCCTGTAAATCATTAACACTTTGTAAATGAACAACTGGATGATACTTTAAACTGACAATTTATACTTCATAAGTACGAGAGGATCTTACAGGAGAAATGATTAAAATAATTTCTAAAGCATTCGCTGGTGGAATTCTTCATTAGATTTTTAAATCAATATGAAAAAGATTCTTCGTGAAATTTTTAAGTGGGATTAGAAAGTCTTTGACAGATTTTTCATGGGAATCATAAGACAAACTCAATGACTACTGGTAAAGTAATTCTTGAAGAAAGCACTGAAGAGTACGAAAATAATTCATGAACAAATTCCCGCAGGAATTCTCAAAGGAATCTCTTCAAAGCACATGGTAGAATACCTAAAAAATTGTGGAAGAATTACAAAGGACATTTCGTGTGAGGTTTTCTTTCTAGAATTCTTGAAGGATTTTTGACTGGATTTCAAAACGAATGAATCTTTTCCGCAGCAAAAATTGAATTCACAAATGTGCTACAAAATGAGATAAAATAATAAATAAATAAAACCAATACAGATCTGTTAAAAATAAATTTTCTGATGATAAATTTTTGAATACCGTGATTATTGCGACTGACATTACTTCTGTAAAACAAGTATTTGCTAGGCCCCCCCTAGGCCCCCTCCAGAAAAAAATCCTAGCTACGCCAATGACGTTACCTTGGATTACGGTACATAGCAAATGGAAGTAGAAAAACATATATCAACAAAATTATAAAACTAAGTCCTTAAATTGAAATAAATTTGAAAACAGTCGGAATGTTTTTTCCCTGTTTTAGCTCTTTCCCGATTTTGTTAACCCCAAATGCAGCATGGGGCTGACAAAATCGGGACTGTACTGTATTCAAAAACACTCGCTGTAGAAATGCTTTGACTTGACCGCTTAAGGAATTCCTCAAATTTGTTTGAGCAAAATATCAAATATTGATTAAAAATAACTGATTCGGAAGTATACTGAATCATATTCATATACAATTGAAGTTTTTTTTTCAGACCTCTAAGAGAGTATGTCGTGAAAATTTGTTTTTATATTTTTGTTCCAACTTGTTTTATAATTGTTTTTTGAGTAAAGAGAAATTTTTGCTTGTGATACCACTCTGGCCGTATAGAGATACTGAAAGCTTCAAAAAACATCATATGCTAATTCTCAAAGTTCTTGAAGACAATTCCCCAGACAACCAGAAGTCGCATGAAAGTTCACGCGACAAACTCGTTTATTCACACAAATTACATCAAACCCGCAAAACACGGTGGTTAAAATGAGTTTCCTCGCATAAGCCGCTTTCAGTTCATTTGTACATTTTGTTTCGTCCCGTACACTCGTACAAAGTAAGTCGAATCAATCCGTAGCAGCTGTCAAATCAACATTTCTCGCATAACCTGTGATCTCGCCCTAAAAGCCATTGGAATGGATTTACACGTTATTCAACAATGCTAAGATGAAAAGAAGATCCTCCTCTATTTCCCAAAGGTGATAGTTTTCATCCTGAGCAATTAATTTGCTTAGAAACAAGGAGCTACACACTCGGTTACCAATGGCTTTTAGGGCGAGATCACAAGTTATGCGAGATTTGTTATCATATGTTAAGTCGCATAAGGTCGCAGATTAGTTCGCTGAAGGCCGACGACATAGTAACGTGGCGCGTCAAGCGGGGCGTGTCACGTTTTTCATGCGATTGCATCTAAGCACTCAGCCATATTAGGGAAAAAACAAAAGGAATCGGTATCATTCGACAAGTTATAATTAATGTTTATTTTTTTTATTTTTGACTAAAACAACATATTATCGGTGGCGAGTTATGACTTTTGACAGCAATTGCAAATTTGGGACCTATTCAAATGGGGCTTCAGGTGTTCCTTCAGGAAAAGCTCCAGAGCTTTTACCAGAAAATCCTCCAAGATCATCTCTATCGTAATCCCTACAGCAATTTCTCCTGAAATTCCTCTAAGGAATATTCAAGGAATGTTTGCAGGAATATTTCTACAGGAAGAGAGATTTCGCAGGGAGTTACTATAGGAGTGTCTCCAGTGATTCTTTAAAAGATTCCTCGAATAAAATTTTTACTGGGATTCTTCCAGGAATTTCTCCAAGGACTCTTTTACGATCTGTTTCAGATTCCACAGTTACCATCAGGAAAATCGCTAGTTGACTTACTTCAAGGATCTCTCCACAGGGTTTCCCCAGAGGTTTCTCAAGAGATTCCTTCTGGGCCTCCAAAAAATCATAAAGGGATTTCTCCAAGAGTTTCTCTTGAAATTCTTTCAAAGATTCTCCCGTGAATTTCAGCAGAAATTTCTTTACAAATTTTTCTTTCAATTTCTCAAGGGATTACATTAAGAAAATGTCTACAAAAATCCTTCAGTATAATCTCTGCATTAATTCCCTTTGGAAAATCTTCTCGTGGATTCCTCTAGAGATTTCACTTGGGATTTCTACAGACATTTCTCCAAGGATTCCTCCAAGGATTTCTTCAGAAAAATCTCCACATGGTTTTTTTTGGATTCCTCTAGGGATTCCACCAGCAAAATTGCTACAGAGATTCTTCCTGGGATACAACCAAGGATTCTTCAGCGATTCCTCCAGAGATATCTCCAGGGGTCCTTCAGTAATTAACTTAGATTATCCTTTCTACACGAGTTTTACCAGAGATTACTCTAGACAGGGATTCCTGCAGAGATTTCTCCAGCTTTTTTCTTCAGGAATTCTTCCAATGATTGCTGCAGAAAGTCATTAATGGATTCGTCTAGAAATTGTTCCAGGGATGAGCTGATAGAGAATCGACTGTATATTATAATGAAAGATGCTTTTCTTTGACGCAGTCTTTGTTATAAAAAAAAGCCGGAAAAAGTAAAGACTGCGTAGCCGAAAAGCATACCATCTGTTCCAGGAATTTCTTCAGGAATTCCTCTAGAGATTTCATTGGGAATCCCTCCATATGCTTCTTCATGGGCGTAGCCAGAGGGGTTCACCCTGACAGACGGAAAAAAATCATCTTATTTATACAAAGGTAAATAAATTACTTGAATTTTTCAAAGATTGTTTTCTGCTTCATTGTTTATAGAGCATTACGTCATGATAAACTTTTTGGATAATTCCTTAAGCTCAAGTGAAAATCAGACATCTGCTAAAAATATTTGTAGGAATGAATCAGAGAACTTGCCATTGCCTCACTCTTACCTGGCCGTAACGTATATTAAAAAAATTTTGCAATCCGCCAAAGATCTTACTTGAAATTCTTCAAAGATTATATCAACAGTCCGCAGGACTATCTTTTATGGAACTCGAAAGATTCAAAACAAAGATCTGCCAAGTCGTCATAAAACAAACCGGTATGTATTTTTGGAATACATCTTCAAAATTCTGACAAAGATCACAGCAAGCTGTGCGCGCGAGAGGTTGTGTTTTTGAAATCGCTCCACGTTTTATATCGGCTCCCCGTTTTTCTCGATTCGGCTATTCGGCTGGTAGTGCTATGCCACCCAGCAAGTTTTTTGGGGAAAAGTGTAACTGTTTGGATGGTGTTTTAGTGTAATGTTTTAATTGTGCTGTTTGTGTTGCGTGTCAGTTTTTTTTATCAGGCCAAGTTTTCTCGATTGCGTCAGCGGTTTGGCGGATAATGCGCCACTCGGATTGAAGTGACTCGTTACGCTGATCGGAAAAGTTAAATTATATTACTGGGACCACGTGGTTGAAAATGTGATTGAATTATTAATTCAATTGAAATGTGTGTTCATTGTGGTCTGGTGATGACGACTGTTTGACAAAATAGGGAAGAATCTTAATAAGTGACCGCATGCTTGCTACTATGGTGAGGGCAACGCCAAAGCCGCCTTGGATGGATTTTAACTGAAACGAAGAAACGGATGTCGGAAGCGTTAAGTCTAATGGAGGAAACTGGTATATGGTTCGACATTGAAGACCACGGAACTTAGGTGAGAGATTTCCATTTTTATATTCCGGGTTGATTGGAATTGTTGAATATTAAACTATTTGTGTTGCATATAAAACTAAATACGTGCCAACATCAGAGCGTTAACCTTTTATTAAGGAAGTATTAATGCATTTCATATATCCATTTGATATCAGGAATGCCTTAATGCGGGGCTTATTGTATCGGAAAATGACCTCGGGATGTACGTGTATGAACAGGCATCCTTGAAATGGGTTGTTGTTTGAACATTAGAGCTATCAACCTTCCATTTCCAGGGCTAAAATTATTTGCAACTTAGAAAAAAAAAATCAGGAGTTGGAAATAATTTTCTTCCATAAAAGCACTGCCGGTTCAGTGGGCGATGGATTGTATAAACACACACACACACATCTTCAAAATTCTGACAAATATGTCTTTTAAACGTAAAGTATTCCTTCATTATTTGCTTCGAGAGTTCTAGTACAGAACTCAGAAGTTATAGGGGTTCTTCCATGTCGTTTTAAAGGGTGAATTCTTTTGCATACATTTTTTTTAACCTCTTTCTTTCATTTCTCCCAGAGATTCATGCAGAAATTTACCAAATTATTTTTCTAAAATGTTTGAAGATTTTACATCGAGTGTTTGTTCCGTTGGATCTGTTGCATGCTCCTTTGAGGGCGAGCGGTGGAATCCGGATCAATTGTGTCCAATTCGCGTTTTTCGGAAGAAAAAACGAAAACGAAGTGTGCGGCTGAAAAAAAAAGAATCGACGCGTCAGTTGTGTTTGATCCGTTGAATCTGTTGCATGCTCCTTTGTGGGTGAGCGACGGAATCCGGATCGTGTCCGGTTCGCATAGTAACCGCACTATCGGTATCGATCATTCGTGTATATGCTCACGTATTCATTTAAAAATATATATTTATCGTTTACCAAAACGAATTCTTTCCCATCTTCAAACTCCCAGTGTTTTCTTGTGGAAGTGCAGAGGACTCCTCGGCTTCCATAAAGCAAGTAACACGTCAACATTTCCCTCCCATTCCCAAATTGACCTGCAGTCGGACGCAGCCGGCGCCGGTATTGTTTGTTATAATAATGAGAGCACCAGTACTTACACATTGAAGATGCTACTGATCCTGAGTAGCATCTGTTGGTTCCCTGTGTAAGTACAGCTGTTCTTGCAATAACGGAGTAGCAACTGCGGGCGGTCAATCATGCTCATGCTCAATGTTTGAAGATTTTACATCAAACTCTATTTTATGTGAGTAATCTGAACAATTCCACCAGAAACTACTCAGGAATAATTTTTTCAACGACTCAATTAAGAATTGAACTAAGAACATCTCCAAGTAATGCCTTAGGAAGGGTTTTCTTAAGAAATTGCTGTGGGGAGTAATTTGCCTAAAATAGCTTTCGGGTACTAACTTTAAATTTATTCATTATTACTTTATTATTACTCAGCTTTTCCAAAATCTTTAGCGGGCCTTCTATTATTGTTTTTTTTTAAATAGAAATACCTGATGTCGCTGTTAGGTTAATGTCAGATTGACGTCGGGTTAAAGTCGGGTCAGTGTCGGGTATATGGGCAAAATGCTATTGTCAGGTCAATGTCGGGTTAAATCCATCCTATGTCGATCGTAGCTATGAATCACAGGAATTTTTCTGTTTATACATTTCAAAAAATATTGCTTGTTTTGTTAATATTATGCTATAATGATAAAATGTTTGCAGATTACGGTTCATGAGCATATCTGAATAAAACAATAATTGTGTTTCAACTCTGTTATACCTTCCTGGGCGGGCAGGTGGTCAATAAAGGAATGATTGCGATTTAAATGTTCTTCTTTGTAAAAAAATGGAGCTATAGAGGGGTTAATAAATGGACGCTGCCTTAGAAACTCATGTTGAATTATTTTGCAGGATTGTTTTTTGCGAGTTCAACTGCGTTGATGACATACTAATATTGGTTTTGACTCATGATGGAGTGTAAAGCTAGCTAGCGGTTGGATTGGAAGGTTCTAGATCTACAGTATGGCCCATGCAAAAATGCAAAAATGGTCATATTATTCATTTTTTGTATTGTTTAATCTGTTGAGACTCTATTTTTTTGCTTTGGACATGATGGAAATGAAAGCATACTTTAAATTTTTATGATGTAGTCATCGAGCTCAATATCCTTGTGACGAAAGCTTCTAAAACACCAACGATGGTGTGAGATTCTTCACATGCCTTGTCTCTAGCATTTGCTCATATCAAATGATAGGATGGATTCAAACCTGAAGCATTGGAGACTTAAACATATTTTAGAAAAAAAAATAGCTCATTCTGGAGAGCCGTGTTTGATCCTTCAAATAAGTGTAATAAACTGCTCTGTTTTGCTCAAAACCTATGAGCTGGTATTGATAAAAATTGTCTCTAACCAAGGGATCAAATTTCTCCCTAAAAAACTGTTATAGATCGCTGTATTTATTTTTTATTGAACTTCAAAAAATAATAAAGGCATATCAAACCCATGATACGCAAATGCCCCCAAAATAATAACCCTAACAAGATATTTTACAGTGACCATAAAAAAACACGTTCTCCACCAGGTTTCAATTTTCGACCGGTCGAAAAAGCATGCCATGATTTCAGCAAGTGATGTGTTTTAGTTTTCGACCCTTTATCAAAAGTAAACATCGTTCTTAATGGTGGTGCCACTTTTTTAGAGTTGAATTGCTTGCTTCAACGGTGTTTAACCAAATTAGTGAGAAATATACTGATCTTGCATTAATTTCATCAAAAATATATGGATTAACATATTACAGCGCCCAGAACAGTACAGACAAGTCTACGCAGAAACCGACATCCAGCAGCAGCACCAGGTAGTCAACAAGAACTCGGTTATGGAATTCCGCAATTTCATATATTCATTTAAAGATTTGCAGTCCGTTTTTGTCCTGGGCAGGTCACAATGGAGAAGAAGACAGATTTTGAAGTGTGGGTATTCCGCAGTCAGCGGCCAGTGAAACGTGATTCAATGTAGAAGTAGGTTAAAGGGTTTCTTGATGCTGCTAAAAGGCCGAACTAGTTTAAAGACAATCATCCATTGGTATTCATTGTATTGGTAAGGCAAGATAAATAAAATCACGAGATTGTTAGAATGGAGCGGAAGATAGAATCCAAAATTAAGAAACAAGAACACGATGAAGCAAAACGAATCAAGTAAAATTTGGAAGGGGAAAAGAAAACAATGTACCGAAACGGCACTTAAAATCGAAGTCGAAGCCTAAACCCCAGTCAAAGTCGAGTGCTAAAATAAGAATTTGAGTTATTTATTTGAACTACTAAATAAGGAAATAAAATAAATGTTTTGAACATAATGATGTTACATATTTAAATGAAAATATCCTATTTCTGTACTATCGCAACAATATTTCTGTCCTATCGTAACAGTAGAAATTAATGTAGTTTATTCTACGTTAAATCGTTTCAATGGTAGAGAAATCGATTATTGTCCATGAATGTCGGTTTCCTTTTTCATAGCAGGTTGAGCTTAAATCATTATATCGTAGTGAAATAAAATATCATGTTCCCATTGAGATGTAATTCTTAGAAGAAAAATAATCGAAGAACATTCAATAATAAATTCATAATTTTCGCACAAACATTAATGTTTAAAACTTTCCCCATTGCCTTTGAATAATAAAAATGCTCTTAAATAGAGAAAAAGTTAATTCATTCCCTTCAGATAAGCACAAATTCGATATTAATTTCGTAGAATAGTGTTTTCCGATTAAATTGTTTCAATTTGGCACAGGTCGAAAATTATCACCTGCATGGGTCGAAAAATATAACAAAAAGATAAAGTCATGTATCCCTAAAAATACAAAAAATACAATGACATATCATCTGATGAGAGCTTTATATGAACAAATATTATGTTTTTTATTCGATTGCCAAATTTGAATATTAGTTTATGATTTTTTGCAGGGTTTTTCGAAGTCTTCCACTCCTATGTTGGTTTCATTTTTCGAAATATAGTGCTTTTACCCTATTGCGATCTATCAAACATGGGTACTTTTTGCAGTACCAAGGGGTCAAATGCAGTACAAGAAGTGATACTCATTCTGAACCCGACTACTATGTCTCAATTCGTCTCTGATTTGACCATCTTTCAAATCACGAATTTGAAAATGTCACGAACGCAACTCTAAGGCGACTTGGAAGGGTACAGTGGTCAGGATATGTAGAGAGAATGCCGGGTGACAAGTCGTAATAAAACTAGCAGTGTCAAATAATAACAACTGTAAATCAAAACTCTATCAAACGCTCACCACCCTGCTAGTTGATCGATCCATCATTGTATTACCGCGCGCGCGACCTCAAAGCACATTGCCAAAGATGGCAGAGAGACAGGGCAGATAGACTAGGGCGCTATACGTTGTTACTCTTGACGAAGGGGGGCAGCGAAGGGAGGAACGAAAGGCACAGAAGGCCAAGAAGGCCTCCCGTGATATCGAAAACTCCACTTGAAAACCGAGAATGGGATATAGCGTGAAATACATGCGTGAGTAGAATAATATGTGTCGTCGTCTTCGAGTCGAGTCGAGTCGTGGCCGATCGAATTCTCCTCCCGTTTTGTTTCAGTTTGACTTACGATGAGCCTTTACGGTTTGACGGGGTGAGGAGGGATAGGCAGGCTGTTGCTTGTTTGCTTCTGCTTGCTGCCTTCCAACAACGGCAGCAGCAACGAGCATACCTTCGACCGACACACAGACCAAAACTTCCCGAGACCTAACCGAGTGGTGCACACAGGAGTAATTGGAACAAATTCATGGTCATGGCTTCATATTTGATGAATTTCGATTATTTAACCCAACATATGGTTTGAACAATGGTATGACTCATGGTAGTATCACATGTAGGAGTAACCAAAAAAAAAAAACTAAGAAATTGCAATGTTCTATTTTTCAAAGGATATTGAATTTTTGCTTATAAATACAGGAACAGCTTTGACATATTGACCATGAGCATGAGAGATGAGCATAAATGACCGCCCCCAGTTGCTACTACGTTGTTGCAAGAACTGTTGTACTTACATAGGGAACTAACAGACCTAAGACTAAATAGAGACCTCCATGTTCCTTGTAGTTGCCCAAAAATTTTTGCTCTATTACTGCAAATCTAGAATGCCGTGAAAAGAGTACCGTCAAGCTACCATTCACCGTGCATTTAAGAAAAAATTGCACTTCAAAAAATCTTATAACATTTCCATATAATTTAAACCGTACTAGAATACCACTACGTAGCGTGAAATTATATAATAATTCAGAGAAAAATCTAAAACAAGTGATGCATAACAAAAAATTAGTCAAAAATTATGTTTGAAAATGTCATGTTAAGGTCCCCTCGTACCGTTCTATGTCACCATTTACCGTGCACACTAGTGCACCATTCACCGTGCGTATAGTCTTCGTCATGATTTAATTTTATATCTTGAAGAAACGTTGTTGATGGAGCAACTATGTTGCTAGTAGTGTGCTGACTCATTTCTAAGAGTATTCAAATCTTCATTTACGATAAAAACCATTAAAAGTTAATGGTAATAGGAACCATATATATTGAAAAGGATCCATTCACCGTGCATTTGGGTTCCGACTGAAACACAATAAAAAATTCTAATTTGCATAACATCTCATTGCTCATACGATGAAATACATCTTACTTATAGTATCCACAGTGAAAACTTGTTGAAATTTTTAAAAAAAAATCATACTCTATCGTAAAAATAAAAAATGTGAATTTTTGGCGTTTCTACTAAGAGTGTTGAAAAATCTCATTATCAAACAGAATTCACATGATTTTGACTACATAAACTAGGTTTTTCAAAATGCTTTGTGACAAAAACTACTTCATTTTATCAGTTTTATCTTATTTTGCTGACAAAAGAATAATTTGTGGAAATTGTATGAATATTCTGTAGGTATTTGTATATATGCACGGTGAATGGAGGCCGCACGGTGACTGGTGACTTAACGGTACTGCGATCTGTCAAAATTGGGTACCTTTTGCAGAACCAAGGGACCAAATGCAGTACTAGAAGTTGTACCCCTACTGAACCCGACTACTATGTCTCAATTCGTCTCTGAACAGACGCTACTCGTGATCTGAGAGAGAGGAGACAGCTGGCTTCAATTGCGAACTCCCAAAAGTCAAGGGAACCTGTCATTAACTGTTACTGGAAAACCGCACATTCGAAGGGCAGAGCGTGAAAAACCGTCAAAATTTGGCCAAACTAAAACTGGATGTTATTCAGTTCTTCTATTGATCCCGTCTTGGGAAAAAAACACTTAGGAAGTCTCGTCTTTTTTCGTTTATTCACTAAACATGCTTGTAACTACAAACGAAAGGTAGGGTGAATCTCTGAATTCACAACTTCCTTCCAAAAAAGTGGGGTTAAAAATTATCACTCAACGTGGCAAGAATGGAAGAAAGGACGTTTCTCCGGAATGCGAACTTTCTTCCAAGGGTGAAATGGATAATGTTGATAATTCCGTCGAAATGAGCAATCAGTTCGATTCTTTAGACAAATTTTCCGAACACCAAATCGAACCGGCCTCTAGCCCAGGCTCTTTGATTCAAGCGAGGAAACAAAGAGTGCCGCCTATCAGTTGTTCCGAATTTGGGGGATTTAGGCAGGAGATCTTGAACTCCATTAGGGGAATCAAGGTTTCCTTCCAAATCGCAAAGAAAGAAGACTGTCGCGTTCTGCCGGAAACTCTTAAAGATCGCGAACTTCTTCTCAAACATCTTGAAGAGAAGAAGCAAAATTTTTATATTTATGACAAACTGAACGTTTGTTGAAAGGTCTCTCAAGTGAAGGGATCAAAAATGGAATAAATGATTTACTTGGATTTTCCCCAGTCCAAGTAATCATTATGAAAAAGAGAACCCAATCTGGCATTGTTCGGAAAGGGCTTTCTCAAGAATATTATTTAGTTCAGTTCAACAAAAAAGATCTAAATAATATTAAAGCTTTAGAAAAAGCTAGACTTATGTTCCATGGGAACATTTCCAGAAACCTAGAGGAAATTACCAGAACCCCACTCAGTGCCATCGGTGCCAAAAGTGGGGTCATGGTACAAAAAATTGTTGCATGGATGCTAAATGCATGATTTGCGGAGGTTCTTCTCACGCCAAGGACGTCTGTCCAGTGAAGGAAGATACCACCAAGTTTATATGCTCGAATTGCGGGGGTAATCATAAGTCAAATTTTTGGTCTTGCCCTTCGCGCAAGAGAGTCGTTGAGGCTCGTGCCAGGCAGATGAATGGTAATGTCCGTTACGATAACGGTCGTTTCCGGAATTTCCCTGGTAGAGTATCGAACAATACTCATTTTTCATTTAACGATCGCTTGATTAGGAATCATACCCATCATGAACATCATAATCATGCTCATTCAAAACTAATTTTAATCCGTCGAATAAGCGTTCGAATCTTTTAATTTCGAATGTTTGTAGCCACGATAAATCCTTTGCCGATATCGTAGCAGGTAATTTGAACTCTTCCCCTATTCGTACTATGAGTACCCATTCAAATCAAATGGAAAAAAAATCCTACAGCCACAGGTAACTCCTACTCCGCTTCTTCGTCTACCGAAAATCCTAATAGAAAATCATCAGATAATGTACCCACTTCAAGTGATATGTCTGCCTCTGATTTTAATTTTCTATCTGAACAATTGAATCTAATGATTGATGCAATGTTCAAAGCCACCACTATGACTGAAGCAGTCCAAGTTTTCTGGCAACACTGGTGCATCCATACTACTCATCAATTCGTAGCTGAAAAAAAATCTCCAAATAATTGGAAATACGACTCAATCGTTCATTCAACTCTACATTAATCAGGCCAAGGCACATCGCAGGACGTGTTATCCCACGCTAGCCCGGATAAGGCAAAAAATCCGAATCTCTAGTGGTCTGGTAACTATAGCCATCCGTAGCAAACCAATTGATTCTTGACTCATCTATTGTTTTACCACCAGCATGCACAAGCACTTTGTCGTATAGAAGCTAGTTGAGCTGTCTTTGTTATACACATTCGCTGTCATTCGTTCTACAGTTTTGTCTGTCCGTGGCCGTGAAATTATTGTTAGTTGATGCAGAAGTCAATGTCAAAAAATGTTTCGACTTGTGTGATTTGTCGGAGAGAAGAGAAAGATCTGCGCAAATTACTGGAATGCGATTACTGCCAAAAAGTTGAACACGTCACATGCAAGAATATCGTTGGGAGTGCGGTACGGAAATTCCGTTGTCAAACCTACTACTGTTCTGAGGATTGCAAGGCACAGCATTTAAGGTCACCAAAACCGGCGGAAATGGAATCCCAGGTCCTCAAGAAGGTCCGCATGGTCCTGAGCGAAGTCAAGGGAACGCGTGCTGAAATGCAAGCTGAGATGCTAGCTGTGAGAACAACGATCGGTGAGCTCGAGAAGTTTCACAACTTCTTATCCGAAAAGCTAGATTATTTGATGGATGACATGAAATTGGTAAGACGGGAGCAAAGTGAGCTGAAAACAAAGTATGAAGGACTACAAAGTGATCAACGAGCAATTTCTTCAACTGTAGAGCAACTGGAGCTGGAGGTAGATCGTTTGAAAAGAAGAGATCTGTCGAAAAACGTCGTCATCGTTGGAGTTCCGATGGTAAAAAACGAATCGACCGTCCAAATCGTCAAAAAAATTTCCGTCGTGATTGGATATGATCTACCCGATGATACAGTTCTGGACGCTAAGCGGATCTTATCCAAAG
This sequence comes from Aedes aegypti, assembly GCF_002204515.2. NCBI lineage: Eukaryota > Metazoa > Arthropoda > Insecta > Diptera > Culicidae > Aedes > Aedes aegypti. The sequence continues at coordinate 5,031,791 of NC_035108.1, forward strand.
TTCAATCGCAAAACGGAATGAAATCGGCGCCTATCAAAGTGGTATTCTCCAATGAAACTCACAAGGAAGAGCTGTTATTGAAAAAGAAGTCACATGGGCCACTCTTACTTTCGACCTTTGAAGCCACCTTTGAAGATGGAAAAATCGTTCTACGGGATGAGCTCACATCTTATGGAATGAATCTACTGAAGGAGGTCCGTGAAGTTCAGAAGCAATTTGACTTGAAGTATGTATGGCCAGGGCGTAATGGAGCTGTACTAGTCAAGAAGGGGGACAACTCTAAGATTGATGTCATTCGGTGCCTCAATGATGTCGACTTGCTTCAGCGTAGAAATCTAAAGCGTCAACTAACAGTATCACCAGAAAAACCAGCACAAAAACGATAGATGTTGGATGTGTACACCGCTGTTCTTGTTTGTTACCCACAATGTATACTAATAATAAGTTTGATTGTATATCTGATTGGATTGAGCAAAATAAAGTGCCTATTGGCGGATCAAATTCATTGAAAATACTTCAGTGGAATATCAGGGGCATTAAAGATCTTGCAAAATTGGATTCTGTTGGTGAACTGTTGCAGAGATGTAGAGTAAAGTGGGGCAAAAGTTCGAGTGGGGTAAGAGTTTCTTTTTGAGATTTCTAGCTCAATTCAAAACAAATCTCATAAATGTCATGGTGGTTCAGATGCTATTCAAGTAAGAGACTTTCACTCCAAATATCATAAAAATCGATTGAGATTTGGAAAAGTTATGGCGATTTGTTGTTTTTCGATGTGAATATTGTAATTTTTGGTCAAAATTCCGTTGCATGGAACCAATTGAAGATAAAATCTTTTCCAATATTTTATGTAAGGGCGTTTCTAGGCCTATCATAAGGTTGCTTTGAGGTGTATTAGTTTTTGCATAATTGCTTGAAAACAATTTTTGGCCCATAGTGGGGCAAAAGTTCAAATCAGCGGGGCAAAAGTTCGACCCATGTATAAAATCACGGAAAAATTTGCAAATTGCCTAAAATCCACATATTATCTTCAAATTTAGTTAAATTTGTCTGATCGTGTGAAAATTGTCACCAAAGTTTTACATTTCCTCTTTGTTTCGCGAAAAACTGCTATTTTTGAGTATATTACAATTAACCCGGTTATGGGCAATTTTTTGATGACAATTTAGTGTGTATTTTTCGGCAAACTTAAGTTTACGGCTGGTGTAAAGTATGCCTGTCATAAAAGGATCGAAATTTTGTGTTTTAGCCAGCGAACTTTTGCCCCACACTAGATTTGAACTCTTGCCCCACCGGTGGGGCAAAAGTTCGAATAAGACAATCAATTTTGAAACTGTTATAACTAAAAATGGGTCAATATTTTGACACAAGTTTGTTCAGCAAAATTATAGCCAATATGTTGAAGATTCACTGTATGGTATTTGTTTTGTTTTAACTGCTTTTGTTTTCCTGGGAACTTTGATTATACCACTAAGGTCGAACTTTTGCCCCACCTTACTCTAAGAAGCGTATTGATATTGTTATATTATGCGAAACCTGGGTTAAATCCGATAGAACTCAGATGTATAAATTGGATGGTTATACTGGAGTGTTCTCCTCAAGATCGGAGTCACACGGGGGGTTAGCTGTGTTCATGAGGAATGGATTGATCGTTGAAGTTTGTCAGAACAGAGCCGTGGAGGGGTTTCACCACATTCATTGTCAACTACTTTCAAGTGGGAAACGAATTAATTTTCACGCTGTATATAGACCTCCATCGTACGGAGTGACAATATCGAGAATATGCTATCAGCAAATAGGAAAGGAGATGAATGTATAATTGTGGGAGACATGAATGTACCTATCAACATGGGATCGAATAATGTTGTACAGGAATACCTTCGCCTGTTAATATCCTACAATGTTGTAGCTTCGAACATACATGTTACCAGGCCATCTAGTTGTAACGTTCTTGATCATGTAAATTGCTCGGAAAACTTGGCCAATACCATTATAAATGACACTGTTGAAAACACAATTAGCGACCATTGCTTGATTATGTCGTCATTTAATCTTGCATGTGTATCGGAAACCTGCACGCTACAGAAAGAAATTGTGGATCACTCACGCCTCAGCGAATTGTTCGGAATTGTTCGTTTCCTCTCTTGTGTCCTTGCCTGATAATATGGCTCCTGGAGAAAAATTGTCTCATATAGTTGAATGCTACCGTAACTGCCTTATACAATGCACCAGAACGGTTTCCATTCAAGCGAAGGTGAAAGGGCACTGTCCATGGATGACAATAGAACTTTGGAAACTAATCAGTATTAAAGACCGCCTATTCAAGCGACATAAAATTCATCCCAATGATCAACATACTTCCGATCTATTGGACCATGTTTCAAAATTGCTATTTAAGAAGAAAAAATTGGCTAAACGGAACTACTACCATACTATCATTGAAAAAGCTTCTCAAAGTAATGCGTGGAAAGTAGTCAATGAAGTAGTTGGCAAGAATAACAATACTGATACCCCCAATCGAATCTGGAAAGACGGAGTTTTACTGTCTGATCAAGGCTTGATTTGTTCTGCATTAAACTCGTTTTTCTGCAATATTGGAGCTCAGTTAGCAGCAACAATTCCCAGTGCGAGAGACCCTGACCGTTTCAGAACAACAACCGGCCATTCGTCATCAATATATCTCTCTCCTGCAACGCTTAATGAAACAATCACGCTGATAAATGATTTGAAAGAGAGGAAATCGCCGGGTCCCGACATGATCTCAGCCAAATTCATCAAAATTCATTATGCCATATTTGCCCCTCTGCTGACGGATGTTTTCAACGAGATGATAAGTACCGGTAGTATTCCTGAGTGCTTAAAAGTGGCGAAAGTGATACCAATCTTCAAATCTGGAGACTCTAGAGAACTGAACAATTATCGACCTATCTCCTGCTTATCAGTTTTGGACAAAATACTGGAGAAGATGCTTGCTTGTAGGATTATGAACTATGCATCTCATTTTGGTCTGATCTTTTCGCATCAGTATGGCTTCAGAAAAGGGTCTGGCACTCTAAGCGCGACTTGTGATCTTGTCGAGGGAATATATGAATCTCTGGATTCTAAAAAAATGGTCGGTGCAGTCTTTATTGACCTCAAAAAGGCTTTTGACACCATAAATCACGAGCTGCTCTTGGAAAAACTGGATTTTTTTGGAATCAGAGGAACAACTTTAACTCTTCTGGAAAGCTATCTCACCAATCGGCAGCAGTTCGTATCAATCGGAAATACTATCAGTTAGATTCGTACCATTAGCTCAGGGGTTCCCCAAGGTAGTAATCTCGGCCCATTAGGCCGGAACAAATCTTAAAATCTTCTTTTGTCACCTTCCATCAAAATGTGTCGAGGGGGGGACATAAAATAATAAAATGGAAATTCAAGGAAATTCATCATTATTTATTCTCATATGGTGAAAAACCATGTTTTGCTACATATATCCGTCAAATCAAAATGTTTGAATATTAAAAACGACATTTTTTAATTGTTCGTAACATCGATGGCATAACATTTTTCATAAAACTGCTTTCAAATTGTACTCTAGCTATTAACAATTTCAAGAAGACTGCAAAAATGTTGCACTTATATGCAACTTGAAAACATATTTAGATTGTATCAATTTGGTCCAACATGTATGTAATATTAGGGCGATTCAAATTTTAAAAATGTTTGATAATCCAATCTCTCAATCTTCCGTATAGTCTTCACCATAAAAATAGTGATCTGTGAAATTTAAAGCTTTCTAGGTGGTGGTTTAAAGGTGGCCCAAAGAAGATGTAGGTTTATATGAAAATTAAAATGCAGAAATTCTGAGAAATGTTTTAATTACGTTAGTACTGTAAGTACAAACATATCATCCCATAGAGAAAACTTATTCTTCAAGTCTTAATGAAGGAAGTTGCTGAAGAAACAAATGCGTTTTGAGCAAATTTTGTTTGGGATTTTTGTAGATGTTTGTAGGGCTGTGAAGCTAAATAATAGCTAACTAACTCATGAATATCTTTTCTCCTATCGGTCGTATTGAATTGCTCTCTTCAACAAACTTCTTTATTATGGTTTGAGGAATGAGTTTTTACTATAGGATGAGAAATTTGTACTTACATTCCAGTACTAACTTGCTTAGAACATTTTTCAACATTTCTCCATAGTTATTTCCATATAAATAATATTGGGCCACCTTCAAATCACCACCTAGAAAGTTGAAAATTTCACCGAACTCTATTTTTATGGTAAGGATTGTAAGAAAGATATGGGAGATTGAATTTTCAAAATTTTTTTAATTCTGAACAGCCTTAATGTAACGTTCCCGGTCAGTCCAGGATCTTTTCGTTATGAGAATTTCCTTGACTTCCCTGGGCATTAAGTGTCATCGTACCTGCCACATGATATACGAATTCGAAATGGCAACTTTGGAAAGAAAGCTCTCAGTTAATAACTGCGAAAGTGTTCATAAGGACTAAGCTGAGAAGCAGCCTCTGTCCCAGTGGGGACGTATAATGCCAAGAAGAAGAAGAATTCATGTAAATCATATTCAACAACAAATGGAGCATGATCTTAATCTGTTGTATGATTACTTCTGCGCTAATAAGCTGTCTCTGAACCTGAAGAAAACGAAATGCATGTTCATTCATTCACCAAGGCAAAGATTTTCTCCTCGCTTACCTCTCACAGTACATGGCGTCAATGTTGAAGAAGTGCATGAATATGTTTTCTTGGGACTTACAATCGACTCCACAATGAGCTGGACTGGACACATCAGAATCCAAAAAGGAACTCAGTTCTATATGCGGAGCTCTACGGAGAGTATCCAACTTCATTCCTGGTAAATGGTTGATGCAGCTGTATTATACGTTTTTTTTTTTTCTGTTCGGAACATAAACCACTGCGACCAATATTTGATCTATTGTAGTATATCCCGTGTCCTTTGTATAGTGCATGTCGTGTTACTTTGTCACTATCGAGAAGTGATAAAGTATTCGTTTTTTTTACAGTTGTCATTCCTAACTTGATCACAGGAAAGGATTCTAATTGAAAGGTTCCGCTTTTTAAACCTTTCGAAGGGTGTGGTGGGTACACTCTCCGCAGGCGCGCCCCTTTATCAGTCAAAATCGGATCCCTTGATAAAGTCGGGAAGTGACACCGATATTGTCCATGCATCAGAATCCTAGTCCTTACTTCTTCAAACTAGAGAACAATAAATAAAAGATTAGAAAACAACTTGTTGATTTCGACTCATTTTTATCCTTGACTCAAGGTCATTCTCGGCTACTGGAAAACCGAGACTTGTCACTTTTAACTATGTTTCAAATGTAACAAGGACTAATAGTGTTCCTTTGATTACTATAGCATCCTGTTCTCTTCGTTTGAAGCAGTCAGGACTAGGGTTCATTGGTAGATCTTTACCCCGTAACGCACCATGAAAAGGTGATCTACCCGCGTTATGGGTATTATACGTTGGTTCACTCAAGACTGAGTTACTTAGTAGCACTTTGGGGATCCGCTAGCAAATCGATTCTCCGTGAGCTTCAAGTGGTACAAAATCGATGCCTTAAGATTGCTTTAAACAAACCTTTCCGGTTTTCTACCGCCATGCTGTATTCCAATCGAAGCGATAATGTTTTACCGATTAAAGCACTGTACGATCTGCAAACGCTCACTCATGTCCACAGAATATCCCATGACCCTTCACTGCATCACAACATCGCCATAAGAAGGATTCAACGTAGTCGTGCACATGACAAGCAGGAAACTTTTCTCTTGTCAGGCCAAATACTGAAATAGGTCGTGAAAAGATAACTTTTTATGGATTCAAGCTGCATAATGACCTTCGTCCCGAATAAAAATCAGTTAACAACATCAGTATCTTCAAAAAGATGTTAACAATGGAGATGAAACTAAATGTTTCAAAATACTTATTTTAATGGCCCAAACCACATTTCACTTATACATTACGTATATTCTTTTGATCCGCTTCCATCCACAGCCGCCGCCAACCTCCCACCATCACTCAACGCCTTCGAAACGAAATGTTAAGCAATAGTAGTATTGATGTAAAGTGTCTGAATATTATTGTTGTAGATAGTTTATGAAGCACACTTCTTTAAAAGAGCTTGAGATTACTGGAAGGTGCACACTTGTAATAATGAATGAAAAGATGAGGGGGTTTTTACGCCTTTTGGAGAGAAAACTTGAAAGAAGTTTACTCCAAAGGGCTTTTCCCTACTCCGAGAAAAAGATAAATAAATAAAATAAATAAAAGTAGTTGTAAAATTTACTAATCAAATTGTTATTGGATTACGGTTTTCTAATGGATCCAAATAATAATTTAAATAGGGAAGGTGTACCAGTTATGGCCATAGTGGTTCCCTATTTGGCCATATGCGAAATATGGATAACTTTTACCATTTTAATCTTTCTGAATGTTTTAATATCAAGATTTATCCTTTATCTTACTGCTAAAACACAAAAGATTTTTCAAAATGTGAAGGCATTCAAGATATCACGTATGGCGAAATAGGGAACCACTATGGCCATAACTGGTACACCTACCCTATCTTAAATTAGAATGCTCGTTCTCTGAGTGGTAAAGAGGACGAGCTGTTTAATTTTCTTACAGCTAATAACATGCATATAGCAGTTATTACTGAAACGTATTTGAAACCTGGATCTAAACTCAAAACAGATCCTAACTCTTTTGTTTATCGTAATGATCGACTTGATTGGGCATGTGGGGGAGTTGCAATCATCATTCATAGGCGTATAAAACATCAACAGTTTTCGTCATTTGTAACTAAAGTTTTTGAAACTTTAGGTGTTTCAGTTGAAACACAGCTTGGTAAATATACTTTCATAGCTGCCTATTTGCCTTCTCAATGCTCGGGACAGCAAGTTAATTTGCTGATTTGCTGACATGCGAAAAATGACTCGCAATAAGTCAAAAAATTTTGTCATTGGTGACTTTAATGCCAAACATCGGTCATGGAATAATTCTCAAAGTAATTCCAACGGCAGAATTTCATTTGATGAGTGCTCTTCAGGATATTTCTCAATTCAATACCCTGATAGCCCTACATGTTGTTCCTCTTCTAGAAATCCATCTACGATTGACTTGGTCTTAACCGACTCTAGTCATCTTTGTAGCCAATTAGTTACTCATGCTGATTTTGATTCTGATCATGTGCCTGTTACATTTCAAATATCCCATGAAGCGATTCTCAATCCTATCAGCTCCATTTTCAATTATTTTCTAGCTGACTGGAATATATATGAAACGTATATTGACTCTAATCTTGATGTTAACATTTCATTACAAACTAAACTTGATATTGACAATGCTCTTGGAACTTTAACAAATTCTACTGTTGAAGCCAGGAGCATTGTAAAATTTGAATCCGTAATTATAGTCTCTTAATCCGCCTTAAAAACGTGAGGAGAAGGCAATTTCAACGCACTCGCGATCCTGCTATGAAAATTATATGGCAGGATTTGCAGAAAAAAGTCAAGAAACGTTTTCGCACAATTAAGAAACAAAAATTAATAATAAAAATTAAAATAAGATTACTCAATTGGACCCTGGCTCTAACCCCTTTTGGAAATTATCTAAAATTTTGAAAAAAACCTCAGAAGCCAATACCGGCATTGAAAGAGGAAAACAAATTATTACTAACTAATTGAGAAAAAGCTCAAAAACTTGCTATGCAGTTTGAAAGTGCGCACAATTTTAATTTAGGACTTACTAGTCCAATTAAAAATCAAGTTACTCAGAACTTCAAGAATATTCTCAATCAAGAGAACGTTTTCGAAAATACCTGGGAAATTGAATTGGAAGAAGTGAGAATTTTTATTTAAAAAATCAAAAATATGAAAGCTCCTGGCGATGATGGAATTTCTACATCCTCATCAAGAAACTTCCAGAAAGTAGCTTATCATTCTTAGTTGATATTTTTAACAAATGTTTTCAATTAGCACATTTTCCTGACAAATGGAAAATGCTAAGGTTGTACCAATTTTAAAACAAAATAAAATAATAAAATAATTAATAATTTTAGGCAAAAATCGTAACAATCTGTTATTGCCACGGTTAATGCGTTATATATTTAGGTTACGTAAATTGAAAACATGTTCTTTTTCTCTTATAAGCAGGTGAAATCAACTCACCTGTAAAAAATCTAAACTGCTACGGCAAATGAAATGTAATATGTTGCTAACGATATGTTAATAAAATCTAAAATTTGTTTTATCAAATTAGGATGATAGTGTTGTCTAACACAGAACACCTACATATAAGAAATTGATGTTATGTTTGGAATGATACTAATAAAGAAATTAAAAAAATCATAGTTCCGCGAATTCACTCTCGAGTTTTTAGTAAGCTTTAAACAATCGACAAACTGTAGTTTTCAGCTTCTTTAACACTTCAGTCAGCTTCTTTCGAGTTCTATTTGACGTTTTTCCTGAACGCAATCGGCTACTTTGATCAAATTTGTAGCAGTGTCAGAGATTTTCGATTTCCAACACTTTTAGTCAACATTAAGTACAGAAAATAGTTTTGGCCATGATTGCTCCAAACAACTCCTACGTGCGACGAGAAGTCGAGGTCGAAAAAAATTCATTCATTCTCCAAAAGCGCTCGCTCTCCAGCTAGTGTGTTGTATTATAATAGCTCTCCATACATTCGTTTGCGCTTGTTGTGACATCTGTGTGTGCTGCACCACCCGGCCTGGCCCAAACGAACGACCCGCAACGCAACCAACTGGTCGGTTGAACGGTTTGGGCAGGAGGTACTCAGCGGGAGCTACCGGTTCGTTGGTAATGGCGCGGAGGAAGAGCGCGCGCACGAGGAAAAGCGATGAGCGAGTTTGATTTGAGAATTCAATTTGAAATATTTGTAATTTGTTAACTACTCTACATGTGCCGCGCGCGATCGGTTCACGACGAGTCACGAGAGTGAGCACCTTCGACACCGAAACGAGCGAACCTCCGAGCAAAAGCAACACGAGAAACAAACCCTCATCGAAGTAGGCGCAGATGTTGATGCGAAAAAAGGAAAACAAAAACAAATCCATAATCCCATCGAGATGACAATAGCAAAGCAGGCGTACGATGAGAGTTCCGCTTTTATTTGCTCTGGAGTGGTTAGTGCAGCACACGGAGGGCTGAGGCGCTCGCGAGTTACTCGTCAAAGTCGGCTCGGTTGGCTTTGGAAAATATTTACTCCTCCTGTGGAGTGATCTTTAGCTGAGCGTTTAGCATTGTGCACGGGAGGCATAATTAAACCGCTGCTGCTGTCGAGTGGTTCCACTGAGTGTGCGCTGTTGGGAGTATAATCACTCACTCTCTCCCGCTCTGCTCGCTCACCGTTGAATATGCTCGCGTGAGCATCGGCAGACGCGAAATGCGATGAAACGCGCGAGCTGTGAACCAAAGTGACAGGAAAAACTCCTTATCTCCTTATTCGTTGTTGTTATTATTACTATTATATTTATGCTCAATCGTCATATCGGTGTCGCTGCTCATCGCCCCGTGCTTGTAGAGGGTAGGTTGGGTGAGGTGGGGTGAAGATGGTTGGTTGGTACTTGTTCACGGTATAGGGGAGGCCAGACCAGACATCAGCACCAGCGTAGCCGTAGTCGTTGACGTCGTTCATACTCGAGTGAGTTCGTAGGCAAAGAAGCAAGGCGGCACACGCGATGCGATGCGATGAGCAGTTTATTTATTTCGCTTAGGTGTCTGAGTAAGGATGAGAGCGCCATCGGAGTGAATGTTTGTACGAGTGTGTGTGTGTGTGCGGTAATGAGTTGGTGTTAGAGCAGCAATTGAAACGAGAGTGTAACCGAGAAACATCTTTATGCTATGAATTTGCTTTTATGTATATTTATTTGATTTTATTACACATGGAGTCCGGTCGCCTCCTTTCCTTGCCGTTTTGGAATCATTTTTTTTTTTTGCTACGCTCGTTGTGGATTTATCGTAAGTAGTTCACACGAATATTTATTTTGTAGTCAGGCGTGATGCTGGTGGTAATTAATCATCAACAAGTACAGGCCTTGAATGATAGAAGAAAACGGCTCTATAATTTTAAATTATAATATCGGAAACTTGTAAACTGATAAAAATAATTTATTGACTCGAATTTGAAAATTGAAAAAAGTTTATGAATTTATACAAAATATTTCGGAGTTTATTTTACCACTTTTCTTAAACCTTTTTTGTAGTACTTGACTTTTTATTGAATCTACATTTGATTTAAGAATTGTAATCAGTAAAAACACTTTTGTCCTTCTTATAAACACAAACAACGTCTTATAAGATCTTTATAAGCTCTTATGATCTAAATTTACTTTTCAAATCCAGTTAAGAAACTGTCCTATGACGGTGTAAGTTATAAGAAACAATATCAAAAATAAAGCAATAAATCAATACCTATGGTTAATCAAATCTTTGTGGTGTTTATATCACAGGGTTCAATCTGTTCATCAAGTTCTTTGTTAGAGTTTTTACTAATTCAACATAATTTCGAATACTTTGGCCACTAACATAGTTTCAAAATAGTATATCATACAATAGCATAGCATAGACTCGGTGTCGTAGAACATTCCATGAAATACATATTTTCTTCTCCATAGCTCTAATAGGCGTTTTACAAATACATCTATTTGTAAAACGCCTATTAGAGCTATGGAGAAGAAAATATTCGATTTAAGATTCAAAATAAGAATGATCATGGTTTTCTATTAATTGTTCTTTCTAGCATTTAATGAAACGCCTCAGGCAAAACTGTACTTCTAATAAGGCCCAAGTAAAAAAGGAGAAAATGTTTTTGTTTTCACATTTATTCCAATTTTAATTGGGCCTTCAACTTGAAGAAAAGTTGTTGCGCTACAACCAAGTTCTTCAAACATAATTTCACTTAATCTCAGACTGAGACTGGATCCTATTCGAAGAATCTTCAGTAGGAATGTAAAGAAATCTTGGAAGCAATATAACCGTGTATAGACAAATGATGTTGCTGTTGTAATAAAATCTTGGGCAAAGTTCTTAAATTATCTTAAGCAAGATACTCACAAAATAAAGATAAGGATTGTAACAGGACGCTTAGCAGGATTCCACAAAAACTATTGACTCGTATAATCCTGGACATAGGTGATCTTGTGAATTTGAAGCACTTTTCACATGCAAAGTCTTCTGATATACGTCTGAGAGATAAACTATTATGGGAAAAAGTGTGAATTTTAAGCAAAGTCAGATTTAACCAACCGTCCATGATGAAAATAACAAATAGCTACTAGATTCGGCACTGCAGTCTTGGGAGGAATCAAAACGATGTTTTTAGATTTTTCCCGACGTTTCGACTCAGAATCGAGTCTTCTTCTTCCCCAGAAGAAGACTCGATTCGATTCTGAGTCGAAACGTCGGGAAAAATCTAAAAACATCGTTTTGATTCCTCCCAAGACTGCAGTGCCGAATCCAGTAGCTATAAAATTCACATCAGTCGAACCTCTTTCTTCTTCTTTCGAAAATAACAAAGCTGCCTAAAATACAACCGACCTAATCACCCAAGAAAATCATGGACTTATTCATCGATTTTAGCATAATGCTTGGTGCTATTCTACAAAGCACACAAGTACACAGCATGGTGATGCGATAACAGCATTATATGCGTATACATATATACATATATATGCGTATACATATATACATATATATATATATATATATATACATATACATATGTATAATAAAAATTATAAGAAGAGTAACTTTTGACTAATTAAATCAATACTATTCGTATAAAAGAGTGAAAATTGTTTATAAATGTGTTATTTATAGTGAAAATGTTGATTTGTGCTGAAAATTGCATCAATAGTCTTAGAAATGCTCGAAAAAAAAATTTTTTTTTTACAGTGTCCCGAAAAATCTTTTTAATATGGAAATGTTTGTTCCGTAGTTTTGCACCTTTTCCGTGTTTTGGAACTTTTCCAATGTTCTTAAAAACAGAAGTCTAAGACAGATGTTTCACACAAAAAAACAGCTTTATGTTTAGATTGATCCAATAGTTAAACAGTGAAGTTTTAATTTTACGTGATAACTTATGTTTTAGAATGATACTCTTCAGAATTTATGTGAGGAGTGCATATTGAAGTGGCTTCTTCTTTCTGGCGTTACGTCCCCACTGGGACAGAGCCTGCTTCTCAGATTAGTGTTCTTATGAGCACTTCCACAGTTATTAACTGAGAGCTTTCTTTGCCGATTGACCATTTTTGCATGGGAATCGAGAAAATTTCCTTTACGAAAAGATCCTCGACCAGCGGGATTCGAACCCACGACCCTCAGCATGGTCTTGCTGAATAGCTGCGCGTTTACCGCTACGGCTATCTGGGCCCCATATTGAAGTGGCTATAGAAATTAAAAAATCTTTTGGAATTTTTATTTTGTGTTTACCTTGTTTCGTAAAAAGAAATACTAAGATTAGTTTTAATTTCGACTAGAGGGTGCTCAGGGTGGTTTGCCAAGGGCACCAACTCAGCATAGACTAACTGTACATGCCAATGGTTGATACTCCGTGATTGATCGGAACTGATAAGAACCCTAATTCGAGAAATGAGTTTTATCAGATCTCATATTACTGATCCATAACGGCGCCGTCCAAGTCCTTGCCGTCAGGTTGTATGGTGTTGTAATGTTAGTGCGTTATAATTGTTGCGTCTAAAGCCCGAGAATACCTCTGCATCTCCACAATCATCACGGAAATGGCTGTTTATTAGTAAGAGAGTAAAAAGATATGGAAGTGCCCATTGATCGGTGATGCAATCCATGGAAAAGTGTGGCAATATTACTCTTACTTATGATTAGTTTTGCTTTTTAAACTCGCGGTGAGATGTTAATTAAAAAAAAAGATGACGACACTCACAATGTCGAACTATTCAATGTTATTGTTAGTAATGACGAAAAAAGAAAAATATGCGTGTGATAAAAATATATAAAACAGGAATAAGGGTTTATGCTGACACTTGTAGTGACGGACCATCGATAGTTTGTTTGACAATTATACAAAACGTAACATTGTAACACAAAAATGAACCTAACATTGTAACACAAACATGAAACGAGCTCACCAGTTGGTAATTCATCCTCGACACGAATGTCTTCTCCTACTTGCACAACGCGAAAACCGAAGAAAACACTTAGCATTCACTCCGACGGTGAAATAAAACCGAAGTCGCATGATTCGGCTTTCCAAAGCGCAATCCCCTAGCATAATTTCAGAAAGATCACACTTATATAGTATGTAAATTATTACAATTTATATTGAAGTGAAAACTTATGTCGGAAAACCCGGTAGTCAAACCTTCTTTCGCTCAGATCTAAGCTCAATGGAGAGTCGAGAATTTGTAATAACAATATGAAAGAAAATTTAGGAACGTTGGTTAACTAATTTTGTTCATCATAAATTGACATTTTTATTATTTATAATTGTTGACTAATCTGAAGAAAATTGCTTTTCAATTGATCCTTGATGTTCAACAAAACACATACTCATTTCCTGCTAGGATATACAATACTGAATTGTAGAATATGTGTTCTATGAAGCCTCTTAGTCAACCAAAGCATTTTTTCAGAAATTAAGTAAATTTTTACATTTGAGAAAACATTGTAGTCCCTATTCAATCCTGAAAACCAGTCAACAGCTCAACGTAAAGAAACGTCATGCTTTCAATAACCCCATCCATAAGTTCGGTCACAGGAACATGAGTCTGGAAATATCCGTGAAAATCACTTCATATATTATTGAAATTTAACCTCTTTTACTTAAATGACTATGCATATATTGATAAACCACTTTTTATTTTTTTTGTCTGTTTTTATGTGAATTTTAACACATCCGGCTAGTTTTTCATCAAAAGAGAGATTGCACTTAAAAATTAATCATTCTGCACGCAGTTGTTCTGATTCTAATTCTTAAAAGTTTCTCTACGTTTCTGCAGTGTGAGCTTGACAGTGAAACTAGGATCGTTTCTAGAGGTATCCATAGAAAATTTTTAAAATATTTGATGCTTAATTCTTGTTAGTTATGATTTTGGAAGTTTATCTTCGGAAAATTCAATTCAAATTACTTCAGCTGAAATTTGTAATAGTGATCATTGGTAGACTTTTGTGAATCTACCTGACGGATATGTGACAAGGTTTTCAGAAAATTCTTGGAGAAATTGCCATGTTTTGCGAGGTTTTTTTGAGTTTCTAATAAAAGCCTTCAGTAACTTGTGAAACTTTTCAGAGTCAAAATTAACTCTTGTGAATATCTTATAACTTTGTTATGGCCAACAATAAGCCAACAGGGTGCATCATACTGCACCACGCCAGTAAACGATCATGCCTCCAAAATCATCTGTATTCTGGCAACACTTGTACTTACCTTAAATCATTTCTCATTCGGTGAACAGCAGCATACCTAAAATTTCATTAAACATTGATAATAGTTGAATAAGATTGAAACCAAGATCTTAACTTCTTACCATTATGATCATTCTCGGTCAACACAATGTTCTTATTGTTTAACTTTCTTGCATTGTAGCATTGTCTGACAGTTCCAGAAGATTCAATCCACCAATTGCAAAACAGGTACTTTTCAACACAATACTGTATACAACAATACACAATTCCATGCAAGCACTATAGGGTAGAGTGGCATAAAAGTAGGGCACCATCATTTGTACGAAATCAGTCTGAAAATAAATCGTGATTTCGAACGTATCTCTTTTCATATTTGATTCCCTACCAGATAATAAACTTTGGCAGGATATTTTTGGAGATTTTTTTAAAACTACAGGGCTTATATTATAAATATTATAAATAAATCAATGTCTTCAATGTTAAAATAAATTATGGAGGTGCCTAGCAATTATCTAATTGCTATCGATGCGTAAATAAAAATTTTCAGGTCGATTGATACTAAAATTGTTAGTTCATAAACAACTGAGTTATTACTGTTCAAAATGTTCCCTAATTTCGTTACACGTCCCAATCTCCATACTTACAAAGTGCACCCCAATAAAGTAAACAAAGTATTAGTCCTACTACTATGGATCAAAATTCAAAATTTCGCAAAAAAAATCTTAACATCTCAAAAATGATCAAAAGTCAACTTTGAAATAATAAACGCAGTAATAATAACCAGCAGGGTTGGTATGATTGTTTTTGGAAAATTTCTACAATTTGCCTATTTTAAACTAAACCATTACGTTTTGTATTAAAAATACAAAATAGACATGAACATACAACAATGCGTATCCTTTTTTCCAAAGATCTGTTATCTTTACCTCTACATTGTCCAGACATCACTCATAAATTGTTACATTGGAAGCCTCAAACAGTTTCATCCATTATAGCCTCATCATCATATACTTAACTCGGAAAAATCTGAAAACTCATTATATTTTTTTCCAATTTTATACAAAAGCGAAGTTAAAAATTAAAGGTTGGAAAATCTACTAAATTATCGCATGAAATATAGTAAATATTATGGGTAAATTGTAAATTCAATGCTCAATTTAAAATTAAGGTTCTTTTCACCAGACATGTGAAATACACCAAGTTTTCCTTCCAAAACTGTACAAACAATTTCTCTTGAAATTTTTAAACACAAACCAAACTTCCTTAAAATAGGCAGAATTTTTTTTTTCGGGTAAAACAAAATTTGACTTCATAAAGTGTAATTAAATGCTCTTCTTCTTCTTTCTGGCGTTACGTCCCCACTGGGACAGAGCCTGCTTCTCAGATTAGTGTTCTTATGAGCACTTCCACAGTTATTAACTGAGAGCTTTCTTTGCCGATTGACAATTTTTGCATGTGTATATCGTGTGGCAAGTACGAAGATACTCTATGCCCTGGGAAGTCGAGAAAATTTCCAACCCGAAAAGATCCTCGACCGGTGGGATTCGAACCCACGACCCTCAGCTTGGTCATGCTGAATAGCTGCGCGTTTACCGCTACGGCTATCTGGGCCCCTCGTAATTAAATGTTATTTCATCAAGATCGTTGATAAACAATCACATATGTTCTCAATTATGAGAAATTCATCTCTATAATTCATTTACAGTGAAACCTCCATGAGTCGATATTGAAGGGACCATCGACTCATGGAAATATCGAGTCATGGAACAGCAATCCTTTGGAAAGTGGCTTCTAGGGACCATCATAGTAACCATGAAATTCGGTTTTTAGTATGGTTCCATGAGTCGATATCGAGTCATGGAACATCGAATCATGGAGGTATCACTGTAATTAAAAAAAAGGGGTTTGGACTTTTGTCGGGAATTTCTTATATCTGACCCATAGTGCTACGTCAAAAGATATTTGGTAGATTATTCGTTACAAGACTACTCAAAAGAATTACAACAGAATCTTTACATTATCAATATTAATTTCAAATCTAAATTTGTGGTATCCTTGCTAAGTGACAAGTAATTCCATCTGATAAATCATTCTGAGATCTGTGTGGTACTAAATGATCATTATCATAGCTCTTGTCCTCCAACCCTGTTTTGATGGTTGACAATCAAAAGCCTGGTGAAAGAATCCCGAGAATATGGACCGATGCATGAGTTCACTATTTGACGTTTGAGCGATGCCGTGTTATTTATGTGGCCATGGCAACGAGTGAATTTGGCACCGCTCAAACGTCAAATTAGTGATCCCGTGCATTGGTCCATGGACCGATGCATAAGTTCACCAATTTAATGTTTGAGCGGTGCCGAATTCACTAGTTTCCATGGTCACATAAATAACACGGCACCGCTCAAACGTCAAATTTGTGATCCCGTGCATTGGTCCATAGCATCGGACCGGACATCGAACTATCTAGTAAGCATAGCACAGCTTCGACGCCTCACTCCTATAGTAACGTCAGGATGGAATGAAAGGTTCTTCGTGGCGCTCGCGCTTGCCAACAACGATTCTGAGCTCCTCAAGATCTTTGGAAGGTTTCCATTAACATTGCTTTCAAAAGTATTCATTTTTTGAGGGTCCATGGGTTGTTGTAGAACATCAAAGGAGGGGGGGGGGGGGGCATCTTCAAAAAGGTTGAGAACCACTACTGATCTACAGGAATCATCCCAGTAAATTCCAAGGATTCAACGAAAGTTTCACAAAGGAAATTTTAAATCAGTGTTGTTTGTAGGAATTCCTCAAGAAATTTCTTCATGGAATTTTCAAGTACTTTCCCTGAGCACCTCTAAGAAATACTCTAGGTATTTTCCAGGAATTTGCGTTAATTATTTATCTTGAACATTTAACCATAATAAGTTCATTTTCAATGCTTTCTGGAATTCTCCTAGAAAATGACCAGGGTGTCTCCGATGCTTAGATATCTAAAGGATTCCTCCTACATTGTTTTCATTTTCAAGTATATTCCCGATTTACTACAGGCATATATATCATAGAATTCATTATTTTTTTTTAAATAAAATTAAAGATGTTAATTTCCTATATTTTCTGGCGAAGGTTCGTTCCTGCTACTACCTGACAATGCTCTTTTATTCAATACTATTGAAAAGTACTTGTGAATATGCTGTTGAATGTATTTGTAGTATTTCGAAGGGAAACAAGCTTAGTTATTTAAATTAATCCATAATGAACAAGTTTTTTCACTATGGTTGCTAGTCATCTTCCAAGAAAATCGCTAGGTATTATCAAATAATATCACCATGAATACCTCTTCTTTTTACAAAGATTTTGCTAATAATCAAATGATGTCTTAAAAATCTGCTTTGGACCTGGAATTAACAGTTCAATTAATGGCTTTATTATAAAGCTGAATGCGTCATAGATCTTGGACTATGTTTTATAAGTTCACGCTTCCATAACATTTTTTTAATATTACTTAGTTTAACAGAATATCTCTTGGAACATTTTGAGCACTTCTTCCGTCTCTAACTGCAACCATGTTCTTCGATGATTTAATGCACAGATTGAGAAACCAGATTACGTATTATTATTTTTTACTTTATCAGGAAGATGTATCTATAAACTGTCTGCTTCCTTATAAGTCCGACAAACTTTTAAGAAGCGGGAAAATACCCCAACCTCGTGTATTGAATGAAATTCTTCCGTATTGTACGCATAATAATCCACCGAATAAGTTATCTCAACTAATAGTCATGATCGGTTACACATGATTCAAATTTGTGCTCCACGCAATAATCGGTAGCATAGCTCCATTTAGCCTTGAGAACCCATCCCAGCTATTTAGAGGAGCATTCCTCCGACTGTCGGCCAGTGATTTCCTTTCTTCTTCATTATTTGATTTCTCGATTCGGTTCGACTGGCTGTCGCTCTTCCCGAACCGCCTTTCCTCCTCCCCCGTTGTCCCGAAGTCCCATCCGTGCAACAGTTCCCATTCCAAACTCTTGCTTCTTTCCTCGCTCGGTTCAGTTCACCCACCCTTCTGCGATGTGACCTCTCTGAGTCTCTTCCTCGGGCCGCTGTCTCTCTCCCTTCTTGGATCGCTGTATCTTTGTACTACTGCTGGAGGAGCTCTGGTATATTCCATGCCATTGCCAGTCAACCAGACCAAGTCTCACTCTCCCCCTTGACCCTTCCTCCTCACTTTTGGCATCCACCCGCTACTCGTTGAATGGGGCTGGCCTGGCTGGCTTGTGTGTCGACAGCGACAAACCGTGTGCTAAGTGTATGCCCTTCAGATTATTCAATTTCTGATACATACTTGCCCCGGTCGCTCCAGCAGCGTGTGATATATACTGATACTCATTCACTCACTCACTTACTCACTCACTCGATACTCTACTCGGCTGGCTCTCCTCTTACGGTGCGAGTTCGATTTTCTTAAACTTCCTTCTTGTGGTTGCTCCAGTCCGCATTGTGCCCCGGCCAGTGGCGAAGCTAGTAAGCGAACAAGGGAAGGGGTTTGTCTATCCGAGATTGGGTAATGCTGATAATTGCATCGGAATGAGCAATCAGTTTGACGCATTAGACAAATTTTTTGATCATCAAATCGAGGCAGTCTCCAGCCCAGGTTCTTTGATTCAAGTGAGGAAACAAAGAGTGCCGCCAATCGTGATCGTTTTTTTTTTTTCGAATTTGGTGGATTTAGGCAGGAGATCTTGAACTCCATTAGAGGAATCAAGGTTTCCTTCCAAATTGCTAAGAAAGGAGACTGTCGCGCTCTGCCGGAAACTCTTAAAGATCGCGAACTTCTTCTCAAACACCTTGAAGAGAAGAAGCACAGTTTTTTTTCTTATGATGACAAAACTGAACGTTTGTACAAAGTCGTCTTGTAAGGTTTCTCAAGTGACTTATGAAGGAATGAAAAAATGCCACAATTAATACCCCCTCATAATCACGCCGCTGATTCCATCGTTCGCATTTCAATTCCAATTCACCCGACATACACTCACCGACCACCCACCACACTACTTCTCCCCTCGGACTCCACTCAGCTCAGCTCAGCTCTAAGCCACCCAATTTCCTTCAATTCGGTCGGTCGCGGTTCGGAGTCTCCCAATTCCGCACCGCAAAGTCCACAAACCGAAGCAAACGAGAAACCAACTCAACTCGCAACTCACTCTCGAGAGGCTGTCTCCTCTGCCGGCCCCATAGCTCCCCCCAATCGTCGCGTCGTCGTCTTCTGGGCGGCTATGCATTCCGGTCCCCGTCTTCGTCGTTGATCGCCATTCGGTCCGTCCGTCGGTCGGTCGGTCGGTCGGTGTTTGTATGTTTTGAGAAACGAGGCAGTTTTGGCATGCAAGCTTATTGCTTGCTTGCTTGCTTGCCTGCTCACTCGCTCTTGTTTGCCCTGGCTATAGCATTGCTTTTCGTAATAAACTCTACCGCAAGCCGTTTCGGTACCTACTAGCCAGAGCACGGTTGCGGGGATTACTGTTCCCTGGCGGAGGAAAAGGTATTAGTCACATATGGTCGGCGTTAAGTCAGAGTGGACCAAGTGACATTTTTCATATTTTGAGAAAAATGGGCTTAAAGTCTAACGCTTTATAATTTTTGAACTCGTTCAAATTTTAGTTCAATATTTCCACACATCTTTTTGTTACCTTCAAACAATATAACGTGAAGTGATAATCATGAAAAATCATAATCCAAACCTCTGATAGAACGATTTTTTGATGGACTATGTGTACTTGGTCCACTCTGACTGAACTAAAGATCACCGTCAGCCCTGTCGTCGTAAAATTTGAGCTTCTTAGTCATATCCTTTTGAGGAGGGCGTTGCTATAGCCCACAGGGCGGTTGTACTCCCAGGCGTTGATAAGTGAGTTTCACAGGAAAATTGTATCTAATTAATATATATTCCAAACACATGAGAACTAATATGCATTTGCACATGTTTAGTTTGTGGTCAATGCTCATTCCAATTGAAATGTGAAACGGAGAAACACATATAAATTAAAAAAATATATAGATGGCATCATAATAAGAGTGGATATAGCTTTTTCTACATTTGATCGGTGATAAGTCAGAGTAGACCAAGTTCAAAACTTGAGAAACCGGATTATTCTGTTATTAGATCAAAATTGTGCAAAATCACCATGGCAGCGATAACTTCTCAGGAATGCGAGAAAATGCAAAACATTCCAAGTAATTTGTCATATTTTTCGGTATTGAATGATTTTTCTTCTCATTCGTTAATAGAACTTGATCCATTTTACATTATTCAATGAATTGGATTTTGATTTCTGTCGATTTATCATGTTTGGGTAGTTACTCAGAAATTACAATGATTTCTGTGCAGACAGAGTGGACCATGTGTCAGAAAACAACGAATTGATTGATTATTTGTTTTTGTAGTCGATTCCAGAATCCAATGAAAGTTGTTGGTAGTTGTATGGTGTCTGTTTGGAATATTCTAGAACCCGCTTATTTTACCAGTATATTTTAACCGGTATTCAAGATTGTTACTCGGTTCTTTCTGACTTAATGCATATTTGGTCTTCAACGTTCTGACCTAACAAAACTTTAGTTTTCAAGTTATCGTAGTAATTCAAACACTTGTGAATATTTACAGTTCACTCGAGGAAAAACCAGCGATTGAATACTTATTACTTTGTTGTACGAAATATGTTGTTTTCATAAATTTAGAAAATCGTTCATTTCAAACGGCTAATACCATTGCTCACCTAGTTTTTACAACAGTTCTAACTCAGTTTTTTCTTAGAGAAGTTTCAAATATGACGTCCATCAGTTTTCTGGATTTCTAGAAAGTGTCTTGCTTTTTCCAATACCTAATACATGCACTGTCACATTTTCGTAGACCACCCCCTCCCTCAAATGATGGATGTCGTTTTTGGGTGACCCTTTAGTTAGCTTTTTGAGGGTGACCACAAAATTAAAAACGAATGTTGCACTAATGGTGAAATTTTTTTTTCTAATAAAATTCAAGATGACCAAATTTAAAATGACCAAAATTATTGCATATGAAACCTACATAGTGGTTCCCTATTTGGCCATATGTGAAGCTCGATAACTTTTACATTTTTAATCTTTTCGAATGTTTTAACATCAAGATATATCCTATATCTTAATGTTAGAACACACAAAACCTTTCAAAATGTGAAAACCAGAGCTAGGAAAAGTTCTGAAATTCACACTACAGTAGGCAAGCGCTGCAAGTCACAGTCAGCGAAGCTAGTGAAACTCACGCTTATTGTTGCTGTAGGAAAAATGCCTTGAAAATAGCAAAACACCCGTTGCTAAGAGCAACCCAAAACTACTGTAGAAAAATGTTCTATTTCCCGCAATTACAGCCTTCAATGATACTACTGATTTAGAAAATTCATGTACCCAACATAGGCTACTTGATGAGATTCACAATTTTGAACTACTGTATTAGAAGAGCAACGTGATTTTCTCAAAAACTCAAGCCTACTACTACTACTACCATTCCCAACTCTGGTGGAGACATTTAAGTTATCTCGTATGGTCAAATACGGAACCACTATGGCCATTACTGGTTCACCTACCCTACTTTTTTTATTGAAAGAAAGATACGTGAAGAAATATCTGAAATGTATAAAAAAAAACTGAGCTTTTTTTTCAAACTGCTATCTAGCGTAAGTGGGATCCACTGATATGCCTGGGAAGCAGAAAGATTTCCGAACAAACAATTTCGCCAGAGATGTCATTGATTGAAATAAATACGCCTCAAAATGCGGCTTATGTGGAATTGCCGAACAGATTTGCCTGCAGTTCTTATGGGAAAGGCTACCAAATATATCGAGGATGCCGACAATAGTCACAATTACATGTGATGTTTGAAGTATTGTAAAACGTTTCGTAAAAGTTTTCAACAAGTCTGCCTGTGTGATCCAAGACAGGATTGAACAGCGCATAAATGTAACAAATATTTAGTTTGTTTGCGTACGTCCGAGAAAATTACAAATAAATCACGGCATCAGCTTAGACTGCTGGAAATAGGGGAACTTACGTATTCTCGGCAATCTAAGCAGCTGGACTTTGAAAAAGGCAATTATACACAACCATTAAGCACAGGAAATAGCAGGAGACACCTGAAATACACTTGAGCACTCTTTATTCATTGGTTATTATACACATAACACTATTTTATTCTCTAAATCATCTGTTTTTCCTCGCCAAAGTCATGAGGCAATTGTTCTATTATCGGCAATGCAATTACTATTGTCGGCAACAAAAATGTTCACTTCGGCAATCCAAAACTGTGCAAAAACAAGCTTATGTATTGGTTACTTTTAGCATGTGTTGACAATGACTGAAATTAAACATCACTCATTATGTTCTACTCGCTGAAAGGGCCAATGCAGAAAAATACAGACTACACTGAAAACAGCGTTGCAGTTATAAATTCAGTTACAAAGAATCAAATTGAATGCACAACGCCACTTAATTTGTGCAGACTAAGGCGCCGTCCACATATTACGTAACGCTGTAGCGGGGTGGGAAGTAAGCTCAAATATTGCGGCTCATACATTTTTTTTCATACAAAGACCGTTACGGAGGGGAAGGGGGTCGAAAATTGAACAGTTTAGCGTTACGTCATAAATGGACGCAGCCTAATTTCGTTTTCATTTATTTCATCGAATATTTTTTGTATCAAGTCTTACTGTGGCAGCATTTCGGCTGTGAAAATTGACATGCCATGATTGTAAACTTGCAGCAGGTGCGATTCTAACCAAGAACCAACCAACCAACCAAAAACGTGCAGCGTGACGTCATTTTTAATTGGTTCATAATATTGTGCTCCGCAAGGAAAATCTACGGAACGCAATTATTGGATAATTTGTATTTCAGAATTGCGTTTGAATTGCGCGTAATATTGTCTGCGCGTTACTGCCACCGCTGGATGTTGATTTAAAATGAGCGCCGGAATATTATCCCTTTTATTAAATTTGTTCGAGATGGATAGGAATGACGTCATCAAGTAGCTGTCAGTTTTCGGAATATATCACCTTCTCAATATAGTAACCGTGGTAATCCTTGAAATTATCTACAACTACAGTCGAAATTCGTTTGTTGCATTATCTTTAAGTGGGCTACGTTTTAATTGGGCTCCCGTTAGTTGGGCTATAGCCCACCTAAAACGAAGGCAAACGTCATTTTCTGACATAAGACGCAATTTATCAATGTTTATAGCTTCGTTCGTTTGTTTTATGTTATTTGACAACTCGAAACTCAGCCCGATTAGTCAAAGTCTTGCACTAAGTGGGCTACAGGTTTAGCGCAACGAATGAAGGTTAACTGTACCATCGAAATATTAGATGCATAGAACTAGTAGTTTATTTTTAATGAATCATCGAAAAAAGCTTGATACAGGCCTTTTTAAATTGCCAGTTTAAAGGCTTCACAGATAATCTCGCTTTTAGGTGGACAAATACTATTTAGAAATCTCATATTCCTGTCCATCATATCATCCATCATATTAGAAAGCTCTAGAAAATTTGAAAGGAACACGATTCTCTTGATTTGTTCTTATTGCGTATGTATTCTACACGCAGCGAACTGGACTATATAAATTCATATATTTTGCCTTAAGAATGATGGAACGATTATTGCAATACGAAAGCTGTATGTATCATTTAAGCATCACCCCACATTAAGGCGTCGATAGAAAAGGGGAGTGCGCACCCTATTGATCGCAAGGTTCTTGGTTCGATTCCACAATGCCGCGAAAACTATTGTCGTTTTCAAATTTCGGTTTTATAACGCAAATTTATGAATTTCAATCCAATGTCTTGTGGCGAATTTTCACAAGGGGTTCCAATGTTTATCAATAGTTCACTTTCCTGAGTGTTGTTTGTTTGGCCAAATGTCATCCCCTCGAAGGGGTGAGTTTGGGCAAATTTTCGTACGTTTCCTATTTAGAGGAAAATAATCAAATTTCAATCATTTGTTCAGCATTGGCAAAGTATTCTCTTATTTAGCCGAACATATCATGCAAATTGCGAAAGTTGTTTAGAAATAAATGAGGACTTACACATTTTTGGCCAAATCTCACCCCCAACGACGGTACTTGCGCAGTTGTTTTTAAATTTCTTTAAATGCAAAAGGTAAATAATTTCACCGTGAATTGAACTGTTCGCTGAATGGCTCGATATGGTTGTGGTCTGTAAAGGTTGCTGCTCTTGAATGGTCTATCACCATGTTATTACCGAGAGAGTGAATGGTAACATAAAAAAATCGGTTGCGATGTTTCACGATTTTTTGTTGGTTTATGATTAGCACTCTCCGAATATTGTTCGATCGGCTTATTCGGATCAAAATCCAAACTTTACAATTAAAATTTATTTGCGTTCATATTATTCTCAGTGTATGAGACAATCAGAATAGACCCTTTGCAAATAAATTCACTTATGACTTGACACATAAACATCATCCTCTGATTCGCGACTACGAAGCTGCTGATGTTTACTTCGGTTTTCTTTGAGAAAAACAAGGAGAGATGTGTTTTGCTTTTTTCACGTACACGATGACAGTTCCTTACGAGGTTTTCCGTTGGTGCGAGTGCTTTGTAGAATCTCTTTTTGCTTCGTAGTCGCGAATTGCCTGTAGAACAACAGGAGTGTTGCCAAAATAGTTAACCTATTAAAAGACGTATGTTTTATATGTTTCTCAGTATATTGATGTATATGCGCTACAATACGCAGATAAGGAAAGTATTGAAATGCTCAATTATTACCAATGCATGCTTTGTTGCCTAATTCCGATAAATTAATGAGTTGTGTTTGACTTTTTCTATGAATTTAAATTGTGAATAATAAATACACCGCAATTGAATATGGTTTCCTGGCAACCTTGTCCAGTAATAAAAAGTGATTGCCGAGGAAATCAAAGTGCATTAATTTTAATATGTGATTTGAAGCATTTAAATTAAGTATTTTCGAGTGCTTTATATACAAATCGAAAGTTCAATAGTGCATAAGTGATCGGTGCGTAGTTTTTATGAAAAAAATGGAATTGGAGCGGAGAATTGGACCGTTTAAAGTGGTGAGTTTTTCTTAAGCATTTCTTGTGTTGTTTTATTCGGCAGCTCACGAATGACGATAATTTCGTATGCATTTATTTCATTTAATGATTAAACCCATGTTATATAATATTTTTGTGAAAGATGAGATTCAGAAGGAAGATTATAGTTCAAGGAATATGTTGAATACATTGAAGTTAACTCTTGTTCCGTAGATAAATGTTGACAAAGACGATAAGTAAGTGCTGCCGAAAATACCCTCAGGGTGCCGAAGCCATCATTTACCCTACGTAAATTCTCTTGAATTATTTTATATGGAAAATTAGAATCAAAAAATTAAGTTCAGGAACAAATGTTTAAGATTTTATAAAGCAGGACATCAAGAAACTTTTAACCTTAATTTTGGATTAAACGAGAGGTTCGAACTTCAGCCAAATATATTGCTGCGAACTGATTGTCTTTAGAACATATGAAATGATTTTTTTTCTGCTTCAAAACTTCAAGAGTTACTTGAGATGATTCGATCGATATTGTTGCATGCTGAAGTTATGTCGAAATTTCAACAAAATTTTTATTTTCACACGAAAAAGTGATTTATATACCAAAGGAATATCCGAATTTCAGAATTTAGTGGTGGCAAGGGGTCGTACAGCTCGGAAATTCCAATTGTTTTTCTACAGGGCGTTAATTTGCTCCTGATTACTCTAGGGTGTTCATAAAGATGTTTGGATCGAGGTCAAATTTTTGCAGGGCGTTGATAAAGCTTTTAATTTTAAATTATTGTTCTAGATACAAATGATCTACATAAGACAATGTCAGAAAACTTCAATGCATTTTAGAAGCTTGTATTTTACAATTAATATCCTTCAGGGCGTTAAGGTGCACCTAATCTTATTGAAATGAGGTCAAATTACTCCAGGGCGTCGATACTTGGATAGCTTGGAATTTTTAATTGATTTAGGGCTTTAAGACGCACTTTATCTACATAGGATAAGGTCAAATTTGTCGTAGGTACCGCTTAGAATTTGCAATTGATCTTAACCAGGGCGTTTAGATGCAGCTGATCCACATAACACAAGGTTATGATTTTCCAAAGGGGTTTTAAGATTCTCCAGATCTTCCAAAGATAAAGGTGAAATAAAGTCAAATTACTCCAGGGCGTTGAAATAGCTTACCAATTTTAATTGATGTAGGACCAATTTTAATTGGATACAGGACGTTCAAATACACCTGATCTATTTAGAATACTGTCAAATATCTCCTGGGTGTGGATACATCCTGTAATTTACAATTGACGTTATACAGGGCGTTAAGATGCACCTAATCGACAAAGGATAAGGACAAATTACTCCAGGGCGTTGATACAGCAATGAATTTATTAAATGATGTCCTACAGGGCGTTAAGATACAGCTCATCTATTTGAGGAAAAATCAAATTACTCCAGAGCGTTGATACAGCTTGACAATCTCGATTGATATTATACAGTGCTATGAGGTGCGCATGATCTACTTAGGATAACGTCAAATAACCGTAAGGGTTTTGTACAGCAAGAAAACTTCGATTGATTTGCTATAGGGCGTTGATACAGCTTGGAATTATCAAATTAAGTCCTAAAGGGCGGTCACATGCACTTGATCTACATGGAAAAAAGGCCCAAATTAATGCAGGGCGTTAATCCAGCTTAGAGTTTACAATAAATGTCCTACAGGGCGTTAAGTTGTATCTAATATACATGGAATAAGCTCAAATTACTCTGAGGTGTATCAATGCCATGGAGCACGTAGGTTTCGATTGATTTTCTACAGAGCGTTCAGATGCTCTAGATCTCGCAAAGATCTGTGTGGAATAAAGCCATTTTTTCCCAGGGCGTTGATAAATCTAGGAATTCAATTGATGTCCTACATAGCGTCAAGATACACCTGATCTACATGGAATAAGCTCAAATTACTCCAGGACGTTACTACAGCATAAAAATTTCGATTGATTTCATACAGGGCGTTGAGATGTTCTAGATCTCACAAAGATCTGTGTGGAATAATGTCAATCTACTCCAGGGCGTCGACACAGATGGATCGATTTATGTCATACAGGGAGTTAAGATGCATCTGATCTACGTGAAACAATATCAAATTACTGCACGGCGTTGATAAAGCTTGGAATTTTCAATTGATGTCCTACAGACCGTTGATATGAACCTGATCTACATAGGGCAAAGTCAAAAAACTCCAGGGCGTTTATACAGCTCGGAAATTTTGATAGATTTTCTACGAGGCGTAAAGATGTTCCAATGTGTGAAATATAGTCAAATTAGTCTAGGGCGTTGTAACAATTCCAAAATTTCGATTGATGTCCTACAGAGCGTCAAGATGCGCCTGATATACATAGTAAGGTCAAATAACTACAGGGCGTCGATACAGATAAGAAATTTAGATTGATTTTCTACAGGGCATAAATATGCTTCCGATCTTGCAAAGATCCGTGTGGAATAACGTCACACTATTCCAAGGCGTTGATACAGCTTGATCGATTGATGTCATACAGGACGTTGAGTTGCACCTGATCTACATAGAGCAAAGTCAAAATACTCCAGGGCGTTGATACAACTGTCTTCAGACCGTTAAGATGCACCTGATCTACATAGAATAAAGTCAAACTACTCCAGGGCGTTAATATAGTTTGTAATCATTAAATGATATTCTAATTGAGACAAGGTCAAATTACTCCAGGGCGTTGATACAGCTTGACCATTTTCGATTGATTTTACACAGGGAGTTTAGTTGCACCTGATCTACATGTAAAAAAGTTAAATTAATTCAGGTCGATGATACAGCTTGAATTTTCAACTGATGTCCTAAAGGGCGTTAAGGAAAATATCTGAGAAAAGCTTCTTAGTCGTCGACTAAGCGCGACTAAGCAGGACGACAGGGCTGATCACCGTTCAGTGAGTTGGTTCACTCTGACTGAACAGTTTCTAGGAAAATAACAATCATTTAATGCTTGCATGGCCCAACTGAGTGCATATCTCTAAGATAAACAGATTTCCAACATTCTTTGACATCAGTACCGCAAATTCTTCAATAATCCATATCGTCAATACCGAAATCAGTGGTATTACGATAGCTTGAAAATTAAGGTTTTGCAGGGTCAGGGCATTGAAGACGAGAAATATTGAAATATGCGTTCAGTCAGAGTGGACCAAGTGAAAATCTTGAGTACTAGCCAACATATACTGGTCCAATAAGCGGGTTCTATGTCATTTCATACATACACCATAGAACTACCACAAACTTCTATCGGACTCTGAAATTGACTCGAAAAATGCAACAATCATGCAGTTTATTGCTTTTCAACACTTGGTCCGCTCTGTCTGCACAGAAATTGTTGCAATTCCTGACCACCCATCCAAATATGGTAAATGGTAAAAAATCAAAATCAAATGCATCAAAATAAGTAATATTTATGAGTTTCTGTGATGGATGAATAGAAGAATCATTCTATATCGAAAGATTTGATAAATCTCTTGAAATATTTTTCATTTTCCCGCATTCCTCAGCGAGCTGATAATTTTCGCTATTATGGTAAAAAGCACTTGGTCCACTCTGACTGCATACTTTTATCGATTTTTATTGATCATCCAAAGTAAATTTATTACATATCTCTCGCAGTTTACAACATTCATCAAATCTGATCAAAGTGAAATGGTGATAAGGTAATTTCGCATCTAATGGAAGAATAATCCAATTTTCCCAAGTTTTGTACTTGGTCCCTTAACGCCGACCATATGGGTTTGAAAATTTATCGACACTGACAGTCAAAACCTTGATTTTAGAAAAGATGAATCAGTTAATCTATTAAGGTCAGGAAATCAACATTAAATCACAGTGGACGAAGTGACATTTTCCATTTTTTGAGAAAAATGGGGCAAAACTCTAGCACTGCTTTTTTAGAATCGTGATTGAGGAATATTCATGTTATAAAGTTGTTTATGCGATTTCTTTCTTTTTTTTATTATTGAAATCGTTATCGTATTTTTGTGCATGAAAATATAAAATCTAACAAAATGCATTTGGTAAAAGGACTTATTTTTTTTCAAAAACGCATAAGAATATCTGTTTCTTAATGACTATAATTTATCTTCTGCTTAACAAAATCTTCGTTTTTTTAACGAGTTGTATGTTGGTATCCTTTACTATTCTACTGAAAACAATCAATAATATTCCACCAATCTCTGACTCTAGGTCACTCAAGTGATTCATTCATTTATGATCAAATTTACTGCAATATCATTCTTTTACTCCCAGCAATGAAGTAAAGTGTATTCAAAATTGGTTGAGATTACTAAAGAAACTATGTTTGTAGAATAAAGTACGTATCTTAAACCTAAGAAATCTATTCATTACAGTTCCCTTTGAATTTAGATTTTTTTCCCAAAAAAATCGGTGATAATTGTTTTTATGCTATCTAACTTCATATTTTCAGAATACTTCTTATTGACTGCTTTTGAAAAACAAATTCCTTCTAAAAATGATAATTATAGATTGTCTAATTCTCCCACCATATTCTTATAATGATTTTTGATAGCACTCAAAGACCAACCGATCTTAACATTGTTAAGTTAACAATGTTCCTTTTTCGTGTGAAATTCAATTATTTTGGAGGTTTTTTAATTATCATAACATCGTACAATGTTCGTCCAAACAATCGAATGCGATTTCATTGATAAATTAAAAGGATATCCCATGCACAAAGTGTTCACTAGGGCCAGGGCCGTATTTACGTGGGGTCCAAGGGGATCATGGCCACCGGGCCCCCACATTTTAGACCCCCCCCCCACAAAATAGATTAAATTGATCATTATATATCATTTATGAATCACAATAAAAAGCGATAAATGGTACAAACTTTCGAAATCACATCAAAAGATTTGTAAGTTTATGTTTCAAATTTAAATCAGAGTGTTATTCTCTGGCTTGCAATCTAAAAAATGTTAAGGCTTATCTGTAGTGTGTAGTATATATACCCCATTGTTTTGGATCTAAGAGTTTCATTTTTTGCTTGTTTCTAAGAATAATATTGAAAGCTTACAGGGTGTCGACTACCTGGAAAAAACCTGGAAAGTCAGGGAATGTCAGGGAATTCAATTTTTGATCTTGAAAGTTAGGGAAAGTTAGGGAATTCCACTTGAGGTCAGGGAAAAAATATCGATTCAACAATATCAAAAGAGTTGATTGTCTGCAAAATTTTCGATCAGGTTAAGTCAACAATACAATAGTTTTCAATTATGATGCTTACATCCAATACGATGTATCGAAAACAATCTAACTTTCAAAATAGCAGTTCACCATTGAAAAAATTCACTTTTTTATCTTAATAGAGTGAACTGTACTTTACCGCGTCCTCAGAATTCAAATTTTCTGAAATAAAAAGCACTGCCGAACAACTTCTTCGAAATTGGCGTGAAGTGCTTCAAAAATATTGTTTCGTAAAGTTTCCTAGATCAACTTATTGCCTAGTTTCGCGCATTTTGGTCAAATCTTGAAAAAATAAAATAGAGTTCACTCCATCTGATCATGTAAATCGTTACAAATTACAAAATATCAATGAAAATCTGATGAAACTTGAAAAGAGAAAACATAAGGATTCTTGTATTTAAGTGAAGGTGAATAAAAGCCGTATCTTAAAATTCCAAGAGCATAGATCTGGCGAATCAAATATCGGTTTATTCTAAAAAAAAGATAGATTGGTTACTCACTGGGGGTAATCAATCGAACAATTATTCAGCTCTGAACATTGTTAAGTTTTCTAGATTTGTGCTCCTGATGATGGTATATATTTTCGGTTGAATGTTTTGCACAGTTTTACTTTTGTTATATTTGATGTAAAATTGCAGCATGAAAAAACTAAAATTGTTTCGAAAATACGTATATTTCAGATATAAGGGTAAGGACAGGATGCTTTCTGATTTTTTCATGTTTCTTGAAACATTTTTTCAGATGATACCGCCTTTAATCAGGAGATTTTTTATAGATATGTCCAGTTATTTTTTCTAAGAATATACCCAGGAAATTCTCCAGAACTTCTGAGGATTCCTTTCAAATTTCCTCGATTTTTCTTTGAGAATCCAGAACACCATTGAAAAACAGACATTTCAGGAATATTCTTGGAAATAATCTGCTTGATAATCTATTGAAATTTTGTGAGATTACTTGGAGATACTCATATAAGAATTCTTAGAGGGTTCCTCGAACCATTGCACAACAGGCACAACAAATTCAAGAGGTACATCAGAAACGATTGTCAGGTTCTCTGAATCTGTGAACTGGAAAATTTGACTTCCTTTTATCGCATTAAGAATATTATGATAAATTCCTAGGGGAGAAAACCTAGACGTAATTCATATCGGAATCCCAAAATATTAACTAAAATAAATTATCTGTAACGAATCATTGCGAATTATTCAAAGTATTCCAAGAAAAAAATGAAAACATTTTGAGAAACAAATCTATGTGATTCCTGGAAAATATCTTTAGAAGTATTCCTGAAATAATCCTAGCAATTCCAAACGCTATTCCAGTAAAAAATCAAGACTGAAAGACATTTTCTGGCATTTTTTAGGGAAACCTGGAGATGAAGAGCTTCTAGGGGAAATCTTAGAAGACTTCATGTAGAAGTATTGAAGGAATATCGGGAAAATTTTGTTAAAGAATTTCAAAAGGGATGCCGAGAAATCTCTATAGAATTCCTTGAAGCAATTCTTCAAGATAGTTCTTTGCCAATGGCTAGAATTTTATGTGGAAAAAGAAATAGCCAAATTTCAGGATAACTTTCTGCCAGTTAAAAAGCATGGTGGATGATCGTTATAGTGTTGCGTCATATATAAGGAAGTTATAATCAGGAAGGTATCTAAAATTTGATGAAGTTATATCTGAGGTACTTCAGTAGCTGAGTACATCGGATTTTGAGTTTGAAAAGTAAATAGGTACTAAATTGCCTAGTTTTATCATATAAACTTGAATAAACGCTGAAAAATGTTATCAGTAAAGTAAAAACTTTTGCTCAGTTTTTTCCTACAACCTATAAAATAAACTAAACATAATACAAATCGTCGGATATGTAGCTTCTTTTACAAATCGTAGTTATTTCGGTTCAAATTTGTCAATTCAGTGGTCTGGAATTTTTCTGGAAAACAACTGGAAGGTCAGGGAAAGTCAGGGAACTTTATTTGCAAAATTGAGTCGACACCCTGGCTTACTTTCAATAAACATTTTGATTTCTTTACAAAAAAAAAATTAATTGGTCTAAATTAACCCTGTATTTCTGCATACCCGGGGTAAGTTGGCCCTGCCAAAACAAACAATCGAATTATAAAAAATATCCACAAGTTTCGATTATTATCATTCTGAATAGTATTTAAATGTTCAAACAAACAATATTTTGAAAAAGAGTTCTTTTAATTATTGGGTAATAATTTGAAGGAAGATGAGTGTAAATTAGGTGTCTCTTCATACCATTTACAACATTGTCATGCTTTCAAAATATAATTTTCAATTTGAACAACAACGAAGTTAAAGCTATTAGTGATTAAAATAATGATAGTCATACTTTACTAATAATTTCCTACTTTTTTAGATACTGTTTACAGTTATGACACCCAGTAAATTTTTTTCCGACAAACATAACTGTAATAACAAAACATTTTTATAATTGCGGTCGTAATTTGTACTTTTTTAATTCTATTCTTTATAAACAATCCATATAAGAGAATTTTTACCATTTATTGCTCCTCCTAACTTCTAAACAGACAATTTTAGCTAACCTTAAGTATGATGTGCATTTCATCTAATGAATATTTTCTTCCAAAAACGTTACATATTTTATGATTGATGTATTCATTACATCAAATACGTGTCCAATATGGAATGTTAAAATTGATTATTCAGTTTATTAGTAATAATTAATATTTTGAGGTGAAATAAATTGAATCGAATTGGTGCCACTTGTCTCGAGAAGTGGGGTAATTGAGTCTCCAAACTTTCCTCTACAGTTTCAATATTTCATAGCCCATAACTTCCCATTTATGCAAGTATCAGCATGCTGCCGTAAGGTTATCAAACTATTGGATTTGAAAAAATATTCGCATTGGGAAATTGAACAATTTGTCTGAACTGCTATTTTAAGGTCCCAGTTGCCCCGGGGCACATTATTGTTTTCAAGCTTTCCAACACTATTTTTAAGCGGTATTGCCATCTTATAATAAAATAAAATTCGTAGAAGATTGGCTTGTTCTTTTTAATTCTCGTCCAATTGAAGGTTTCCATGCATACGAAGTGAAATATTGCTGAAAAACTTAAAAACTGTTCTTCAGAAAAGCAAGTTTTTGTCGCTCACACCCATTGATCCCAACTTGCGCTCCTGAGGGTTGTCAGCAGTCCAAACACATCTTAAATTTGTTAAAACCTTATCCAGAACATAAAGTATGAAAGTTATGAGGAAAATTACCAAAGATAGTATGTTCTCTTTGGTAATTTTCCTCATAACCATCAAAATTGTTTCCTGAGAAAACGGCCCCCACAAGACTCTGGCCCCAGGACCCCCACATTTGTAAATCCGGCCCTGACTAGGGCAGTTCTAAATTCAAAAAAGATTGAAAATCTCACCTTCCATATCATCTTTCCATCCTAACGATGAAAATAATATTCTGCGAAATTGTCAGCTCTTTTGGTAGTGATGTGAATGTGGTCTATGGAAATTACTTCGAAGAAATTCAAAACAAATGTTCTTAACGCGTCAGTACGGCAATGTAAGTAAAAACTTATCATTGCATAATGTAAACGCATTCTTCAAAGCTCAATTTGTTTGTAATTATTTAGCTCCATATGGGAGTTTGGCCTTGCAAAGTTCTGTATAAATCCCAAACAAAACCAGCTCAAAAAGGGTCTGTTTTTTCACAAAATATCCTTACTAAGGTTTGAAGAATGAGTTTTTACTATGAGATAACAAGTTAGGATATCATTACTAATTTATTCGAAACATATTTTGAAATTTTCCTATTGTAATTTCCAAATAACCCACATTGTTTTTACCACCGAAAAAGCTGAAAATTTCACAGAACTCAAAAATTGGTCACAGGGTCAAAAATTGGTGTTCTTCTCCTGCGTATTTTGGTTTGGAGCTCGATAAATTGATAATCTGTTAACCAAATTAAACATATATCTAAAACTGCATGCATGAACTCGCGTAGATGCAGAGGTTTAGACGGTCTACAGTGTGTGAGTTAAATGCAACGTCAAATCTTCCTTTTTCACTATAGGTCCTCACGTGACAGGCGTCGTAGTTACCTAAACATGGATGGAAGATCACCTACACGTAGGCAGCGTCCATTTAAGACATAACAATTAAATTGAAAATGTTTGACTCTTTCCCCTCCCTGCTTTTTGTATGAAAATTATTTTCGTTGTACGAACTGAAATGCTTTTGTCGACCCCCTGCACCCTTCCACCGTTATGTTATTTGTGAACACGATACACGAATGAGAAAATGATAACTTTGGCAAAGAAAGCTCTCAGGCTCTGTCCTAGTGAGGAAGTAATTTCAAAAAGAAGAAGAAGTCAGTTCAGTAACACGAATTTTCATATGTTCCTCTATTGAAAGTATTGGTCAATCTTCGAAAAGTTTGTATACAGATGAATACCGTTTTTGGCACCTCCCGATTTTGGCAACAAAATGGACCCATTTTAGCCAACATTTTTGGATACCTTTGAAATTTGTAAATTCTTATAAATATCACGACGTATTTTGTTCTAGTCATTTGAACTGCAGGTCAGCTTCACGTCTTTATATATTGATATTGGTTATATTACCCCAAATTACACCAAGTATTTACTGGGGCTGCCGTACGCGCTTATTTTTTCGGTAAGTATAAGTATCTCAATTAAATTTCGTACCTTTTTTCAGGTATTCGTACTGTGTAACCAGCCCATTGAGTCTGTCGTTAGGTTACACATTTAATAAAAAACAAACCAGTTCGCGCACAGAAGAGCGTCTGTGTGGTAGTCGGAATCTGTCGGACAACTTTCATTCATGGTCGCGAGGATAATGGGAACTTTGGCAATATTGACAACACGAAATTATTGAACTACAACATAACTTTTATTTGACGGAGAACCGGTACACATAATCTTCTGTATTAATGGTTCATTTATTGCAAACTTAGCTTCAACTACGGTTTAATTTGTCTGGATTTGGACTGAATTCTGTACTGTGAACTGTTCACATGACTTTGAACAATCACTGTATTTCTGGACTATTACAAACTGGACACGTACGGACCACCTACATAAACTGTTGATCGGTTATTAACTATAGTTTTCTTAGACTTGACCTTTTATATGATCTTGATGTATTGGCTAATTGTTCTGAAGTATTCTGAAGGCAATTATAGAGCGGTCAATCATCTTCTACTGGAAGTTTGTTGCACGTAATGCTAAGTTTTGGCGGTAACAGTACTGAGTGACTGAGTGCATAGCAATTGCATGACATTAAGTTACGGTTACACTACAGTCGGACTGATCAGTATGTAACAAAGCACAAGAGAAACCAAATGTTTACGATTTACATAGTTTCAATAGTTCGGAATTTCATGAAATAAATTGTATCAATAAATCAATTTCTTTAGTATCAACATATAGTCTATAAATTTGACACACTTTATATTTAATGCTCTATTAAGAATGATTAAAGTTTACAAAATCGTATAAATTAATGAAATTTTGATAAAAAAAAAACAAAGGACAGTTGACATTTACGTGATTTTTCTGCTTTTCAAATAAGTACATGAAAATAGTTAGAATTCATATTATTTTAAGCTTTCAAATATGCCGTTTGTAACACCGCCATGATAAATACGAGTACAGTTGGACTACACTACAACTTATTCCCAAAAAGATCATTGAAGTGTGCGATGAATATGGCTAAGAGTGCTTAGCAGTTTACCTGTGGTGGTGTTGATCTTTTTATGTTAATTATATGGAGCTACGTTCCGCCTATATGACGCTCGATTTTTAGGAAGTGGTGGAAATTTTCGTATCACGAAGCACCTCACGAGTGTAAACCGACGCAAAACAAACACGACACACTCGCGAACAGGCTTGGTGTGAGTAAGTTCGCACCGCCTGCTTCTGAGAACAGATTTACTCGCGAGTAACCAAACAAGGTGTGATTTTATTATGGTTTTGACAGACAAATCAATTGTGAATCCAAATCCCTCGGAAACTTGGAGAAGAAATAGCTTTTTTTTTCCCCAAAAGTGCAATTGATTCTGAACAGCTCCGAACGCGTTCACGAATCGCTTTAGCTTCGTTTATTCGCGAGCACGACAGATACGAGTAAATCAGTACTCTGGTGCTAGCGAACATTTTGTTTTGTTTTTGATCCAGTTCAGCAGACATGTTCACTACCCAGTGAACCACGTATCGTAAAAGAATGTGCATCCAAAATCACATATTCGTGCGTCAAAAATCAGAATCGCACAAGATGCCATATAAAGCGTTATCAAGGTCAACACAGGTTGTATATAAATCCCCAATACGATTCATTAATGACAACAACAACATTTATTCATTAATGTTGAAAGCAAAACATGTCGTAAATAGTGCAACATAAAATCGCGTTAAATTGTATAAACTGACAGATCATATATCAATCCAGAAAGGATCATATGAAATCGCAATAACTTAGCAAAAATTGCCACCCAAACTTGGTGGGCCTCAAAGAACAACAAAGCAGGTTTCGCTGTACATGAATAAATAATATTGGCGAATAATCAAGTATTTAAAATGTAACCCATGATGGTACAGTGGTAACGCATAAGGTTCCTGATCCAGAGGTATCGCGTTCGAGGCTTGCTCATCAAAAGTTTTTATTTGTTTTCATCAAAAGTTTGTGGCATCGTATATCTGATCGCAGAAAGTCTGAAAAAGTCGTGTTAAGTATGCATATAGCCTCCACTTTGGTAGATATATAGCCTTTTCACGCATTATATACGATTGAATTGAATCATATAGAATTATGTATAACAAAAGTTATACCAACCAAAATGTTGACTGGGTACTTTCCATCACTGAAGACACGCAGTGTACTCCAGCCTTAGCACCACTGGTATAGATTGTTGGTTGCTAAGGCTGGAGTATACTGTTTGTCTTATTTAAGTTTTCAATCAAGTATACGGGACGCATAAAAAATCAAATTGTTCCGTACGAGATCTCGGAGATCCCTAGCTGAGTCCATGACCTAGTTTCATGACTGGATGTTGAAGAATAATTACGAGATTCTAGGTTTTGCTAGTGGGTTTCTGGGAATTCCAGCGAATTCTTGTGGATACTGAGATCACACTTTCCCAAAAATATCGCAGCGTAATGTTAAGATTCTAAAATCTATGCGAATTCTCGAAATTCCAGGCGAGACTGTTGGGCAGATATCAACTCTTATCAATGTCATACCAGGAACCTGTAAATTCTAGACAAGATCCTGTAGATTCCAAGATGGTTCCTGTAGATTCATAACGAACACCTTAAGATTTCTGTCGGGTTATCGGGATTCCATAGCAGGATACTTCGAATTTCTGTAGATTTTATATGGTTGGCTTCGCAATCAAAACTATTTTTTTTATTTCTATTAAATTAAAAAAAAATCAGTGTTGTAACATCAAGAACATTTTTTAATAGTTTTAAATTAAGTGGTTTGATATCAGTATACTTTCATTATTTTGAGGAATTGTACAGTTTTTGAATAAAAGTCACTTATGCGATTATCATTTTTAGCCCTTACATACGAATAGTACTTATACATAAAGATTATAAAAACGTCATTGAAGACATTTAATAAAAAAAACGTCTGCCACAATTAACCCCTCTACCGGCAGCTTCATTTTTTACCGTCAAAAAGATATTCAAATCGCGATAACTTTTTAGTTTCTCGATATTTTTGCATAATATTTTCACAAGTTCTTAAAAAAAAATCATCTAGTTTAAGAATCTGTATTGAATTGACCATTGGTCATCTGGATCCGGAGATATTCCAAATTTCCTTGGGGGACCGACGCGTCAACCATAACTCACGTTAATTTCTCTGGCTACAGAATTTTTATCGTTTACAGATCCTCAGCGAGTGTGTTGTGTGAAGGAATTTGATGCAATTTGTGAAAAAAAAAAGACAAAAAAGTTATCGCGATTCGAATACGTGTTTAGCGGTAAAAAATGAAGCTGCCGGTAGAGGAGTTAATTACTCGTTTAAACATTCATAGCATAGTCATACCTTACAAAAATCTACTTTGAAGTGGATTGTTCCTATTTTTCTTTTGGGTATATTATCACTGCAACCAATGATTGATCTTTTGTGATATGTTCGTTTCTTAGTCTGGCCATCAGTAAGGATGATATATTAATATGCGAATGATAGTCTTGAAACCAACTATTAAAAAGTGACTGAAAATTTCGACTTTGTAACTAATAACGGAATCCCACTGTATTCAGAGATTCTTAATCCATTTTTATTGCTTGTATTGAATTTAGTCTCGGCTAGACTTTAAGTCTTTAAACAATCAAGAAGATGATGTTGAGTAATTGATGATTAGGACTAAATGCTGCACAACTCTTTATTACCAGAACAATTACCCTAGGATGAAAAATAGATAATTCTAGGGTTCGGTTCGTCAGATTTTACCCCGTAACACACCTCCTTAAGGTAATCCTGCAGTAAGGGACATTGTTGTTTCTCACCAACTTTTATACGAGGGTGAAATCTGCAATTAGGAACCTTAAAGACAGCTCATGGTTCGGCACTGGCATCCTGCCGACCCACTAAAACTAAACCCTCGGCCACATACCTGAATCCTCCGTGGCACCTAACGGACCATTACGTTACGGACCGTTAAGTTACGGTATTACTTCTGGAAGAGGCCAGGATTTATTTCAGGCTATGTATATCTCATTGTTATAAAACATAAGCCCGTTTCATCAAAATCGAAATGTCTGGGATTTGATCAGTCACCCTCTATTCCTAATTTAAATGCTAAGACAAACTTTCGTCAAATTTGAAAATAATTAGAAGGTGTATGGAGTTGAATTTCTGTTTTTGTTGATTATTTTTTACATTCAAGAAATTCTAACGAGGATTTGGAAAAATGAAAATCAAAATAAAAACCACTTGTTGAACGTATTATTACTACTCTACAACATATATGAACATTAAATGGTTATGACCTAATTAAATTAAGTTCTATCCATAAAAGTTCCTGCAAAACATACAGTTCTACGAGATTCTCAAGCTCATGCATTCATTCCTGTGCCTTTTCTGGGCAATATTGTAATCCAAAGGATCGGAAGTCTAAAAGCTTGAGATGAAAGCTGTTACAAAAATCACAAATTTAACTCAAAACACCTTCTACTGTTCTCCAATTTGGATGAAAATTTGTGTGGTAGTTTGTTTTAGCAATTAGGAATACTGCCGTTCTACGCATATTTGTCCCGCGGTCCATAAGGTTTACATAGAACATGGGACAAGTAGGCGTGGAAGGGCAGAATAGGGGGTGACTGGTTGAATCCCAGACATCCGATTTTTGTGAAACGGTCGAATGTTCAATACCTAGTAAATCTAACTGCAAACACAGAGATTATTTTCCGAAAGCCTTGGGTGGTTGAAATAGTCGATTTTACTCCGCATCGTTCAATCGATTCTAGATCAAAATCTGAGGGTCCTCCCGAAAATTTGAGCACATTTGGATGAAAACTGAGACTGAACAAGCCCTTCTAAGTTTGTATGGAAATTACTTTGGGAGAAGCAAGTAATTCATTGGTCATAGTGTTTGCCGTTGTGCTCTTGAGGGTTAGAGCTATGCTGATACTATTAGATATATCCATCAGCTACAACTTTGCCGAAGACCGTAATTGGACGTCTCAGTAACTAGTTATTGATTTTTGTATGAACAGAAATTCTTTGACTGTAACAATTGATGTGCTTTACAGCAATGTTGCCTGTTCAGAAGTTTAATGAGCACTGTTGAAGAATTTTCGATTGGATATAAATCAATAACTAATGAGTGAGACGTCCGATTTGAAAATGGTTTTTCAGCGAAGTTGAGGCTATTAAAGTATCTTACATTATCAGCATAGCTCTAACCCTCAAGAGCACATGGGTGAATACTACACAGCTAAAAATATGTTGTAAATTAAAGTTTATTTTCATGCACATATATGGAGCATCAAAATAAACCTAAATTTCAACGACCAATCTATTATGTTTCAATCGAATTCACTTTTAATTTACACGATCATGTAATATTCAATCA
Source organism: Aedes aegypti (assembly GCF_002204515.2). NCBI lineage: Eukaryota > Metazoa > Arthropoda > Insecta > Diptera > Culicidae > Aedes > Aedes aegypti. The sequence continues at coordinate 5,072,633 of NC_035108.1, forward strand.
TTTTTAGTTGAAAATTGAATGTATATTCATTTAAATTTACACGATGCTGTAACAACACACGAATTTGATTTATTTTTACAGTAGACTTCAGTTTACATCACATTGAAAATTAAATATTTTTTTTCTGTGTATGACCGATTGACTGAATTGCTCGCATTTCCTATAGTAATACTCATACAAACTATGGAGGGTTTGTGCAGTTTGATTTAGAACAGAATGAGCGGTGTGGAGTAAGAACGATTTTTTGAACCACCTTACCCAACACGGTTCAGCTAAATCCCACTAGACATTATCTCACAAGGGTTAGTTAAAATCCTTCCGAAGCTCACATGCAATTTTTCCAAAAAAACTTGATGTATTTCTCGAGATGTTCCCCATTCTAATTTAGCATGTGACTTTGCCTTAAATTATTAAACAAAAAGGTCATACTAAGACTAATGACTAAGGGATTTCTTATCATTCTCACAAAAATGCAAGAAAAGCAAAAAATCCCTTCTAAGGGACTTACACCCCGGGTGACGAAGCCCTTTCCTCCGTTGCCACGCCGCCGATGATGTCCCCAACGTGTTTATTCTCTACTTAGCTTTTATGCACGGTTACGAACTAACTGTTTGTGTCTCATCGCTGGCCGTGCTGTGCCATGCTGGATAGCTGCTGACTCTGTTTCTGATGCTGCGCTGCCAGTGCCTTTTGCCTTCAAACGTTACTTACGCTATTCTCTGCACTGTTCTTCGGTTGAACCGTCATATTGTTGTCGATAGTCACTAACCTAGCTAGCTAGTCCAGCAAAGTCGTAGCAGGCTATGAGGCTAGGATTGATTGTTTTTCTGCTGCCGTACCGATTCATGGCTTACTGCTTTGGGTTGGCGAACGGCTCGTGGCTCCCATGGGCTTGTGAGTGTTGGTAACCGTGAGAATGATCGAAACGAGAGTCGTCGCGCAGACCAACCGCGGGCACAAGATTCCATGAAGACACCACCGCACAGTGGTTCGATCTAGAACAAATGTCGGACAAAACCTCAAACTCTCTTTTATATAGCTGAAATCATATATTTGAGATATTTTAAGCCATATTTAACTATTATGGACTTTTGTTTTCAATTTTTCTCTTGTTCTGGATTCTGGATTTCTGATAATTAGAATATTCAGGTTTGGACAATACATTTTCAACTTTTTCAATCTTCTATACAAAATGGTCAACTTGGACAGGCTAGTTCTCAGTTATTTATTGACGGATTGAAATGAAATTTTCACAGCATGTCAGGCATTAATTGAATTTCAACATATATTTTTGAGTATTTTTTCCATGTACAACTCCAATAGTATAAACAACTAAACTGAAGTGAAATTTTTGACAAAAAAAAATATAATTTATTCATTCAAAGATATGGAAACTCTACGCCAATTTTTCAGATTTGTAAAATAAATCACTACGATGAACTTGTGATTGAAAAAATCACTCAAATATATATGTTGAAATTCATGTGATGTCTGAAAAAAAATGTGAAAATTTCATGCACATTTGTCCATAAATATCTCAGATCTAACCCTGCCTTGATGCAAGTATCATCCATTTAATCAGTTTCAGCATGATTGTCATGTCTATAGCTTCAGTCTGTTATCATACTTGTTTTAAAAGCAAAAGCAAGTCCACGTAGGGAATGATTTTTCCAATTTGTTTCATTTTATCTGGAGACTGCACGTCGAAGGAAATAGTTTCGTTCAACCATTTATATAAGCCGAGATATTTTTTTACAAGACACCGACACATTAATGCTTCCAGTGGACATTTTGCCCTTTGAAGGAAGCACCACACTAGACAACGGACATGCAACGCCGTTGTACAGTCGGAGAACATTCCACACGAAAAGTTTTCCGGCCTACAGTGGGAATCGAACCCACAATCATTAGTACCATGCGGCTAAATGCCACGGCTACGAAGCCCACATTTGAGTTTTATTATTTAGTGACAGTTCAAATTTGAATTCAAAGTATTTCAATACCCTAATAATATCAAATATAGGTGTGGAAAATATTTAATTATGGGTCGAGGGTCTTTTGGAAAAGTGAATTTTCTTGACTTGCCAGAGCATAAAGTATCATCGTACCTGCCACACGATATACACATGCAAAAATGGTCAATCGGCAAAGAAAGTCCTCAGATAATAACTGCGGAAGCGCACATAAGAACACCTGCCTGCTTAGAAACAGACTTTGTCCCAGTTGGGACGTAATGCCAGAAAAGAAAAAAAGATAGTAGCGAGTTCTTCGTTTCTTCTCGGTATGCAATTCATGGCTACTGCGATTGCAATGCGCGTACTAGCGTATCACAGGATTATTATTATTTAATTAGAATTGCACTCCGCACACCTTCAAAAGCGTTGAAAGTGGTCTATCGCAAGTTTTTGCAAAATAATTTGTACCCTACTTGAAAGCTCTTGTTTTTAGCTTTTGAATGAACTTATTCTCATCGCGGGCATTCGCGGGCTACTAATATCTTAGGGTACTTTTCTGAAAAATAATATGTTTTTTGAACTATTTTAACTTTAATTCACTTTGTATGAATTTTATGAAAAATTTTATTCAACTCAGGTGTACTTTATGTATATACAAACAACTTCTCTGAAGATACCATTGCGGCTTGAGCTCTTTTTAAATTCATAAATAGCTTGTGAAAGATGGATTGCAAATATTCATTTTCTTGAAAAATCATGTCCACGGTTCACTCTAGGAGCTGTATAAAATTCAAAACCCAATGAATCTGCTTCAAACTTTGGATTTGAACCACAGAAGAGTTAAGGAAGTCGGGAAAAATATAACTGTTCAGATAAAACAACTTTGATTTTTGGGGGTTTGGGCGCCTTCGGACCATTGTGCACCGCCAAGAAGAGAGCGCGCGAGTGGAGGAGAGTGCAGACTGTGCAGAGATGAATATGGATAAAAATAATCAAAATATAAGAAAATCAGTATAAAGGAGCCACTTTGGACGAAGTCGTCGTCGTCGGAATCTCTTCGCCTTTCTGGGTCTTTTGCTTTCCGCCGACGATGATGTCTGATGGGATGGTGAGGAGGAAATGGGGGTCGCGGGTGGTGGAGCAGGTCGATTTGGTAGCGTTGGGTGGGAGAGAAGCCCTGTTTTACACTGTTTATATTTTTTCCACCTCGTCGCTCGACGGCCTCTTTTCCACGACTCCCGCTCTTTGCCATCGACTGCTTGGCCGTGTTTTGCTGTATTTGAGTTCGTACACTGAGTTTTTCTTTCCTTCGTGTACTCAATTCTTGTTTTCCGCACACTCGCCCAGCCTCCCGAACCCTTCGCAATGCTCCCCATGGACTCCGTTGTGTACACATTCAGGCGCACTCCGTCGACACTTTTGGAGTTTTGGATCATCCGCAATATTTTGTTGGTCTCGTTCTCACTTGCCTCGCGTTCCCTACCGCTCCTTCCCCCAAGTCCCCCCTCGTCAAGAAGCAACTTATTCTGTTTTCTCGCGTTAAATCTCTTTTTATTGTCTTCTTATGATTTTAGATTATTCGAAGAGCGCTCAGCACCGAAGTCTCGGAGTTTCGGAATCAATATCGGTGTGAACGCGAGTTTTTCCTCCTTCTGAATTTCATCGCTCGGTGCTCAGTGGTTTTGGTATCTTTTCGTCTTTTATTATTTATCGCTTCTATGCTGGATGAGGGACCAAAGCGACGACTTGGACGACGTCATCCTCGCCAACACTGAGAATGATGATGATGCTGCTGTTGTTGGAATTCGAAGGCTATTCGGCTGACGATGGGTCCACTCCACTTGAAATTGGGCATGGCTTTCGACTTCGTCGTTGAGTGCAGAAAGCGGATCAATCTTCGCGCGGTGGATGGGTAATTAAATTACGTCAATTTAAGGGGAAAATCTGCGGGATGGATTGATGGTTGACTTTTGAACCGGCTGTTGGACGGATGGATGTTCGGAAGGGATCTGTGAAGGAGCTTGATGACTGTTTTTTGCTAATGGCCGGACTCCCACTGGGACTGGATGAATCAGACAATAAATTAATTGAATAATTTAGACACGAAAGCATTACCCAGTCATGAGACTATGTTTACTTTGACGATTTATACACATTCTGAATTCAGTGACATATTAAGTTCATGGAGGACATACACATAACTGTTCATAGTGCAGTCAACTGTCCCTTACTCGATATTTCGTGTTTCAATATCGAGCTAGAGAACCATGGTAAAAGCTGGTATTCATGGCTACCTTGATGGTCCCTTGGATCTCAGTAGCACTGGTTTCGTGTTCTGTAACTTGATACCTCTTTAAGTCGATGATCCCTTCAATATGGAGTTATGAAGAGTTGACTGTATATCAGTAATACAGTAGTTTCTCTGATATATCAGTGTTCAGATTTATCGCGCTTCATTCTGTCAAGCTCGATGTAAGCACGGTTTTTCTTCTCGATTATATAAAGCCATGATAATCGTATGATTTTCATACATTCAATATTAAATGATAATTCTAAAACAATCCATACTTTCCTATGTTATTATTTTTTTTCAACTCACTCGATATCCGCATTTTTCACTCTGATTTCAAAGAAAATTGTATGGGAAGATAAGTCTCGTTAATAAAGACAATTCATTCATTCATTCATTGTATGGGAAGAAACACGTTTCGGTATATAACGCCAAAATTGTGTGAATCGAGAAATTACTGTATAAAACATTTATTAATACAGCCAGACCTACAGATTTGGGTTTTTGAGATGGTTCAAGATCCAACAGCAATAAAATTATAATGGGTGCCATTTGAAAGCCATTGGGTCTTATCCTAGTTTCCTCGGAACACCCAGGAAATCAACCTTCAAAAACCCTGAAGAATGAGAGAAAATTCTTTAGAAACATATTGAAATCCTATGAAAACGTTTTAGAATGCTGGAAGCAATCAAAATTCCGCTTAGGAGTTAAAAGGAACACTTGGACCACATTTTAGAGCACTCTTGGAATTTACAAGTCTGCTTTTAAAATTACTGATTTTCCTTTGGAAACCTTTGAAACCAAATGGGATCGCTCCGAATAATACTGCCCAAGGAATTCCGTGGAATTACCAAACACTTATACCATTAGATTTTTCCATCAGATTAAAGCCTCTCAAAAACTAAAAGAAGGAAAATTGTGAACCACAAAACATTAGGGAGCTTTGAGAATATTTCAAAAACTTAGAGCCCCCGAAAATCTCTGAAACCTTCTGAAAATTTCTGCAAAACTTCTGAAGATACTCATATACCATTCTTATACTTCTGAAACGTCTTCGAACCTGCGAACCCTGTGAAAACTCCTTTGAAACCCCAAAATTTATGGGTGCAGCCAAAGAGCAGGGGAGAACCGTTTCTCCTTACCTCTGGACGATAAAAAAACAACTAGTTTGTTACAAGGGTAATATATTGATGATGTTATCAAAGATTGTCTTCACCATATTATTATGAAACTGTGATAAAAATATGATAAAAAAGTTTCATATTTCACCTAGAATTCCTATGGATGTTTTTCTTCCGATTCCTTAAAGGATTTCTTGAATAATCACTTCAAGGTTTATGTCAAGAAACCGTACTTCGTACCACCTCAAATTTCACCTACAAATAGCCAGCGAAAGCTCAAGATATTTTTTGGAATGCATTTTATGAATTCTGCTAGAAATTTCATTAAATACTAGAATAGTACCTTTTGTAATTCTCTTGCCCATTTTTTTTATGCATTCCTTCTCGAACTCGGTCAGAAGTTAAACACAAAACTCCACTTTAAGATGTATAAATTTTAGCAATCGCATGAAGAGTTCATTATTTTGTTCCTTGTTGAAATCGTCCAGTTTATTAGATATCGTTAATCATTCGTTAAGTCCCGATAACCGGCTTGGGATCAATTAACAATATTGATCCTCAGACTAATAAAAAAATATTGAGAGCTGCTGAAAAAGATTTTAACAGAAATTTCACTGATTGTATTTATTTTTTATAGAACTTTCAACAAATTTAACTTCTTATGATCATTTTGGGAAATTTCTCCAGAAGCAACTAAGACTAGCGAAGTATTTCTCAAGGAATAATTTTAAGAACTTTTAACTAGTAATTAGGAAGTAAGGACTGTTCATTTTATAAAGTGGACACCTTGTTTATGCTATATCTTTTTTTTTATTGATGAAATCGTAAACGGTTTTCTGTGTATCGTTCAACTATTATTCTACAATGTTATGAAAATACAGAAACTTACAAAATGCTTTCGGTTGAAGAACTAAATAACTTTTGCAAAAACTCCTAAGAAAAACTGTTCGTCAAGTTTAAGCATTAATTGTATGTTGGTACCCTTTACTATTCAACTTAAGGTAGAGCTTTTAAAAACATCAATAATATTCCATCAGTTCCTGACGCTGAGTCACTTTAGTGATCTATTCCTTATGGTCAAATTTGCTGATACACCATCTTTTTACTACCAGCAAAAAAGTAAAGTAATAAGCGTGTTCAAAACTGGTTTAGATTACTAAAGAAACTATATATGTATAAAAAAAAGCAAAATCTTGAGTTTTAACCGCATTCTGGGTACCAAATTAACTTTTTATGGTCGTTTTATATATATATTTATCGATCTAGAGCAAACTGTAAGCGTTTTTCTCAAAATATTTTGATAGGTAGTCTCAGAATAACACATTCTGAAAATAATACATGCAAAATAAATTTGATTTAATTCAAGCAGTGTTCCCAATCTTGATGATTGTCATTGTGCTTTGAGTGGTCTTCTGAAAATAAATTATTTGTTTTTCTATTGTGCTTAAAATATGACGTGGGGACTAAACAGCAACTCTATGAAGGCGTAAGTTATTTTTATTATAAATACTACATTATTACTTCCGTCTGGACGTACTTTAAACCTTAAAATTCTACTCATATCAGTTCCATTTAAATTTAAGATATTTATCTTCAAAAAAATATTGATAAAAAATGATTTTATGATATCTGCAAAATTGCTTCTCCAAAAATAACTTGATATTTTTTAGCAAGCTTCTTATTGATGATGCTTTCTAAGTACAACCATTTTTTGAAAATAAAAAATATAAATTGTCGAATTTTCCTGCCGATTTTTAATAATCCTTGATTTTGATAACCTCCAAAAATCGACCGTTCTAAACGTTGTGCCTTATCAGTGTGAAATCATATTATTTTGGTATCTTTTTTATTACCACAGCATTGTACAATATTAGTCGAACGATGTACAGAAAACCGATTTCGATTTCATTGATAAATTAAAAAGATATTGCATGTCCAAAGTGTCCACTTTATAAAATGAACAGTCCTTATTGCATAAGATACCCGACTAGACGGAAGGTACAAGATTATAATAGAATGTGTTCCCCTGATATGGTTTGTTTATATCACCAGTTGTTATAAAACTTTTACTGTTTGTAATTAAAATAACAAAAAATACTAGAAGGTATGCCACGAAGAGCTTCTGTACGAAATAGTAAAAGAATTTTTAAAAGTTTCTAAAACTATCTATCTCTGACACAACTTTTAATAGAATCCTTGTATGAATTCCATAAAAAATATAAATGAAAATTCCTCAGGAAGCAGACCGATGGAATATTCTTTGATGAGATTCATGTATAATTCAAGGCAGAATTTCAAAAAATATTACCAAGAGTAATCAGAGCCGTAGCGTGGCCTTATGGCGCCCTTGGCGAACCGCGATTTAAGCGCCCTTTTTTAATTTTTGTTTTTATTTTTCTCAAGTTTACATAAAGTTCTTGAAGATTCTGAAGCATTTGTTTTTTCAAAATTCTAGTGCATTTGCTGAAAATATTGTTCATCGAAATTCTCAAAAAATAACATGACAATGCTCAAGTAATACTTGAAAATTAGTTTAATTTTTAAGGCTTGTGCAAGAAGTCATACTTTTTCAAACCTTTTTTAAAGGTGGATTGTCGGAATTACCCAGGGGTTCTTGAATATTATTGTTAAATAAATTTAATGTTTATATGGCCAGAGACGAATAAAACTACTGGATTCATACTGCCCAGAACTTGGCGTCACATCTTTTATGTGCCTTTATTAAAGTTTCAATGAATGCACACCCCTGAAAAGAATATTGTAGACATTGTTAATTCATTTATTTCTCCATAAGTGTTCAATACATTTCGTTAATGCTATTTACGAGTCATATTTTGTTGACTTGATCAAATTCTATAATATTCAACAATTTTTCGAATATTTATAATAAAAAGTAAAAAGTATAATAAGTGTAGTAAGTATGATCGCAATGAATTTGTATGTAGATATTTAAAGTTTACGCAATGAATCTGAGTAAAAAGTTTGATTCTTTATTCTCAGGAATTACTCTAAGAGACCAAAAGAAGATTTTTAAGGAAATCTTACCAAAATCTTCTATAGAAGTTTGATTTAATATAGCAAAAGAGAATTAAATGCCAAACGTTGTCAATTGATGAAATGGATGTTACGAGAAGTTCGGTTCGAATTCAAATATTTTTCAGTCTGATCAGAGTAAAAACAAATCAAAAACAAATCTGGTGTTACAAAAATACCCTATTCCATTGTTTTTCACGGGTCTGGGTCATTTGGCGTAAGGCCATTTAGATTAAGGCTTTTTAGAATAAGGTCATTTGGCATTGCGCCATTTGGTATGAAGGACATTGGGCAGTCTTTCATAGATAAACTTAAATGTAGATGGAGAACCGTATACCTTTTAATTCCGCTCCTAAATGCTTATCTTTGACAGATACGCGTATTTTGACTACCACTTGCAGTCTTGCAGTTATTGAGATTCTGCTCAGAGGATTCAAACATGAATTAAACAGTCTTTCATGCCAAATGGCTCTTTGTCAAATTGCCCGTTCCCATTTTTTACTTATGTACTTATTTCAATGTTAAATAAATATCTGATAATCATTCTCGGGTTTCTGTGATAATTTCGCTCTGGATTGAATCTTTTTTTTTCTTTAAGATTTCATGCAAATCTGACTCAAAGTTCTGTGAGAACAATACCATATAATCCTGCTAGAAATTCTGTCTGGAAACCCACCAAATATTTTATGATATTGGTTATTAGGGGTTATCTATGATTTATTTTTTTTTTTTGAAATTATGTTCCGAGTTGTGTAAGAAACCTTTCAACTATTCTATGGAATTCTACTATTTTAGCTTCCAGTTGGTTGAATCTACATTTTCATTTTGTGGATGCTTTATAGATATTTTTCAAGTAAACACCTTGCATAAGCTGATTTATCATTGCTATGGAGAACTGTTTTCGATATGATTGAATGGATTTTTATTGATAAGTCCGTATCTCAGGAATTTTCTATTGACGAATCATTCAACACCTTCTAAGATGCTTTCAAATATTTTGTTGAAATCGTTACAGAAATAGTTTAAATCTAACATGTTTATGAATAGAGCCAATAATTTTTATAAGAGGAATGATGGAACTTTGTTTGTGACGAAACAATAATTCTCTATCGCTATTTGTATATGTCAATAATTGTTTTTCTAGTTGTTCTGTGACCCCAGAAACGTCGTTACTAAATATGTACCTAAAAAAAAATAATCTAAGGTGCATCATGCATTTTGGCGCCCCCTGAATCCTGGCGCCCTTGGCGGGTGCCAACCTGGCCAACCGCACGCTACGGCACTGAGAGTAATGTCTTAGGAAACATTTTGAGATATTTTAGGGAAAAGGTTGGATGTAATATTAAACCATTCCTTGGATTCATTGGTTTGGATCTTCTTCAAGGCTCGAAGTTAACCAACTTGTTAAATGCCATAGCGTAACATTCATTGGTAAGCTTCGAGCCTTGATGTTGAACCAAACCAAAGAATCAAATAAACTAAAAAATCAATGCTTTTGATTGCGACTGCAGGCCGAAATCCAAAATTAGGTTCAGTGAAAATTTGAGTTAAATTGTTCAATAACAGCCTGAAATCTAGATGTTTGTTGCATGAAAAAATAGGTAAAATATGATAATAAATTGGTAAAATATGATAATAAATTGGTAAAATATGATAATGAATTATCGAGCTGTTTAGTAGAATACCTTTAATTAAATGAAAACCGATTTTAGTACTCAATAATTCAATTCCACTAGAGTTTGTATCCTTTGACAGATACGTGTATTTCGACCACAACTTCGGCGGCTTTTCAGTTGAGGGCAAAATACGCGTATCTGTCAAAAGATACAAACTCTAGTGGAATCAAACGACATAGTAGGGGAAATCAGGGTAAAACCGACACTGTGGGTAAGCTCGACACCCTTTGATTTTTAAAGTTTTGAGCAGATTTTCATGCAATTTCTACCACGCTCTATCTTAACTTGTGAAATGTTGTGTTTCGAATGACGTTCCAACTGACGCTACCAATAAACTGCCAAAATAAATAACAAAATCAAATTGGATAACATAGAATAGCAGTTGCAATATTTCGCTGTTATTCTTTAACTATTTCGCATGTGAAATTTTTATAATGTCATTTTTGTTCTGCGTCTACATCATCATTTACTATTATTACAACATGAAGGAGAAATTAATTTTTGGTTTTTCAACAGCTGAAAACGCTATTGAAAAATTTTATTGATTTGCTATTTTTTCTGATTGTTATGTGAAGGAAAAATATTAGTATTGGATATCGAAGATCGAAGATTCGAGATCAGTTGTGCCCGCTTCGCTTATTTTAACAAGTGTTTCCAAATAAGGCGCCGTCGATCGAGAGTTGATATTCTGCATTCGGAAGCATCAAGAGTACATCGGATTGCTACAGTTGTCCAATGGTCATGGGTGAGATCTTTCCAATATATCATATATCCAGTAATGAACTTCAATTACAACTTCTACATTTGCACCATTTGTCAAATTGTAGAAATAGATAATAATTGATCCCTAAATTTATCAATTTTTTTATCGTCATTCGATTTAGCAGTATTATTCTGGTTCTTGCTTCATACTAAGCCTCAATTTTGATAATCTTAAATATTACTTAATGGGAAAGGGATAGTTTTCTTTTCGTTTCAGAGAGCGAGTAATGGCGCTTAAGCCAAGGCTCTAGAGCCAGGGCACAAGGCCGAAATACCTATGTCCCATCCCAGGAAAGGGAAAACATACCACAATGGAGTGTGCCCTAACATTTTTAGCAAAGCCACTTCCAACGATTTTACCTATCCCCTCAAATGAAACGGTTGGTACGGTTGTCCCCGTTTCTTCCTTTATAAAATTTGAAAAACTTTCTTCTATCATGTTATTCACAAGTGAATAATCTGATCGCCGACAATTTTTAAATTATCTTCAACACCAAGTCTGCACAGTGGGCCTGGCCATTTTAATATTTGTATCACATTACCGATATGTTACAAATATTAATGTTGACAAGAAAATACCAGGAGAAATTCTGGTATTTCCAGGATGCTTTTCAATATTGGCTGTGCAAGCGCTTAGAATAGAATAGAATAGCTGAAAACGCTATTGAAAAATAAATGTCCACTCGGGGTAAGATCGACACTTTAATTTGGGGTAAAATCGACACTTTTCTTTGCTTCATAATCTAACTTCAGGGAATCTTTCAAATCGGAAAACTATCTCTGTAGTTTATGTGAGTCTTTATTTTCGAATTACAGTGAAGTTCACGGATGGCGAACATGTTAACATGTAAAATATGACACTATATGACTTGCCACAAGCTATCATTAAGTAAAAAAAAATATTTCTATGTTATCACGTTTCAACTAATTTGATGAAGCTTGAAGAAATTTTTCTCATTTTAAATTGAAGAATTAATATAATTTGAAATATTTTCACATAAATTAATCTTATTGTTGATGTACAAACTATGAGGTTCGACAGTTTTTATCATCTAAAATTAATAACCCTTTTCTGTTTTGTTAAAATAAAACAGTATTTATTTTCCAATTAAACCAATCATTCGCTACAACTTAATCTTTGTAAGCATTCTGTTCGAGTGCTGAGTTACATTGACGAACCCCTTGGTCCAAGAATCTTTATAGAGGAAGAAATGCTACACCCGAGGACGAGATCATCGAGTGATCGCTCATTCAAGCAGTGTAGAATACGTCGTCATAAGGCTCAGACGGAGCCGAGATTCCAATTTTAGAACCGAAACGCCAATAGATGTATAATTGTTAGTTAGTGTAATAAATGTAGTTTTGTGTGTTAGAAATAAAGTGTTTGTAATGTGTAATGGACCTTGTTAATAAATTGTGAAGCTTTAAATGATGTGTTGAGTGGATAAAACCCCGAGAAACCCTACCAAGAATCGGTCAGCTGACCACCCAGTATAATCGCCGGACGTCCACTTCAGCCATCCAAGGAACCGCTATCCAAAGGCCACCAAATACAGTCCACTCGGAAGGAAGGTAAGGACCAGCTCCCAAACACATTCCATGAACACAAATTAATAATATCTATGTGTATTCACCCCAACTTTGTAACCTTAGCATGGGACATTTGAAATTTTCACATATATTTAGTGGATCTTTGGCCTCTCCTCAATAATTTACGTAATATGTGATTAATCCTTTGGAGTAAGGGGTCATAAATGTCGAAAGTCATGTTTAAAGCATTCTTTTAAATGTGCATTGTGATGGTGATGTTCACGACGTATAAATTCTACTCAAAATGGAAGTGTCGGTTTTACCCCAACAGGGTGTCGATCTTACCCGCACTCTAAATTGTCTTACCTAAAAATGATGAAATTTCAATTTGATTTAAATTACTATATAAGCTTAATATATCATCCAGCGATCACAAGGATTGATAGATTTATAATCAATATGTGATTCTACAACAATTTTAGGTTCGTTTAACAAGCGAAAGTACACAAATTTTATCAATAAGCTTAGGGTGTCGGTTTTACCCCGAATTCCCCTACTAAGTTTTATTTTTTTCAATTTATATTATTCAAGTTAGCTAAAAATAGACGTTTGATTCACTTATTTTCCACCTCGAATCGACCACCGACCAATCGAAAATATTAACGCCTAGGCACAGCAGGTGAAGTGCGAGAGAGTGCCCATTTACGGACCGTTTCCAGCTGACGACATATCACACGCTTGTTTTGGAGGTTGTTGTCTGTGATGTCTTCTTTTTCGGGGCAAAACGAGATTTGCGGCGAGGACACCAAGAGGTAGGTACATTGCGCGACATTTAAATTATCCGCCAACCGTCGGACTGACGACGACCGACTAGGCTGTGGTTTTTCGGTGGCGGCGAGTAAATGACAGAGTGGAGGCTTGTCGTCCATCCATCTTACGCTATTAAAGTAGGAGCTGGAGCTGCAACCAGTTTTGTGTCCACACATGGCATGGATGTCGGCTTTGGGGGCATTTTTCGGTACGTGGGGGTTTGCCATTTTTCGGGTTACGAAATATTAATAATTAATCTATTAGGCTTAGCCGGAGTGTGGATGGAGAGTGATGTCATCCATCAAACCGCTGAATGGCTGAACGCTTTGACACCTGTCCGCTGTCGTTTCGACGTTTTGTTCGCGGTTGGCATTTGCAGTGCTGAAAGAAGGCTGAATTCGGGTTAAAGCGTTTAGCCTCGTTCGGTTGAAAGGTGACTTTTGCGATTTTCGTCCGCTGCCAAATTATCTACCGACAATTTTCTAAATCATTCATCACTTGAAGGCCCATCCCAGGATCTGTACTTAGCTGAGCTCCTCACCGAATCGCTCGAAACTTCCGATCGATTTGACTTCATTTGACCCCCATTTGTCAATCGATGGTGCGGCGGTTGCTTTCTCCCTTCATTTTACCAACGTCATCTGTCTGGTCACAGTCTGTGCATCGCTGTGACTCATTTCTCGCGTAACATACAGGAGTGATTTGGGTTAATTATGGCAACAATTATTGTTTTGTCCTTATGCTCTATTAGTATTTATTATTGTGTTTATTACCATCTCCTCAATGTAATCACATAATGCAGCATTTCAACATACTCTTAACTTTGTTTGAATGTTATCAATGTTTAAAATTAACTATGGATCAAAAATCTCAATTTTTGAAATTTTAAGTTATGTTCACGAGTTTGTTCTATTGACTCCACTGTGCGCAGCAGGAATAGTGAAGCCACCCTAAAATAGATCGCTGACCCCTCACGAACCTCCCTTCGCTTCATAGACTAGAGACACTCCAGACGACATCCATTTCCCCGTAAAATAAACACAAACTATCTCCACTTCATGCCATCGCGCTTCAATATATAAATTTAGAACTATTTCGCTTTCACCCATTTCGGGGTGCATTTTTTCTCAAGTATCAACCAGAAAACAAGCCTGGGAAGAATGGAAAATCCGGTGCAGCCAAAGCAGACGTCGCACTATTTGTGGTGAGGGTGGTAGGAGCAGCTTCTTTCCCGCATGTGCATCCGCGAGAAGCAGACTATTTGTTTCGAGTGACAGCAAAAGATTTTCCCCTCCTTGTTTTCGGCCTCTTAATTAATTTTTGTTACCATACACTCGACTAACTGATGGTATAACAACGAGATGACAGCCAGAAGACTTCTTGTTTTCCCTTCACTTCAGCGCAGTTCTGTTGTCTCGTCTGCCATGGGTTAGAAGAGGGGGAAAATTGGATTAGGCGAGAATGATCGTCGCTTAATTTTGGATTCGATTATTTTTAGACGTTTGCTACATTTCACCGAGGAGCTTGTTTTGGAACTGAGGAAATTGTTACTGGGTGCCTTTTGACACCGAAGGTTGGTGACATTGGAAGGGAAACTGGGAAACTGGAAAGCTAGGGAAATATGGTTTGAAACAAACTCAAAGCTGTTGATAAATAATTTATGCTTGGTTGAAGAATAATTTCTCTACCGCAAGATGGATGAGTTATATAAATTACTTCGTTATAAATATTTTCAGTTATTGTTAGTAATTGTTATTAATTTTGACAGTATGTTTTATTTATTATATGGTCGGGGTTCTGCTAAACCACACCAAGTGCCATTTTTTCCCAAATTGAGTTTTTTACACCAGAGGACTCAAATAATCATAACTTTTCTACCATAAAAATATCAAGTAATTTGAACAGTCCCTCGTAATCTTAGATCACAAATTTTTTTTGGAAGGACACGTAAAACTGAAATTTAGTTCAGCCAGAGCGAACCATAAGCCAACGCACGTCATCAGAGGGAATTCATTTTTCAGAATATAGAAGGAAATTGGAAAAACATAGCTCTATATGTTTTTCCAATTTCCTTCTATATTTTTACAATTTATCCATTCAAAGCCATTCCAAGCAACTCATAGAAACAAAGGCCAGTGAAATTGGGCAGCAATTGATTACTTAAAATTATATATTCTTTCGGTGGCGTTTATCTATTTTCTTTGAAATTTAATCCAGCCACACCGCACTAAGTACTGTTTAGCTGAAAATCACATTTAGACATGAAGTAAAGGCATTTACATACCATAAATACTTGCATTTACTGGTTATATAACATATTTGTCAATCCACACAAAAGCCGTAATGAAAAAACGAATTAATTTAATCTGTTACTGTGTGAACAACTCAGGTGGACTTGGTGCGCTTTAGTTGTTCAGAAAATGGCATTTTTGCCATCAAACCCCGTCAGACAAAGTGCACATTACTTGATTTAAGTTTATCAGCATTCCTTCAAGAAGTGAAGATGACCTAGTGGTAGCACACTAGATTACCACTCAGAAGCCACGAGTTCGAATCCCAATGAAACTTTTTTTCTGATGATCTATCCGATGGTGGTGGAAATCAAACAACTTTTAGATTCTGTGGTTATTTTTATATTGCAGTAAAACATCAGCAGGTCAATGTACATCTGAAATGATGGTCATTCCTGGTGAACACTTCACGCATTGAACTGTGAACTTGATCAGCAAAGGTGCACCAAATGAGAGCAACTTGGTGCGCTTTGGCAGAGCGAATTCATGGTTTTCTTCGATTATTAGGATTTATGTATGAACACGTGAGAACCTTGATTCAAGAGCCGAATCCTTCCCATAAACAATTGTGACATGGATTCCAACATGCACGGTGATGATAAACATCATTTGTCTCCAATTTTACTTGTGTTGTTGAAAACTGTGAAACACATCCAACCATACCGAACCAAGAACCATATTTTTCAATTTTTGTTCAGCCAGAGTGAACTAAGTGCTTCATATTGTTTAATGGAATCCAATTACATCGTTAATTTTGGATCATTTACTAGTATATTCAATCTCGGTGTACTTATTGAACACTGTAAGTCGCATGTGAGCGATAAAAACAAATGAAATTATCGTCCGCGATAAACTAGTACAGGAAAACACTTTAAAGTAAAATATCTCGGAATAAAGATGCGGTGCGGTTTAGCAGAACCCCGACCATATAAGCCACGGGATTTTTTGATAGACACCGCAGTCTGACGCAGCTCTGCACGCAATGTAACATATCTTGAATGTCAATAAGCAACAGTTTCGGAGGCAAAAAGAAAATCGCAAAACCTAATCAAAATAAAAAGTTCAGTTAGTCGATTAGTTCTTATGTTAAAGTGTTTAAACAGTGGTTTGGATGAATAATGCACGTTCTGCAAAGGACCAACGAGTTGATATCTTGCAAAGATCATTGCAAATCTCCCTCGGAAGTCTATCCACTGAATTTTAAATTTAGGGATCGAGTTTACAAATAAACTCAACTTTTGGCAACGGAATCCAATCCAATTAGAGATCGAGCTTTCGGAAACAGATATTGACCATTCTTTGATTTCAAAATAACTTGGGGTCTTGTTTGATGGGTACCCCATGCAACAAATGAAATGTAATCTAATCAAAGACGCATTTATGACGTGTGCATAAATAAAACTATACAAAAAGGTGATTTGTTAACAAAAATCTCATAAAATCGCTTATAAAAACAGGATACTCCAACTAATCAATTTTATAGAAGGTTTTGCGATCAATTTTTAGCAACCATAACAAGATAAACTCAACTTCATCGAAAACACACGCATTCTCTCCGATGTACTGATGTAGGTTTCGACATCGTAGCGCTGCAGGAGGTGTGCTGAACAGGAGCAATGGTGCAAACGTTTAGAGTTAACCATACCATCTACCAGAACTGCGGCAACACACGCGAGCTGATCGGGTGGTGGCCGTTCAACGAAAGAATGTGCAAGTTGAGGCTCAAAGGCCGGTTCTTCATTCCGGAAGCAGTGATGATGACAAGGTCGCATTTTACGCACAGCTCGAACGCGAGTACGATCGCTGCTCAAGCCACGACGTCAAGATCATCATAGGAGATTTTAACGCTCAGGTTAACCAGGAGGAGGAGTTCAGTCCGACGATTGGAAAGTTCAGCGCCCACCGGCTGACGAACGAGAACGGCCTACAACTGATAGATTTTTCCGCCTCCAAGAATATTGCCATTCGTAGCACCTATTTCTAGCACAGCCTCCCGTATCGGTACACCTGGAGATCACCTCAGCAGACAGAATCGCAAATCGACCACGTTTTGATCGATGGACGGCACTTCTCCGACATAACCGCCGTCAGAACCTATCGTGGCGCTAACATTGACCCCAACCACTAAGTGGTGATGGTGAAACTGCGCCCAAAACTATCCGTCATCAACGATGTACGGTACCGACGCCCGCCTCGGTACAATCTAGCGCGACTAAAACAACCGGATGTCACCAATGCGTACGCGCAGCATCCTGAGGCATCGTTGCCAGATGAGGGCGAGTTCGATAGGGCCCCTCTTGAGGAATGCTGGAGGACAGTCAAAGCAGCGATTAACGACGCTGCCGAAAGCATTGTCGGATATATGGAACGGAGCTCAAGAAACGATTGGTTCGACGAAGAGTGAAATGAGGTTTTAGAGGACAAGAATGCAGCGCGGGCTGTAATGCTGCAGCATGGTACCCGACAAAACGTGGAATGATACAGACTGAAGCGGAAACAGCAAACCCGTCTATTCCGGGATAAAAAAGCGCCGCCTGGAAGAGGTGGAATGCCAAGAGATGGAATTATTGTACCGCTCTCAAGAAACGCGGAAGTTCTATCAACACATCCCGCAAAGGCTTCGTGCCGCGAGCTGAAATGTGCCGGGATAAGGATTGGTGCATCTTGACGGACGGACGCGAGATGATCGAAAGGTGGAAGCAGCACTACATGAACACCTGAACGGTGCAGAGAACACAGGCACAGAAGGTCAGAACAGCGAAGGCGATGGCTACGTCAGCACAGCGGACAGTGGAAACCAACCAGCTCCCACGATGGGAGAAGTTAAGGATGACATTCAACAGCTCAATAACAACAAGGCCGCTGGCAAGGATGGTATCGGGGCCGAACTCATCAAGATGGGCCCGGACAGGTTGGCCGCTTGTCTGCATCGGCTGATTGTCAGAATCTGGGAAACAGAAAAAAAAGCTCGGCAATCATTTAAATTGTTTTTGAATCATCTTACGCCTCAAGAATCCATCATTCAATCATCAGCGATCATTATAAATTAAAAACCAGCTTTTTTCGCTTATAAATAAACAAATTCTCATGAAAATCCATCATCGTATATGGTTGGCGTTTAGAGCAAAAACTGGTTTTGAACATTTGTACGAGGATGATGGTTATCTTGTTCTTAAATACCGTAAAATGGGGTGTTAAGGACTCGTGGGGTTTTAAGAGATTGAACTTTCCCATCAAGTTTGACAAATCACAAAAACGTCGAAAGTCGATATATCATTCATCTGAAATGCTTGATTTGTTCGGAGGATTGTGAGCTGTATTGTGTGATAGGGGATGTCTATTGAAATAATAAAGTATTGTGAATTGAAGATATTGAAAACGATTTAAAACATTTTTGTTCGAGTTTTATAGGTGAAATACTTTTAACTACAAAACTATGAAACAATATTAAGACAAATATGTGAGTAACTTAGATCATAAGTATAGTTAATTGAGATTACAACGCAGACAAAAACTTTTGAAAATGTTTGTTTGAATATTTCGACTTTTAGTATTTCTTGTGGAAAAAGTGTCTTTTTGAAATAAGTGGGGTGTTGGGGGATTTTCTTTTGTAGTTCTTCCAAGTTACAAAACTCATTCGATTTATGCCGTAATATATTCCAATATACTTTTGGCTCGTTTCGTGAAGCAAAACTGCATTGTAAAAGTTAAGGGGTCTATTTTGTTTGTTGCTGAATATCACAAAAATGTCAAACCTCGAATATCGGTAAAACTGGTAGGAAAATCTTGATAACAACCTATTAAAGTAAATATGGGATTTTTTTTGATACTTTTTCCAAAACTTGTTCGATCACACTGGTAAAATGTTTGGAAAGTTTGAATGATTCTTTTATTTGGAAATGGTTTTGAAGTCATTGATCCTTCTAGTGGTAATCCTGTAAAGTGGTAAATATTAATTATATTTTGTCATTTCTCAGAGCCTATAAATGACGAGTTGCGGAAGAGTGAAACCAAATCTACCTATCGAACTGTCAAACTGTCTGTCTACCTATCGAACAAACCAGCAAAAATAGGGAATATTTTCGAAGACGAAGGAGAACAATCATTCAAAGAAGCCTCTTCGCGTAACTCCCTGTATATAGACTGTCATTTCTGAGCTCTTTTTGGGAAACTTCGCTGCCTCGTCGGGCCGTGAGATTTCCGCTCCATACTGGAACATTTTTATTTTTAAGTATTTTTTCGACCATGCCACTGGGTGTTGCATGCAAATACTGGCCATTTCTCCTATTGAAACTAAAAATTTGTTGAAATTACCTTTATTTAATAGATTCATTATACAGTTGCTCTGCAGAGCTTATAGGATTCGTAAACTGCAAACATAAAGATTATGATCCTGTTTCATTCAAGTATAAAAATGATTTCATCATTTTGTTTCATATTTTAACGATGTATGGATAATTTCCACATAGGATTAATAACTATGAAAGATTTAGCAGTTAAAATAAAACGGTTTGCGTTCGCAGGAGTTTCAAGTTCAATAATATTGATGTATTATCTGATTAAGGTTGAACATAGCTTATGAAATTGAATGAATGCATCAAAGTTATTGAACAAAAATATGGTGTTTTGTTGTTGGTAAAATATGGCTTTATTTACGAAACTAAAATTCCTGAACATCCCATTTTGCACTTCCGTCAAAAATCACACGTTTTCATGATTATCTCAAAAATCTGTTATGGAATTCTCATAATTGTATTTGACTTTTAATATACACGACGAGAGAATGGTAGGGCTGTCCTTTTGTTCAATTGTTGACATACTTGAAGTTGCTTGAAATTTGAGTCGAAATTTTTTTTCATCCCTTAACACCCCATTTTACGGTACATAATTTCATACATTATTCAAAATATTTCAAATTTTCAAAATTTTTAGCTGTTTTAGCTAGATATTAAAACAAGTCCATTACCCAGATCAATCTTGTCAGAATTACAGGAATACATTTTCTACCATGGCTTATGTCAACGTTCGATAAATGATATCTGGACAAAAGTCATCACGAAAGACTACATTTTCAAACATATTTTTTTTTTCTGAATCTTTAGCTAATATTTTTCCAGTATCCTGAGAGTAATTTACACAGAAATATTGACAAGATTGAAAAATTAGACAGACGCTTCACAAAATCCGAATATTAAACAGGATTCCAAGGCGTAATTTTCTAAAATCATTGACAAGGTTACAATAATGTAGGATTTTTGAAGAATGTGTCACCACTCCGCAGAGGGCGCATGAGACTAGGAGACAAATTTGTAATAATCTAGAATGGCTTCTGCGAGCACTGGTCCCCCGACCCACGTACTTGACCCACAGAAAGCACCAGGTTCGATAAAGCGGAACCAACGCTAACTGATCCGAGCCACCCCAAACCAAGATAGAAGTTCTGGTTTCACAAAATGGAATGATCAAATGAGTTTTTTTACTTACGTTTATTGATGACTTAGCCTAAATTTGCTTATCCTAGGGTTCTGTTGGAGTGTGATGTGGATGTGTGGGCGTGTATCCCTCGGCGTCTGCATGCTCTGGTCTGTCCGGACAGTTTGGGGAATAAAGACCACCGGCACCATGCCGGCAACCCCGCTGCTTCGCACGCCATTGGCATGCTCACACCACGACACATCACCCACCATGGCAAAATGCACCACCATGGGTTTGCTGGTTGAAAAAGAGAAGGCCTACAGTAGGCATCAAAGCACGCATTAGTTGAATAATTCAATTATTTTCGGTTACGATAGATATCCGTTTTGTTTTTGCACAGTCTTACCGATCTCAAAGGTTTATCTCTAGCCCCGCTGACTCATCAGGGACTCTAACTCTGCCATTGCGAGACTACGTTCTACAGATATAATTGAAAAATGGTCATCTGCTGTGCACCACACAATACCGTGCAACTTACATCGGTCAGACACTACGCACAACTTAAACAATTCACTGCTCCACTGGATAGCACTATACCACACGGTCTGATTGACTATGAACCGACAACTGATGGCTTCTCATAAGTGTGGATAGATTATATTTGCTATCGGTGCGTGTATGATGGAGTGGTGCTCATCTCAGATCGGCCTTCGTGATCTCGAGAGATGCGTCTCAATCTCTTATCAGAGAATGAGCTCCCCTGTGTTAGGGTTCCTAATACCGGTACTTTGGCTTTATGGCAAAGACAGTTCTTTGACTGGATATTGGTGTGGGAATGGTTGGGTGATGTCGGGTGGAATATAAGACTTTTGATTAGTTTTAAACTTTAGCAGCTTGCGCCCAGCGGAGCATCCATGAGGCATGCGGCGCGACCAATCGACTCTTGACAACGATTGATCCGTTGAATTTGTTCTGTTGTTAGTGTTGTTGTGTGGTGATTTGACATGATATACATGGCCCGAAACTTCTGTTTTGATTGGCGGGCTATGAGCACCATCAGAGGCTCAATCCACGAGAGCAATGGATACTCACCGCAACAATCAAGCCAGAGGGCAGGTTACAAATGTCAGGTAAATTTATTTTAGAATTTTGGGCAAATTTCTTTTGTTATTTAGACAACTTACTCAAAGATTTCAAGGTACGATTTCAAAAAGAATATTTTGCGAGATTCTGAAGGAAACAAGACACAATTCATTAAAATCCTGAACATAATTTTCATTTAATTTTGTTCAAAGATTTCGCCAAACCAAAATTTTCATTTTCCGGGTTATGATTTTTACAAAATATTCTACAGGATTTTGAATACGATGTTGAATTCTGAGTATGATTCTTATAAAATGCTGGGCATTATTTTCACAAATCTTAGGTTGATTCTTCGATATATTCTATGTTAGATTATTATATGATTCCGAAAGAATTCTCAAAGTACAAAAAGTATATAGCAAATATATTATATTATTATTAATTTAATTTTATCAGATTTCTTGAACCTCATTTACAATTTAAATACTTAATCATTTTATTGCAAATGTAAAAATTGTAAATCTAAACAATACTCCTAAATGTAGTCAATTTCCTTTGAACTAAGCACGTTATTCAAGAATAAACGATTTTAACAGAACTAAAAAAATTAAAAAGTACAGAATCATCATTATACATAGACATCAACAAGCTAGAAAACATGAAAGGTTTGTGATGCCAACGAAATATGAAGCATCCTTGGAAGGAAATGATATTTAGTACACTGAGGCAAAAATACTTAGGTTTTCCATAAATCAAGACTTATGAACCAGCCAAATTATGGTTTCATTGCACGCTTAAACATTCCGAAAATGGGATCATAAGTTTCATAAGTGAGAGCTTTGAATTCTTTAACAACAATTACTTGAAATAT
Organism: Aedes aegypti; assembly: GCF_002204515.2. Lineage (NCBI taxonomy): Eukaryota > Metazoa > Arthropoda > Insecta > Diptera > Culicidae > Aedes > Aedes aegypti. The sequence continues at coordinate 5,095,470 of NC_035108.1, forward strand.
TTATCATAGCAATCGCTAAAAGAACTACTCCGCTTTCGATGTTGGCTACAAGTTAACCGTAGACAGATCACATGTTATCATTACATGTCAATTTTTGTGCACGCCTGAAATAAAAGGCGAACAACATTATCGATTGATAAAACGATTTGAGTTAATACCATTGCGTTTATTACCGAATTTCATTGATTGACTTATGAAATTCATTACTGAAATTCTTCACCAAAATCATAAGTAAAACTTACAAATTTCAACAATAATCGTTGTGGCGCCAAATCATAATTATTCCTTAGGAAATTATTAAGTTTTTTTGCCTCAGTGTACAAACCTGATCAAATACACCTCAACACAGTTCGGTTTGCTTCTAGAACGAGTGAGGACGTGTCGAGTTTTCGGGTCCGGTTTCGAAGTGATTTTTATAGCATTACGGTCGCGGTTAGTGGAGTGAAAGTGCGGGGATTTTATAATTTTCCGTTTATTGAAGTTTTTGCCGTTTGTGGAAATATCATATTGACACAATAGGAATTATTTTGAGCTGAAAGAAATTTTCAATTACCAAGTTGTTTCGATGAAAACAAAGAATGCGCTTGCTGGGTTTTTAAAGTGTGCGAGAGGGAGAGAGTTCCAGAGTCACGTTTTCGGTTGGTGTTCGATTTTTATTTGTGTTGGATGTTATTAGAAAAAAGTGTAGAGAAGACGAGCAGATATGTGTGTGCGTGAGGAAGAAAAAGATGCCTCTTGTTATTGAAAGCAGTTCGAATGTGTGCGTGTGGAAAAGCGGCTCGAATATAAGTGTGCATGTTGAGAATCCACGATGAAGTGGTCGCTGTCGAGAAAGTGTGGGTCAAAATATCACTAAAAGCCGCTTCGTTAGTGTCCGTACCGACCGGTTCGAAGAGATCATTTTACCATGGCAACATAGGGCACCAAGCTAAGTATAATTTCAATAAGCCATTTTACGAGACGTTTCGGAACAGCTGATCGCCGAAACGGCGTCAATTGACAGGAGACCTGGGATTAAATCCAGCGTGATTTTTAACAACGCCTCATCTTACCAAATGGGGGACATGGAGAAAATGACAAAAAATAGATCCAAACATGTTCGTTACTGCAACATTACACCTAGTTGTCGTATCAGCTACCTCTTTGTTACCCAAATTGCACATAAAAAGGCACTTTTATGATTAGAAATATTAAAATAATTTTTCTCCATTTAAGTTTTCGCCTGTATGAAAAGCTACGCTAGAAATGCGCACAGTCATCAACCATCATCGTCGCGAAAACTGACGACGATGATTGAATTCTCCCAGGTCTCCTGTCATTTGACCAGCTTCGTAAAATGGCTCATAGGTTCATTTATTTTCCAATATTTTATAATGTTTCACGACTTGACACCATTTCCCCCCTTAAATAATCTTATTCAAATTTTTATATTTTCAAAACAGATATTAACTGCATTGATTTTATTAGAAGGTTGTTCGAGGTTCTATTGATGTTAATTGTATGTAAAAGCTTGATAATACTAGTAACAAATAATTCTTCGTGGCACTAATGACAATAGTTGCGGTACAATTTTGGATCTTGGTTTGAACGTTTGCTGTATTATCATCATCGCCCAATGTTCTGGATTTACACATGTTACGTGAATCATTGTTGCGTGACTCTGATTCTCTCTTTTATTCTCCCGCTGTAACGTCACTATTTGCTTTGCATGGGCACGGCGTGGGAGTGAAGCGGAGGACTGGTGGCACGTATCAGTGTTCAGCGTCGCTTGAGTAAATCCAGAATCTTGACCATCATCGACATCATTATTTCAAAATATAGTGGTATGCGTGGTTTACTGATTTTACTTTTTAGGGAGCTTTCTGAATAGGGCGAATAAACAGATGTGGTGATTAGTAGCGATTTCTTGATTCATTATTATTTTTTTGCTTTTACAGTCACGACACATCTAGAAAACGTTCGAACCATTCGTCCATAATTTAAATTCATCTTGGATCTCGTTGCGTTTGTAAGACAAATTGTAAAAGAGAGTCAATAATCATATTTAGGTACATCACAACTGTAAATTTATTATAATTCAATCATGACCTTTATAGCATCAAATCAAAGAAGAATTTGTTTAGATGGTGTAGTAACCAGATCAACAACTTATTTTTGTTTCCAACATAATTGTAATTATGAACAAATGGTTTCTCATTGAACATTATTGATTTATTTAAGCTGCTCTCCCAACAACATCATTCCTTTTGACTGTAAATTGTATTAAATTTTGTTTTTTTTCCAGAATATACCAGCAGAAGATGACACACAGTTTTAGAAATCCATCGTTGACAGTATTATAAAATAGTTTTATATTATTACAATTGTGTATATAACTTTTCATTCCCCGATTCAAGGACGAATATTCGAATACTTTCTATGATTCCATTTACTGATGTTGATGTTATTGTTCATATTATCATAGTTATATTTTAGAAATATTTCTGTAAGGGAAATAATATAAAACAAGTACCTAATAATGGGAGGTTGCATCAGGACATCATTGAAGTTATTGAAGGAGTTGATTTCCAACTGGAGTCTAGGATTGCAGTTACGATAACATCCTTGTAGGCAGTGTTGTGAAAAACTCAATTTCTCACAACTCACGCTTGAGATTTTTCATGCGTGAGTTGTCAATCACGCAACTCAGCAGTCAAAAAATCATGGATGAGTTGGCTCAACTTTATGACTCATTGTCTCGTATTTCCACAGTTTACTAAAACACGGCAATAATTTCTTGTTAGTCTGGTAAAATTATAGTAATCCTTTCTAACGTTAACAACAATATTCGGGTTTCACGAGTTTTGGCCGGGTTTTGCGACTGAATCATTTTTTACGGTTTGAGTTGATTGAGTTGATTTTGCATCAAAATATCCAGCGTGAGATTTGCGAAGCAGATCTCTAATGAGTTTGCTCTCCCGGGAGAGCGTATTGATTGAGATTTTGAGTGTGACTCTATCAACACTGCTTGTAGGTGTGTTATTCTATTTCAGTAGCTGAAACAGTTCTTCTTTGTCCTGCCTCATCATAACATCCCATGCAAATTTCATTTGCTTTCTGTTTCAGTATAGTTTTGGAAGGATATTCTCGGTTTCCTGCGGATTTCAAGTAAACGTCTCTATTTACGTGCCAGTCACATTACCTTTTGGCTCTTCATACAATGATCTATTGAATTCAGATTGATAATGAACATATTCTTTACTGTCAAATGAAACCGCATTCAAAACAAAATTCAAGCTAAGATGTTGAAAACCTACATACATATTCATATATGATTGAATTTGTATATTGATACGTTGTCAAATTAACTCATTTATATGTAGGCATTTTTGAATTAATAATTTTATATTTTACATCGTTTATTGTCATTAGCCACAAACATGGCAAAGCTTTAATGTTCTTTTTTTCATATATTATGCTTTAGGCGGGCAAATTTTTCAGATCATTTTTATGCTCTATTTTCCTATTTCAGTAATTCGGCTTCCAGGAGCATCAAAGAGTCTGCATGGAGGTATAAATTTAAACACAGGTTTTCATATTTCAGCATGTCGTTCTTCTCTACAAAATGTATATCGCTCTTACCTTGGAGTGTACCTTATGAAGCCGAATTCATCAAATCAATAGGATTTAATAACTATTACTGCCTTCATCAACCATACATATACATAATTTTCATATTCCTACTTTCTTTATAATCATTTTTTTTTTTCATAATATGTTTTGAATTTAGAGGGTGCATCAGGGCATAATTGAAATTGTAGATGGACGATAAAGTGGAATGCCAGCCGGGGTCCAGGAGAATGCGTGGTACATCCTAGAAGATGGGCATATCTCCAACAGTTGCAATACAAATTAATAATGAAATTTGATTTTACTATTCCGTGGAACCGCATGCAGAGCACGACTCAAGCTAGGATGGTTGCTATCTACATATATACATACATGCAGACATACATTGTCATTGTACTTTTTTTTCAGGCTTGTTGGAACAATCTGTTATTTTGTATTTAATATTAATCATCTTTCATCCATCGATTCTAGGTCAAATAATCCAGTTATTGCATGATTTCCTATATTATTTATATTTTAAATTATTATATTTCATTTTATTACATAACAATCATTTAATTGAATCATATAACATGGGTGATATTTGGAGGGTGCATCAGGGCATCATTGAAGTTACAGCTGGACAATGGAGTGGAATGCCAGCCGGAGTCAAGGGTTGAAGTAACCGTAACATCCTTGTAGATGGGTTCTTCTATCCCAACAGCTGTTATGGATTTGACGCGCCCTTCTTATAACAAACCATTCCGTGGATAACTTGACAGGTATTGCAAATTTCATTATACTTTCCGTTGGATCATATTATTGGAAGGAGACTCTCTAATTCCCGCGGGTTTCGCGTAAGTGTCTCTGCTTACGGGTCCGCCACACCCCATTTTGGCCCTTCATACAATGGTATGTTGAATTCAGATTGATAATGAAAATTGACTTTACTGAAAAGTGGAACCGCATGCAGAGCAAGACTCAAGCTAGGATGGTGGCTACCTACATACATACATACATACATACATACCTGATCAAATACACCTCAGAGATAAATTCGCCCTCGGATTACGGTACTGACTTATGTCAGATTTCATGCGAATGTTTATGCATTTAAAAACGTGGCCCGCCATACAAAATTCTTTTAGCTATTTGGCCCGCGGTTAAAAAGAGTTGGGCAGGCCTGGATTAGAGCAACGATGGACGGTGTGCAAAACTGCGTGAAGATCTCGGGCGAACACTCCAGTTCGTTCGAGTCTCGGCAGGGACTGCGACAGGGCGACGGACTTTCGTGCCTGTTGTTCAATATTGCGCTTCAAGGTGTCATGCGGAAAGCCGGACTTAACAGTCGAGGCACGATTTTCACGAAATCCGGACAATTTGTTTGCTTCCCGGACGACATTGATATTATTGTGAGAAAATTTGAAACGTTGGCAGATTTGTTCACCTGCCTAAAACGCGATGGAGGATGGAGAGAAGCGGCCATGAACCGAGTGAATTGGCGAGGCTTTATCAAGAAAATTGATGTAAAGCTTGTACAGCAGGTATGTAAACCGCACACAGAGTGATTTGAAGAACCATCCTAAACACTTCTGGTCATTTGTTAATGAGAAAAGGAGAGAAACTGGGTTACCAGTGCTTTTGATGATGGAACGACAACAGCTTAACAGATCGAAAATGCTCTACTCGATGTACCAACTGATATCATCAACATTAATGTCGATAGATTTGACGAAGCAGATATTCTAGCTGGAATTGTGAAGCTGAAACCATCTTCAGCTCCTAGTCCAGACGGAATCCCGTCAGTTATGTTTAAAAAATGCGCTGACACTCTAAGTGGTCCTCTTAAAACATTGTTCAATTTATCGATTGCACAGTCAGTGTTTCCAACAGACTGGAAAAGGTCAACTATGTTTCCTGCCTTCAAAAAGGGAGAAAAGCGCAACGTTACAAACTACTGTGGAGCAGCATCTCTAAGTGCGGGATCGAAATTGTTTTAGATCCGGGTAAATGATCGTATTTTTCGAACAGTTAAGTCGTATATTTCGCATGATCAAGCATGGATTTTTTTGCCGGACGTTCAAGCACTACGAATTTGCTACAGTTTTCGCCATTCTGCATTAATACAATAGAAAAAGGTTTCCAAATCGACACTATATACACTGATTTAAAATCGGCTTTTGATTAAGGGAACCGTGATATCTTGTTGGCAAAATTGGAGCGACTAGGCATGGCTCGCAGGGTTGTGCTACTTTTCCCCGAATGTCGTTTCCTCCAAACGCCAGTTCCCCGAATACCCCGTTTCCCCGAGCAATCCAATTCCCCGAAAAGTTTTCAGCGCTCATAGTTGTTATAACTTTTTGCATTTAAAGATGGTGAACGAACCGGTCATCGGACATTCAGCCTTCTTTATTTGAATGGCGGTTCTTTCGAGTTTTATCGTACTCAGAATTTTTGACAATATGTGTATAAACGAGAATGATCAAACTTCTCCTTCTTTTGATTGCTTATCGTTCTTTCTAGTTCAGCATCCTGTCACTAAGAACTATTCTTGCACCTTTTTGAACTGCATCACTTTTCGGGGAAACGGGTCACTCGGGGAAATGGCTTTCGGGGAAACGGGTCATTCGGGGAACTAGCATTTGAGGAAATGCCATTCGGGGAAACGACATTCGAGGAAAAGTAGCACAATCGGCTCACAAATTCGTGTGTTGGCTAAGATCTTACTTTGCCAATAGACAGTTACGCGTTAAGCTGGATTCCACAGAATCTGATGCCATTCACAGTAGCACTGGGGTCCCTCAAGGCAGCAATCTGGGTTCCCTCAACCAACAATCTGAGATTGATGCTGAGGAGGAGGAAAATTCTTGTCCTGATAACCACAAGGATGACTTACCGCTAATAGACTCGACGCCTACAATAACAACACTTTCATCATATCATCCACAACCGTCTACGTAGGAGGCTCATGCTGATAATCCCGACTTGGTTTGTCTAGCTAGCATTGAGGATTTAACTTGGGATCTAAATTTGCCTTCAAACCTTTCTGAATTATTAAGAATTGTTATTTTTTTGCTCTGCACCAACAGCACTATGTCTCCCTCTCTTACTCTATCTGCAACCATGCACTTCGTGTCGGTAGAAATAATGATCATTCGCTGTTTCTCGCTTCAGAAGGCTCGAAGGCCTCCTCTACTGCCAAGGAATGCACGTCAGATCTCCTAACCGTACTCACGAGTGCAATACTAAACAGTGAATCTCTTTGTTTCAATACGGACAAAAATAACAAACGATGTTCACTTCTCGTCAAAGATTCAAACACTTGATTATTTAGCGTTGCATTTTTTAGGCTGATTAGTGTTGCCGGAAAACCATGTTCAAATTTTATCAGTATCAATACATTTTTTTGCTCATTCGTGCTGTCTGCAAGGTAACACAAAATCATATACGGTAGTGTATAAGAGAACAAAATTGAAGGCGATACACGTACATGTGCACGGATAAAAATCTGATCCCCGAATCATGAAATTCATAAATTGATTAGGTCATAATATCAGGATCACAAATCATGGTTCCTGGAGTCATAATCATGATTCTTCATAAGCGTAACATCCAGGGTGAAAACACAAACCGGTGCGCTTTGCTTCAACTCATTCGTACCGATCACCCATAATTCAAGATGACGAAGTGGTTCAGTGGTAGAGTACGTGCCCTTTCAATCGGAAGGTTCTTGGCTCAAATATCAGTGTATGCTATTTTTTTATTTTTTATTTTGTCGATTCAGCATTTTTGGCGGTTTCGAATAATCAGCAACAGAAAACATAACGCGTGTGTTGCGTTACGGTAATTTGACTCATGATCATGAGTGTATTTTCATCAGATGAAAACTTGATGGAATCATGATATCATGAGTCATAATCTTGTTTCTGGATTCAGATTTCTACCCGTCAGCCATAAGGCTGCGTATAAAATGTGCATATATCGCCTCCACTTTTATACTAATATATTTCCCTACTCCGAAAAAAGATAAATAAATAAATAATAATAATAAATCATATACTATATATATCACGTGCGATCGTGTGTTAACTGGGAAATATCTGGTTCGCTGTCGAGCGACCCTCACAAAAACCAGCCTGGTATTCGAGGACGAAGGACTCCTCGAACGGTCTTAGTATTTTAAATAGAATGCGGAACAGTATTTTGTTCTTCGAAATTAGTTGGATCTGTTGAATTATTCCTGAGTACTTTGGTATTGTCTTGGTATGGCTTCTACAAAGTAATTATTACTAACTAGTGATCCCGGCAAACTTCGTCTTGCCATCAAGTAGGCTGTTGGAATACGTCGAGAATTACCCCATACAAAATGACACCTTAAGCTGTGATTACACAGTGCGTGCAATGCACGAACATTTGTGCAAATTGCACGAATGTTCGCGTGAACTGTGTAATATGAGCACGAACTACTAGCGAACATCTTTTAGAAACATATTCGTGCATTCAATCATGTTGGTTCGTCGAACTTGTGTTGCAAAGCAACCATAGAAAGTTGTTTAGTGGGAATTATTCTTTCGCCACAGATTGATAAATAATAACATTGGTATTGGAAAGCAGACTTCAAAGATTTCTCCAGGATTTGTTTCGAAGATTTCTCCAGGGATTCTACCAGAAATTCCTCCAAAATAATCTCGACAGACATACAGCGGTTTTTTCAGGGAATTTGGCAGATATTCCTCCAAGAAGAACTTTCATTTGCAGCCCGATTTATTCAGACCGACTCAGATGTGGCTCCAGGAGTACGTTAAACAATTCCTCCAGGAATTCTATTAGGAGTTCCTCCAGGATTTCACCAAGAATTATTCCAAAGGTTCTTGAGAGAGGAGGAGTTCTTGCAGGTATTAATCCAGTGATTCCGCTATAGATTGCTCCGACAATATTTTTATTAAGATTCATCCAAGAACTTCTTTAGCAGCTGGTACAGAGATTCCCCATAGATTATTCCAAGGATTTTTCAAATATCTCTAGTTTTGTTTCTGGAGACTACTCGAAAGATTCCTCTGGAAAAATCTCTGTAGAGATTCTTGCAAAGTTGCCACCACAAATTTCTCCAGCAATTTCTACAGCTTCTTTAGGATTACTTGCTACTTGCAGGGAGGTTCCTAGGTAGTACTCTCGAAATTACTCCATGAATAATTCCGTAGATTTCTTCATGAACTCATGCAGAGATTGTTCCAAGCATTGTTCCAGAAATTTATGCCAGGATTCTCCAACGATTATGCAAGTAATTACTTAACGAATTTCTCAATATTTTTCTTCATGAATTGTCACAGAAGAATTACTCCAAGGATTTTCGAGGTACCTAATCCTTTAGGGATTCACCCAGAAATCTGAGAGAATTGTTCTGATTATCCATTTTTCCGAGGATTCCTCCAAGAATTCCTCTAAAAGATTTTTAAAGATTTTTTGGAGACAAATCTGGATAGTTTCCTTAAAAAATACCTGGATGGACTCTTGAGGCAATTCCTGTCTAGAGGAACCTCTAGAAAAAATATGCGAAAATCTTTGTTGGATTTCATGGAGGAATCTCCAAAACAAATCCTTAGTGGAACTTCTGTGAGAATCTCTGGTTTAATATCTGAAAGAAGCACTGAAAAAAACTGGAGTCTTTAAAAGTATACCCGAGTCTTTTGAAGTATATCTCTTTAGGAATTCCTGAAAAAAAATCTGGAACTACTTTTGGTGGAACCGTTGAAGAGAGTTTTGTTGAATAATCCCTGAATAAAATCCTAAAAAACATGTTTAAAAAAATGCTTAAAACGAATCCTTGCAGAAATTTTTTGATTTGAATCCCTACAGGAGTCTCTGCAAAAAAAATTTGTAGGTATCTCTGATTACCTGAGTAAATTCTTGACGGAATCTTCGGTGGCATCTGTGGAGGTATCTTCGGAGGAATCCCAGAAGAATTTCTTGACTGTATAGACTATGCTGGAGGCATCCCTAGAGAAATCTCTGAAACATTCGTTGGAAAATTTGACAACTTTCTCGAGAAACACCTGTAAAAATCTTTGAAAGAAGCCCTTTAGAAAGTATTCTGGAAGAATCTCCGGAGGAGCCTCTGGATGAATCTATAGAATTGAATTGAATTGAATTACTTTTTATTGAAGGGATTTTCTGCCGTAGGCAGGTTCATCCCCAAGGAAGAATCTATAGAAAAATCGTAGAAGGAATTCCTGTTGGTGTCTCTAGAGAAATACCTGAAAGAAAAAAAATGTTTGTTCTATCGGAACCGCTTTAGAAAATACTGGAATCTCTGAAGAAATCTTTGGAGATATTCCTGAAGGAATCTCACGACTTCTTTAATGCATTAGGTTTTAAAAAGTTTTTAAAGTGTTTGGTGAAATAGAATACTTGAGGAAAACTCTAGTGGTAAAGAATTTCAGAAAGAGTTTCCGCAATACACCCGATTCTGTTTTTGCACGGGGGATGCGTACCGTGCAAAAAAAGCTTTCAGTTCAAAATTTCAAAAACCGTGCAAAAAAAGTAACACCATTTCTCGACGTTTCATGCAAAAATAAGGTTTTGGTGGAAAAAAATGTATGGAAACTTTTTTTGCACGGCCGTGTAAAAAAAATCCGTGCAAAAACAGAATCGTGTGTAATTGGTACTGAAATACCTGTAATTTTGATATTTTTATTAGTCGCACTTGTCAAGTGTTGCTATTCATTTATTTACAATCGAAATAATACAAGAGAATTTTGATAACTTATTTGTAAGGAACTAAATGAGTTTTAAAAATAAATCTTCGAGCTGTTCAGTGCAATACCTATAAATAATACTCATATAATATAAATAATACTAATAATCAAGGCCCTATATCCATATCTAACAATCTTTCTATAAACTGTTTGTAGGTGATTGATGAATTATTACCATGATTATTACCCTTTGGATTATGAAGTAGTATTCTTAATTGCAACAGAAAGCATATGGCGTTTGGTTGTGCCAAAATTTCATGGAGAGAACAAGTCGTTGTATCTAAATAGTATTGAAATAATGTATAACATTTGATCCGATTATCGTCGAGATTGGCAGTTTGCCACTAATACACAAAGGGATTGAAGAATTCAAAAATCAACCATTTTACCTACAATCTATACGCAGTTAGCGAATTTTTTTAAATTTCATGGACCTTCCTCCTTCCTCCTCCTTCTGTCGGGTGTGAGATCACTGCGTCCATTTTTTTTAGAACTATTGTGATATACCCTTTTGCTTTTACAAAGACCCTCAGTGGCGGGAACGGACCTTATTTTACCAACATATTAATCAACCTCTTGCGTTTTTGATATGTCATGCTGCTTTTTCAACCAGACTTGTTCTGCGAGTCGAGATAAGCTGATTTTAAATGGAAGCAAGCCGACTTTCGTCACCTAGAATAGGTGAATAAGCACAATTTTCTTGTTTAATTATTTTTTATCAAACTATACCTCATCGTATATATTCAAAGAACCTACCACATCGTATATATTCAAAGATTCTACCACATCTTGGATCTTTCCGGGAATTCCTCTAGAAATTCTTCCAGAAATTCCAACGTGAATTCCTCCAGAAATTTCTTCGGAAATAATCCCAAAAATTTTTCCAGGGTTTCCTTCAAGCATTTTTCCAGAAACTACTTCCATGAAGATTGGAGAAATCCGTAGATAAATTCCTACAGAAATATTTGGAAAAATTCCAGGAGTAGACCCAATAGGAACCTGTAGCAAAAATTGGTTAAATCTCTGGAAAAATCCCTGGAGAAATTCTAGAAAGAAAAAAACCCTTAGAACAACTTGTGGATAAACCAGAAAAAGGGTTTTCTGGAGTAATCTCTGGAGGAATTCCTGAATGTCGGAAAATCTCGGAAGCATTGCCTGGATAAATTGCTGAAGAAGTCCTTGGAGACATATCTAGACTCATCTTTGTAGAAATCCCTGGAGAAATTGCCTGCAGTATCCTTGAACAAATTTCTGGAAGAATTACTGTAGATGTTTTGCTGAAGAATGCTGTGTCTATATTTTTCTGCAAAAATCCCTTAACTTAAACTATTAACGATTTATCGCATAATCGTATTGATTGAATGGAGTCTGCAATCAAATTTATTAACGAAATTATTCGATTGAACAATTTTAATGCTAATCACAGCTCCTAAACATCAATACTTTGCATTTATATTATGAAATTATCTATTATCATCACAAAACTGCAGTTTTATTACAAAATTTGTAAAATATTTTGTCTAAGAAAATTATTCATTTTTTGTCACGGTTCCATTTTTGTCAACTGAAAATTGCCTATCGTGTTGATAAAAACGGAACATACCTGAACCTGCATTTTTTCTAGTAATTTTTTCCAGAATAAATAGCAATCCCTGTAAGTTTTCATTGAGGAAGTCAATTGCAGGATTCTCTGGAGGGATTCCTAAAATATCCTTTGAAGTAATCTCTGGAGAAATTTATAAAGAGGAATCTCTGGAAATATTCCTGTTGAAATTTCGATAAATTGCTGAAGGAATCCATGCAGACTTCTCTGGAGTAAACGAATAGGGCCCTATCAAAACTGATATTGAAATACGGTTGCGATCGAAAGTATTTTTTAGAAGAATCGCTAGAGAAATTGTTGTAGAAATTCCTGATGATAGTCTGGGAGGAATCCCTGGTTATATGCATGAATAAATCTCTGGAGGAATTTGTGGAGTAATCGTTTGACACATCTATGCAGAAAGCTCTGAGCAATTTAAAAAAAAATCCTGGAGGAATCCCAGAAAGTTTTCTTTGAGCCCTAGCTGACCCAATCCCAAAACTGCAGTTACGGTTGAGTTTTTGAAAAAAAAATAGAGTTAAAATATTTTTTTTGCTTTAAGTAAAGTTTATGGATTATGATTCATGGAATGATACTAATTGATTTTATAATCAAAATTAACTAATTTGGCTGTTTTGAAAACAATTCCGGGTATCCTGATATAAAAAATGTATGTGTGATGTGATAGAAAAAAATGTATGTGTGATGTGTGATTTGCCATGGCGTCTATTTAAATCTGTATAAAATATCATGATTTTTAAGCTATCGTTTTATTTCAGTATAAGACGGTTTGAAAATGGTCACACCTTATAGGAACCGGTTGAGGAGTATTCCGGCTAAATCTAACTGTTGTAAGAGGACCACTATTGATCCTTTTGTACATTTGAATAAATAATCATGAAACTTGATCCGTCGTATCATTGCGTATGATTTTTTTTTTTTTGAATATGACAACTACCAGTTCCCACTGAAATAAATTTCAGGTGCCAGTGCGCCCATTAAAAAAATATAAACAATCTCTGAAAGAATTTTGTCGTTTTAATTTTTGTTGAAGTACCCTAATGAAAATTTGGAGGTATTTGTAGAGGAAACCATAAGGAAATTTCTGGAAACAATTCTGGAAGAAAATCTGAAGCAATGTCTGAAATAGTTTTTGAAAAAAAAACCTGTAGACATTTTTAACGAAAACATTCAATAAAAATACTAAGAACTTCAAAATATTCAAATATGAAATTATTTGGGGATTTGCTTGATAATAATAAACTGTTCTAGTAGTTGATTGTATAATTCGTTTAAATAAAAATATGAAATTTTAATTACTGGCTTCCTTCAAACATACTTTTTAATATTCCTTCTTAAGCAGATTTTTAAGGAAATTTCTCAAAATTTCCTTTGGATTTTTTCCGGTATTACTGCAAGAAGCTATTCAGCATATTTTTCTCAGATTTCATTAGTAATTAACTCAAAATTAAAAACAATCAAGGAAAATAAAATATAAAAACAATCTTGATGATTGCTGGTAGTTTTCAGGTAATTCACTACGAATCCCACTAGGACATATTCTTTTAATTTCTTATAGTATTCATACGAGTTTCAGGAGTTCTGACAGATTTTTTCCTTGTTTTTTCTCAAACAAAATCTAGAAGGATAACTCCAGAAATTTATTATGAGTCCATCCTAAAAGACTTCTAGTGAATACTTTCTCCAACTCTGATTTATTCATCTAGGAATTTAAAACATAAAAACATCTAATAATTATTAGGATAGGAAAAATTCATCTTATATGTGCCAGGAAACATTGCTTGAGGAATCTCGAGAAACTGTTTAAAAGTCTTCAAAGATTGTATAGAATTATTTGTGGTGAAAGAAATCCTTGAAGTACTGATGAAACGAAGAATTCCCTATAGGTTTCCAGGAAACAATTGTAGATTTATTCGAGGAAATATATTTTGAAAAATTTGTAGAGTATTATTTTTGAATCAGAACAAATACTTTTTCAAACTTATGAAGAAGTGCTTCAAGGAAATTTTCTTCATAATTTCGTAAAAAAATATGTATCAGCAATATTGATTCTCTATTCCAAATACAAATTACATTTCTGAACAGAAGCCTGATAGATGTATTAAAATAATCGTAGAACAAAATCTTAAAGTAAAAGCTAGAAAAATTAAAAAATATACGAAAAATGTTTAATGAGTAATTTTTGAAGAAACGATTCCAGAAATCCTGAAAGATTGTCATAAAATATGTAAATTCCCCAGTAAAACCTGGAAACGCTGATAAAATTGAGCAAGCAATCTGTATACGGTAATGGGAGGATATGTTGCAACATTGACGATGTCCTCAAGGAATTTCTATGAATCGTGAAGTTCTTGAGTTTCCGATGAAGTCTTATCTTTGAAATTTCTACTGGGTGATTCCTAAAAACAATCCAGTACATTCTTGCATGGATATTTGGAAGGATTTGTATTCATCGTATGATGGGAGAATTCCTCGAAAATACTCCTGGAAAGATGACTTATATATTCTTGAGAAATATTTTCAATTCATATCTGAAAATAAAGAAAGTTTATTTGAAGGAAATCGTTCATAATAATATACTTTGATAACAGTAACATCAGCAGTGACATTTTGACGATCAATAAGTAAACCACACATTGGTTGGTACGACCATCAGACATGGAACCACAGACTTGTTTGCTCGAACCGTGTAATATATGGGCGAACAGTTCGTTCATACAGAACCTCGAACAGTTCGCGCGAATATTGAACGAATTTTTTGAGCGAACGTTCGTGCATTGCGCGCACTGTGTAATCAAGGCTTAAAGTCTTCTCCCGTTTCCCCAATTAATCCGGAAACTTTCCCGAACTTTTTCCTCGCACAAACACATCGCATCCCTTGTGGAGTGTAACAGTGAAAAATTTGCGTCAATCCGCTGACCCGTTCTCAAGTCATTTCGTGACATGCAAACACCAATCCATTTTTATTTATATAGATTAATTACTACGAATTTATCGTTTCAAGTTTGATCTCCATTTACTCAAAAATACCCTGCCTACCAAATCTCTACTACCCGCCCGTATCGAAATTTGAATTCGTGTGATGACAATCGCACGTTACAACACCATCTGAAGTCTCTGTCATGGTTTCAAATTTCTCATAATTATTTGAGGTTTGACTCTAAGAAATGCATGAAAAGAGAATGTCCACACCTAGAAACCCACCAGAAAAAAAATTTGAATCACAACCAAGGCAAAGACAGCTTTCCTTATTTTGTCCGAACCGCTGGCGTAAGCTGAAGAGCGCCTCATTACTTTTTGGAAACCACGATCGTCGTCGATTTCAGTCAGTGTCTTTGGTCTTATTAGCGTTTGCCGCACATGGCTCCATCATAGTAGCCGCATCAGGGTTACTTGGATTAGGAAATTGTACCTCACGAGAGGCACAGAAAATTTGAATGTCGTTTTTTTTTGCTGTCCACTCGCATCTTCCCAGAGTTCGTCGCCTGCTTTGCCAACGCCACCAAAAAACGAATTGTTTCACGCCAAATCGCCTCTCACTATTTTGTCATTTTATTACCGAACCGAACAGCTCTGTTTTTGGAATCGGAGGTTGTTTGCCACCAGGAACCAAATTCGGGCCCCGGCGTGTGACCCCACGTTTGTATTGTATGAAACCATTGAAGGTGGGTTTGAGGGAGGGAGGGGTCCACGCGAAAGAGAACTCGAAAATCGAACACCAAAACCATTGAAGACCGACGACGATAAGGGTTTAAAGAAGCTAAAATAATTTGTTTCGAAACCGAAAAAAAATCAGCCAGGGCGAAAAATTGCCAGGAGCATCGGCCAGCAAAGAAGCGTATAAGAGACAATAAAACGAGCAAAGCGACCCCAGAAGCTGTGAGATTGCAGAATATCTGTCCGGTTGCGGGGCTGAGACTCTGCTCTGGTCCGGTCGCGTAGAGGACCTGTCATGGTGATCGAAGCAGGCCAAGTGGAGGGAAACCCGGCGAGGGCATTTCGTCCCGTTGCCATGTGTACCTCGTGGAATGACCAATCGACCGCCGAGAGTGGCTTAACGCGCGGCTAAAGAGACTTTACCTACGAGTGCCTACAGAGAAAAAAGAAACATCCGCCAATGGAGATGCTGCTGTGCCCGTTCGAGACCTTGGGTGGCTCTTTGTTTGGCTCGTTAAAGATTGATTTGATTTTATTTATACAGATGATGATGCTGCCGCCAGTTGCTGGCAATAAAGCTTCTGTGTCGTCCGTCGTAGTCCACAGTGATCGTGGTTGTTGCTTCTTTTTGTCGGCGGTTTGCACTGATTTGGTGCTCTCTTCGATTGTTATTGAATGACAAAAACAAAAAAAAACTTCGAGCGATTGAATTTTTGAATGCGTTTCGATATTGATAAATAATATAATAATTATATATAGTATAATATAATATAAAATTAATTCCAGAACATCCGACACCAACAGTGTCGCCCAGGTTTGGAGCATGTTAAAATGTCGATCTAATCAGAGCTGTAGCAGAAGAAGATGAACAGGTTCTCATGATGTGTTATTATTATTATTATTATTTGTCTTTAATCAAAAATTTTGAAAGAGGGAAAAACCCTTTTGAGTGATTTCTTTTTGGAAATCTTTCTCAAAGAGGCACAAAACCTCTTTATCTTTTCACAAAACGTTATAAAACACACTTAAAACTAAAGGCTCACACGGTAGCGACCCATAATAGAGCCATTGTCTTGAAAGGGACGTCAATCAGGTATGGAATAAGGGCATCAATTCAGTCGAATAAAAACCAGTTGGGGTACGAAGCACAACCTTATTGATATCTGAAAAAAAAAATTGAAAAGAAAAAAGCAACAACGAAGTATCAAACAAAATATGAGATTTCATTCAAGAAATTAAACAATAATTTTAAAATTGGATAACATTTTGCACCTAGTATGTCACGCACAGACACTGGAACTGAGAGACCAAAATTAGTTATGCTGTTCAATAATTTGTTTCTTGGAGAAATATATTTGTCGCAATGAAATACTATATGATCAATGTCTTCATAAGATTTCCCACAGTCGCACAAATTGGAATCTGTAATGTTGATACGATACAAATGGCTGTTGCAAGTGTAATGATTTCATATTAACCTTGAAAATGAGCAAATAAAATTTCTACTAACTGACATATTATTATATTATTATATCACGATTTAGCTAAAGAATCAGCCTGTTCATTTCCATATATATTACAATGAGCTGGGACCCATACGAATTTCATGACGAATCCTTGAGAGTTGAGATCAAATAGTAATTTTTTTAATCATAAAAATGATATGATGAGCTTTAAAATTAAAATTGATTGTATTCAATGCACGAAGACAGCTCAAACTGTCAGAACAAATAATATATATATTTGGAGTACAATCTTTGATCAAGATGCATGCAAAATATAAGGCAATCAGCTCTGCTATGAAAATAGAACAGGGAGATTGTAATTTAAAAAAGTGAGCTGAAAATAAATTTTACACACCGAAGCCAGCATCATCATGAATCAAAGAACCATCTGTATAATAAAATTGTGCAGGAGTGATACCATTAAATTTCCGCTCGAATAAAAATTTAGAAATATTAGAATGTTGAATTTTTGGAACTTGTTTCAATTCATAAAATAGAGACAAGTCAATTAATGGTTGATAAGTATGAATGCTGATATTAGAATTATAAAATGCATTCCAAGGAATTGAAACAATATTTTCAACAGTACAATGATTAAAGGAGTCTAATATTTTGCTCGTGGGGTTAATTTCAAATAAAGACCTTAAAATATTAACAATCGGATGATTGTTAGAAAAACAATTCATCATAAATTTACAGTTCAATTCTTGAAAACGAATTTTAAGTGGAATAACACCTGCCAAAACTTCAATTGATTGAGTATGAGTTGAATTCACAAGTTTTAAACAAATTCTCAAGCAACGAAATTGTATTTTTTCAAGTTTGACAAAATATGTTTGTGCAGCACTACCAAATGTAAAACAACCATATTCCATAACTGAACGAATAGTAGTTTTGTAAAGTGTTATTAAATCAGAAGGATTTGCTCCCCACCAAGTACCAGTGATTGTTCGTAGAAAATTTATTCGTTTTGCACAAACTTTTTGAATATATTGAATGTGAGTGTTCCAATTCAATTTAGAATCAAACCATATACCAAGATATTTGTAAATATCAACTTCTTCAATTTCAAGTCCATTAAGATATAAATTTATATTTGTGGAAGAATATTTTCGTGTAAGGACTGTTCATTTTATAAAGTGGACACCTTGTTTATGCTAGATCTTTTTTATTTATTGATGAAATCGTAAACGGTTTTCTGTGTATCGTTCAACTATTATTCTACAATGTTATGAAAATACAGAAACTTACAAAATGCTTTCGGTTGAAGAACTAAATAGTTTTTGCAAAAACTCCTAAGAAAAACTGTTCGTCAAGTTTAAGCATTATTTTTCGCATGAAAAAAATCCTAAATTTAATGAACAAATTGTATGTTGGTATCCTTTACTATTCAACTTAAGGTAGAGCTTTTAAAAACATCAATAATATTCCATCAGTTCCTGACGCTGAGTCACTTTAGTGATCTATTCCTTATGGTCAAATTTGCTGATACACCATCTTTTTACTACCAGCAAAAAAGTAAAGTAATAAGCGTGTTCAAAACTGGTTTAGATTACTAAAGAAACTATATATGTATAAAAAAAGCAAAATCTTGAGTTTTAACCGCATTCTTGGGTACCAAATTTACTCTTTATGGTCATTTTATTGAAAAATCCCATACTTTTAAAATTATGTACGCATGTTTATCGATCTAGAGCAAACTGTAAGCGTTTTTCTCAAAATATTTTGATAGGTAGTCTCAGAATAACACATTCTGAAAATAATACATGCAAAATAAATTTGATTTAATTCAAGCAGTGTTCCCAATCTTGATGATTGTCATTGTGCTTTGAGTGGTCTTCTGAAAATAAATTATTGGTTTTTCTATTGTGCATAAAATATGACGTGGGGACTAAATCAGCAACTCTATGAAGGCGTAAGTTATTTTTATTAAAAATACTTTATTATTACTTCCGTCTGGACGTACTTTAAACCTTAAAATTCTACTCATATCAGTTCCATTTAAATTTAAGATATTTTTCTTTAAAAAAAATTGATAAAAAAATTATTTTATGATATCTGCAAAATTGCTTCTCCAAAAATAACTCGATATTTTTTAGCAAGCTTCTAATTGATGATGCTTTCTAAGTACAACCATTTTTTGTAAGAAAAAGATATAAATTGTCCAATTTTCCTGCCGATTTTTAATAATCCTTGATTTTGATAACCTCCAAAAATCGACCGTTCTAAACGTTGTGCCTTATTAGTATGAAATCATATTATTTTGGTAACTATTTTATTACCACAGCATTGTACAATATTAGTCAAACGATGTACAGAAAACCGATTTCGATTGCATTGATAAATTAAAAAGATATTGCATGTCCAAAGTGTCCACTTTATAAAATGAACAGTCCTTAAAAACAATATATTTTGTTTTTTGAACAGAAAAAGAAAAACCGTTTTCATGTGCCCACATATCAATATTATCTAAGGCACATTGCATAAAATGTCTAATGATCTCTCTATTTTTGCCACTAATAGAAATCACATTATCATCAGCAAATTGTAGTAAGTAACAACCATTAGGAATAATGGAAGCAATGTCACTTGTGAATAAATTGTACAAAAAAGGACTTAAACAAGACCCTTGTGGAAGGCCAAAATAACTATAACGAATAGTTTTGGAACATCCATCATGGAAAAAATTCATAATTTTGAAAGAAAACAAATTACATAAAAAATTTGAAATCAAATTTGGAATTTTTAAATTGTTCATTTTATTGAACAATAAATCAATTAAAACAGAATCATATGCTCCAGAAACATCTAAGAAAGTTGAAACAACATCCTGCTTTTTATTGAAGGAAAGTTGAATTTGTGAAGCCAAAAGTGAAACACAATCACGGGTACCACGACCCCTTCTAAAACCAAATTGAGAAGATGGAAAAATTTTGTTATCTTCAGCCCATAATTCAAGGCGGTTTAAAATCATTCGTTCAAATATAGTTGGTTCGACTGGTTATATTGTTCAAGGGCATTTTTCGGCTATTCAGTCTAGAGAACCTTTGCGTTGATTATTTTAGAATCTTCGCCTTCTTTTCTCAGAGCAGTTATCTGTAGTAGGCTTATCACCGAGCGCCATACTCAAATCCCAGCGTAGAAATAACAGTTTAAACCCCCAAAACTAAAACCCTACCGAATAGAAAAATCCAGCCAAACGGTATTAAATGAACGTAAGTGCGATAGCTATGAAATGTACCTCAGGTGCTATGACTAATTCCACTCCCCATGTAGAGGTTTACGAGTGGAACAGAATTGACCCTTTCAAGACCCGACGTTTTCATGTTTATAGAAAACTTGTTTAACTTGTTGTTTTAAATCGAGTAAGTTAAATGTAAATTAGTATCTTTTGTAATTATTTCAATCAAAATGAATAAAATTTTAGGCCCTGAAGAAGGTCCCAACAAGGACCGAAACGTTGGCGAAGATTCTAAAATAATCAACGCAAAGGTTCTCTAGACTGAATAGCCGAAAAATGCCCTTCGTTCAAACAGTTTACGAAAACATGACAGCAAACTAATTGGTCTTCTACTATCTGCAAATGAAGGATCTCTACCAGGCTTCACAATACTAATAACTTTAATGGAACGCCATTCAAGAGGTACAATGTTCTGATATAAGAAAGAATTATAAATTGAAAGTAAATGAAGTTTTCGTGGATCTGGCAAATTGTTTAATATAATATTTAATATAATCAATTCCAGGAGCAGTATTTTTGGTAATGGATAACGCCATATTAAATTCAGTCAATGAAAAAGGATTGCAAAGTTCCGGAAAATAATTAAAAGAATTTGCCTTGAAATGTATTGGCGGAGGTACCAAATCAGGACATATTTTTGAAGAAAAATCATCTATCCATTTTTCCGAATATTCCAAAACAGTGGGAAGAGACGATTTATAATTCCTTAAATTACGAGCTACAGACCATAACTTCGATAAAGTAGTCTCTCTGTCCAGATTTTCAACAATTTTTTTCCAATAATTTCTCTTTTTAAATTTTATGATTCTTGTAAACAGTACTTCAGCTTTACAATATAATAAATAATGATTTCTGGAACCAGATCTGCAAAATAATTTGAAAGCATCTGATTTATTCTTTAAAGAAATGGAACATCCATCATCCCACCAAAAAGAAGGAAGATTTTTCTTTACAGTACCAGACACTAATTTCCTGTTCTGTGAATTCCGTAAACAGTTATTCAATAACTTTGAAAAAGTATTATAGTTTTCAATGGTGAATCAGAATTAACTATATTTATCAATGAATCAGATATGAGGTCAGAAAAGTTGGTCCAATAGACATTTCTACAGAGATCAGGAACACATGGTTCATTAATTATATTATTGTATTTAGATGTTTGAATTTCAATTAAGATAGGCAAATGATCACTACCATTTGGATCATCAATAATTTTCCAAGAAGATTGCATTGATAAATTATTTGAATAAAGGGATAAATCAACACATGAATGATTATTGGGAGGCACAGCAACCCTAGTAATCGATCCATCATTAAGAATATTTAAATTAAAATCATCAATCAAATCCATAATTCGAGAATCCGTTTTTTCACTACCCCAGGCAAAATTGTGTGCGTTGAAATCGCCCAATACATAAAATGGAGAAGGAATTTCATTCAAAATACATTTTATTTGAGGCAACGAAAAACTTGCATTTGGAGGAATATAAAAACAAACAATAGAAAACTCACATTTTTCTTTTCTAATAGATACAGCAACGTATTCTATTTGTGATTGAAAAGATAAAACTAAATGTTTGAATTCAATATTTTCACGAACACCAATTAATACTCCTCCAAATGATGAATCCCTATTTTTCCTTATTAAGTTAAATTGTGGAATACGGAAAAATTTTGATGTTCCTAATTATGTTTCATTCAAGCAAAATACATCTACATTAAAATTTGTAATTAATGCTTTCAACCGATCGATTTTGGGAATAACGCTGCGGCAATTCCATTGTAAAATGTTCAAATTATTGCAATTATTTGAAGCCATTAGGAAGAAAATAATGAGGCAATGAGGGGAACAAATGAATTCAATTTATTCAAAAGAGTGGCCAAAAATGGTAAAAACATTTTAATGATTTTTTTCCAAAAATCACTTAATCCCAAAAAGTCAACAATTTCTTCAAGGATTTTTAAAATTGACTGACTGGAATTTCCGTTATTTTGCTCATTAGAATCAGTCTTGGACTGCTCATTAGGCTTGGATGAACAATCAGAATCAAATCTTTCAAAACCTGGAATATTTTTGTGAGGTGCAGATGCCTTAAGGGGAGGAAAATTCATATCAAAAGAAGTTGATGGTTGAGGTTCATCAGAAATATTATTTTGTTTGTTCGAAGAAATATTAACAGTTCTTCTCCTTTTATTAGGAGGTTTGTAAACAAAATTATTGAAATTATCAAATGATTCAACTCCATCATCATTGGGTAAAATTTCAAAAACATTAGCTGAAGCAATGTTATCTGAAGATTTCATTACTTCAGCATATGATAAATTGTTCTTATTTCTTATTTTTTGGTTCAATTTGGATTGACGATCAATGTAAACAGCACAATCTTTTAAAGATTTGTGCTTCTGTTTACAATAAATACAAAGGTCCGAATTTTTATTACATTTAGACGAAGAATGTGCTTCGCCACACTTCGAACATTTTTGTTTTTTGGAGCAAAACTGGAAGTGTGACCAAAAAAGAGACATTTGTCACAATGCATGAGCTTTGGGTAGTAAAGCCTCACGCGAAATTTTACATTATCAATAATTACGAAGTCTGGCAGGACTGAACCAGAAAACGTAATTTTGATGCAATTCGAATGCATATATTTGGAATCATTTCCAACAAAATATTGTTTTGACAAACGAACAAAATCCAGGACTCCAACAGGAGAAAGGGATTGGTTCTTAAATATTCCTGAACCATGGTTCCTAACATCTTCGCAATCCAAAAATAAAATAATTCCGTTTATTTCGCATGCGTCACAAGGAGCATACACGCGATAGGAATAAGAAAACATTTTGGATTCCAAAAGAGAGTTGGCATCATCTCTTGATCCAAAAATTACTCTCAACTTATCGAGAGAAATTTTTTTAATTTCTATTACCGATTTGTACTTTTTTTAAATTTCAGATGAAATCAATAAAACGTTAATCGGATTTTCTTTCTTACGAAAATACACTACAAATGGACCGGAAAAACTGGAAGGATAAACCTTCATACGAAAAGGTTTATTCAAAGAGGTTTCAATTGATTGAAGATCATCTTTTGACCCCCCTTCACCCTCGTCAGTTTCCATAACAGAAACTCAACGAGGGAAAAGATGTGAATTTGTTTGAGAAAGTAATAAAAATAGTAAAGTGAAGAAATAAAATAAAAAAAATACTTATACTTATGTTGGAAGTTCAACAACAAACGAAACTTCAAAATGAACTTGAATCACCAAACTTCAACGACGAACTTGAATGAAAGGCAACACACTTGAATGCTTGAAAACACTGCAACTCTTGAATAAAACACTTGAAGAAATAGTCCCAGCAAATCCACTGAATCGCAATACAAAGCCTCGTAGGAATGGTCCCAGGAAATCCACGAAATCGCAATCCAAAAACTCGGAAGTAATTTGTATCTGGAAAGAGTGAAAAAATTTGACAAGCAGAGAAAAAACCAATTTGCCTGGTCAAGGCCTACTTACCGAGTATGATCATGATGTGTTGCGGATCATGATTGTTACAAAGAGTGAAAAGTGAGATGTTCTCTCAATTTTCTCAGAATTCTATCTCTGATCATGCAGCAATTTTTTTTATAAATATCAATCTGGAAAGAAATCTTTGAAAAATTAATACTAAATATGAATCATCACGACAAACAGGATTATTTTGAATATAGTTTTCGTCGATCAGGGAGGGATAACGCAACACCGCCCCTCTTGGGCTACGCCCAATACCCACAGCAAGCCACCGTTGGCACAGGTGAATAATCATCCGAACCGTCTCGTTACACATTTCCTATAAATTAGAAATGAATTCATAATCACGCACGGCACGCGATATGTGCGGCTTCCCTTCTATCGAGAATCCCGCCGAACAATCCGACCCTTCATAATCAATAAATCCCCACACGATGATAGAGAAAACAAACCGAAAGAATGCGGTCTGTCGACAAAAAATAAAAACCAATAAAATTTAGATCTCACACCATGGGGTGAACATTTTACGGTGTCAACATTCCCTAGACACAGAAGTGGCCATGTATCGGTGGCCGAAACGACGGCGACGACGACAAAATCCATAAGCTTCCAGAGCAATGCCCAACTCGGGCCAAAGAACCAAGAATGTGACCAGAAAAAAATGTATCTCTCCATCCGATGATGAATGACCAGAACAAAGCGGAGATCGTGAAGACCTCAGCCGAGTAACCAACCAATGAATCGATCGATTCGACGGTCCATCGATCGGAGGAAGAGTCTCAGTCGGTGTGGCAGTTAGCAAAACAAGACTCCACTGGAAGCGAGCTCCAAGATCGTGGCGAGGGCGTGAGGGGAAATAGATGACCTGTTCGCGCTCTGTAATGCCCCGCTCGGAGTCAGCCACACGTAACGCTGCGGGGGTTCTAATTTGAGGTCTTTGGCAGTGGGATCAGTCCGATGTGGGATTGTGTTTTGAGTTTGGGAATATTTAAAATTGGAGTCGTTGGCGGTGTTTGGAAGTTGAATAATTACCGAGTTACCGGATCATCTGTATTGATATGTTTAAAGCAAACACACATAATTTGATATCATTTTTAACGTTTAAAACCTAGTCTGCTTTTCATTGAGGATACGAGCAAAAGGGGCCTTTCTTAGCCGAGTGGTTAGAGTCCGCGGGTACAAAGCAAAGCCATACTGAAAGTGTCTGGGTTCGATTCCCGGTCGGTCCAGGATCTTTTCGTAATGGAAATTTCCTTGATTTTCCTGGGTAAAGAGTATCATCGTACCTGCCACACGATATACGAATGCGAAAATGGCAACTTTGACAAAGAAAGCTTCTCAGTTAATAATTGTTGAAGTGTTCTTTGAACACTAAGCTGAGGTCTGTCCCAGTGAAGATGTAATGCCAAGAAAAAGAAGGTTAGAAGTGTGCTTCATCATGCTGCTATTCG
This sequence comes from Aedes aegypti, assembly GCF_002204515.2. NCBI lineage: Eukaryota > Metazoa > Arthropoda > Insecta > Diptera > Culicidae > Aedes > Aedes aegypti. Next base: position 5,120,779 of record NC_035108.1, read on the forward strand.
AAAATCGGGTTGATAGCTGTATTAAAACAGTACTTAGCTTCATAAAACAAAAATATACAAGGATCATTATTCATGAGTTGTTCTCATGGTTTTTGGGAGCAAAAGAATTCCCATGAAAATTCTAAAATTGTTTAAGGATTACATAATAAACTGTTTGATTCCTAAACTTCCATAGAGGTCGCTGCAGATGTTCACAGAGGACTCCACAGGTCTCAACATAAGACTCAACAGAGCTCTTCTCAGAGGATTCAACAGTTGTCTACAGGGGATTTTTTTTATTATCGTACAAATTGGGCCGAAGGGTCTCAGATTTTCATGAAACTTTTTCCACAGGCAGGGCTCATGGATGTATGAATAAAAAAAAATTGAGAAAAATTCAGGGTCGCCAATTTTTCCGGAAAACTCAGGTGGAAATTTTTTGTTTTCCCTTGACACTACTTACTTTGAAAAATCATAACTCAAGAACGAAGCATCGTAGAAACAAAGTTTTTATATGAAAATTTAAGCAAATTTTCTCAAAAATCCAAAAAAAATATGAACTGGAAAAAGTTTTTAACAAAATTTTCCACCGTTAGGAAAATTCGTAAAGAAAAGCCGGAAAAACTATGCCCGAACTCGTGGAAAATTTTGAAAAAAATATTTTCGAGAAGGTAATTTTATAAGCTTTCATCACTGAAATTTTTGGAATGCACTTTTTTTCGTTTTTGAGTTATGGCCAATTTTGTGAAAAATGTCTAGATGTGCCATATAAGACTTTTCTTTGAAAAATCATAACTCAAGAACGAAACATTGTAGAAACAAAGATTTTATATGAAAATTTAAGCAAATTTTCTCAGAAATCCAAAAAAAAATATGAACTGGAAAAAGTTTTCCACAAAATTTTCCACCGTTAGGGAAATTCATAAAGAAAAGCTGGAAAATCTATGCCCGAACTCGCGGAAAATTTTTATTAAAATATTTTTGAGAAGGAAACTTTATAAACTTCAATTCTAGTAACTTTTAGGATGTACTTTTTTTTTGTTCCTGAGTTATGGTCAATTTTGTGAAAAATGACCATATTAGCCTTTTATTAACCCATATTTCAATCAAAGCATCAGAAAAACAAGGTTTTTTATCAAAGCAATTGCAAATTTTCTAAAAGATCTGAAAGAAACGATATGGGATTGGTTTTAATGAAGTATAAGTCGGATTGGATTATATTTTTCATGAAACATTACACCGTTAAGCAAAACTGAAAAAACTGTTTCTTTTCCATTCCAAGGGATTCTTTCTTTTCTATGGAACAAATAAGATTCTTTTTATATTTTTCTTTAATATTAATTATTCAATTATTCAGTACATAACTTACATTTTATCTTAAAACTATCTATTTTTTCAACCGGGAAGATTGCCTTTGGTCGTTACCACCAGAAGATTTTCGTTTCCTTGTAGTATTAAGAACAAAGCATGCTGTATTTTCTTGGTTTTCATGTGCATCTGAGAATTCACTCGCAAAAATGCTTCGTTCGTCTTTTGATTTATTCCATTATATTTTGAATTGTATTTTTTTTGTTCCAGGAATTGGAACAAGGTTAGAAAATCTCTCCTGAAGTAATTTTTCAGCCTCTGAATAGCCATTTTCAGTTGCATAGATGAATTCCCAATCTTTTTTAAATTGGTCTTTCACCTTTTGCGACACAGCCCAGTCCAAAAATTGTTTGGCGTTATTAATTTCCGCTGACTTTCTAATACTAGCATCTCTAGCCATTCGCTTAATATTGCCACCGATACCATCACATGGACCTTTTCCATGTGAGGTTGGGAAAAAGTGCCATTCTGCTCTAATTTTAAAATCATTGTCATGGTTGCATACATTTTTGAAATTTGATTTATTTTTGTACTGCTCTCCGCAACCATCAGAAAGATAAGTGATTTATTCAAGCTCAGGAAATTTATTTTTCAATCTTGAAATTAGTTTTGTTTGAAAAGCATAAACTGATGTCGTGTTCTGCTTTTTTATGTCAGCAATTACAACAAAATTTAAGACTTTGATCGAAGATTTGTCTTTGTAATAAATTACAAATGTATGTATTGTTACTTGAGGTCGTACAAAGTAATGGCTTTGAATGGAATCTTGTATCACGCACGAATAATTTTCCGCGAAATTCATCTGGCACATTATTTCTTTGTTTTCAACTAGTGATTCCTTTTTAGCTCTTATAAATTTATTTTGTTTATCTACTTTGAATTGATGCACAAGAAACTTCTCTGTGATATTTTTCAAGTTTTCTATAAAATCATTTACATTTTCCTCTTTGTTGATAATTTCACAACGAGGAGAAATAATCCAAAAACAATACTTAACTTCTTCAACGTTGTTTTCATCTAAGCGATTGACAACAAAATCTAATTTCTTTAATTTACAATCCTCACAGGACCTCAAGTAACAATCACTGTACTATCTGGACATATCATTTGACTAGTCAAAAAGGTGTTAAGTTTTTTTTTCTGTATTATGAACTTCAAAGCAATTAGTTTTTTTCAATGCATCAACCATGAATTTCATATTCTCATGTATCATGCAAACACAAACATTCTTGGCCGATGAATCCTTTGTATAAACACATTGTTTTGGTTTAAGTTTCCAGAACGATGTGAATGAGACAGAATCCTGTTCACTCTTACAGGTTTCCAAATATTGTTTATATAAAGTATCCAAAGGGTCAAGCAAAAGACGTTTTTGATCATTTTGGCGCACTCCATTGGGTAACTTAATAGATATGGTATCTTTCAAGCCAGGAAATGGCCGACTGATATCATCCCTTAGGTAAAAATTTGAAACTATGTCTTGGACATCTGATCCATGCGAGGGTCGTCCTACTTTTGAAAGTGGTTGAATCCCTAAATTGTATTTTTTTGATTCAGTTATAACGTGTTGAGATACATAAAAATGAGCTTTAACTTTGGCATATGACCAATTCCTAGGAAGTAATTTTGGAAGTTCAATTTGCTTGTCAGGTTCGGCTTTTGTAACAGCTGAGTTCAAATTTAATAAAACGGAAATAAAATCCTCTGTTACATCGACAATATTAGGCGGAAACCAAGTCTTTATTTTACTCAAAATTTGATTGAACATTTCGTCCATAGAATCATTGCGATAGTTACTACTAGAAGCATCCAAACGTGAAGATTTTACTTGAAAAGAAATTTCCAAGAATTTAGCAAGTTCTTGTATTTTTTGTACATTATTTATAGAACCAACTGACTCACCCGAAGAAGGAGTTTCCTTTGGCGACGCCAACGAAGATAGTGGTGAAACTTGTTCCTCAAACGCCATTGCTTCTGGAAGATCCGTTACGAGAGCCTTCTGGTCACCGGTAATGGAGCCCTTCACGCAAATTTTCATCTTTTCCGTAATCCACCGAACTCCATTCGAATGAAGCTTACTGATGAGGCCTTGGCTGATCGATCGTAGATTTGTCCTTACTGATTTGTGGCCGCCCAGTCCGAAGGGGTTACAGCATAAAGAATTGTATTCGTAATATTGAACTTTGTCCATTTCAACAGCTTCGGGAAAACTTTTTTCACTTTACAAAAAATAATAACGAGGAATATACAGCTGATAGACAACACTTGCACTTTCTCACTGCTCTTTGTTAGTTTTTGGTAAACTTATGATTCTCAAGCCATTTCAACGCTTTAAACTTGAATTGGTAAATACCTATTTGTCATATTGTCTACCCATTTATTTAACTGTCAATTTTGTAGTAACATAACAGGAAAAAATTGCCTACATTCTGATTGAAGAAAACTTTGTTTCTATGTAGTTTCGTTCCTAATAAATTTTGCTTATGAACTTATAAATTTGTAAATATATGGTTCAAACAGCTCATCCTAGCAATATTTGATCATGTTTTAGGAACGAAAAATGACTGATTGAAAAATATTGTAGGATTGGATCTTATTGATCGTTCTTTTCAAATATACTTTATTTGAAAGCTGGAATAGCCAATCGGGTTTTCATTATTTGTTTTCATAAACAGTGAAAAATGTCCTGGGAAACTGATTCCATTTCAGAAATTTCATATTTTTGAGATAATTTGAATCCGGTTCGACAAGTCATGATGAGTCTTGAGTCATGATTTTTAAACGAAAAGGCATGTATGGCAAATCTTTGCATTTTTTATAAAATTGACCATAGATCAGGAACTAAAGAAAAGTACATCCTAAAAGTTACCAGAATTGAAGTTTATAAAGTTTCTTTCTTAAAAATATTTGATTAAAAATTTCCGCAAGTTCGGGCACAGATTTTCCAGCTTTTCTTTATGAATTTCCCCTACGGTGGAAAACTTTTTCCAGTTCATATTTTTTTTTTGGATTCCTGAGAAAATTTTCTTAAATTTTCATATAAAACTTTGTTTCTACAATGTTTCGTTCTTGAGTTATGATTTTTCAAAGAAAAGTCTTATATGGCACATCTGGATATTTTTCACAAAATTGGCCATAACTCAAAAACGAAAAAAAAGTGCATTCCAAAAATTTCAGTGATGAAAGCTTATAAAATTACCTTCTCGAAAATATTTTTTTGAAAATTTTCCACGAGTTCGGGCATAGTTTTTCCGGCTTTTCTTTACGAATTTTCCCAACGGTGGAAAATTTTGTGGAAAATTTTTTCCAGTCCATATTTTTTTGGATTTTTGAAAAAATTTGCTTAAATTTTCATATGAAAACTTTGTTTCTACGATGCTTCGTTCTTGAGTTATAATTTTTCAAAGTAAGTAGTGTAAAGGGAAAACAAAAAATTTCTACCAGTGCTGGAAAAGTTCGCATCACGAAGCAGCTCACGAGTGTATACCAACGCATAACAAACATCACAGACTCGGGATCTGGCTAGGTGTGAGTAAGCCCGCACCCGTCTGCTCGGGAGAACATGTCAAAAGAAGTAGCAACAAGCTCGCGAGCGTTTACTCGCGAGTAACCGAGCAAGGTGTGATTTATTATGGTTTTGACAGACAAATTAATTGTATAACCATCATATCGACAGTAAACTACTCGTTTGTAGCCAAAAGCCCTTGAAAACCATAAATCTCGGAGGGTAAGCAGCTTTTTTCCCAAAAGCACAATATGACTCTGAGCAGCTCCGAACACGTTCGCGAATCACTTTTAGCTTCAGTTACTCGGGAGTCGACAGATGCGAGTAAGCCAGCGCTCTGATGCTCGGGAGCGTTTGGTTTTGTTTTTGTTCCATTTCAGATGAAGCGTTCGCCACTTTCCATCACTGATTTCTACCTGAGTTTTCCGAAAAAATATGCGACCCTGAATTTTTCTCAATTTTTTTTATTCATATATCCATGAGCCCTGCCTGTGGAAAAAGTTTCATGAAAATCTGAGACCCTTCGGCCCAAACCCGTACGGTAATAAAAAAAAAATCCCCTTCACTAAAGTCGTATCGTTGGGTGCCAATTGATACGTTCCTCTTTGGTCTAAATATTCTTGCGAGGTCCCAGAAGGCGACCTGCCAAGGCCCCCAGCTGCTGGTCTTAAGCCAACGGCAACTTCCGGGGTGGGCACAGCCTCTTTTGATCAACTTGGATTTTAAAGTCGTTTAAGGAGATCTTCTGGAGAATTTCCTAACTGAGTACTAAAGAGGCGGACAATATAACGGTGTAATGTACAATGGAAAACAAGATTTTTCTCTAGCAAATTTTAAATTCTGGTAGCTGACGGGCCATACAGATTAATGAATATACGGACTACACGTTTATTTAGAGATTTGCAGGAAGGTTGTTTTATTTTATTCAGGTTTCTTCATAGCGCCTGATTCTGTAGTTCTTGATGATTGCTCCATTTCATCTTCGGCTTGTTCTGATCGGCTGCATCCACAACTTCACGAACGTAACAATAAGGGGAAGAGGGGCGTTTTGAGCCTATTTAGTGTATGACCTTTTTTCCACAAATCTCCACATAGGTATTCTTCTTTTCTTTATTCTTTATTTGGAGCAGGGAAAAGCCCGTTTGAGTTGAGCACCTCAGCTCTATCTCAAATGGGCGCAAAACCTCCTCATCTTTTAGTACCAACAGAAAAACATACAATCCAAATGATACAATTTAACTTAATACTATACACTTATTTTCTTAATAGTAACATAAAAACGATTTAATTTGCTAGCCTTAAAAAGAGTTCAACGAGAATTTTGATGAGACTCTGAAATAATCTGAGAGAATTTCGTTCGGAGCGTAGTACGGGGGATATGAAAATCACATTCATGTGAGCAACGATTGAAGGAACGACACATAGCGGAAAACGGTTCGTTATATCCGTAATTAGTACGAGCACCATGGAGAAATATGAAAGTACTGGAACGAAGAGGACGATGAGGTACGTTGAAATTGAGAAGCGACAGCAAATGTGGACAATCAATTTTCAATTGCAGAAGATCTGATACAAACAAAGATTTCGAAATTTCACGGCGGACGCTTAAAAACTCCAAACCAATCAGTTTACAACGGTCTTCGTAAATGGGTAAGTTAGTTGGGTTGTTCCATGGCAGATGGCGCAAGGCAAAGCGTACAAATCTGCGCTGAATTGCCTCTATGCGAGAAATACTGTTTTGATAATAGGGCGCCCAGACTACTGACGAGTATTCTAATATTGACCTCACTAGCGAACAAAACAAAGACTTTAAACATTGAATGTTTTTAAACTGCTTTGCAACACGAAATATGAAACCGAGTGTTTTAGATGCTTTGGAGGCTACGAAAGCAATGTGTTCTTTGAAGGACAACTTAGAGTCCAATAACACACCCAGATCTTTAACCACCGATTCTCTCCTAAGGACAGTACTTCCAATCTTGTAGTCAAAATTAAACGTAGAGCGTTTGCGGGAAAATGATATTACTGAGCATTTGTCTGCATTTAGCTCCATGCGGTTCGTTTTACACCAAACTGTAAACGCGTCAAGCTGGAATTGAAGGAAACAAGCGTTATTGACATCGTCGACGATACAATACAGCTTAAAATCATCGGCAAATGAAAGCTTGAATGACTTAAGCAGCGAATGCACATCATTGAGGTACACTAAAAAAATCAATGGCCCTAAATGACTGCCTTGTGGTACTCCAGAGGTAACAAGAAAGTATGGCGAAGTGCAATCTCCAATTTTGATGGCCATTTTCCTACCAGTCAAGTAGGATTTCAGCCAATCAATAAAAGATCCGGAGAAACCGAGACGACTAAACTTGGCAACAATTATCTGATGATTGATTTTATCAAAAGCTGCTGAGAAATCCGTATAGATGGAATCTACTTGATGACCTTTTTGAAGCTCTTTTGCAATGAATGATGTATACGCTACTAAGTTGGTATTCGTTGAACGCTTCGGCATGAAACCATGTTGGTGTTCCGATATGAAATGAAGGCAATTGTGCAGCAAAAAGTTGTGAACCACTTTTTCGAACAACTTAGACACAGCGCAAAGAGCAGATATACCGCGATAATTTTTGACATCACGTTTGTTGCCTTTTTTGAACACCGGAAAGACGAACGATTTTTTCCAACATTCCGGGAATGATCCTGCTTGTAGAGATAGGTTGAACAGTTGTGATAGGGGCACGGATAGAATGCTTGAGCAATTCTTCAAAACTATTGCAGGAATACCATCCGGACCACAGCTAGTTGACGCCTTCAAAGCAGAGCAATTCTTGCAGACAAATTCTGAATTAACGAATGGGTGATCACCAACTGGAGGATAAACGGGAACATTGTTCGCTGCTAAGAAAACCTGTTGTTCGTCCAGATACTCCGATGTAAAGACGCTCGAAAACTGACTAAGAAAGGGATTGCAGATGCCTTCTGTAGACGATTCCTCAACGCTGTCTTTGAACATGGCCGTTGGGAGACCAGATTCCTTCCGCTGTTCGTTGACGTGGTTCCAAAATGGCTTGGGATTATGACGCAGTTTCTGTTGAATTTTCCGTTGATGCGAAAGATACAGTTTCTCATTTAGTCGTTTGTAGCGAACATTGGCGGCATGATACTCTAGCTTACAGCTCAGGGTTTTAAACTTCGAATACTTGCGTAAGGTAGACCGTTTCAACCTTTTCAACTGCTTCAAACGGTAATTACTCCAAGGTGGATTTGTAGGAGGTCTATGGATACGCTTAGGAACAAATTGGTCTATAGCATAAAGAACTATGTTGGGGAATGTTGCGACTGATAATTCGAGATCCTGATTAATAACATCCAGCCAGTTAATATTGGAGAAAAAGGTGTTCATACAAGAATAATCACCATGTTTAAAATCGTTGTAAAGCGATTCGACTGGTTCTACGAAAACACAGGGCGTTGCACCTATTACTTCGATCAGCAGGGACGGGTGATGCGTTGTTGGTTTAACAAGACAAGAAGGGGCCTCGATCAATGAGAAACGCACGTCTCCATCAATGCTCCCAAAGCATAAATAGTAGTATTCGGTTGTTGTGGTTTACAACGTAATTCAACTGAGAAACCCGTGCCATGTTTAAACTATCAATGAGCGTAGCATCTGATGATCTAATTGAAGAGCTAGTAACATCCGGATAGAGATAATTCGATGTGCTGAATTTCCAACGAATGCCGGGTATGTTGAAGTCTCCAAGTATCAGTAAACTGTCCTTAATTTTCATCTTATCAGTGATCCAATTAAACGCGCTAACATGTTGATCAATTACATTCATATCGTGAGAGCGGTCTGGAGGAATGTAAAGGACACAAATGAACAACGTGTTAGTTTGAAAGCTGATAGCAACCCATAATTGTTCGATAGCTTCTTAATTCGGAACTGATAACTGCCTAGGTTTAAAGCTGGCTTTTACTGCTAATAATACTCCTCCACCTGAGTTTTTCAAACTATTTTGAGGATTGCGATCCAAACGAAAAACGCTGTAAGTATAGTTATGTCCCAACCTGCCAAACATCATTGTACAAGTTCTTCCACATCATAGTTCCCACGCCAGAGTTAGCGCCAGGCAAAACAACAACAACGGACATCCGATCCTGTACGTGACAATTGGATGGGAGACATCGCGCGCCAGCGATTCCCAGCTGACCTCAGCATCACAAACGTGACGATCGCATGGGAAACATCTCGCCGTCATCGATGGTTCCCAGCTGACCGTAGGGCTAGGTAGGTTACTAGTTTACTAGTTAGGGAAGATCAGGCAGTGTTAGTTTAGAGCTAGGACAGTGAGGTTCTCTAAAAAGTGTGTTTGACTTGTAATTTAAAAATATTATATGTGAATAAAGGTGATTATGGAAGTTAGTTCCTTTTTTTTTAGAAAGTGATGAACACCCTTCCATAAGTGTATCGCTGAAAATCTGACTGGATATCGTATCACTATTCAACCATGTTTCAGTGAAAGCGTACGCGTCGTAGCTAGAGTCCGAACACGCGAGGCGATAATCACAAACGCGAGTGTTGATTCCACCGACGTTTTGGTAATAGACAAGCAGACTACACTTCTTATCGTCAAAACCGTTCCTAGCATTGATGGTTGGTAATATGATGTTGTGATCGTTGGATGATGATTCACAGACCGCCCTGTCCGTTTGATCAATGCAGGTTGCAGTTTCGTGGTGTTGCTGGAAATTTGGATATCTCATCATATTTTGTGCAGCATCCTTCCCTGCTTCGGCGGGACATATACCACTGTATAACTCACCTGATGACACAGGAAGTGCAGCAAAGTGGTACGCTGTTGAGACATCAGCCGACTTGGAAAACGGATGGATATGATGCTCACCATATATCAACCCATATACGCGATAGGATGTTCGGTAGACTGCAAGTTTAATACTCGATTCAGGTTTTGAGTAGTATCTTCCCCTGCTTCGGCGGGACATATACCACTGAAAAACTTACCTGGTGACACAGGAAGTGCGGCAAAGTGGTATGCTCCAGGGTCATCAGGTGACGAAAACTCGCCAAAATGTTGATCAGAATGATCCCCAGATCGGATGAAACGGGTGGACGCGTTGGGTGTCAGTGGAGTATGTGATGTTTGTGGAATTTTCATTGGACAGAATTTTTTTAATCGATAAAACAGGGAGCTTGTCTGCGTGGTATGATCGATGGTCGGAGAAATTCCTGGATAACGTGAGTTGTGGAAGATTCGTAGTTTCTCTATTTATTGAATTACTGGAAGACGTGTTGCAGAACCGTTTTTTGGATTGGGCTCAAAAGTACGTACAGTAATTCTTTCCGGCCAATACCAGGGATCACCGACCACATTCAAGACAGTCTTACTGACAGTCACTTTAAACGATACGAAAGAAAGATCTTCGGCGTTCCTACCCCTAGGTACCAGTTTGACCACGTTCACTAAAGATGTGTGGACATTGGAAATTTCTCTGACATAACGTTTCACTTCTTCCTCGTTTTGATCAGGTGCGAAAGGAGTGACGTAGAAGGACTCCAGTTCGTGGGAATCGGATGTGGTGTTGGCGACTTTCAACGATGGAGCTTCAGGTCGAGTCCTAGACACTCCATTCTGCGATCTATCACCTGCGATCGTCACCGACATCCTATCACCGGGAAGTACGGAAGGATTGGTGATTCTATCCGTATGTCGACGAGAAGATCGGTCATTTTGAGCAAACGTTTGCTTGTTGGTAGCGGCAGGAGTGGAAACAGTGATACGAGGTGAATTTTCACTACTTCCTGAGCCACTGGACGGGTTTGCCATAATTTGCACTCGTTTATTTGCACCGACGACAAACTTATCTGGTAGGAGTGCAATAGAGCCATTCACTTCATCCAGCACCTCAAAAAATGAAGTATTTTCGCAAGACCTCGAACGATTTATCGGGTCATCAGTCGTATCGTCTAATGTCATCTCATCAATTTGTTGCAAAAAGATTGACTGATGACGGGAGTCCGTTGACGATTTAGATTGTTGCTTCGGTCCAAATATCGTACTATTAATTTTACGCAGATTTTTCGTAGCTGGCTAGACGCGTGTGCATGGAATTTGTGCGAATAGGCAACTCGCGTAGAGCCTTCATAATAGGTATACACATAAGTCTCAACAGAAGCATCTACCGAAGTTTGCACAGAAACCTTTGCAAAACTTTCCATAGAAGCGTCCACATAGATATTTATTTCAAAGGATTCCATGAAATTCGGTTAAAAAGACATGTATCAAATGAAACAAAACGCAAACAATATAATAGACCAAAAGTTCTCCGGGCTTCCATGCCACATCAGATTCTGAACTTATGAGCATGAGCATAGATGACCGTACAATTCGTAGTTGGTACTCCGTGACTGACCAAAACAATCGAAGTTGCACAGGGAATCAATGAATGGGGCTTGGGATTAACTTACCATTCTTCAATGTGCACAAATCGAGAGCTCAAATTTTAAAAGACAATAACGGCACCGGCCACGTCCTTACGGTCATCGGGAAGGGAAGGAATGTTAGTTAGACAACCGTTGTTACTCTCAGGTTGTTACTAGAGACCGAATATATCTCTGCATCTCCACAGTTATCATGGGGAGGATATTGGGTTAGTGGGATAAGATAAAGATCTGGTAGTCACCAATGGTTGGTGATGTGATCCATGGTATAATCACGCCTAATCGGAATCGCGCAATAATTCGATAATCGCATTGTACGCCGAACAAGTGTTCGTCACTCGCCCACGCAGGAGCAAGCGATGCGATCAATATATCAAACACTACTAACGATTCGCGGTGCTTTTTCATTTAACTGTCCATCGACCCACGGTGTACTATATTAAGAAGGTGATATATTCCGAAAACTGACAGCTACTTGACGACGTCATTTCTATACACCTCGAATAAATTTGCGAAAAGAAAAAGCTCTAGTGGTCTGGAAGGTCTATGCATGTACCATGGTACGATGGGAGTGACGTCACATGTTTACAATCAAACAAGATATTTACATCAGTATAGAACCTGCCTTGTTTCAGGGATGAACTAGCCTCGGGCTGAATTTCTCCTTAATAAAGAGTCAATCAATCAATCAGCCTGCCTTGTTAATTTTTATGCCATGCACTCGACCTAGGGGTGGGACAGCCTACCGTTTTGATTCGAAATCCGGAGACTTAAGCACCTAGATAGCTTCAATCTAACATTTTTCAATGAATTTTATGTAAGACGATAAAATATTTTTTTAAACTACATACTTTAAAAAAATATTATATGTGTGCCTTTTGAGAGCAAAAATGTATTACAAATAACATTTAATGGGATATAAACCACTAGAAACATGTGGCATATGTGGCATGTCTTGCTTTGAATATGTGGAAATATGTGGCATGTCTTGCTTCGAAATCCGGACGCTGAATGAGCCATGCTTCGAAACCTGGCCATTTTAGCTTCGAAATCCGGACACTCTGAAATTATCATGAACTATTCGAATTTCATCAATATTTGTGTCAGAAATTATTCTTACACGTTATACAAACACCATAAAGGTATGATAAAATAAAAGAAACAATTTTTTTTCTGTATGATTCAATAAATTAATCCACTTAAGGCTTAAGCCTGTATAATAAAGTAAATCTGAATTTAATCAGTCAACGCCAAAAATAACATTCGATTGAAGCTAATATTGATTATAATATAATGGGTACTGCTTAAATGCACTAAGCATTCAAGTTTATGAAAAGGTTGCATTTGCTTCTTCTGCTTAATAATAAGTGTCCCTCGGGATTACATTTGAATCGCTGAAGTTGACCGAACTTGATGATTTAGAGGAAGTAAAAGCCGTAACAAGGTTTCCGTAGGTGAACCTGCGGAAGGATCATTACTGTGTAATAGAATAAGTAATACAGGAGCGCGAATCAGATTCCAGGAGTTGAAGTTATGTTTTGTTTCCCTCCATAGGGTTTTAAATTTTATTAATTATTTTTCCAGATTACTTGGATGAAAATTACAATATCATGTTAAATATAAATCAGGGCATCGATTCATATATAACAATTCAAAATTATTGTACATATGCATGTAGAAATAGCTATAATTGTACTGAGTGTCCAGTTTTCGAAGCGTCCGGGAATTCGATGCAAAACGGTACTGATCTTGAGCTAGATCTCGAGCTATTTTTGAGCAACTCTGAGTAACTCTGAGATCTATTACTAGAAAGTATATTGGAAGAGAGTTAGCTAGCTTCATTTGAATGAATTTTCCCCCAAATCGAGACCACCTTTATTATGATTCTGTTGAACTATCGTGACAACTTCGCCACTGATTCATTGCGAGCCCGAGCGCTATTCTAGCATTGTAACGTTAATCTTAAAGTATTCATAGAAAATTAATGCTATGCAGTGGATTAGTTAATACAATGCAAAAGAATTGCGACAATTATACAAACCAGTTTGGTGGAGCCTTTTAACGATTATTAGATTTAAGAAAAGTGTTATGTGTTATATTTTAGAGCTATACCGCTTTATTCGAAACAATAATTGATATGCACTGCGTTTATTAAAAATAAAATAATAAACTTTTTTCCCGACATTTGTTGTAACCTTGAGTAAATAAAATCGAAGCATATCTGTAAGTTGTAACATTTGGGTAAATTCTGAACTAATTTAAAGATTTTTGGTGCTTAGAATGCTGCATCAATTAATAGGGCGATATTCAAAACTGGAAAGGTAATAGATGGCTCTTTTTCAGTGGTAGTAAAAACGAAATCCTGAAGCAAAGAAAGCACCACGGGAGATGAACTAAACACAAAAAGTTATGTATTAACTTTTCACTTGATTTCTTATCACTACTTTTTTGATCCAGGTTCCTAATTGCAAGTAATTTACGTTTTTCATTATTTTCCATACGTTTTGACAGTTCTCCGATTACCATTCTTCCATGCGCTTGTGTTGAAAGTTTGAGAAATTTGAGAATCCAGCGTAGCGCGATCAGCGGGAGGAATACAAACAACAGTGTCGTCGCTCGGAGGCCAATGAAAGAAACTGAATGTTCGAAAGGTTGTTGCCTGTACTTTTTGCCGCTGGCGTCAAGCGGTTATGAACGAAATGAACAGTCGTTACCCTATTGTTGAAAAGGTGTAAAGAACTACTTGGGCACTTCTGTGATCCACTTTGGCAAGTGGGGGTTTTTCTAGGTCGAATTGTCTGGAACTTTGCATAAGAAGCACTTCAATACGACACATGTTATAACCAGATATGAGCATAGTAGCCTTCAAAACCATTTCCTACAGCAGTGAATCAAAATTGCCAAGAATAAGATCCGGTCTCGCACATCTGAATGTTCGTTTGTCTTCAGTTTGTTTTTCATGAATAGGAGAAAAATGTCGTTTAGCTTTAATAAAGCTGCATTACGCAAAAAAACTTTCTTCAGAAAACTAAGACTTCAAATGAACAAACTACTGATCCGCAATTTGAGTACGTTATGTAGTGATAAATTTCAAAAATATACTTAGTAAATTTTTCCGGCGCTGGGGTTGGGGGGTATTTGACCCCCAAAACCCCCCTTGCTGAGATTCGCTAATTTCAGAGCAAATGTGAGTAACTTAAAGTTGCTCGATACGCAAAGCCTGCTCAGAGCAAGGCTGTCTTCCCCCTTGCACTCGACCGACGCGCAACATGTTTGATTCTGCCCTCATCACCCACCCCCGCAGGAGCAAGCGTCAAGGTCGAAGGATCAAACACCACTTTCACCAGATCAGATTCTGAACTAATTTATCAAAACAAGTTATCTGCCCAAAAATGAGCCAATTCGATAAAGTTTTTGAGGTGTATCAAATCGATTTTGTAGTTTTTGGACCTTTCCATCGAAATGCGAAACCCAAAAATGTTATTGAAAATGATTCGAAAATACCACTTACCTTTTGCTAAGATAATAATCTATCACTTTACCTAAGACACTAGTTTTTTTTTACTCCTGCTTCATGTTGCTTTTAACGAAATTAGTCAAAAAATCTCAAAAAAAGCAATATATTTTTTCAGTTTGCCATACAGATTCGGCTGGCAAGATTGCAAATCGTCTTGAATCAAAATTTTAATGGAACTAGCATTTATACAATTATAATTACATTGTAGTTCCAACATTACTGAAATCTATTGAGATATTGTGTGCTTTGTGAAAACTAACACTGTGAAATATTATTACGACTACTGGAAGTGAAAATCCAAATTTGTACTTGTACTGCGAACCAAATTGTGGTAAAAGTGAACATTAGTCAAATCATAATTCTAGAGAAAGCGGAGAAAAGTTAAAAAGTTCCTTTCATTGTTGAAAACATAACAAAAAAAATTGCCGTTCAAATGGCATATGGCAACGGCAAGTAATAAAGAGGACGTCACCATTGTATTCGTTGGATTGCAAAATCGATTTGATATATACTCTTTAAAACACTCTTTAAATGTGTGCGTGTGTTTTTTTTAATGAAGACTAGAAGTCGAGTGATTTTCTTTTATTCAATATACCACATAAACGACGGAAAATGATAAAGTATCATTAATTTGAAAAATATCTTGCCCAGCTCAAAAAGTGGTATAATAACATCGAATGAATTGTGAAACGTATTCTGAGTTCATCGAACTACGGCAAATGTAGAAGATGATTGATTTTAACTGTCGAACTGTCAGAAATATATTAAATAAATAATGCAGTTACCGGCTATTTCAGAAGTTTACCGGTAAAAAATATGAACAAAAACGTTAGTTTTATCAGAAACATAAAGACTTTCTGGAATTTCTTCCAAGTTCCGATCAAGGATTTGAATCTTAATAAAATTGAAAAGTATTGAAAAAGCTGGTACCATTTTTGCCAGAATCACTGAAAAAGTGCATACTGTAGAAAAATCAATACCGGAAAATTTTGGTAATGTTTGACTCGTAACAAATGCATTGCCGAACGTTCTGTAACCAATTTGATTACCGAACTGAATACCGAACGTTTGGCTGCCGAAAATACGGTAAAATAATATCGAGTACTGTATGCTTCGCTATGTGTTCAATAAACACCACTGTGCTGAGTGAATAGGAAGACGGTGTTTCCGCAAAATAGCTGATGGCTATCATCACTTTTTTATCTAATCGAACCTACGAACAATTTTAAGAAAAAAGACATACTTTCAAATTCAAAATTAGTACCTTAAGATATACCTTTTTTTCTCAAAATTCAAATTTGGCACATATTTTGAAGCAGAAACGCGTTCACATTCGGAACCATGTTTAGGACAAATATTGGGAAAAACTTCATGTCTATGGAAGTCAAGGAAATGTTTAGAATTTTCAAAAAATTGCAGAAGATTGAAATATTTTAAAATCCTAATTAAATTTCACATCGTACTCGGGATACGATAGTACAACAATAAGTGCAAATCGCTCCGATTTTATCACCAAGTTGTATCTAAGTTACCGCTCAAAAATACCACCATTAGTGGTCACGCGAAAGTTCTACTTACAGTGTACCTCTGTGAAGTGAAGTTCTGGTGAATCGAGCCGAAAAGTCGATTAATAAACAGTGAACTGATTGTGAAAATATCACGCGGTGTGACCATACAAACGTTGTTGCGATAGTGAGAACAGAACACATTGTCCCGATCGGCTAGTTGTCCCAAACGAGTTAAGCCAAGTGATGGTGTTAGTTCTTCGGCGAAAAGTGAATGACACGGAAACCAGCGGTCAAAGAACTCAGGATACACCTCTGCCGGACACTTTCATTGTGGGAACCTCAATTGAATTAGCTGTGGGTACAAAAGAAGCTAGAGCACTTAATGCAACCCGCGAAGGTCGTGGGTCGCGTTACCTACTGCGTGCCAGTTCTGCCAATGTCATAGAAAAGCTGTCCAAAATGACTGAGTTGACTGACGGCACGAAAATTGAGATTGTGCCCCATCCAACACTTAATACGGTACAAGGAATCGTGTTTGATGCAGATTCCATAAACAGAGATGAGAAATCAATCCTGGAGTTTTTGGAATCACAAGGTGTGCAAGCTGTGCGAAGAATAAAAAAACGAGTGAATGGAGCATTGAGAAACACTCCATTGCTTGTTCTTTCGTTCCGTGGTACAATTCTTCCGGATCATGTGTACTTCATGCCTCATGCGAATTAAAGTGCGTGTTTACTACCCTTCTCCCCTGCTTTGCTTCAATTGCGCTGCAAAAGTCACTCGAAAAAAGTTTGCAAACAAACCACAATCTGCTTGCGATGCTCAACCCCACATGACGTACCAGAAGGAAAGCAGTGTGTTAATCCACCCAACTGCCTTCACTGTAAAACGGATCACCAAGTTACGTCACGTGACTGCCCGAAATTCAAAGAGGAAGAGAAGATCATTCGACTCAAAACTGATCAAGGAATTTCCTTCGCTGAAGCCAGACGCATTTGTGCCGAAGAAACCAAAAAGCAAACATTCGCTGGAATTATCCAAAATCAAATGCATCAAGAATTGGCCGCGAAAGACCAAGTGATAGCCGCACTTCAAAAAACAAGTTGCCATGCTGACCAAGGAACTCACCAACTTGAAGAAATTGTTTAAAACCATCCGCACAAAACCACTCGCCAGCACCCCAAGAGCCACGACCTTCAGCTTCCAGTGAGAGATCTGTATCACAAACAACCCAATCTGTTTCCAATACCGACCGGCTATCTCGAAAGGACCAATCCTTCATCTCGCCTCCGGCCCGCCGGCGAGAGATTCGCAAAAGCAACAAACTGGATTACGATGTCCAAACTCGTAGTAGAAGCGGAAAAAGGCCCATCGAAACGTCACCCACCGAAGTCATCAACAACCGGGGCAAACGTATATCTGCACAACCGGAAACAAGCAATAAACCCACTAACATCGAGACGAATTATGGCTAATAATCACCAAAGAGAGTTTTTCACGAATTTTCAAAACGACGACCCCGCTATGGAAAAGGACAGGCAAATGGAAGAACGAATTTCACATCTCTGCAGAAACAACGTTGTTTCTTCGCTTACTTCTGAAGAATACGATAGAATTAACAATCATATTAGCAAACCAGCAGAACCTATTTTGATTTGCCAAGCGCAAGGCCTACCACGTCGACCCTGATCAGAGATGTCCCGGTACAATCCGAAGAGCCTTTGGCGGCAGTCGACGTGGTCCGCCCATCCTCTCGGGTAAGTATCTTTTCAAATTATGCATGTATAAAACAGTCCAAATTCGGTTTTATTTCCTCCAAACAAGGCATAACACAATCACCAGACCGACAGTAAAGAACACTATGTCGCCAACCGGCAAACCTCAACAAGGAGAGGGAGAGTGTATTGTTACCTCCCCCATTCCAAGCATGGAAGACCATATCCGGTGGATATCGAATGGCGACAGCCACAAACGCATTACACTGCGTGTGTCCTCCTGGAATCAACGCAGCAACTCAACTAAGATAACAAGACCATCAATACCATATGATTCGCCAAGCGCGAGGCCTACCACGTCGACCCTGACCAGAGAAGTCCCGGAACATTCCGAAGAGCCTCTGGCGGCAGTCGACGTGGTCCGCCCGCTATCCCGGGCAAGTACCTCCTCTAATTATATACCAAAAAAACAGTTCAACCTTGTTACCCCTCAAACCAAACCAGACTCAGGAGCAATCATCAGACCGGCAGTGTACAGCAGCATATCGTCCACTAGCGTATCCCACAGCACAACCAACCAAGACAGCACAACAACAACCGTAACTGCAACAAAAAGACTAAGATCCCCAACGTTTTCCGATTCGCAATGCAGCAAGCCAACTAAGACAACAAGGCCATCAATACCATATGATTCGCCAAGCGCGAGGCCTACCACGTCGACCCTGACCAGAGAAGTTCCGGAACATTCCGAAGAGCCTCTGGCGGCAGTCGACGTGATCTGCACGCTATCCCGGGCAAGTATTCATTCAAATTCCTTACAAACAAAACAGTTCAACCCAGTTATACCTCCCACAAACCCAGGTCAAGAAATCCACTACCATCATCGAAACAACAACAACGCATCGCCTACCAGCGTGGCTCGACGAGAAGGAAAAAGTTCTGTAGCATACTCCAGCCGTACATTTCTGGGGACGGAAGAACAAGGAAGTATGGGTGAGTTCCGATCATGCTCCTGGAATCAAACCGAGGCAAGCCATGACGTCACATGGAAATCCAATGCACCTCCATCAACCCCAAGAAACACCAGGTTCTCAATAGACGCTGGCTCACCCCGTTCCTCGAGTCAAATGAACGGCATCAACTCGCCACGATCGCCGTCACGAGCATCGGATGACTCAGAAGCCAGTAGTCTAACAGCACAAAGAACCGAATCGTCATTTGCCATTCAGTGGAATATCTGTGGGCTCCGCACTCATCTGTCTGAACTGCAGATTCTAATAAAAAAATATCAGCCTTTGGTAGTGTGCCTACAGGAAACTAATGCTGACTACAATAGAATTGCACCTAGCTGCCTAGTAAAGGAATATGAACTGCTTCTAAGCCAAAGCTCTACACATGGAAGACAAGGCGCCGGAATGGCCATAAAAAATGGCACCCCTTTCCAGAGAATATGGCTCCAATCCAACATTCAAGCCGTAGCTGTTCAACTATTCGCGCCAACAACAATCACAGTGGTTTCGGTATACCTTTCACCTTCGGAGATATATGCAGTAAAGTTGTTTGGAGATCTTTTGGAAGAACTTCCAAAACCCATTTTTGTATTGGGGGATCTGAATGCTCATCATGCCGCATGGGGCAGCAAAATAACTCAACCATCATCGAGAGCTAAAACTAGAGGCGAAGGTATTTTAGACCTAGTTGTACGTCACAACATGGTGGTATTCAACAATGGATCGTACACTCGTATCGACCCAGTCACAGGAGCATCCCAGGCCTTAGACGTCTCCATTTGCAGCACTTCACATGCAGCCAAATTCAGCTGGAAAACACTACTAGACTATTCAGGAAGCGACCATCTACCTATACTCCTCGAAACGTACTGTAATCAATTTACCTCTAAATGCCGGAGCAGATGGATCTTCGAAAAAGCTAACTGGCAACTATACGAACAGCTAACAACTGATTCACTACACCCTGGATATACTCTATCGGTAGACGAATTTACTGATAGGATTATAACTGCTGCTGAAGCAAGCATTCCTAAAACTTCAGGAAACATTGGGCAAAAATCTGTTGTTTGGTGGAATCCAGAAGTGGCCCTAGCAATAATATCCAGAAGAAAACGCCTACGGGCCCTCCGTTGTCTGGGTGATGATGATCCACAAAAAATCGTCGCTCTTAAACAATTCCAGGAAGCTCGGTCACATTGCCGAAAAACTATCCATGAAGCCAAACAAAGTAGTTGGGACGCCTTCGTCGAAAGCATAAACCCAGATACTCCAGCTAGTCAGGTTTGGAATAAAATTAACAGGCTACAGGGCAAACGGCAACGCAATACGTTGAATCTGGAAACTGGACACACCAACAACGGTCCAACGGTAGCTAATGCTCTTGCTGATGAATATCAGCAGAAGTCGTCTGATGCAAACTACCCTGAAAAATTCCGAAAAAAGCACAAAAAAGATAAGCGTACGAGGTGCGTAACTCAACGTCCCAATCTTCACAAAAGATATAACACGGATTTGACTGTGGAAGAGCTGATGTGGGCACTCGACCGACGTGTTGGATCTTCTACTGGCCCTGACAATGTAAGCTACCAATTACTCCAAAGGCTACCTTTTTCGGGAAAAAACTGCCCTTCTAGAACTATTTAACCGTATCTGGGCCAACGGGATCTTCCCTGCGCAGTGGAAAATTGGTACTGTAATCCCCATTCCGAAACCTGGTGCGGATCGCAGCAAGCCTGAGGCTTACAGGCCGATAACACTCTTAAGTTGCCTCGGAAAATTGTTCGAAAGGATTATAAACCGCCGTCTTATGACAGAGATAGAATCCACTGGCAAACTAGACTCTCGACAACACGCTTTTCGTGCTGGGAAAGGAGTCGATTCCCACTTTGCCAAACTGGAGTCTATAATCAATCTCCAAAACGACGAACACGTCGAGATCATATCTCTTGACATATCAAAAGCACATGATACAACGTATAGACCAGAAATCCTTCACACTCTGACAAAATGGAGGGTTACAGGGAGACTGATGAATATCATTTCTAGCTTCCTTACTGACAGATTTTTCCGGGTAGCTGCTAACGGATCACTGTCAAGCCTTAGAAGAGCGGAAAACGGTTCCACAAGGGTCAGTTTTGTCTGTCACACTTTTCTTAGTAGCTATGCAACCAATTTTCAACGCTATACCTGGTGACACTGAAATTCTACTCTACGCAGATGACGTCATTCTGATTGTCAAGGGTAAAAACCATGTCACAATTCGCAGTAAATTGAGAATAGCGGTTGCAGCTGCTGTCGAATGGTCTTCGAATATAGGTTTTACTATTGCTCCCACAAAATCAAAGCTACTACATATCTGCCACCTAAAGCATCGAAAAAGTGGTAAGGCGATCAAGATTGGTTCTAACCCAATCCCTCACACAAGGTACATGAAAGTTCTCGGAGTTCTACTGGACTGCAAGCTCAACTTTCTGAAACACCTTACATCCGTTAAACAAAGCTGCCGAAAAAGGCTGAACATCATACGCATTCTTGGATACCGATTAAAAAGAAGTAGCCGATCCAGCTTACTGAAAGTAGGATCAGCCTTGATCTTGTCCAAACTTTATTTTGGAATAGGACTTACGAGCATTAACTTCGATACTATGCAATGCACTTTAGAACCAATGTATAACGATGTGGCTCGACAGGCATCTGGAGCATTCCAAACTAGCCCTATAACATCTATTATGGCTGAGACTGGATGGACCGACTTCTACTCAGCCTTGATTCAACGCCTATGCGTTTTGGCTGTTCGACTAGCTGAAAAAAATGAAGAAGCAAACGACTACCCCTTAGTGCAAAGGGCAAGAAGACTCGTTCTGGAAAAAACGGGATGGTCTTTTCCAAAAATTCATGAAACTCTTAGATCCTCCGATAGAGAATGGTACGTTCCACCACCAAACATTGATAACGAGATCAAGCGCACCATAAGGGCTGGAACAAACCACAGCGTTGCCGTTCAAAAGTACAAAGAGCTTGTCAACGTCCGATATCGTACTCACGAACAAATATTCACGGATGGATCAAAATATGGTGATCAAACAGGCGCAGGAATAGTTATGAATGACAGTCACTTTAGCTACGGGTTACCTGAGACATGTAGTGTGTTTACCGCTGAAGCGTTTGCACTAATGATGGCTGTATCGAAGCTGAATGGCCAAGCGAAAAACATCATACTGACCGACTTAGCCAGCTGTCTGGAGGCACTCGCCGGTGGTCGATCTATGCATCCCTGGATACAAGCTATTGAGAGAAAAATAGTAGGACAAAATGTAACATTCACCTGGATCCCTGGTTACTCCAGTATTGATGAGAATGAGACAGCCGATCAACTAGCCAAACAAGGTAGACATCAACCACTTCAGGACATCCCGTTACCTGCACAAGACGTTATAAGAGAAATCGAAAGAAGAAGAATTTGGACACCATGGGAATCACAATGGCATCAACAACGTTGCGTACTTAGGTCAATCAAACCAACACCTGGAAAATATCCGGATAGGAAGAACCCCTCCGAGCAACGAGTCTTGACTCGCATCCGAATAGGTCACACAAGGCTCACACATGCGTACCTAATGGATCATAACGACCCTCCCAACTGCAGGCACTGTGGAGTGCAACTCACGGTGGAGCACATATTGGTCGAATGTAGAGGACTCCAATCAAACAGGAAAAACTGCGGTATCAACGGTTCACTGGCCGAAATACTGGCGTACAATACAGAATCCGAAAAAGCAGTGATAAAATTTCTTAATGTATGTACCGTGGTGCATCAATACCCGGACGCTTAAGACGACATGAATGTTCAAACTACGATTTAAGTGTGTTTAGTTAGAATTTTCGTAATGTTTTATTTTGTAACACATTCTTACACTTCAGATCTTCATCAAAGTCATGGAATTATTGGAATTATTCAAGAGTTTTACAAATAAATCAATAAAATACTGGAGTCTATCTTGTCTTTAAATCCGGACACCTAATGCAAATGATGTTTTTAAATCCGGACACTTTCGAATCGAAATCCGGACACATATGATATAATATGTAATATTTGTATATCTTTTCAAGAAAACTTCACAAACTTGTTCAAATATCTTTCTTATATCAATTCGATGTATGTATTTTCCCTATAATGTCACGAAGTACAAAACGTAACTATAATTAGAGCTTTAATTACCTGAACCAAAGCGCGTGCTGTTCGAGCCTTTTTACGTGTGGCTTGATTGTGATAACGAAAGATATACACGATTGATCTTAAATTGTCCAGTCTTCTGATAACTCACAACTGTTTATGTATACTTTTCAAGTCTTCTCTTATTTTATCTTCCATGGAATAAAAACAGTTCTACTAGTGAAAAGTGGATCTTTCACACGCTGTCCGGATTTAAAATCACTGGCTCGTAATCCCGGACAGTCCCTTTATACACTGTTAAATACACATTTGCATCTTTTTTCACACCAGTGGTGTTATCCAATATTGAAAGTATCACTTTGCACTTAATTTTGTTCAAAACACTCCACAAAATTCTACTTCACGCACTTTTCATTTAACTAAACGTTGTTCGTGCCTTGGCTCATGCGTGCAGAGATCGTTAAACTTGAACTAAAATGAACCGCGATGGAATGACGTCCGACAAAAACATCTAACTTATTGTTATTTTTAATAACTATTTGGCAATGTAAACTAGATTGAAATGATAGTGAATAATCTTCAGTGGTTAAAGTAAAGAGTAAGAATAAATTTCAAACATATTAACATTCAAATTAAGCTGAAATTAATGAATATTAACAGAGTGTCCGGATATTGGTACCGTCCGGATTTTGATTCACCACGGTAATCTCTTTACAAAAATTTAACTAACTTTGTGATTATATATATATGTGTAATAGTAATAAAAATTAATCAGACACGAATGCCATGACAAATGGTAAAGTGTCTTATATAAAACATAATAATAATAATAACTAATTAAATTTACACAATTTGCATTTCACTTCATAAGCATGTTAATTTGAAATATTTACTGCTAACTTTAGCGTTTCTTGAGCCAAAGTTTAGCTTAATCTGGTATGCAGCGTTTAACTTGAACAAAAACACTAGTCTACTAATTAATTATCATGTTGAGACATGATACAGATTTTAAAATACATAATTCTCACTAGCGCCTCTTAGTATATACACTAAGATATGCAGCTTTTCTAAAGACACGACAGCTTAAATGACATAATGATCGAAATACGCATTTTGTCAAAGGATACAAATTCTACTTGAAACAAAATAGTATGGAACTAAATACGCTATTTCAATGGTTCAAAACGATGATTTGATGGCGTATATTGAATGGAAATCGCCCCATTCCCTCGGATGCCTTCCGCCAATTCGAAACCTCCACACAAAAAGTGGTATGCTCTCTCGGAAGCAAAGTAAAACAAACTTAAAAGATGAAAATCCCACAATCAAAACACCGTCGAACAGCACGAAACAAGGCAAGGAGCAAAGTGTGAATCGCATTTTGAGCTATGGCGAAAACGTGTGTACATCTATAATAGATTCGTAAAGGTGATGGAATTCCGGTTGAGCTTCCAGCAATGCTTTTGACGGAGAAACCCCCCGGGGCCGCCTACTTTGGTTGTTGTTACCTCAGTGAGCCACGAAGCAAAAAAAAAAGGGTAAAACTTTGCGGTAATGTGCACCCGAAAACAAGGCAACTGAAATACGCAACCAAAACGGAGAAGCCAAAGTTGAAGAAACTGTAAATTAATTTAAATTATAAAACCTACATGCGTTTCGGCCGCGCGCGGTTAAGGTGGTGGAGGCTAATGCCCAAGCCATACGCGCGACTTGAGTCGGTCTTCTGTACCAACGTTGGGAGATTTGTTCGTACTTTCGTGCAGGGGTTTGCGATTCAAGATGTTCATTGAAATAGACGACGATGGATGACAAACAAGAGATGATCTACGTGGCGATCGGCAGGTAAAATGCCCACCGACAAACGACTGGGACTGACACGACCTACTGCCGAAAGCCTCTTTTGGGATGGAGATTATACTCGATTGTTCGGTTCGAAATTTGACATTCATCGGTAACTACCATCCACATGGCTGGCGGTCTCTCCGCTAAGGATGATGATGTAAAGCTGAGAAAAAATGTTTTCATCCAAGTGCTCCTTGGATCGGAAACGGGTGGAAGGGTATCATTTCTCGGAATTTCTTCAGGAGACGATGTTTTTTTTCTCTCATTTTTGGTCGGCTTTGATTTTTTTTGCTGCATAGGAGGCTGGCCGGATGTTTCGCTTCTTTTTTCTTCGTGAACGCAATCCTTCATCCTTCTGCTGTCTGCTGTGTTGCA
The DNA here is from genome assembly GCF_002204515.2 of Aedes aegypti. Taxonomy (NCBI): domain Eukaryota; kingdom Metazoa; phylum Arthropoda; class Insecta; order Diptera; family Culicidae; genus Aedes; species Aedes aegypti. Next base: position 5,146,235 of record NC_035108.1, read on the forward strand.
TTCTGAAGGTTGTTTTGTTATTCGATTCTACATTTATCTACCATTTGGTGGATTTATATCTAGTCTTTTAGAATCATGTGAATAACATGTTGTCCGCTTATACTTTGTAAGTTATCTTGAGCTAAATAATACTTTGATTTAAAATATTATGATCCAGATTATGAGTCCATAAATTAATTTTCGAAATATAATAATGAATACTATTTAGGATAAAACTTGTAACAGATTTTTACAGGTTTTTAAGATAAGTTGTCATAAGAAATACATTTGTAATCATATGTGTTACCCCTAAAAAGCCGTATGAACATTTTCACATTTTTCCATTGGATCAATAAATGTAAACTAAATTAAGTATTACAAAACTTCGTAAGTCTTATACCATAAGAACAACATTTTATTCTAAAATCTGACTAAATGGTATATCTAAAGTCAGCTTAATAAACCTGAACTGCACTGCAATGATAAATTTTGGGTCGAAAAAACAAATTAAACTCATTCTCCAATGGACCAAAATATTGAAATCAAGTCATGAAGACTCATATGCTGCCCGCAAAAAGTTCACGGTAATGATGACGAAAGACCCGTTGCTCGGTTGGTGGCTTTCCCCGGCGTGTTACTTCAAAACAACTTGATTTCCATCTTTGGCTTGGAACCGGGATCTATCTTCCCACTCTCACCCACCCATCCGAACTCTCCACACACGAAACGAAACGTACGAAACATTCATATTCCTCCAGCACCAGCAGCGGCTTTGCGTCACGTTCCAATGGTCGGTCGTTGTCCAGCCGATCGGACAAGTGAGATGAACTCCGCCGAAGCAAAATGCCTAATCGGTGCCTCCTTTCTTACGCGCTTTCAAATCATCATCTTCGCCTCTAAGCTAACCTCGCTCAGCCTCCCCCTCTCTCTCCCTCTCTCGACATTGGTTGGGACCGCACAACTTCATCATCCACCTTCCTCTTAGGCATGATCGCCAGCCACAACGCAACGGTAACAAGTTCACGAAGAAGACTCCAACCAAACGGCCACAGCAGACGAAAACGCGTTTCGACTTAACACATTCTAATCCCATCAAGGTTATGGAACAAACATAAAACGGTACCTCTAATTTCCTCCAACCGACTCGACTCAACTGCGAAGCAAGCAAGCAAGTATCTATCCAATCCATGCAACGTCCCTTCGGTAGATCGATCGACTCGAAGCCGGCATAAATCTCGGGAGATGCCCAGGGAAGTGCCCGGACGATGATGGTGCACCTTTCAGTATGTGGCCTCGTTGGCTATCTGGGGGCCCGCAATGAATGGGAGATGACCCTCACCGAACCTAGGCATGCACGGGGGATATAATCGAACGAAAGAGAGGGAGCGCACAAACGATGACGAGGGGAAATGGTATGGTGGAGATCGCTTGGTGATCCCGAATCAGACGAAGGCAAACTTGGGGAATGTGACGATGTAACATTTTGGAAGACATGGGGAGGGAAAATCTTCAGATGTCACTAATGACGGAGCATGATTGTGGGCTCGGAAATATTCACAGATTTGAAATCGACAACTTCAGATTTATCACACATATTTGTCACAGAATTATGCGGAAGTCATTACATATTTCACATAAACAATTAAGTTTGAAGTCATGAGCGCATAAAAATACATAACCATAAAAAAATGTGAAGAGTTTCTTTAGAAACATGAAAAAGTATACTACAGTCAGCTCTCCATAACTCGATTTTCCATTCCTCCATATCGAGTTATAGAAACATTGTATTGGTTTTCATGACTATCTCGAGACATGACTATCAATGGTCCTCCTCGTAAAAAGTAATCAACATTAATGAAATAATGTCAATGCATGAATGTTAATTCTTTTCCTTCTATTCATAAGCTTATAAACATAAAAGTTTTTGTAAAAATTGAGTTGTATTCTTGTGTATTTTTTCTTAATTTTTGGAAACAATGAAAAATCATTACATAAAAAATGATTAAGGATGACACAATCAAAGAATCATATCTCACATATGTTCTGAAAACGATATGAGCAAGAGAAATGCAATTGTTACTAAAAATGACATCGTCGAAAACGATTCCGTTGCCAAAACTTTCGTAAATAAGCTCAGTTTAGTACAATTCACAAATTATTACAAAGCGTGCAGAATTTCCTCCTACCTTTAGGCGTATTCCACCATTCAAGGCGTTTTTTTTAATAAAATAACTCAAAAAGTATATAAAATGTGACAGTTTTGCTATCAAATTCGGCTTCAAGGACCTTGATTTTAATAAGTAATGATATTTTCAATATAACCGAACATTGTTTTCATGGGTGATCAATGTTACCCCATATCAGCCAAATAAAAAAATCACCTCAAACATTTGTTTTAAACATTCTTTAAACTTTCAGAAAACAAAATACAACATATAAACACGAGCAACGGATGTCAGTACTTGTTTTAAAAATATAAAACTTGCAACATATGCATTTTCAAATGAATTTTTTAAGAAATATTTAGAAATATGATCAATGCTACCTCGGATTACGGTACCAAACTTTTCAACGTTAATATTATTATAGAACAAAACCACACTTCAAACTTTCAAGAGCAAAAGTCTTGAGAACCAAACAGCGATCTGCGTTAAAAAAAATGATCACCACCAGAAAGCAAGTAGTTTTATAGATTTTTAACGCGAACGGTTTCCAGATTCTCACGCAAATCACAGCCTACTTAGACTGCACTATAAAAACTGTTGGGAAGAAACGACAAAATCGAATCACTCCTGTTGTCACAGTTAGCGTTTAAAGCTGGATAAATTGTTGTTTTTTTTATTCAAAAGCTTCCTGGAGTACATACATATATCATGAGATCTACAGCCGTAAGAAGTGTTAAATTGATAGATAGCCTACATGCATATAAATGTATAAATCAGCAAAATATTCCGTTAACTTCTTTGCATAGTTAGGGACACAACTAAAATTAAAACTCGGTATACTTATAACGGAGAATTAACAGATATATGCCATAAACATTGATAATTTTATATGATAAACATCCATCATGTTTATTGACCATAATCTTAGATACTAAGTATAGTAAAATCTCGCAAGTGATTAATGTATCCTAAGTGACAATTGTTGTAACATACTGTCTTAAAAATACAGAAATGTTTGTCTAGAAAAAATATATTACTATGTATTTCAAATCATGTATTTTATATTATTTCAATTACTCGGGGGTCCTTTTGTTCGAGGGCGCTCAAATCCGGGCCTGCTTTGATAGACCTTGACCTGAAATCGTACTGATTTTGTGTTCTATCATTCGATATCTCCCAAACTCGTTGGTTCCTTCAATATTGAGTTATGGAGAGTTGATTGTTGTTCATGAACATAACACATTACCTATATGGCTTGGCATCAGTGTCGATGCACAGTGTATTATGTGCTTTTTCAGCCTTAGCGTCTTTCAATAAACACTTTTCTGGTTTTTATCATGTGTTCCTTACCCATATCATAAAAACTTAAGGTGAAGATGAATCGAAGCCGCACCTCAAATTTTCAAGAGCACAAATCTGGAGAACCAAACATCCGTTTAAGCTTAAAACTTAATCGATTGGTCACTAGCTGGTGATGACCAATCGATTAAGTTTTCAGCTCAAACGGGTGTTCGGTTCTACAGATTTGTGCTCTTGAAAAATTGAAGTTTGGCTTCGATTCATCTTCACCTTAATCCTGGAAAATTTAAGTAGCGGCTACGGTGAGGACATCCAAAACAATCCTCAGCATAATAGAACAACCACAATCAATCGTTGCAGACTCATACAGAATGATACAGCTCAAATGGCACTAGCTCAAAAACCTTACTTTTGTCAAAGAACTTCAATCTAGATCTCGTCTTCACAGTTTTTGATACGATCAGCAAGCAGTTTTTTGATATCCCATGAGCGAGAGTTCTTCAATAACACAAACACAATCAAAAATGTTCCTGTGTTTATTAATTAATTAATTTATTTATTTATTTAATTTCATCTGACTCTCAGTCTTAATGAAATATATGATGAGGAAAAGCCCCCTTGAGTTGGTTAACATATAAACCTTACTCAAAAAAGCATAAAAACCCCATATCTTTTCTTCACAAAACATTACACAAGCATTCTTACAACTTATATCTAACAATAACAATTAAGCACACAAAAAAAAAACATATTAAAATCAATTAAACATAATACCAATCGTTAAACAACTGTATCAAGAGATTATGCCCTACGGTACCGTATTACGTTGTAAGCTATGTCAAAAGGCGAGAGCTGATCGGTTGAAGTCAAAATGCTCGTAGTACTCATTGAATCTGGCTGACATAAACCGTATTGGATCGTGCAAGCTATAGTTGGCGGATGGTGTCCAAGGTTAAGAAAAGCTCTGGAACGGAGATTCCTGGTTGGAGCGTATATCTCGAATTCGTCCAATAATGCGGGAGCATCTAATTCTCCTAACAAGGATTTAGCTGCAAACACTGCTTGGTTGATAGCTCTTCTCTTCTGTAGAGTTTCAAGGCCCAAAAGCTGACATCGGTCTTCATAAGGTGGCAAATTAACAGGATCGTCCCAGGGTAGCGAGCGTAGAGCATAGCGAATGAATCTTCTCTGGATAGCCTCAATTCGAGTAATCCAGATTATTTGATATGGACACCAAACTACATCACAAAATTCTAATATCGACCGGACGAGGGAGCAATATAGTAGCGTTGGGCAAATTTGTGTATAACATCGATGTCACTGAATCGATTCACATTTGAACTTCCGAATCGATTCACCGATTTAATCGAATCCCTTGAATCGATTCGAATCGAATTCGAATTAAAATTTATGAAGTTTGAAATGAAACCAAATGTTTTCACATGCGATTTTAACATTTTCAAATTAAATCAGTTTTGAAATTCAATAGAACAGATTTACTACTTCGAAGCTAGTTCAAAATTTGATTCCTTTTGCATCAGCTCGGTTAGATATATTCACCAAGTTCAACAAAATGAATCGAATCAAAAAATCGAAAGCAGAAAATCGATTCACCCGGTTTCAGATGTACCGAACATCGATTTAAAAAATCGATTAATCGGACTGAAAACATCGATTTTCAGAACATCGATTCAAAATCGCCCAACGCTACAATATAGAGCTTTCAAACACAATGGATCACGAAATTCGCTAGCAATTTTGAAAATGAATCCCAGCTGCCTATTTGCTTTAGCGATGATGTCCGAGTAGTGAATGTTGAAAGTCAAAGCTGTGTCGAGATGGAGTCCTAAATCACGAACGTTATTCACTCGTTGTAATAGTTGACTGCCAATCCTGTATTCATGTAGAATCGGCTTCAGCTTGCGATGAAAGGTGATAACATTGCATTTTGATGTACTCAATGTAACGAAGTTAGAAGAGCACCATTGCTCAAAGCAGTTTATCATATTTTGCAACCGAAGGCAGTCTTCAGCACATCGAACTACTAAATATAATTTGACATCGTCAGCATAGAAAGAGCGACACCCTCGTGGAAGAATAATTCCGACTTCGTTAATAAATATGCTAAACAGTAATGGCCCTAGGTTACTGCCCTGAGGCACCCCTGACTGATTAGTAAATGTGTCAGACTGAGCAGAACCAAGTTTCACACAAAGAACACGATCAGTTAGGTATGATTTGAACCATCGAACCACCTGGAGGACACGCCTAGTTTTTCTAACTTTGCCAGCAGTATCACATGATCAACGCAGTCAAACGCCGCCTTAAGATCTGTATAAACAACATCAACTCGAGTTCCAGCATCCAAACTCCTCACACATAAAGAAATAAACGGAGCAAGATTCGTAGATACCGAGCGTTTTGGGAAAAATCCATGTTGATCACTGGATATGTAATTCTTGCAACTAGCAAAGAGAGCATCGTTAACGATGATTTCAAACACTTTTGAGCAGGCGCTAAGTGATGTGATACCTCGGTAATTTTCTACGTTTTGCTTATCGCCTTTTTTGAATACTGGGAACATGAAGGATGTCTTCCAATGTCGCGGAAATTCGCCATGCCGTAGGGAGAGGTTGAACAACATCGATAAAGGTTCGGCTAACTCTGTTGAACACTTTTTCACTATACAGGATGGAACACCGTCAGGACCAGAAGCATTAGAACTTTTCAGCTTTTTGATAGCAGATTCAACAAGAGCTGGAGAAACTTCAAAGACTGTAAAGTTGAATGCATCAATAGGAGTTGCTCTTGTAGCCTCCTCAGCATAAGCCTGTGTTGCAGAGTAATCGTTGAATACGCTTTTGAAGTGTTGAGCCAGAAGATTGCTTTTCTCCAGCGGCGTCTGAGCCACCAATTGTGTCCCAGATGAATTTCAGTTGGGAGGCCTCCCTCATTCCTTTTTTCATTGACGAACGACCAGAACTGCTTGGGGTTTCGTCGGAGATTTTCCTGTGTGCGACGTGTGTAAAGCATATACCGGTATCTGTTGTATATCCGATATTCATTGCTGGCCAAAGAGAACACTCGCTTATTGTAAGGGTTACGAGATTTACAGTATTTTCGTAGTGCTTTAGAACGCTGACGCCGCAAATGACGTAGATGACTATTCCTCCATTGAGGTTTCGGAGCAGGTCTGTGCAGAGGGGTAGAAATCGAAATAGCTTGCATTAAAACCATAACAAAGTAATCCACTGCTTCATTAACGGAGGTGCACATTTCGAGTGCATGCCAGTCAGCATTATTGAGGATACGTTTTAGTGATTTGTAATCTGTTCTGTGAAAGTCCAGTTGAGGCAAATCAGCCATCTCTACGAATTGAGTGGGCAAGGGTAACCTCACAGACGTTTCTAACGCAGGATGATCTAGATCAAGGCTGACCAACGGTTCTAACGCTTCGGAAACTGTGCAGTATGGTAGAACAGATTCATTCGTAAGCACAAGATCAAGCATACGCAAATTTCTATTGAGAATAGAATTGATTTGTGTTAAACCGTTGAGATTAAATCCGTCAAGGAGACTGCTGTAACCAATTGGAAAGTGTGACCGCAAAACATCAATGGAAGGAGCTTCGTCCGGTGATGTGTTCCACAACAATCCAGATTGGTTGTAATCGCCAAACAGAAGCGCGAAATCATACACTTCCAAATGCGAGAGTATAGAATTAATCGAACCAATGTGGCTCTCAATGATGCGCACATCGGATTTGCGATCAGGGGGTAAATACATAACACCAATACTTGTAGTTCTGTTCGGGGTCTTGATTTTGATCCACAGATGTTCCAAAGAAGAGCTAACCGTGTAGGATCAAGACAACAACTTAGTCGCCTGGACACAGCAATCAGGACCCCCCCCCCCACCACGAGTTTTATTACTGTTGTGATGGTTCCTGTCGTTTCTAAAAACCGTGAATTGATTGTTGAATAGCTGGGCCGAAGTAATTCTATCGTCGAGCCAGGTTTCGGTGAGAACGATGACATCGTATTGCGAATCAGTTACTGCTAGGAAAAAATCCTCAATCTTAGTACGTAACCCACGAACGTTTTGATAGAATATCGTCAGCACGTTCACTGGGGCAGGAGATCCATTTTGTCCAGGGCAAATGTCAGGTTGTGATGAATGATTGCCAAAGGGTTGGCTGAAAGTCGAACAACGATCAAGCAGAGCATTGTTTCTAATGGACGGATACTTGCCTGATAAGGAAGCTTGGAAGACCTTGTCCCCGATCTCAATCACAGGACCAGAACGACTTGGAAGAACTGCATCAGGAAGCACGACTGGATTGAGTGGGTCAGAGGCTTCCTCAGTGCGGCAGGCAGTGCGTTCTGGATCACCTGAGATTTCCGTTGACCATTCGAAAGCAGATGTTTTATTTTCCACGTCATTGATGAAATATCCAGTGCATGAGACAGCGTTGGAAATCGAATGTTGGAAGACCCCATCTCTACTTCCGAACACATCAGTGATGAAGCTGAAAGCCGGAAAACTATTGGACGGCCAAAAATCATGATGGAATAGATACTCGCCTGCAGAAAGGTGTTGGAAGACCCCGTCTCCACATCCGACACTAGGACCGGGACGACTGTGATGATGGGAATCTGTTGAAAGCTCGACTAGGTCGGAGGGATAAGGGGCTTCCATTAAGCTGGATACAGTGCGGCCCGGTGTTGAAACGGAGAGTAAAGTTGAGTTGAAATCGGCGACAGTACTAGGAATTGAAAACCTCTCAGGTGGCGAATGAATGTCATTAAGAGGGTACTTGCCTGCAAAAGGAGTTTGGAAGACACCGACACCATCCTCGACCTCAGGACCAGAGCGACTTTGCTGGCATGATGACACGAGCACGACTGGTCGGGAGGTTTAGGGGCTTCCATGAAGCTACAGGCAGTGCACTCTGGGTTGATTGAAGGTGATTCTACTGGACTCCAGTATTCGGCGGGGCTGCCGCGGTTGCAACCTTGACTACTTGCTGCTGGTTTTTTGAATAGCTTACAAACTCACGGAAGTGCACATTTTCCGGCCAAGTGTTATTCGATAAAGCGATTTCACGAAGGTTTTTGCTTAGTCCAATTTTGAACGTGATGAAGCTTAGTGTAGACACGTCTTTGTCTTTTGGAACCAGTTTGAAAACTTTGGGGTTCACATTAGAATCCATACCCAGACATTCTCTCGCTAGGCTCGTTATATCACTATCGCTGGTGCTAGGATCAAAAGCCGATAGGTATATCCAAAGCAGATCCTCTGGTGGTGAAATAGTTTTCACTGTTGTTGAGGCTGTTTTAGTACCACATTGGATGGGGCGTTCGATAACCGGTTGTATTTCCATTCTCGCACGTTTTGGTGTATTAGGCAAAGTACGTTCAATTCGACCAACTGCTCGCCAAGGATTTTAGAGGGTCGGAGTACGGGGATTGCAATCAACTTTAGCCGAAAGTTCACCGAAAGCTTGCTTCAGGCCTGCGATGTCATCCTTGATAGACTTGATGGCGGAAATGTCTGGTATTTCATTATTGCTGCAACCTGCAGTAAGTTGACGAAAGTGGTCTCGGGAGAATAAATCAGCACAATCATTAAACATCCAGAAAACATTCCGCTCGTGAGTAGCCAAAACCTCACGAAGGTCGTAGTCAGCATTGACGCAATTCATATGGAATGACTTGTCGCAGTAGCCGCGACACGAAATACGGTCTGAATCCGAAACGGCTTGATGACAAATGTTGCAAACCATTTTTTCTGCTTCGCACAAACGCCTTTAGGTAGGCTTCCGGTAATAGCAACAACTTGCGTTCAATACGAATAGAAGATGTGACGTAAGCAAGTCGACAGAACGTTTGTTGAATGTGAGAATGAATCTCAACTGTGCACAGAATACAAATCCGTTGAAAAACACAATAATTAATGACAAATAGCAGTTACTTCAAGAGATTACTAAACTCGAGGATCTTAATCAATCAAACAATCACTTTATGAAGTTTAATAAACGAAATAAAACACAAAAAATCGGAAAAATACTTCATGTAAAAAATTGTCAACAACTATTACGACAGTGATGCCAGAGATATGATTAAATTAATCATTCAAATTTAACAAAAAAAACTTCACAATGTTCCTGTGATGTTTTTTTTGTTAAATTAATCATTTAACCCCTTTTGAAACGACCGATTCAAAATATATGTGTTATGTAACTGTATGGGTCTTTATACGAGCTTGTTTTCCAAAATTCGGGTATCTGAGATTGGAAAAAGAGAATGTCCAAGATATATTTCTTTTTATTCCTCTCGAAACTTGTTAACTGTCATGGATGCCACGTGAGAGAATATTTTGGTCATGAATAATCTTCTTGCATTGAATTTTCGATAACGTGGGTTTCAATTTGAATGCTGTTCAATTATTCTCCACTAGTGTTCCCGGCAAACTTCACCTTGTCATCAAATAGGCTGTTGAAAAACGCTATGGTTTGTCCCATACAAAATGACAGTTCCGTTCACTCTCGGTTTTCCGACTTTCCCGGTGAATATCCTGGGATTTTTATACACACAAACACGTCAGAACCAGTGACGAACAAAACGGAGAAAAAATCATCCGTTGACCCGTTCGTAAGCCATTTCGTGATGTACAAACACCATTTCATTTTTATTTATATTGATTAAAGTTATGCACACTATTAGATCAATGCAGCTGATAACAAATTAATAGCATTTAAAAAAGAACTATTTTGATACTAAGGGAAATTTCACCTAAGTTTTTTAAAGAATGGTCACCGTTAGTCGTTTCTTGTCAAGAAATCATCATAACAGTCTTCAGTAATTGTATTAAAGACAGTTTTTCTAGTATTCTGCCATGAAAGTTCATAACAGAAATAAAAACAAAATCAAAAATTATAAACACTAGAAGGTTTTCCTAAAATGTTATTCAACTATATCTAGGAGTTTTGAAGTTTTCCTTTTCAAGAATTGCCAGAGATCCATGTCATGCATTTCAGTTTTTTCTAAAGAAATTATAACAGGTATTTCTCAGGAATTTGCTAGTATTCTTCAGATTATTGTAACATGTCAAGAGATTTCTTTTGCTTTTGTTCAAAGGATTCAGAATTCTCAGGCACAATTGTCACAGGGAAGTAAAAAACTCCAATATTACCAATAAATAGGGCTTAACTTTTTGTAATGGCTTCCTTAGGCATAGAGTATCATCGATATGAATGATTTTAATGGAAATTTTGTATTATATAAAATTTATCGAATATCTTGAAATTGTTTGCAATACATCTAGAGAAGTATAAGTATACTCTTATCCTTGTAGTTTAATGATCCTCTTCCATGCTTAAAGGAATTTGTTGAAAATATAAACATACAATAAGTTTAAATTATGTTCGTTATAGATAGTGGAAACATAAAATACCTATCATAATTTGACACTACGTACCACACAACGAACAACAAAAAAGACAAAATTCTCGTCTGTTACTAATCCAATAGGATAGCAATGTATCGATTTAGCCACAAATGTACATTCTTAGTTAGCCCAAACACTCGAAATACAATCAACAGATCGCATTCACGCCAACAGAGCACCCAAAAACCCAGTTTGTTGATCCTCGATCTCAATTTACAGCTGTTAACCCATAAGTACCACAGTAATGATTGTTATGCTTGTACACATATTTATGTTTATTAACTGCATACTGAGTGAATGACGACTGCCGGTTTTTTTGTTCTGTTCTACCTTCCTTCTCTTTTTCTCCGTCTTGCTTCAGCCCAAGTTGACTCGTCGTGGCATTCACTCCGTGGAAATATTCTCGACCACAAAAACATCCCACCCTGTCTGCCAAGCCAAGTGCCAACCATATCAATGCGCCTCTATGCTAACCATACATACCTCAAGTAGGCGATGAAGAAACCGAAACGCATAGCCAACTAGATTATGTGCGTTTGCTTCCTTGCGTCTCCCAGTTCCATGCCTGTTTGCTTCGATGCGCATTGCCAAGGTACCTGGGGATCATCCTTTCTTTGCCACTTTTGTAAGGGAGTGCTGTTTCGGTCTGGTCTCGTTCCTTCGAAGAGGAATGATCTAGTCGGGTGGTTGGTTGGTTGCGCACATGTATGTACCGTTAAACGGGGTATCTTTGATAATGCGGGACCCACGACATACTAAATGTAGAAGCTTAATGAATCTTCGAGCTGTATAGTGGAATACCTGTAAATGAATGAAAGCCCTAATTTAGTACTGTATTATTGAATTCCACTAGAGTTTGTATCCTTTGACAGATACGCGTATTTCGACCTCAACTGTAAGGCCGTCTTCAGTGTCGTGTACTAGACTCGACTTGAAGAAATCCATCCTCTTCACACACACATTATATGAAACAAGGTATACTCATTATTCCCTCCCGTTTTTTGTAGCAATATAAAATTTAAGAGCTGTTAGATACACCATGACATAGATTTTATTATTCATTTATGTAAAACCAATGCAAAATAAAATGTTTTAGTATGGAACTTCATATCAGAACTTCATCCAGAACACAAAATACAAATGAGAGGGTTAGAAGCAAAGGGGTGTAAGTGACAAAACCCTAGTTTTGAGAAAACAAACTTTGAAGTTTTTTCAGTAATTTATGGAAACCATAAAAACAAGAAATACTAAAAATATCGTTAGAAAGCTTGGAAAGTGTAGATTTTTTTGGTATACTTTACTCAAAACTGGTCAAAATGTCACTTACTTTTTTTACATTGCTTTTGGGCCCCTCAAATATATTCATATTTTCAACAAAAAAAAGTATCAAGGGTACCCCATTTTACGGTATGCAGCGGGGATCATCAGCAGCTTGTTACCATTTGGTGGCAGTTCCGTGCAATTAGGGAAGGCGCGGGGGAGGAGGTCGACCTTTGCCGGTATGTTGCTTTGCTAGTCCGAAGAAAAAAGTCAGGAAACGACGACGGCGACGACGATGGAAAGACCCTCAAGACAGCTGAACCTCGCCGAAGAAGCGAAGAAGCGGCGGAACACACGAGGCAACACGAGCTAGGGACCCCAATCCGTAAATGGAAGCAAGTACAAATATACGCGTAACTACATACAACACGATCACCCGGACCATCATTTTCCGTCTCGTTCCGATCTTCTTTGAAATTGTTGGTTTGGGTCTCTGTCTCCCTGGTGGTTGTTGGTAGACGATTTGTTGTGATTTGAATTTTTTCCATCTCTTCGGTCTCCAACCGGAAATGGAAGCGAACGATGCGTGGTTCAGCTAGGCGTCTGCTCTCTGGGGAAGACCGAGCTGGAGGAAGTTTGAAGAGCGATCGTATGTAAATGACTTGATTTGATTAACTGGTCGGGCGATGCATTGGGATCACAAATTGAAGTCGATTAAAAAATTGGATGCATTTTGAATTTGAATGTTTGTCTGCTGGCAACGGAATCGTGAATCACGAGTTCAGTAAAGTGACTGACATGTTATGCACACTGAAACTCCAATTTAAGTAAAATCTGTGTAGGTTATTCCATTTAAGTAGTAGCACATACTAAACCAAAGGAACATCTCAGAGATAACTGTACCATCCGTGATTACATTAAGATATGTCTTCTTGAACTCCTTGGTACTTATTTGCGTTCGGGACATTAGATCTACACAGATTACCAGTAACTTTTCTGTCGTTATACCAAAACTGGCTCAACTAAGTGTTACCATGGTTTGGTTCAGCGATTGTTGGCATGTATTCAAAAACAGTTTCTTCACCCAAACTTACCAACAGGCGTAACTAGAGATCTTTCAGAGGTTAGTCAATAAAGTTTATACTCAAAAAGGCTTCAAAATATAATCCATCAAGCTCTGTGTCGTGCATTTTCTTACAGTAGTTCAAAAACTCCTTTGAGTACAAAGCTTCTAGTGAACAAGCGTAATCTATGATCTTTTGGAGGTTTACGAATGAGGTTCGTATTCAACCAAACTCAAACAAACATAATCTAACAAATTTTGAGTCCGAAACTCCGGGACACCTTTCAGTACAAATCTTCCAATCTACAAGCGTAATCTGTGATCTCTTGCAGTATTAAAAATGAGCATTATACTCAACCTTCAAAAAAGCATAACCTTTAAATGCTTTTTTGAAGTTTTTTTTTATTTAAAAAATTGAGTTGAAGAATTGAAGTACAGATCGGACTCGATTATCTGGAGACTTGATTATCCGGTGACTCGATTATCCGGGATTCGATTATCCGAAATTTTAGATTTTCAGACTCGATTATCCGGACCAAAATTTTAAAACAAGGTGCCATTATAATCGTTATCTTATATTCTTTGAAGAGCATTCACGAATTTTTTTGCGGAAAAATCTTATAACTATTCAAAATCATTGAAACAGTCATTCAAGTCATCGAGCAAAGTTTGGGTTCACTCCTCAATATGATGCAAATCGTGCAAAAGTTTGGGTTCACACAGTGTAATCCGTGCTCTTTCACCTTTGGCGACTTTAAATAGATACCGATCTGTTTTTTTTCGTTGCTGGTCTTTTTCGTGCTGAGATTGCAAAAAGCTTAATCCTTCCTAGTTTGGTTAGTGGCTACGGTTAGATTAGCTCAGATCAATTTTCAGCATAAAAGAACAGCAACGATCAATCTTTTCAGACTCATGCAAAATGGTGCAGCCCAAGTGGCGCTAGTTCAAGAACCCTACTTTCGTAGAGGGAACTTCTATCTAGGTAACCTTGTGGACCCAGTTTTTGCTACTTTCAGCAAACTTGAAATGGCAAACTCGCGCTCCATGCCCCGCGCATGCGTGCTCGTTAATAAAGAAATCGTGGCTACACTCATTTCTGGATTAACTACCAGAGATGTATGTGCTGTCACAATCGATGTTTCTGTTGGTGACCTCAACAGTAAATACGTCTATTGTTCGGTATATTTACCACTTGATGAATCATTCCCAACGGATGACTTCAAACGAGTTGTCGTACACTGCGTAACAAAAAGCCTTCCGCTGATTGTGGGCAGTGATGCAAATGCTCATCACATCATCTGGGGCAGCTCAGATATCAATTTGAGAGGCTCCAGTCTGATGGAATACTTAAGTAGTACAGACCTTGGATTACTTAACATAGGCAATCGCCCAACCTTCATGGTTTCTAATAGAGAAGAAGTGTTAGACATAACGCTCTGCTCGAATAGAATCAGTCGCGAGTTGACGAATTGGCATGTATCAGATGAGGAATTATTATCTGATCATCGCTACATCTTCTTTGAACATTCAAACGTAACTGCGCAGACTTTGCGTTTTAGGAATCCCCGCTCAACAAACTGGTAACTATATATTGAATTGGTTATGGATATTCTCCGTCCATTGAAAATCCAAGTGATCTGGATGATGCCGTTGATACTACAACATCCTACATTATGGAAGCTTTTGAAGAAGCATGTCCTCTACGGTCTGTAAAGACTACAAGAGGGACCCCATGGTGGAATTCCGATCTGACTAGACTCAGGAAACAATGTAGAAGGAGTTGGAACAGACGCCGTTCAGCTGGATCAGAGTCGTTCAAGTCGGCTCGCAAGGCTTACAAGAAGGCTCTTCGTTCTGCTGAACGATCCGGCTGGAAAAACCTTTGTACAAATGTTTCTAGTTTGAGTGAAGTCAGTCGGCTGAACAAAATCCTTGCAAAATCTAAGGATTTCCAAGTGAACGAAATTCGCTTACCTAATGGTGACTTTACTTCTTCCGATGAAGAAGTTTTAGAATGTCTATTCAATACACACTTCCCCGGTTGTGTGGACATAGCATCTACGGATGAACCAAATGTCTTTTCATGTAGTTACGAGTCTCTGGCCTCGGCTCGCAGTATCGTAACTACTGAATCGATTCAATGGGCACTTAATAGTTTTGCTCCTTTCAAATCTCCAGGAGCGGATGGGATTTATCCTGTTCTGCTCCAAAAGGGATTTGAGTTTATCAAACATGTTTTGAAAAAGCTACTTGTAAGCAGTTTTGCTACTGGGTACATTCCCAGATCCTGGCGTGATATTACTGTAAAGTTTATCCCGAAAGGAGGACGTGCGTCGTATGAAGAAGCGAAGACTTTTAGACCAATCAGTCTGACCTCTTTTCTTCTGAAATGTCTGGAACGCATTATCGATCATCACATCCGTGATGTTTATTTGGCAAACATGCCTCTTCATGTGAATCAACATGCTTACCAATCTGGAAAGTCCACTGTGACTCTTTTACACAAAGTTGTATACGATATCGAGAAAGCATTCGCTCAGAAGCAATCCTGCCTGGGTGTTTTCTTGGATATTGAGGGTGCCTTTGATAACGTGTCTTTCGATGCCATATTGGAAGCAGCACGAAACCATGGGCTTCCTACAATGATTACCAATTGGATTCATCAAATGCTCAAAAACCGACATCTCTTCTCGACATTGCGTCAAGCAGAGATTCGAAAATTGAGTGTTTGCGGATGCCCCCAAGGGGGAGTCTTGTCACCACTTTTGTGGAATCTCGTAGCAGATACGCTATTGAGGCAACTCAATAATAGCGGTTTTCCAACATATGGATTTGCCGACGACTATCTAGCTCTGATAGTTGGTATGTGCATAAGCACCAAAGACAAGTTAAAGACCCCCATGTCCCTTGCAGTTGCCCAAAATTTTATGGCTCATAAGGTAATCTAGAATGCCGTTCAAAGTGTACTGCGATCTGTCAAACTTCCCGAGGAGGAACAAATAACTCCCCAATAACTTATGCATACCATTTTTTGGTATCATACCAAAATTAGGTATTGTTCAGTTGTCAATACCTCAATTTGGTATTATAATGGTATTGAAAAATATCTTTAAAACAATTAAAAATACTTCATTGAGGTATTAAACAGCTATTTAGGTCTGCTGGAGGTATTGAACTACAATTGAAAAATTTCATTTTTATATGAAAATCCATCAAGTATTATTGAGGTATTACAATACCTGATCTAGTTATCAGTTTGGTGTTCGTAGAATATGCTTGAGATATTATTTGAGGTATTTTACCTCTTATGCAGGGCTAATTCATACCTCATTCAGGTATTTAGTATTGGAAATCATCTGGTATGGAATACCTCAATTTGGTATTCAGTAGTTATTTTCTTCTGCTCGGGTTGGGTACCTTTTCCCGAGGAGGAAAGAATAACTTGCCAATAACTTATGCATACCATATTTTGGTATCATACCAGAATTAGGTATTGTTCAGTTATCAATACCTCATTTTATTATTATATTGGTATTTGAAAAAAATGTTTAAAACAATTAAAAATACTTCATTTTGGTATTCGACAGCTATTGAGGACTGCTGGAGGTATTGAACTAGTATTGAAAAATTTCACTTTTATATGAAAATCCATCAAGTATTATTTAGGTATCACAATACCTGATTTAAGTATCAGCTTGGTATTTGTAGAATATGCAGAAGGTATTATTTGAGGTATTTTACCTCTTATGCAGGGCTCATTCATACCTCATTCAGGTTGTAAGTATTGGAAATTATCTGGTATAGAATACCTCAATTTGGTATTCAGTAGTTATTTTCTTCTGCTCGGGTTGCACTACCGAGGGACCAAATGCAGTACTAGAAGTGGTACCCAATCTGAGCCCGACTGGGACGGACCTGTAAGCACCCTATTCGACCTGATGCAAAGTGCTCTTCAGGTAGTCGAGAGCTGGTGTCGCCAATATGGCCTTTCGGTTAACCCGAATAAAACATCTATTGTTCTTTTTACGGAAAGACGAAACCGCGATGGAATTCGACCTTTACGTCTTTTTGGCACTGAGATTAATGTGACTGATCACTGTCGGAGTCATTCTAGATTCCAAACTTTCATGGACACCTCACATTGATTTCAGAGTCAAAAAAGCTTGCATGGCCTTCGGTCAATGCCGGCAAACCTTTGGTAAAACTTGGGGCCTCAAACCCAAATATATCAAATGGATTTACACAACAGTTGTTCGACCAATATTGGCATATGGATGTCTTGTGTGTGGCAACAGGGCGAAGTGAGAACAATCCAATCAAAATTGGGCCATCTCCAAAGGATGTGCTTGATGGCGATGTCTGGTGCGTTCTCTACAACTCCCACAGCAGCGCTCGAGGCCCTTTTCGACGTTGCGCCACTACACATATATCTTAAACAAGAAGCACTTTCTTGCTCTTACCGTTTATGGGTACTGGATCTACTGGAGAAAAATCCAGTGAATCGTAGATCTACACACACTTCGTTGTTTCCACTTTTGGTGAATTGGGACAAAATTGTCCTTGCTCCAAGTGATCTCACAATTGCTTGCCACTTTCCTCACAGGACATTTACCACACAATTCCATTCACGGGAAGAGTGAACGTCTGGCTATTTGGAAAGAAGTATATCAAACAATATCGTATGTTACACCGATGGCTCCTTTCTCGAAGGTAGAGCTGGTGTAGGAGTATATTCTCGTGGGCTAAGGCTGAATCAGTTTTACTCACTTGGTAGAAACTGCACCGTTTTTCAGGCGGAAATATTTGCTCTTTTGTGTGGAGTGCAATCAGCACTTCAACAGCGCGTAATGGGTAAAGTCATATACTTCTGTTCAGATAGTCAGGCTGCTATAAAAGCTCTTGCTTCGGCCAACTCAAGGTCGAAGCTTGTTATCGCATGTCGAACTCAAATTGAGGAACTGAATTCAGTCAACTCTGTAAACCTTGTATGGGTACCTGGCCATTCTTCCATCGCTGGAAATGAATTGGCTGATGAGCTAGCTCGCGATGGAGCATCGCATGACTTCATTGGCCCTGAGCCGGCTATTCCAATTTCGAAGTGCTGGGTGAAGCTTCAGATAAACTTTTGGGCTGCAACTCAGCACAAGCAATATTGGGATAGGTTGGAGTCATGTCGTCAAACAAAATTGTACATTACTGAGCCATCTCCAAGGGTGGCGAAGTATTCAACAAATCTGTCAAAGCAGAATTGCAGTCTCTTGGTCAGAGCGTTGACAGGCCACTGCCGACTCAACTATCACATGGCAAATATTCAGCGTGCTGACACATTTGTGTGTGATAGTTGTGACTCCGATTATGGAACTTCGTATCACCTGATATGTAACTGTCCAGTTTTTGCGCAAATGCGATTCCAATTACTTGGCAAACACTTATTAAGTGAAACTGAATTCAGAAGTCTGAATCTTCAGGACATTCTGTTATTCTTAACCCGCTGTGGTAATGAGATATAGGCTCTCTTTACGCTCATGCGTTTTGCAGTGCCCTTTTCAGGGTGCTGTTTGAACCCATTGTGGCATGGAGCTACATGCTCTCATTTCGCTTATGCGATCTTCCCTTTTCAAGGGACCCCACTTCTATTTCCTCCCATATTTCCCTTCCCTTTCCTCTCCCATCGGGTAGATGATGAAATAGGCTCAAATATGGCGATGGCACAAATCTCCCAACTGGTGGGGAACGTGCCTTTGGAGCAGGCCTTCTGATACCTGATACCTGATACCCATATGATCTTAGCTTGAGCTTGAGCTTGAGCTTGATTGGCCGCCCGTGGATGCTACTCCAGTATCGCCAGATCAGCTGTACTTACACAAGGAACCAACTGAATGACTGCTTGGGACTAACAGGCATCCTCAGTGTATAAGTGCTGGTGATCTTCTATTTTTAGGCGACAATGGTGCTTGTTTGGGGTGGCTAGCTGAATTTTAGAAGTACGATTGGCCACAAACGTGTTCCATGTCGAAGGCGAAGCGTTGAACCACCATAAAACGACAGTGCTATCGACCCAGAAAAAGGATTCTGCATCGAGTTGTAATGATGATTGGACTTTCTTGTAAAGTTCGGCGGCTAATAGTGCGCCGCACAACTCAAGACGGGGAATGCTACGACTCTGTAGTGGGGCTACGCGGGATTTAGCGGAGAGTAGAGCAACCTTCACTAGCCCATCAGCGGTGATAGATCTAACATAGGCGCAGGCACCGTATGCAAGTTTCGACGCATCGGAGAAAATGTGATGGCAGTTCGACCTTGTATCGGATGCAATCTGCGAAAGGTTCCCAGTGGAGTCCAAGCGTCTTTATTGTCTGGTCGGGATCAAGTTTTATTGAGGTGCTCAGGGCCCGGTTTTCAGGGGGAATTCCGTCGAGTACTGCTTCGTTGTTAGATGCCCATTTGCGTAGTTGGAATCCAGAGCTTCTAGCTGATTCCGAAGCTCAATTACTTCTTCTGCCTGTTTTCCACCTGAAAGCAGATCATCTACATAGAAATCCTTTTTTACAACAGGTGCGGCTAGTGAAAAATTGGAACATTCGTCGTCGGCCAGTTGGATCAGTACGCGAGTGGCAAGGAATGGCGCGCTCGCAGTACCGTACGTTACGGTGTCCAATTCGTATGTCTCCAACGGTTGATCTGGTGACGGCTTCCATACAATAAGCTGGACGGGTGTATCTCGTGGATCTACGAGTACCTGACGGTACATCATTTTTACGTCGGCGACTACCATGACTTGATGCTTCCGGGATCGCATAGTTATCGATCGGATGTCTTTTTGAACCGTTGATCCGACCATGAGCGCATCATTCAAGGATGGACTGGCTGGAGTCTTACACGAAGCATCGAAGACTACCCGTAGCTTCGTGGTGGCGCTGTCCTCACGAAGCACCGCGTGATGCGGCAGATAGAAGCGTTTGACGACGATCCTACGTCGTATTCATGTATGCGGTGCATATGACCTAGAGCCACATACTCGTCAATGAAAGCTTTATATTGTTGCTGTAGCTCGGGATTTCGGTCCAGACGACGTTGTAGGAGATGAAAGCGACGAACAGCAGTTCTTCGGTTATCGTTTAGTCGATCGAGGACGTTTTCCTTAAACGGCAAGCGAACAACGTACCTACCCTCTGGAGTACGTGAGACAGTACGGTGGAAATGCTTCTCGCAGGCTTGCTCTTCGACAGAATGCGTTGTGGGTGAACTATCTTCCTCAATAACCCAGAATCTTTCCATGAGCTGGTGAATATCGGCGATGGTGGCTACGTTAGCGACAACTGTTGGATTGAAGGATCTCTCGGTGGACCTTCCAGACACAACCCATCCAAAAACCGAATTCACGAGTACTGGAAGATGTTCGCCTAGAGGAATTTGACCTGGGACGCGGAACAATTCGAAAAAGATTTCAGGGCCAAGTATGATGTCTACTGGTTTGGTGACGTCGAATGAGGGGTCCGCTAGTTGAATGCCAGGTGGCATATTCCATGTCGAAGTATCGACGGATGTAGCTGGTAGGTCAATAGTTACTTCGGGAAGAACGAACAGATCGATAGTGGTGGAGTACTCGCCACTTCGTGAGCGGATGATGGAGGAGAATTTTTGCTTGGCGTGTGTACCTGACTGCCCGATTCCACTGATCGGCAAGTAGATTTTCTGCCGCTGGGCCTTCATGCGCTGCGACAACCGTTCCGTGATAAAGCAGCACTTGCTGCCCGAGTCCAACAGAGCGCGTCCGAAGTGTTCGATGCCGCTGTCGTCGACGAGAGTGATCAACGCTGTAGCCAGAAGGACGGTTTTCTGTTGATGGCCGGCGGATGGACAACTCGAGGACTCCATGCGCGTAGCTGATGCAGAGGTAATTGGAGCATCAGAGTCTGACGAGGATGTTGGTTGTTTTGATTGTGGGGCGCTTAGAGGTTTCGACGTAGATTGTGAAGATAAACCGTTGACACAAAGTAGAGTATGATGCCGTCCGCGGCACTTGCGACAGCTGGTGGACGAAGAACATTCTCGGGACTGATGACCTTTGCGCAAACAGTTTCGACACAGCTGGTGTCGACGTACCTCCTTTTCCTTGTCCTCAGCTGACAGTTTTGCAAAACTTCCGCACAAGTATAGAGGGTGGTGATCCGAACAAACGAGGCATTTCCGGGGACTGAGCTGATTGGCCCCGTGGCTAGAAACAGGACGCTGGGCTGGCTTCTTTCCTTGGACAGATGGCGGAGTATCGACGACCTTTGGTTGGATGGATTGAAGTACGGTGATGCGTCGCTGAATGAACTCAGTCAAGTCCTTGAAATTGACGTTCTCACTGGACGAAGAGTGCTCTTCCCAATCTCTTCTTGTAGTTGCATCGAGGTGGGTGCTGAGCATACGGACAAGCAAGATGTCCCAGTGCTCCGTTCTCTCGTTCAGCTGGTGTAGATTTGACATTGGCTTCAAACCACTCCACTAAACTGCGGAGTTCAAATGCCGATTCACGCTTGAGCACTGAAATGTCGAAGAGTGCATCGACATAGGCCTGCTTCAAACGCGCTTGGTTTTGATACTCTTTCAGAAGCATATTCCACGCTACCATATAGTTATCGGCACTTATTGGGATTGATTGGATTTTTTGAAGAGCCGAGTTCGAGAGCGATGACCGTAGATAATAAAACTTCTGGATATTCGAGAGTGCAGTCGATGAGTGGACCAGGGAAAGATACAAATCGTGGAAGACAAGCCAATTCTCCACCCTTCCATCGAATATGGGCAACTTGATATCCGGTAATCGCACCTGCGATGTGGACAAAGGGGCTTGTATGTCAGAATTAGGGGTAGATGAAAGGCTTCGATTTAAAGGAGTTTTATTCTGGGCCAGTAAGAAGCCCTTGATTCGATAGTAGGTTGCTTCTAGCGCTGTCCGTTGCTTTATGTGGGAATCGAGAGCGGTTTCGTCGAGCCCTTCCAGTTCGCTTTGCGTCGTGTTGTACTCCGCCCATAAACTGCAGAGACTCTCCAGCCGGACTGGAATCTCTTCGGATTGCGTGTCCTCGTCGAACCCATCTACGAAGGTCTTGATGGAGGTGAGAGATGCCGTCAGACTCTTTATCCGACCTTTGAGTGTCTTAATGCGACGTTCGGTGGACATTACGGCAACAGAAGGGGTTCTGTGGACAAATGGACAAGCGTAGCACGCACAGAGAGAAAGTAGAGTAGTTGGAGTGTTGATTACCTGCTAGAGGCAATTAAATTGCCTTGTATGATCAGAATCCAACCGAGTTGCGTCAAAGCAAACAGTATCTCGGGCTTGTAGGAATGGAGACGAGTGTCGATGTCCTCCGGGGCACGATGGCGGGTAGATGATAGCGACTCGCTAGCACAGGACTGCCGGACTTACGGAGATTCAACGTGTCAAGTCCAGTTGTCGAGTAGCACAGCGAGCGGTAGCGGATCCAAAATTTTAGCGATAGGGAAATTCCAGATCACAACAGGCTCAGGTAAGTATCACCACTAGTTTTTCTTCCTTTTCAGGTTATCCCAGATGGCAGGCAACTTAGGCAGGTAAGTAAATCACTCACAGGCGTTAACTTAACGAAATAACTTTATTTTCAGGTAACTTTCTTTACTTCACTTCTATTTTACTTCAATTTTATTAACAATGTTCACACATTTCACTACTTCCACTCTTAATTCAATTATAAACTTTTCTCCGTGCAGTCCCCTCAATGACGACCAAGTTCTTGCAGCATAAAAAGAGAGCGTGACACATGTCCCTAGGTTCCTTTTATATCAAGGTGTCCCGGAAGAAGGTTTGCAGCCATGGTAGTTCTCTTTCCATCTCATTTGGGCCATTATCGATGTCGACGAACGGGGGAGATAAGATGAATTGACATTATTTCTTTTGAGAAGCAGATGGCGCGCGTAGTCCCTTAATTCCCTTTTTCGTGGTTCACGAACATTCTTAAAAGAGTTTTGATGATTTTGAATTTGATCAGGTGTTCTATCACCGGAAAATCACTAAGATCTTACTGTCATGAAATTATTCGAAAATATGTTTAAGGAGTTCAAGCAAGCTTTTAGAGGCTGTAGTTAATGCTTTAAAAAACTTGCCAGATACGTGAGAAGAATTCGTTAAGCACGTTGTCCAGGAATTGTCCGAGAACCTTGTCAGATATCTGTCATGAATCTTGTCAGAAAAAGAAAAATGATCTCCATCCCGGGCAAATGTCGAAAATCTCCAAAGAACCAAACATAAATAATGTTGATTTTGAGATGTTTACGCCGATGGTTTGAGTGGAGTAAGTGAAGTAGCTTTCCTTGATGCTGCTGATTATTCGCGACGATCCCTAGAATATTAAAAAGATACCAAAAATGCATACCTCAAAAAAAAATGAATTCACAAACGTCATTTCACTCATTCTTCAAGCTCATAGAACGCAATGAAGTTGAATGAGACGTTATGAAACGGGACGCAGAATCAAAACAAATCAGCCAATATGATAATCAGAAACTCGCTTTCGAGTTGTGCGTAGGGGGCTGTCCATTAATTATGTCAGGGTTTATGGGGGGAGGGGGAGTTTGAGATTTCTTACGCGCCATACAATTTATTTTTTATTTTCATACAAAAAATCTTACCATGGGGGGTGGGGTGGTCGAAAAACCCCGAAAATTGTCTTACGTAATTAATGGATCGCCCCTAGGGTAATTAAATGATTTGAATGAGGTACTGTAAAAATTGGGGGGGTGCACTCTATTTTGAAATCTTAGCGAACTAGCAAGCTGTAGTAGCCCTAAAATATTGGATTTCTATGATAACTTTTATAAGGGCATAAAAAAAACATGTTCATAGCCATTCGAAAACCAGATTTTCACTCTTTACTTTTAAGGACTATACTCAAAGAAATTCATGTATGTATAATATTGACTACTGTACAAATTGCCTATACGGCTTAAGTTATTGGTAGAATGAAATAAAATGAATAAAATGAGGCCGTACATATTGCCCACAATCCTACGAGAGATCACGGAAGATCATTGGTTATGTTTATAGATCAGAATGCCTAAAGTCTAAAGAGTTCTTGTATAATCTAAAACAATCGCTGGGGGGTGACCCATTTCGCATAAAGACGTTTCACATAAAGCATAGGTAGCACTTTAGAGAAGGCATATAATTCTCATTATGCCAAATGTCCATTATCCTAAACGTTCGTATGCGAAACGTCTTTATGCGAAATGTCCCAGTCGTTGAACTCAAAACGTGACAGAATACTGTAATCTTGATAGTATATAAGTGGGAGCCTTGTTCATGCTTAATTATCGGATAGATCAAGTTATATGCTTGTAGATATGGAGGACTATGTTTGAATATTAAATTCTTACATAACCCCAAAAGGTCGTCAGGCTCCAAACTTAACACAATATTTTTAAACGGATCTATCATACGGGTAAAAATGACGCTCATAAACCTTCGAGAGATCGCTGGTAAAATTTGTAGATCTGAAGGATTGTTTTACACGGAGTCCGTGCTGGTGATCTCCTATTTTTAGGCAACAATAGCACCTGCCACACCAGGATGTGACCAATGAAGGGAAAGAGTAGAAATCGATGTTGCATTTATAGCTCGCCCACTGTAGCCCGTATATACCACTGCATCTTCCAGAGTTCATGCGGGAATTAGGGATTTCGTAGCTCGGAAATAAAAATGATATTATTTTTGGCTTAAACCTTGACTCATAACACGCAAATAAGAAAAAAAAATTTTATGACTTTTGAAACTTTTTTATTTTTTTTTAAATTGTATTCTTATATAACCTATAAATGCCCGGGGTTCATTTAACGTGTAATATAAAAAATCGTACCTTTTATATTTTTCTACGATCAACCTATCACAAAAGAAGGGCTTGGTGGTAATGAAATAATTTCAAACCTATTTTTCCGTTAATTGCACGGAAAATAAAAATATTCCCCGAAAAATATTAAAAATTTAATATTGTTAAAAACGTACCGTAAAAAGTTGAATTTTCCTTATTGCAAAAAATCAGTAACTAAAAGAGGCTTCAAGAAAAAATGAAAAAGGGTAGGGATGTTCAAAAATAAAAATTATAAAATCAAAAACCAAAATTCATAGATATGCGAATAAAAATAAATAATTGCCCAAAACGTGTTCAGAACGATTTTAGATAACTAAAAATGATATTTAGATCGAAAATAAAAAATTGGGTATTAGAGGGATAATCAAGGTTCCAGTTTATATTTGTCATAGGTAAACAAATAGCATGAAGGATTGTAATCGTATTGGCTTTTGTATCAGAAGTTTCGGAAAAAAACCTGCTGGATTATTCTTTGGGCAAACAGCCCTTTACCCAGATTGTTAATCGCGTAACTGAAGAAGAATAGAACGTGTAAACATTTCGAAGCCCAATGAGTGCCACTTACTCTGCGTGGAATCTGGATCTTAATCTGGAACATCATGCTTATGTGAACCGTTCTATTGTAAGACGTAGGAGAACGTATCAGATCTGAACAGTCAAAATCGCCGAGGAGCTTGTCAATCAAAATATTCGCTTGACGAAGAAAGCTTGCTAGTAAATTTTGGAACATTCAACAGCATCGGTAGATTACTTGGGTCGTTAAACAATTTGGAAACTCACGGAAATGCCACCAAGAGTTCCATCGAAATGATGGTAAAGTTACGAAGAGCAAGGTCTCCTTTTCACACACATTATTTTTAAATTAACTCGGAAACGTCACCGAACGCAAAAGACTATGTAACTAAGATGAAAAAAGTGATAGTTAGGTTTGTGTAACGCACGGAGCACACAAATTCTTGAAAAATATTTATGACTTGTAGTCATGATTTCATGAAACATAAAAAAAATATGATTTCATGACTTTTTGTTTATGAATCCGGCAACAGATTTTTTCCGTGTATTAGCCTAATGAAAAATTGTAAAAATATGTACTTACGTACCTCTGACCTATTGCGTAAATGGAGGCTTCGTTGTACTCATCGAGTTTAAATCACTAATTTAAAGGGCCGTCAAGTAAGGCAAAACGAGCCCTCTTCAAACCACGAAGTACAAGAGCACCCATTCTGGTAGTTATGTTAAGCCGAGGGCACGAGCCTTTGTCGTAGGTTTTAAAAACGCATTGAAAACCTTCAAAGAGCATCATCATTTGCTGACTGCTGTTACCGCCACCGTGACTTTGCTGATTGGCTGCCTTGAGAGCGCGGTGGCATTTTCCGCCACCATCCGAACACAAACTCGAATTCGAATTTTATGAGCTCCTTCTGAACTCGAAGTCAGCATCCGTCAGCCGCGCGGTCCTTTTCATTACGTGTGCACTGGCAACGAGCGATCGTCGGATAAAAGGTGCGGACAGAGACGAGTTTTTCGTCGTCAAACCTCGGATCGATGACTGGATGAATGAATCCGTGAGTGACGAAGAGACGTGATGACGGCGACGACGACGACGGTGACGGATTACCTTTGAGGCGAAGTCGCTTTTGTTCGCGTTGGATTCTGTCGCGCGTAATAAAGTCGGCTCGCGCGGTTTCTGTCTTTGGTTGAGGCGACAAAAACTGAACCAAAACCAGAGATTGATCGATGGCTTAGGCGAGCGGATTAGATTTAATGCCTTTTGAAAGTCAAAATTAAGACTTAAAACAGAGCTCTCTGGGGCGGCCACCGCGACAATATCCGGAACCCTGCAGCAAAACGCTGTAATCCGTGTGATGATTTACGTAATTATTGATCGGATTGGAGATTTGAGCCGTTGTTATGACTTGACAATGTCAAGGGCTTCGCGATGAGGTGACGATTTGGGGAATTGAATTTTATGGGTTATTAGGACCGCTTTGTTTGACGAGATCAATCCGATCATGTGGTCCGATATAGTACTGTTGATGTAAATTATGGTAAGGCCGTGAGAAGTCGAACAGAATCGTTCATTCGACCCAAATTTGTCAGAAATTTTTTGATAGTAAGATGGTACTTTGTAAACGATTTTGGTCTTATCGGAACAAAATGGAGGGCAGAAGAAAAACCTTTTAGTTATAGTAAGGTGCATACAGTTTAACTGGAAATTTCTTCGAGATGAAGAACATGGTTGCGAAAAGAAACAGAGGTAACTTGTTTGCATATTAGAGCGGGAAATCCGTTATATGAAAAAGAAAATAAACGAAAATAAGATTCCAATACACTATTTTCTATTGAATCGTCTCAATTCCATATACACTCGACTCTCCACATCTCATTGTTCTACATATAATGGTGTAGAACAATGAGATGTGGAGAGTATGTCGATGATTTTTTCGGTCTCTTCGTTCTGCCTCTCCATTATCTCGATATTCTTCTTATCTAAAAAATCTGAAACTCATTCTACAGTAGCCAAACAAAGCCAATCGCAGTCAGCGAAGCCAGTGAAACTCACGCCTATCGCTGCTGTAGGCAAAGAGCCTTGAAAAGCAACCCAAAACTACTGTAGAAAAATTCTATTTCCCACTGCATTTCCCGCATTTAGAGCCTTCAATGACACTGACGATTAAGAAAATTCATGCGCCCAACAAAGGCTACTTGATAAGATTCACGATTTTAAACTACTGTACTGGGAAAACCACGTGATTTTCGCGAAATTCAAGCCTACTACTATTACTATTCCCAGCACTGCTAAAATACTTCTCTATCTTAATGAAATTTTCAATCCCGATTTTCTCTCCGAATGTCGGTATGCCCATTATCAAAGGTTACTAGAGTAGATTCAAAACAATTTGCGATGATGAAATGACGTCTCTTTGTTTTTAATTTTCCTGGTTACTGAGTGATGTTGAATATAGTATTCAATTATATTTTTTGTTTAACTCGATTTCTCCCTATCTCAATGGTTCTACCGAGATATGGAGAGTTGGCTATAGAATGAATTACATGGAGGAATATACTTTCATAGCTGCCTATTTGCCTTTTAAATGCTCTGGACAGCAAGTTAATTTGCTCCAAACTGACTTGCGAAAATTGACTCGCAATAAGTCAAATTTTATTGTCATTGGTGACTTCAATGCCAAACATCGGTCATGTAATTCCAAAGGCAGTATTTTATTTGATGAGTGCTCTTCATGATATTTCTCAATTCAATACCTTGATAGCCCTACATGTTTTTAATCTTCTGGAAATCCATCTACGATTGACTTGGTCTTAACCGACTCTAGTCATCTTTGTAGCCAATTAGTTACTCATGACGGATTCCATGTCAAATTGGTCAGTCACAGAACTCGACCATCTTCGATTTGGATTTAATTTTGCACATGTTTTTGGTATGGTAGAATAATTATTTTCCATAGAAAAATTGATAATGTTGACCAGCCCTGTCGTCGTAAAATTTGAGCTTCTTAGTTGTCCCTTTTTTAAGGGGGGCGTTACTATAACCGAGAGGGCACTTCTACTCCCAGGCGTTAATGAGGTCGTCTCATAAGAACATTTTCATTAATACCTTAACACTGTAGCGGTCAGGAGTTTTGTATATATTTTGTAATTATATTCCGTTATAATATTTGTAAATAATGTCCAAATGCGGATATGAATTAAGATGTAAATATAGTAAATGTACAGTAGAATAAGTAAATTCAAATTATAAGAAATCCCTTAGCGTAGGCAATCGCGAATTGCGATTTGCTGAATCTCTCCTAGGGCGGGCTTATCGGTTTGTTCGAAAGGTTTGGACATTATTTACACGAGAACCAATTTGCATTTGCACGAGTTCAGTTTTGTATTCCAATTCAGTTAAAATGTGGAACGAGCAGTTCAAGTACATCTGTTCTGAAAGTATACCACAACTTGTACTACAATTCGTAATGTAGTCGATCAGTACCCGTACCCATGTGTATAAAGTGTCAAGAAAGCCATAATTCAGTTTGAATGATCAATATTTCTATGATGATGCATTATCTGATAGCTACTATTGATTATCTTAAATTTGGTTTGACATTCAAGAGAATAATAGCATTAAAAAAAATTGTAAGGCTTTGGTGTGGTTCATTCTATAATTCATTTCAGAACTTGACCGATTTATTAAAAAGTTGTAAGATTTTCGAAAGTTCATACAGATTCAATGAACCCAAATTAAACGAGTGCACATCTCTTTATTACTGAAAACCTATCCCAGTAATTGATCAACTTCACTCCAGAATCTAAGTTTCTGATTTGATGACCCTTGGATTTAAAAAAAAATCGTTTTCCTTGAACATCTTGACAAAATTTCGATAACTTTATTCGATAAACAACCAACCAGTACAAGTTCAAAGAACAATTGAATAATATTTTTTGCAATTTCTCATCGTAATAGGCTGTTCTCCATCACACCAATCTGTCATGAAACGGCCTACTTTCCTGCACTGAAGTATGCAGTGCGGGAATAGTCATTACGCAACTGAAACCAGTGCTGTAATGATTCATTACGCAACGCTTTCTCATTACGCAACTGTGTTGAGTTGCGTAATGAATCATTACACAACAATTTTTGAAAAATTGTAAAATGATGGTGAACGCATTCCGATATAATTTCTGATACCCTCAAGTGGTCTTCTACAAAATTGCAAAAAATGTTGTACGTAACTCGTTGCAAAACTCGATTTTTACAGCACTGGTCATAATTATCCAACTCGGCAAGCCTTGTAGGATAAATTTACGACTCGTGCTGTAAAAATCATCATTCTGCAACTTGTTCCATAAACTACTATTATACATCGCACTCTAGATCTCATTGAACAGAATCGCTTAAAAGCTATCAACTCCATCCAATTTTACAGTACTAATATAAGAACGACATCTTTATATGTCAATGTTTTATAAGAGGTGATCAAATTCAGAATAAATGTTTAAGTTTTTAATGAATTGAATTAAGTACACATGAATTCACTATATGAAGATGAACCAGCCACGGGCTGAAAATCTCCCTAATAAAGCTAATAATAATAACATGAATTCACAAATTAATCCTCAGGTAAAATGTTCAATGAATAACATGGAACTAATTCATCGAACAGATAAAATAAAATATCTGTATCATCTGTTTTGTACTGACGTATCGTTTCTATTGAAAAAAAAAAGCAATTATGTTGAAACAATTTGAAAAAACGCTAATCAAAAATGTCATTTAAAAAACGCGTTTAATCTTTCATAAGCTTCTGGTTCGAAGAATAATCAAATGATTTTCCGAAAGCTGCTACGTTAATTTGTAAATTTGTTAATTGGTAATTTGTTAAACATAACATAAAAAGAACTCCCAACGTTTTAATAAATGATAGTCGAAAAATCAATATAGAAATAATTGTTTAGCTCATATCTCTGAACATTTTTTCCTATTTCAAGTGTCATTGCAATATCTCACCATTTGAGGTTTCATCACTTCATCATTTACAAGCATAATTAGTGACTCAAGAAAATTTCTAAACGGAGTCTGTGTAGGTATTTCTCTTGAAATTTATGCAGGACTTTTTAGAAGTTGGTTAAAAACATTTTTAAAAAACCCCACCATTTCACGCGTAATTTTTGACCACAAAAATGTGATTAAATAGCGATAACCTTTTTTGTTTAACGATATTTTTGCAGTATTTATTTTGCGTTGTTGTTTACTAATCTGGCGTTGTTGCATACTTAGCTGGCTTGAAGAAATTTATGATATATTTTCATAGAAAAAAATTATTCAAAAAAATAATGTTCCGAAATTATTTTTGAGGTTTTGGAAAGCAGGACATCTAGAAGGTTTTGTGGTTTTTTAGTTTTCAAAAGCAGGTCGTCTACAGGCAAATAAAGCGCTACATTTACGTTAGATGCATCAGTGGATCTAACAAATTCTAAACATTCATAACAAATTTTTCAGATTTTCAAATTAATTTAACCGAATTAATGTTACTGTCTATAACAACTTGATAAAGAATTGTTGTGGCTATCTCATAAGAATTGATCCAATATGAACAAGAAAATGAATTGACTGTCTTATGAACATATAAGTTGAAGATTTTTTTTAGCTTCAAACTTTCACTTATTTCTTCAAATCTTATGAGGTGGTTGAGATAATTCGATTGATATTCTTTCACTTATGCTAAAGTTCATGTCAAAATTTTAATATAATTTTGCTTTCCATACGGAACAGGTGATTTTTAAACCAAGGGCGATTTAAGAGTTGATTGGTGTCACGAAGGCCAAAGTTCGAAAAAGTTTAGAAAATACTGGTCTACTGCTCCTGCAAATTTCGGTAACGTTCAATTTTATGAAATTCACCTGCGTGGGTTTCCGAAATAACGTTGATAGCTGAATAACAGCTTATGCAGCTTAAAGGTGTTCATATAACATCTTTTCAGCTGAATAAACTGTTATTCAGCTATCAGTATTACCTGGAGTTTCTTGTGTACTTTCATTAATTGTTTTAAAATTTAAAATTTTGCAATTGCTTCCAAGATTTCTTTTTCTTAACTCGTTCGTTGACCTGCAAGTGGATTATCAAGGACTCCTGAGTTGCTACGAAACAACTAAGAGCTATCCATAAAGCACGTGATTGATTGATTATGTTTAATTGCTCCATCCTTCCAAATCGTAGTTTCTTGTCCATACTTTTTTTTCAAATTTATATGAGTCGTAACCCCATTAAAGTTCACGTGGTTCTATCCATTGATATTTTAAGATGTCAATTCAACCTTTCTTCAATCATAACGAGTAATTTGTAATCAGTAGACGAACATCAATCCATACAAGCTAAGAAAACGAGAAGAATATCTACAAACCCTAATTTTGTATCACGTTGTAAATGTAAAAACTTTTTGTATAAAATACGAAATTTTGAATATATAAATAAGCTTGTTTTTACTCTTATAGGCCTGAGTGAATGCAAGGAAATCAAAACCTTCACCGCTCTGCGAATACTCAACAGATTTCAATACATTTTTTTTTTCAATATACTAATACATATATCTAGTGTCTGAAACTGGCCAAGGGAATTGTGGAAAGTACCTGTGTCCAGAGTGGGTCGCTGGGTCATGTCGGGTTAAAAGGGGTATTACAGCTTGAAATTTTCAATTGATGTCCTAGAGGGCTTTGAGATGCAGTTGATGTACGAGAGACGAGTTTGATTTACTCCAGGGCGTTAACACATCTTGACAATTTCTATTGATGTCAAACAAGCCGGTCATATTCACCTGATCTAAATAGTTATACAGCTTGTAATTTTCAATTGATATCCTTAAGGACGTTAAAAAGACCTAATCTACGTGTGACAAGGTTAGATTACACAAGGACGTTGATATATCTTGACAATTTTTATTGATGTCATACAGGGCGTAAGGATGTTTGCTGATCTAAATAGGACAAGGTCAAATTTTTTAGGGTATTGATACAGCTATAGGAATTGATATCCTAAAGGGCGTTAAGATGATCTGATGTATGAGAGACAAGGTCAAACTACATAACATGACAATTTCTATTGGTAACATACAGGGTGTTAAGATAACATGGTCTACGTGGTCAAATTACACCTGGACATTGATATTTCTTGACAATTGATGTTATATAGGGCGTTAAGATGCACCTGATCTTAATAAGATGAGGGAAATTTACTTCAGGGCGTTGATACAGCATGGTATTTACAATATATGTCGAAAAGGGCGTTAAGATGCACCTGATCTAAATGAGATGAATTCGATTTAGGTACTTCAAGGTGTTGATACATCTTGACAAGTGGATATACAGGGCGTTAAAATGACCTGATATTAAAAGGATAAGATCTAATGTATTCAGGGCGTTGATACAGCTTAGAGTTTTCAATTGATCCTAAAGGGCGTTCGGATGACCTGATCCACACTAGACAAGGTCAAATTGCTTCAGGGCGTTGACGACATACAGGACGTTAACCTGCACCTGGTCGTATTTGGAAACCAAAAAAATACACCAGGGCGTTGATATAGCTTGGAATTTGCAATGTATGTTCTACAGGGCGTCAAGATGCAGCTGATCTACATGGTACAAGCTAAAATTTTCCAGAAATTTCTATTGATGTCATTCAGCACGTTAAGAAGATCTGATCTAAATTGGACAAGGTCAGATTTATACAGGCCGTTGATGCAGCTTGGAGTTTTGAATTGATGTTCAAAAGGGCGTTAAGATGACCTGATCTACGTAAGACAAGGTAAAATGATGTCATACAGGGCATTAAGATGCACTTGAGCTCAATAGGGTAACAAAATATTACTCTAGGGCGTTGATAAACCTAATTTATGTCCTAGAAGGCGTCAAGATGCAGCTGATCTATATGAGACTCGGTCAAATGGTGCTTTGATACATTTGGGAATGTTTTATTGATGAGAAAGAGCCAAATTACTCCAGGGCGTTGATGCAGCTTCACATTTTTGGTTGATGTCATACAGGGCGTTAATATGTTCCTGATCTCACAAAGTTCTTTGATAAGAGTTTGGAAATTTCAATTGATGTATTATAGGGCGTAACATTGTAGCTGATATCAGAAACCTTTTTTACCAAACAAAAAAGCTTCTTAGTCGTCGACTAAGCGCGACTAAGCAGGACGACAGGGCTGATGTTGACTCAAGTGTAACTTTTGAAGACGGCCTTTAATTTTTTGCATGCAACTTATTTGAAAAATTCTAATTCCGAAACTGTTGATTTTAGAGAAAAATGTTCTATGAAGAAGTTGTGAACCGTTTGGACTATAAGAAAAAAAAATACACTGAAAAAATGTTTTATTTATTTTCATAGATAAATCAAAAATAAAACTTGAATTTTAAATTACAAAAAAACCCCATTTTTAATATTTTTTTCAAATTTTCACCATAGAATCTTGATAGTAAAAAGATGTTTAGCACAAAGTTCCATGATGGAGAAATTTTTAATAAAAAAGTTTTTCTAAGAACAACTTTTGGTTGATTTTCAAAATTTGGTTTTTTGTTAAAATTAACACGTTCTGATGATACAGTAAGCATCTTGAAATGATTCTAAGCCATAATGATTATATGAATAATTTCTCTAAAAGTAGCCATTTTCGAATTATATCGAGCTTAATGCAAAAAATATTGTTTAAAGATTAAAATAAGCCATTTTCATTAGTTATTCGCGTTTCTCCATTAATAATAATACGTTGTCGAGTGTACAGACCATATTTCTTTCCACTTACTTATTTTCTTTGATGGAGAATCACGAATAACTAATGAAAATGGCCTATTTTATTATTTAAATAATATTGTTTGCCTTAAACTCGATATAATTCGAAAATGGCTACTTCTGGAGCAATAATTGATGTAATAATTATGGCTAAGAATCATTTCAAGCTGCTTGCTGTATCATCAGAACGTATTTATTTTGACAAAAAATCAAAATTTTGAAAATTGACCAAAAAATGTTCTTAGAAAAAAAAAAAATATTAAAAATTTCTCCATCATGAAACTTTGTCTCAAACATCTGTTTACTATCAAGATTCTATGGTGAAAATTTAAAAAATATTAAAAATGGGGTTTTTGTGTAAATTAAAATTTAAGTTTTATTTTTTTTAATTTTTCATGAAAATAAATAAAATATTTTTTCAGTGTATATTTTTTTCTTATAGTCCAAACGGTTCACTACAACTTCTTCGTAGAATATTTTTCTCTGAAATCAACAGTTTCGGAGTTAGAATTTTTCAAATAAGATGCCTGCAAAAATTTATAGGTCATTTTCAAAAGTCACACTTGTGTCAAAATGATCAATTTTTCTATGGAAAACGCTTATACTACCATACCAAAAACATGTGCAAAATTTCATCCAAATCGACGACTATCGAGCACGATTTTTATTTTTTTCGACTCATTCTGGATGGAATTCGTCTCATGCTGATTTTGATTCTGATCATCCTAACTTTAACAAATTCCATTGTTGAAGCCAGGAGCATTGCAATTCCAAAATGTTAAGAAAAATTTGAATCCGTGATTATAGACGATGATCTTTAACTCTTGATCCGTCTTAAAAATGTGAGGAGAAGGCTATTTCAACGCACTCACGATCCTGCTATTAAGATTTTACGACAGAATTTGCAGATAGACATCAAGAAACGTTTTGCACAATTAAGAAAACAAAAATTTTGAAAATTTGATTTTTCAATTGCACCCTGGCTCTAAGCCCTTTTGGAAATTATCTAAAATCTTGAAAAAACCTCAGAAGCCAATACCGGCATTGAAAGAGGAAAACAAATTATTACTAACTGATTGCGAAAAAGCTCAAAAAGTTGCTATGCAGTTTGAAAGTGCGCACAAATTTAATTTAGAAAAAATCAAGTTACTCAGGACTTCAAAAATATTTTAAATCAAGAGAACGTTTTCGAAAATGCCTGTGAAACTGATTTGCAAGAAGTGAGAACTATTGAGCGGTTCCATTTAAATTCGAATATCGGGTTAGTTTTGTATTTTTTGATTTGGATGAAATTTGGCATATGCTTTCTTTATTCCCAAAAATGCCGATATGCATCATCGGTTCGCCATTTTTACCCTAGCGTTACTTTTGAGGGCTTTAGGACATTTCGTCGAATGACATTTGGTCGAATGACGTTTGGTCGAATGACATTTGGTCGAAAGTACATTTGGTCGAACGGACCTTTGGTCGAATGGACATTTGATCGTATTGCTTTGGAACATTTATATTGGTAGTTGAATGGCAATTTGGTTGAAAGCTTATTTTCAAATGATTTATTGAAAGATCATTTGGTAAAATAGATCATTATTTTCTATTTTTTTTAAAGTTCGTAAGATAACGTTATCTTTTTGATAATCTTTTTTTAAATTTCATACATATTTTTATTTATAAATTGAAGTTATGCCAAAATCTAGGATTTTGATGATTGTTCAAATGAACTTTTAAGAAATAGTTTTCTTGTACATCGACTGAAATATTTAGCTCTAGTGAATTTATTATTCTTTAAAAATATCATTATTCTTTGAAAAAAAAACTGCTCTACAAGTTATTTTATTACTCAACGATCTAAACATAATGTTTTAACAATTTATTATTCTTGTCTAAAGTCATCGTTCTTCGTAATAAACTGCTGGTCTTCATCTGATGGAAGCATTCGAAAAGTGTGGTCGGGATCTTTCTTTGAATTTTGGGTCTTGCAGCTTACGGACATGGGTAAGATTTTTGAATGCGGAAATCAGAATTTAAAAAGCAGGTAAAAATTTTGCTTCAAAGAAAACCTTTATGACGAAGTGAATGTCAGGTGTCGGTAACTCTACTTATGGCCAATTGGCTTACTGTGACTTCCAGCTTAATAACATTCCTCAAGCAAATATATGGCTTTGCTGACAGTGTTTATGACCTCTGGTGAATAACAGAGTTGGCAGCAGAACCGTTGAATTGTTGAATTGTTAAAAATGAAAATTATGCTAATTCTATGTATCGGGAAAGAGAAGACGAGTTGACTGAGGAGACAAAAGTTGCTTCATTTAAAGATCAGCTTATCTAGAATCGCAGATAATCAGAACATGCCTGAACGGCAAAGCATCATGAAACGTCAAAAACGCGAGAGGTTGATCAATATATCGGGAAACCGTCCAACAAATTGAATAACAAAACTGTAGTAGTCGTGCATACATTGTTGGTAACATGGCTGAGTATCTTTCAATTATTCAATCACTCTTGTATTAGCGAGAAAATGCTACTCTCGACAATAGTCAGACTAAACGTAAAACTTATTTTTCATACTATTTAGATTCGACGACTATCCTTCCCATGAAATGTTGGTTCTACTAAATATCATATGCTTTCTGTTGCAAATAACCATTTTCGACCAAACGTCATTCGACTAAATGTCATTCGACCAAATGTCATAGAGAGAAGGGCATAAGAAAAAAAGCCTTAACAATTTTCAAAAAATTAAAACTCAGAAACTATTTGTCTGATCGGTTTGGTGTCTTCCACAAAGTTGTACATAGGTTATTGTTGGAGCTATCTGGAAAAAATATACACTGTAAAAAAAATGTTGTATTTATTTTATTTCGAAAATAAAGCTTAAAAATCCATTTTCTTTAAAATCGTTTTTTTTTTTATTTTTTTTATTGCTGTGTGCGTTTGAAATGCAAATATCAAATGCGGGAACACCAAATGCGGTAAGATTTTCAACAAGGAAGGCGAAGTCAAAATTTGATTTTCTTTGCTAGGTTGGCGGTGATATGCATCATGGTTGCTAAGTATCCTTTGGTTACTTTGTGTTACCGCATTTGAAGCTCAGTTAGGCTGGATTTGCACGTCAAACGCAAACAGCAATATATTTTAAAGTAGACAAAAAATGAAGTCTTTTGCACAGTGGGTCAAGATGGAGGAATCATGGACAAAAAAGTTATGATTTTTAAAAAAAGGTTGATTTTTCAATATGATTCAAATAAACTTTTTGAATGCTTTTCGACCGATTTTATGAAAGTGCGCAAAATTTGCAACAAAAAAGGTACATGAGAAAATTTGGCTAATTGCTACCGTTTCCGAGATACAGCGATTTTAAAATTAAATTTACTGAAAATTCACAACTTATGGTCGTTTTCGGATGTTTTTCGAGTTGATAAAATAAAGAATATTTTTTTTCTGAAAGAATTTCATTTCATGTTCTTGTACAATGATGAAGCGTCCTATTTTGATACAGATTTTTTACTTTTTCATAATGATTAGAATGTTTTTACTATCATTACAGTTTGAAAATAGCCTAACTTCTATTTTATCTACGGAAACTGGAATAAATGAATATTATGAATAAAGGAATACAGTGGGATTCCGTTTTTGGCATGCTCCGTTTTTGGCATGCTCCATTTTTGGCACCCCCCGATTTTGGCAACAAAATGGATCCGTTTTTGGCAACATTTTTGAATACCAGTAATATTTGTAATTTTTTTTTAATATTATCGTGTCTGTTGCCTTATTTATCTGAATGGCAGTCAACTACACACCGATTACATTCCAGATCTTCATTTTCGTTGATATTCCCCCAAACCTCATTAACTACTAAGGGCTCCCGTACGCGCTTATTTACTTCAGGATGGTCATTTGTCATGCATTCGCTACGTTTCATAAGGCCATTCATCTCCACCACAATCTCAACTAGAGATCAATCTCTTAGGCATTCCTATTAAGTGTCCAGCCCACTTGGGTCTGCCAATAGGTGGTGCACTAAAAATCACTTCTCTCCAGTTTTGGAACAGCTTGTTTGAACAGAGCACAAGCACATTAGGAAACTAAAATTCACCTTATTTTTAGTTATTATTGTGTTATTATTGTGGAGTTACATACATTGCGCATGAAAAACACACCGCAGTAATAAATGAAAATACAACAATATGTTGTGCATCATAACTTTTAAGGAATTTCATAGAATAAATTGCTTAATTCTAGTGAATTGCAGAAGTGGCAACATATAATCCATAAAAAAGTGAAGATTTTACTGTATTGCATATTATTTTTTAAGCATTCCAATGTTCCATTCAATACCGGAACAAATGCGAACGCAGTCCAAACTACAACTTATTCTCAATAATTGAAGCGTGCGATAAAAACTATTAAGAGTATTTTAATTTTTTGTTTGTGGTATTAGTGTGTATATTAATATTCCTGCGACAACTTATTATTCCCTCTTTGTTGGAAATTCTTTAAGACGTTAGATTTTTAAGAGACGAGTTCGGTACGGGTCTTAACATAAACAAAATGTTCCTTGCGAGCTGGGACTATGAGTTTCCTAACTGAAGCCTGGAGAATCCTTAGGAGATTCTTAGTCCTTAAGGGACTTCTCAGAAGTTTTAACGGATTCTTGAGAATGTCTGCAGATTCCTAGCGGACACTTGGGTTTTTTTGTGGGATCCTGAGAATGTATAGTTGGTTATTGGGGATTAAGTCCGAAATTTGATGATTCCTAATAAACTCTTCAGATTTCTAGGGCATCCTGGTAATTCCTAGCGGGAAAATGTGAATTTGTGGTGGTATTTTGAGTATTTCTGGCAAAATCTTGTAGATTTTGAAAAGGTTTCCAGAGGAATTTGAGGAGTGCTAGTGGTAATCTAAGAATAAAAAATCATTTGAAAATTTTCCTTGGAGACTTGAGAATTTCCGGCAATATAGCAGCAATGTTCTTAGCAAGATGCTTCGGAACCTTAGCGTTTTCCTGTGGATTACTAACGATCACCTGAAGATTCCTATCAGGTTCTTGAGGTTTCATAACATGGATATATGTAAATATATGTTTTATATGTTTATATGTTTAGCTAAATAAAAACTCACTTCAAGTAAAAATAATAAAAGTTGTATGTGTATTCTACAAAATTACGAGTCGCATTTATGGATCATGAGATGTAGTTGTTTATGTTTGGTCTTTTGACTGCAGTCAATCATTCATTATGAAATGCTTTACTTTATCAGAAACATTAATTAGGAAGGTATTCTAAACTTATCGAATTTTGTAAAATTTTACGCATAAGCCTAAAGTTGAACTGATTTTTGATGTTTTTCAATACCCAGGGCTTTTGATTTGTACTTTAAAACGTCTTTGTATGAATACAGTATCACATTTTTTTTTCGTATTCTTACACAGTTTTAGGAAAATGTTCAGTTCTTGTATAAAAGCCACTTTTGCGATTATTAATTTTACATGGCCCACAATTA
Source organism: Aedes aegypti (assembly GCF_002204515.2). Classification (NCBI taxonomy): domain Eukaryota; kingdom Metazoa; phylum Arthropoda; class Insecta; order Diptera; family Culicidae; genus Aedes; species Aedes aegypti. The sequence continues at coordinate 5,186,131 of NC_035108.1, forward strand.
ACATTTCGGCGCTATAGATCCAAAGCATAGTACAATATTACGGAAAACTGCTTCGAAGTGAACCGCTCAGAAGTCTTTAGGCCATATGGTTCTATAAAGATGATGTAATAACATTCTAATGATGTTTTTAAAACCAGTAGTTGAAAAATAAAATTTAAAATAAGGGTTCCGATTTTGGCACGGTTCCGTTTTTGGCAACTAAAAATTTCGACTTTGTTGCCAAAAACGGAATCCCACTGTATTCATATTGGAATCCGTTGACTGTATTGAAGTTGCTGATACTGATGCTTCTATTGTTTCCTCTTCCATGCAAACATCTTCCTCTTCACTACTTGATAAGTCATCACTGCTTGATAATGCTGTTCTTTTGGCCAATTCTAAACGACACGAATCGCAAATTTTAAATTGTTAATTAAGCTGATTTTCATCTGCAAATCCTAGTTCAACTAATTTGGCAATATTAACTTCCGTGAGATTTCGGTAACTTTTTGAACACTTTTTTGAAAACATATTTACACAACCTTTGTTGATGGTGTTCATTTTATACTTCATTGTTCTAAGCTATCTTTTACTTTTCACTTGATTATCACTTGCTTGTGTCTTTGCTGCTTCAGCTCTTTTTTATATCAACATGGGTACTTGAACCAACTATTAGGTACGTTTCTGTCCGACCACAAAAATATACCAACGTGCTGCACTTTAAGAAAACATCAGGTATATTTGTGCGAGACAGCTGGGCACGTTACTCCTCTACTCATGAAGGTTTTGTTTTCGAATGGAAATATTTCATTATCTAAAATCGATATAAATGCATTTCACGTATTGATTGCTTTATATTCGTTATTTTGTTATTTTTTAACTTTTAACATTTGTTCCATATTGAAAATTGAATATTATATCTCGAATAATTATTCAAACAGATATAAGTCAGAAAAGTTAACAAACTTACTTTATCAATCCTACGTGCTCCGCAGACGAAATTCTACACCTTCCGCTCTAAACCACCTCGATTTTTCACTTTTAGAACGTTTAATTTCCGGATTTACAAAACGACGGAAGTAAGATTCTCCACTTTCGCAACCTAACCGCTACTTTTGCCGCTCTGTTGTATGGGAGACAAAGTGACTTAACCACGAATCAAAACAAAACACTACTTGAGTCGATTTTACACTGGTACAAAAACGTCGTAAGTAACTGATTGAAACGGCTTATCATTTTTTCATACAATTTTTGTGGGAAGTGATAGGAACTACATTGAGTTTTAACGCGAGCTCATTGCATGCAAAATTTAAGCGATGTACACGGTAAAAAAAAGTGAAAAGGGGGATTCGTTTCAAAACAGTTTTAGAAGAAAGGTTGTGATTCTTCTTAATTAACTTTCTCAGAACCGTATGGAAATTACTTACGTCGATTTGTAAAAGTAATCGAGATATCATCATTTTGTATTAAAATCGCTGTATCTTCAAAACGGTAAAAGTTAAGTAGATGAAAAAACCGAATTTAGTACTATACCATTTAATTCCACTACAGTTAAAAAATAAAAGTTAGCCTGATTTTCCCGTATACCTTTTTTGTTGCAAATTTTGCGTACTTTCATAAAATCAAGTTGAAAAACATTTAAAAAGTTTATCATGACCATTTTCAAAAATTTACCTTTTTTTTAAAAATCATAACTTTTTTGTCCATGATTTCTCCATCTTGACCCACTGTGCAAAAGACTTCATTTGTTGTCTTCTTTAACATATAAAACAAATAAAAAAAAAAACATTAATATGATTTTTGAGAGAACTGAGTTTAAACTTTATTTTAAAAAAATTACAACATTTTTTTTACAGTAAATATTTTCTTCCAGATAGTCCCAACAATTACCTAAAACTTTGTGGAAGACACCAAACTGATCGGACAAACCGATTTTAAGTTATAATTTTTTGAAAATTATTAAGGATTTTTTTTCTTAGGCCCTTCTCAAAAGTAAGGCTAGAGTCAAAATGGCGAACCGATGATGCAAAAAGGTATTTTTGGGCATAAAGAAAAAAAAATCCTGCAGAAGCTCCTAGCTATCGTCCAATCAGTTAACTTTACTCCATCAATAAACTTTTTGAAAAGGTTATTTTGAACAGGGGCTTTTCTTTTTTGTTGCTTGTTTCAGTACTATTTTGATTTCTTTAATTGTAATAGGAGCATTAAGACGTTCGCGGTCGTCTGCAGTGAGATGTTTGAGAAAGTTGCCTGATCCAGGATGGAAGACGTTATCCTTTTCGAATAGTGACTTGAAGTGATTCTCTAGCGCTAACTTAACTTTTCTTGCTTGAGTTGTTACAGTTCCATTTACATTTAACTTCAAAGGTCCATTTTTCCTATTTGCTATGTGTTTCGAAATTTGAAAAAGGCTTAATTTTTCATCTTCTAGAACATTGTTATTTTGAACTTTTAGTTTCAAATTTTCCAACCTTGACTGTTCAATAGCCATAAGTTTTGATTTATTAAAACCTAATTCTTTTGCAACATCGCTACCTTCATTTTGTTTAGCTATAACTTCTCTTAAACATCCATATAGGAAACTTTTCGAACTAGTCAGTTGATTGTTCAACTCAAACGCTTTAGATTTTAAAAAAGACTTAGTCTCTGTTTTCAAATGATAATTCCACCATGCGCAAAAATTTTCATATAATATAAGATGTTTAGTTTGAACAATAGAAATAAATTGTCTGGAGCGGTGAAACCCCAAACCTCCATGGGACATTTTAGCAAATTACTGACTTCGTGTCATGCTTAAATATTCTACAAAAAATAATGTTTCCGCCCGGGTTCGAACCGGGGACCTTCTGCGTGTGAAGCAGACGTGATAACCGCTACACTACGGAAACAGTTGATAGCGAGCTAACGGCTTTTAAAAATGTCGGATCTAGTAGATTGCTCTTAAGGTTTTCATTTTTATCTCCATTTTCACCATATTCCGGAAATCAACGACCAGACTAAAGAGGCAGCAGAGAAGCGTTCCAATTTGAAGCAACGAAATAGCACACAAGCCGAGAAGATACAATCGCGAAAACAGAACTGATTCCGTTTGATGCATTTGTTGGGAGTTATAATTTAAATTTATATACGTTTAATATATTCATATCAACTTATTATGCTGTGTGCATAGGCAGGAAAAAAGAAGACCAAACCGGAGAAGAGTTGGAGAAATAAAAATTACGCAAACCCAAACGTAAGAAAGAAACCAAGGAAAAATTAAGCGCAACGCTGCCCAAAGTGGTTCCCCGTCAAGAAGAAATGAACGAGAATAAAACGGAAAAGGTTGGCAAGGAAAGTAACGAGGGCACAGCAGTGGAAAATGCGAAAGAATGTGAACACTAAATTCTGCCGCACGGGAACCGGAGCGGCACAAAGTTTTCCTCTGCAGACCGGCAATCACAAGTCGGAGGCTTTCATATCGAGGCTCGGCAAATGCGAATTGTTGTTTGTGCCGTTGAGCTTGCAGCACAACCTTCGCGCGGGCTGTTATTATAATTAAGAGTTTTATTTGAAAATGAATTGCGTCCAACCAGAGGACTGAAAAGTTCGACCCGATTAAAGAAAAACGAACGGAAGGAAGGCTTCTTTTCAGCATAATTTTCCTGCGATTGCTTTTGTGAAATTTGTTATCGGCCGACTTGCACTTTTTGAATATTTCAGGATGTATTTGTTTCTGAAATAGAAAGAACGAAATGTTCACTATTCCAGAATGATAATTTAAGCAGACATAAGGTTTTTGTCATGATCTGTTGATTTAACTTTCACGAATCTGTCGGCTATTGGTACACCGGCTCTAATACTAGGAACATTAAAAAAATCGAGACTTTAATCTAAGTCCACCTAAATTTGTTTTCTTGACCAATGTGCAATGGTTATACACATTCCAACATGTGCGACAAAAAATACTTTTCACGATACAATGTTAAACTGTGACTATTAAAAATGAATTTAGAAAACTATTACAACTTAATTATCGTCCCATCTGCGGCGCAGTAGGCGAGCTCCGACAAGATTATCGTCCCAAACGCAAACAATCATCTCGGAACGCGCATGGAGCTCGAATGACCTTGAGTTTTTTTTTTTACGGGGGAGGAAGCGGTCCATTTGGCTTCTCCTTCCTAACGAGCCAATTCGCCCAGCAGCAGAAGCGAACGACAAAAAAAAAGATGAATATTTATTTCCAAAAGTGTCAATAAAGTAAACAGTGAACCGTTTCGCAATGCTATTTACTCCAGGGCAACGCCGAAGCTAAGGCCATGTCAGGCGATGTATGACGAGGTGGATTACACGCAACCAGTGGATGCAGGATTTTCATACAATTCTGCATGAAAACCTTACATGTACAGGCAACTTTCTTTTACTCGATGTTCTAGAACTTGATATTTCTGAATTTAAAACTTTACTAGTCTAAGCTAAGTCCTCTCTAACTCAATATGTTCATGAAAAGTTACAAATCATCCAAAAGAAGAGTTTACTGTATTGTATAATATCGTTGCATATACAAAACGGAAAACGTTCCTCCTTATACATTATTTGTAGTGAAATATTAGGTTTTCTATAACAAAACCATACATTTTCTGTATTTGCAAACAATATCATACAATTTTTGCATTGCGTTTTGTTTTGGGTGTAGCGAGCGATGACGAGTAACCAACGACAACAACGATGATGATAAGAAACAAGACCGCGCCGTCCAATAGATGGATGGCTGAAACGTCAGCGCGACAAAGACGCGCTAAAGTCGCGCGTGTTCAGAATACAAACGAAATGATGAACGCCAGAACAGAGCCGATGAAGAATTGATGTGGTTTTGTGCACCTCGAAAAATAAGTTTAATGCTAATCTAGCAAAATGCACTGCTGTTATGGGAGGAAAACAACACTCAATGCGTTTTTTATAACATATATTTAAAAGATCATGCAAAAATGATATTCTGATGATTAAACTTGATGTTCTTATTATAAGTATAACTGAATTTTTATAATCTTTCTAATATACTTTCGGACCAGAAAAACTTGATTGTTAACTACCAATTCAAAGTTTGTCAAATCCGGATAAGAATCTTCTTCATCCTAGTGGTTATACCACCAGTATGCGCCGCCGCCATCTTTTCGAATCCATTATGCTCTAAGCAAACGTTGGATACTCAAATGCATTTCAATGTGGGTACTCAATTGATTTTGGCTACTGTCAAACCCATTAGATGAGATTGGGGTTGCCATATACGTGAGTTATACATCGGCATAGCTAGGATTTTTTTTTCTGGAGGAGGCCTAGAATAAACCTAACGAATTCTTGTTTTATTGAAGCTATGTCGATTGTTCTAGTCATGATTTTCAAAAATTTTGTAGTTTTGTATTGATTTTTATCAGTTTGTAATTTGTCCCATATTGCTACACATCAGTGATATTTTCACTACCGAAAATATTCATTCTTCATCTAATCCACTGAAAAACTCTTTCAAAAATGTCTCCAAAGAATTTACGAGAAAACATCCTTGTGATCACCCCCCGAACTTTTCAGGTATTAAACCATGTACTTTTAAGAAACTCTTCTGAGTTCTGGTATGTTCAGCAAAGTTGTAGCAAATGATCATAGAAACAACTTTGCCGAACAAACTTTTTCTCGATTTTGCTTCAGAGCCGAGTTAATTAACTATTTTTAATAAAAATCGTTTTTTGCTCTTAAGTGTTTTATATTTTAGTTTTAGTGGCCTACTATGTTCTACAAAGTTATCATACTTATCATTTGCTACAACTTTGCTGAACATATCAAAGTTGTATTTCTTATGTATTTCATGTTATTTGAGTTTTTTTTTTAAATTAGCTATTTTTTATGCCTTGTATCTCAACTATGAGCACCTCAAAGAAATATATCTTTCCACCAAATGACTTTGAAGTCTTTCAAGTACCTGTGAGCAGGGCTGGCATCAACTCGCACAATGCGCGCAAAGAGCAGAATTAAACCACTGCAGAAAGAGGAGACAGATGCGCGCAAAGTGTAACAACACGAACACAATGAGGGCACGCAGTAGGAAAGAGAGTGTAAGCAATTACGCAAAGAGTGAAGCTGACGGAGTTTGTTGGCAAAGCATGCACAAAATGTACACAATTTGGCTCTTTTTACCTTATAACATGGGTATTTTTAAAACGAGACCAACGAATAGATGACGGATATCTATGTCCGAAGTTGTTTTGGATTTCGAGATGACGCCTTCCGGTTTGTGAAAAGCGGTTCAAACCCATGCAATATGGGTATTTTTGGAACGGGGCCAACGAGTAGATGACGGAAATCGATGTCCGACGCCATTTTGGAATCAAAGATGGCGACTTCCGGTTTGATTCTGTGGTATGATTTTCCCAGAATCTTCTGATGGATTTATTCCGCATTTTTTATGCTTCTTCGGCGGCATGCCGGACAACATCACTCCATGCGACCTCCACGTATTACTTTTGGTTTGATTAACTTAGGTAGCCATGACTTTTGTGAGTTGTATGTATGAATCTATATAAATAAAAATGGAGTGGTGTTTGTATGTCACGAAATGGGTTTAGAACGGGTCAACGGATTGACGCAAGTTTTTCACTATGGCCTTTCACAAGAGATGCAACGTGTTCGTGCGAGGAAAAAGGTCGGGAAAGCCTCTGGTATAATCGAAAAAGACTAAAGTGTCATTTTGTATGGGGGATTTCTTGACGTTTTTAACAGCCTACTTGATGACAAGACGAAGTTTGCCGGAGCCACTAGTATTCAATAAATATGGATTTATCTCATATCGTCTATTAGTAAAATCGATTTTAAACGAGATAGAAAAATATCATCTTCTCCAAATTTTGCTCACAGGTACTTGAAAGACTGCAAAATCATTTGGTGGAAAGATATATTTCTTTGAGGGGCTCATAGTTGAGACACAAGGCATACAAAATAGCTAATTTTAAGATGAAAAACTTATATAACATGAAAACCATAAGAAATACAACTTTGGTATGTTCAGCAAAGTTGTAGCAAATGATAAGTATAATGACTTTGTAGAACATAGTAGGCCAATAAAACTAAAAAAATAATTGAGAGCAAAAAACCATTTTTTATTAAAATACTTAATTATCTCGGCTCTGAAGCAAAATCGAGAAAAAGTTTGTTCGACAAAGTTGTTTCTACGATCATTTGCTACAACTTTGCTGAACCTACCAACTTACGATTCGTTAAAATAAAAAAAGTTGGCGTATACGTCACTCTTGCGATCATCGTAAAAAAATTTTTGATTCGTACAGTTTGTAGTTCTGAAAATTCTGAACATATTCTCAGAAGAAACTATGGCTCTAAAATCAATAAATCTTGACGAAAATATCATGTCCGCCTAAATTAGCTTCCTGGACCAGTGTTTATTGGAAAAAAAGCTCTCAGTTAATAACTGTTGAAGTGCTCATAAGAACACTGCTGAGAAGCTGGCTCTGTCCCAGTGAGTACTTTAAAGAAGAAGAAGAAGAAGAAGAAGAAGAAGAAGAAGAATAAGAAGAAGAATAAGAAGAAGAAGAAGAAGAAGAAGAAGAAGAAGAAGAAGAAGAAGAAGAAGAAGAAGAAGAAGAAGAAGAAGAAGAAGAAGAGGAGGAGAAGGAGTAAGAAGCGTCATTTCCCATTTTTGCTTTTAACAAGATTTTCAACAGGAATTCAATTGGGAAAATGTTCTAAGCGATTTCTATCAGAAGTTCCGTTTAACAGAAAATTTTCTAATGTTTTTTTTTCAAAAATCAAATTTTTTCCCTTATCCCTTCATATAATACTTAAAAATTTCTTCAAAAATGATTGAGACATTTTGCAGATATCTTAGGAGCTATGCCATTTAGAAAGATAGCATCTTCGGTCAAGTTGTTCAGTAACTCACAGACTATGATTGTTCGAGCTACCTACTTTACTTTTGCTGGCTCTACGTCCTTCAAGACATGACCTGCGCCACAATGTTACGCCAACTAACTCTGTCCATGGCTGCTAACCTCCAGTTTCTCGATCGCCTTACACTTCCAAGATCCTGCTCTACTTGGTCAAACCACCTAGCTCGTTGCGCTCCCCTTCGTCTTGTACCGGCCGGATTTGAGGTGAACCCTTTTTTTGGCGGGATTGTTGTCCGGCATTCTCACAACGTGTCCCGCCCATCGTACCCTTCCAGCTTTGGCGACTTTCTGGATACTGGCTTCACAGTAGAGTTGCGCAAGCTCGTGATTCATTCTTCTCCTCCATACGCCGTTCTCACATACTCCGCCGAAGATCGTCCTAAGCAGTGCTTCAGTAATCTCTGAATGAAGTCAAGAAATAGTTGCTTTAAAGATGGATGGAAGAACCTGGAGAAATTTTTCTCAGGATTCCGTGCATCGATGCATGGAGATATCGAGTCATGAAACATATATCCTTTGGGATGATTTTTCTAGGATTTATCACAAAATTAGTTAATTCTATGAGTCGATAACAAGTCATGAAGGTTTAACTGAAGTTCATAATAGTCATTTATGGGAAACTTTTCAAATGGTGACATAGGCGACACGCATTTTAGATCAGTAGTTCCCAACCTTCTTGAAGCTGCGACCCGCTTAGAAATTTAACGAACATTTTGCGGACCTCCGAAACGAAAAAATATGAAACCTTTCAAACGATTTAACCCTTTCTTTCTCATGGTAGCTCCAGAGCTCCACTGTTTTTCAACGAACCTTAGACAAACTGAATCAAATAAATACAATGCAATATTTATAAAAACATTATTCTTTATACATCAGATTAACCCAACAATCCATTAATTGTTTCAATAGTAAAACTATTCATAAACAAACAATTTACTATTGCAAACCAAGTCAAATTTTTAAACTGGTTTCGGAAATGTTAGCTCATTAGCAACATTATTTGTTCAAGCAATTTTTTTTATAAAAACCGCTCTTTTCATAAAGAAATAATCGATTAATATCGACAGAAAGGGATGGTTAATTAAGAAACAACGGATATCCTTGGCATCATCATAGATAACACAAGAATTCTTCCGACTGTTCATTAACTCTACTAAGCATATTTACGTTACTTCACTTTATCATTAAAAAACTTAAAAAGAACTATAAATCAGTTAGTTCAGAAGATTACTCAACAAAAAACAGTCGACTTATTTTTGTCAACAAGGAGTACGATGAAGATTTCTTCGAGAATATGCGAGTCAGAGACATTTTTTGACGTACTTAATTAAATAAAATATTGAAATCACATATCAGGAAGGGCGATTCCAGATAAATGTTGGCCTCAAGGGGGCGAAAGTTCAAAAAGTTTGGGAAGCACTGTATTAGGGATTCCTTGAACAATTCGCAGATGAATACTTAAAAATTCTTGATTTTACGGAGAAACGCTCTGAGGAATTTTTCAAAATATTTTTGAAGTAATTCATGAAAAAACCGTTGAAGAAATTGTAACAAAACATATCGGAGAAAGCATTTCTTAGAAAAAGTTGCTGGATAGAAACTCGGAGGAATTCATAGAAAAATGCTTGGCGCAGTTTCTGCAGAAATTCTTTTACAAATACTTACATTTGTTTGGAGTATACTTTTAGGGAAATCTTGGGTGAACTGCCAAAAATATGATCAACCCTCCATGAGACGAGACTCGCGAAGACGGTCTTCTTTTTCTGTGGTTACTGAGTTTTTTTATTCCACTTTGTGTTTATACCAATCATGCGCAAGCCGTTCAAACCCTCACATGAACCTTTCAGCAAAAAATGCATCACACCGAATCATAAATAGCCTTTTAAGTGAAATTTCATGTAAGCAAATGTAGCAGACATCACAAAAAACTAATCTTGTATTTAGATTTGCAAGCAACTTTTGAAAAAACTGTTCCTCCGACTGAGGAACTTTTACAGCCATGAAACCGGCGGGTTGCATTTGACGTTTCGTGACAGTGGAATCTGGGCTGCATATGACGTTGATATTTTTCCTCTTCGCGAGTCTCTCTCAGATGGAACCATACTAAAAACAGAAAATCATGGTTACTGTGATGGTCCCTTCAAACAGCTTTTCAAATAAGAGCTGTTCCATGACTCAATATTTCCATGGGTCGATGGTCCTTTAAATATCGACTCATGGAGGTTTAACTGTAGAAATTTACGAAATTCCTCGAGGAACCTTAGAAGAATTGTATTTTTGGAAAAAGTCATAGTGGAATTCCTGGAATCAATTTTGAATAAATCCACATATACAGAACATTCATTCCTGAGGAAACTCTAGAAGGTAAGAATCTATGAAAGGATTTTCGATGGAATCCGTCGAAGAATTCCTGTAAGGGTGAATTTTTTGAAGAAATCCCTTGACGCTTTATGTATGATTTCCCGTTAAATGCCTACTTATTTCTTAAGGTATTTCTTAAATATTTTTTAATTTTTTTGAACTGAAATATTTACCAATGTGTATGGCGCGGCGTAAATTGAGTTAGCGATGGCGGCGTACAGGTGTACTATGTTTGTTTGATGTTTATAATGGCTTTCACAACGTTAATCGCATAAGTGGCGTATATGCATCGTAAGCAACTAAACTCATTATGTCCCTATTCAAAAATTTGTCTTAAAAAATTGTTTTTGAAAACAAAATATCAAATTTATATCACAAAACTCATAAATATGACATGAGATGGCAAAATGTTTTTGTTTTTGACTAATCAATAGCTAAATTGTATGGCTATTTGTTGGAATTTCTAAAGCAATTTCTAAAAAATAATTTCTATCAAAACTTGAACTTGCTTTTGATGTCTTGTACGAGTTTCTGACAAGCACTTTGTTTATTTTTTTTAAGTTATTCTCAATCGTCTCTAGCTTACCGTTGATTAACTCTTGGTAAGAGTTTTAATGGGGTTCTTTCAGAAGGCAGGATTAAGATTTCTTCTAGTGCCGCAAATTACTGCAGAAAGCAGCACCCCCGCTAATTTGAACGGTACCTCATGCAAACCACCGGGGTTTATTTTTAATTTGAATCTCTAGATACCCCATTGGCAACGAAAAAACGTTTTCATGGTCACCTCATTGGCTGTTTTGCATTGATTCTGCGTCCCGTTTCAAAACGTTTCATTTCTCTCCGTTGCGTTCCATGAGCTAAAAGACGCTTGAACCATTATTAATTTGAACGATGTGCAAATTAGCGGGGATCAAATTAAAAAGTGTTCAAATTGAAAACGGTCAAAGCACCGGAGGTAGTCGGTAATAATAATATATTCATCAGAACTTTCTGGTATTGGTCCTGGTTTTCACTAAACATTATTCAAATATTTCGGCCAGAAAAGTCAGCCTTCGAGTTTGAAAAGCCAACCCAGCCTTAAATTACAATATCATCAGTTCACGGAAATAGTCACTTTGATGACTTTTTGTTGAAAAAGATGACTATTTGATCAAATTTAGCATTTGAGTGCTTTGGAAAGCCCAAGCAAGGCGATTCGTTTTCGGGACGCCAAAAAGTTTGCGGTTCGCGTAGTGCGAGTGCAAAAATATATTCGTGTTCATTTGAGGGTGGATTACCAACTGGTGAGCTCGTTTTGTGCTTATAATAACACATTTTTTCATTACAGCGTTACTGTTATGTAATATTCAAACAAACTTTGTATGGCTTGTCACTATAAGTGTCAGCATTATTCCTGTTTCGTATAATTTAAATATATACATATATTTTTCTCCTTTCGCCTTTAGTAACATCTTTTAAATGGTTCGACATTATTGATGTTGACATATTTTTTAAATTTAAATGGATCGCATCTCCCAAAGGTGAGTCCCAGATCTTTTCCTCCCTCACTAATAAACACCCTTCCCGTGGTGATTGTGGAGATGCAGAGGTATTATCGGTCTTTAGATGCAACATTCTTTCCCCATCCTAACTGACTGTGAGGACTTGCTGGCGCCGTTATTGATCAATAATATGAAAGCAGTCAAAATGTGCACTTCGAGAGTAAGCGGAAACTCCCATCCCTTATTCATTTGGATCGTAGTGCAATTCTTACCAGTTCCGATCAATCATGGAGCAGCAACCATCGACATGTACAGTCTGTCTATGTTATGCTATGCTATAACTTTAAATTCGATAAAATTCAGCATAATTATTTAAGTTATTTCAAAATGAATCAGACGAGCCTATAAATCTTCTATGGTATCAATTTCAATGAACGGTTCTTCAATGTTTTTTCTTATGATTTTTGTAAGAACCTCCAAAATTAGAAATGTAATTTTTGTTTTTTGGTAAATATATCAAAATCTTTCACACAATCTTGGGCAATTTCTTGAGGTAATTTCACGAGATTTTTTTTCAGTAAATTTTACATTGATTTCACTGATGATTTTTTTTTTTTTTTAATATTCCGATAACAATGAATAAAATGATCTTAAAATTCTTTGTAGAACTATCTCTGTACATGTTCTTTTGGTACCGTGGTGAATCAAAATCCGGACGGTACCAATATCCGGACACTCTGATAATTATCATTAATTAACCATAAAAATCATATAATAATTTATATAATTTTATACACAACTTCTTTTTTCAACACTATTCATCATTTTAGTAAAATTCCCAATCTAGTTAGCATTGCCTGATAATTGATAAAAATAAAAACAAAGTTGATGCTTCAGTTTGACGTGATTTTTTTTGCAGTGCGGGCCATTTTAGATAGAGTCTCGACGAACGCACCACAATGTTAAGTTAACAGTTGTATGTCAAAATTACAATATCCTAGAAGTGTTTTAGTGAAAATAGTGTACGAAACATATATTTAGATATTGTGAAGCACTACACTAGTGATAAAACGTTAAAATAAGCTTTAAAATGTGAAAGAAGAGACTGTCCGGAATGGAAGACAAGTGGCTACAAATCCGGACATCGTTCAAAAGTGCTATGTTTTACTTTTGTGAACCAATGATTAGAAAGAAAATTTAACAGGAAAGTAGAAAATACAATCATTAAAAAGTTACAAGTGATAACAAGTGCTAACAAAATCAGTTTGACTCAATTTTTGATACTGAATAAACACCAAGAACCCAATCGTATGAGTCCTAAGCCAGTAGAGGTGATTGAACCACATATTTTCTAAAATTTTATATTTATTAGCTTCGTAGATCAAACGCCTGCATCAAATATTTAATCAAATGATCACAATGTAGTAAAAGAGTTGGGTACAATACAATTTTCTGAATATCTTTCCAATAATTTAAGTTACGGTTCAGGTGTCCGGATTTCGATTCATATGTGTCCGGATTTAAAACCATGGTATGCGTTAGCTGTCCGGATTTAAGGACAAGACATGATTGATTGTTTAAATGTTTTTTATTACATTATAATAATTTTTAACATAAAATGCATCGTTTATACCAAGATCAGGTGTACAGCTTGTTGTGGGAATATCACGCTTCAATTTAATTCGAAAAATATTTGCTTAAATCGAGTTCGAAGATTTGTCTTTACTTAAGCGTCCGGGTATTGATTCATCACGGTATTCGTTCAGAAGATAAATCTGAAATTTATCTACGGATAAATCATGTTTTTGGATAAGCAGTTTAAAAGTTATATCACCTTAAGTCAATTATGATCTAAAAGTAATACAACTAAACCCCCATGAGTCGATTTTTGAAGGTACCATCTATTCAGGAAACAGCAGTGCTTTGAAAAGCAGTTTGAGGAGACCATCATGGTTATAATGGTTCTATAAGTTGATATCGAGTCGACTCATTGGGGTTTCACTATAGTAACAACTTCCTTCGGAAGGGACAAAAAAGATAAAAGCACATGAATAATATCATGATTTACCTCTTGAATCACCCGAAAGATACCATCCTTCTAGAGAGAAAAAAAAACGTCATCATCAATAAGCTTAGATCAGAAGTCTCCATATGATCACCAGATGATTCATATTAAATCTAACCGAATAGGACAAAGAATCACCGCATGGTTCTCCTCAACATCTAACAATGAGTAGTGAAAAAGGGAATCCACTTCAAGAGCAGCACTTGTCAGCAGTCGTCGCTACCATCATCAAACACCATTCGTTCATCAGAGTCTGAGATGCGAAATGGAAATGTTGCACTTTTTCAACTTTCAACTCTTCATTGAACGCCAAACGACGAAGACGACGACCGTTCGCCTTTCATCTTGCCTCGGTCGGATCTAGACAGGACAACAAAGGTGCCCCTTCGCAGACGGTGATGGTGATGCGACAATGAACTGGAAAATCTGTGTCGTTTCGTTACGTTGTGGGACTTTGCTTCTTTTTTCGGGCTGCGAATATCGTCTTTCTTCTATTACTCCGATGGGTTGTTGCACTTTGGGGTGCAAATAAGTAAAGCGAACGGACGAAGAGGACATTGATGCGTAACGATTTCGGATCGAGATAAGAAACAGCAAAATCTCCCAGCTAAACGTGTTTGATACGAAAAATTAAGAAATTTTGATTGTGGAATTCATCGCCAGTCACGCGACCACCATTGAGATATGTTCCTCAGCAGCCTCTTGAAGCCCCTTCCTGGCAAGGCTCGCACTGCTGGACACCGAATCCGAACGCGAATGGATGGAAATGAGAAAAACGACCAAGGCGAAAGAATGCCCAATTCGCGGAGTGTCTTCGAGATTTTATTGCCACCTTGCTTGCTGCTTGCCATGTTCGCCTCCACCTTCCTCTGTCACCCCTTCTGGGTTACCAATCGTCATCATCTTCATGGGACTTGTTGACCATCGACGACCAAAGGCAAAGTAATCGGGAGCAGCTTTGCGCCTCAACCAGACCAAGAAGTGTGTCCCAGCTCAGTCAGCTCATTCGTTTGCTCTCCGCGATTCCAGCTCAAGCTCAAAGCCCCCGAAGAAGATCGCCGAGGTTTGAACTTTATGTACTGCTTTTCATAATAATTTATTTATACATATATTTGTGTTCAACACATATAGTTTAGTTTAACTTCATCGTCGTTTTAGCTCTGTTTTGCCGTTTTACGCTTTTCTTTCGCTTCTTACTCTGGTTGTTTCGCTTTTTTGGCTTGTTGCTGTTGTTGTTCTTCCTTCTGCGTCTTCGTCGCCGTCGTTTGACCATCGTTTTCATTTTAAGCATAGTTTTCTTACTCCATGTCCTCTTCTTCCCCGAGACGTCTCCCTTCCTGTCCCCTGCTCTTGACCTACAATCACTTTATCACTTGGCTTTTGCCGCCACCGCCTTCTGCCTTCGAAGAGTTCTTCTGCACCTCCTTCATTGCTACTACTCTTCTCCTCTGTTGCTTCTCTCGCTGCTCCGCTGTCTGTTATTTTTATTATTATTATTTTGAATTCAATTTTTTCCCATTTATCCGCCTGGGTTAATATTCTCATTTCGATTCTTGATGTACATGTAGGTATACCATCTTTCCCGAGCGCGCCCGTCTTCACAATCCACACGAGTCCCACATGAGGGTGACGACTTGAGGGTCGGAGCGGGTGAGCGAAAATTCCCCTCTGCGCTTTTTCTCGTACTTTTCTCATTTGCTTGCCCATGTGAGAACAACACACGGACTCCGAGCTAAGTCGGTTGCGTTGTCTTGTTCTTGATTCTTCCCAACTGCGCTCATCTTTGTAACCTTATTACCATCATCCATCGGGGTCCTGACGGTGGTTAGCAGAATTTTCAAGAGGATTTCCACTGCACCTTATCTCGTCGTTCTGCCTTTCCAACTCTACAACTCAACAGACGCAACAACAGTCAGTCTTGTCTTGCGGGCTCAGTCAGTCAGTCAGTGATCCCATATTCCCTCACGTATGTCGTCTTCGTCCTCGTTCTCGTATTCGTCCCACAACAATGATCTCCTTCCGTTCGCTTTAGTATGTCTGTCCTCGGTGTTCTCTACATGTCGACATTTACACGCTCCACAGAGGATTCCGAATTTGAACAATCAAAAATCCATCACGCAACTTTGTAGTGAATCAGAAGTCTTATGTTCTAATTAGTTGATAAGGAAGTTGATCAAAAATGTTAAGTTGCAGGAAATTCACAAAGAAGAAAAACATTACTAAACTGTCTCGTTAAGGTGAAGATGAATCGAAGCCAAACTTTCAAGAACACAAATCTGGAGAAGCGAACACCCGTTTGAGCTGGAAACTTAATCGATTGGTCACCACCAGCAAGTGACGAATCGACTAAGTTTTTCAGAAAAAAATGATGTTTGGCTTCGATTCATCTTCACCTTAAATTTGTCTTCTCATACAAATATTCATTGTTTGCTAGTACATTAAACGTTTAGTACCTCAATACAAAAAACTTATTGTAGTACTGTTGATCAGCAAAGAATATGAACATCAACATATGTAAACATTTTGCGGTTGCAATTGGGTGTGAAAGTTCATAAGGAGGCTGATATTCCTTCATTTTTTAATGTGGAACTAACTATGGGCGATCAGGTGGCCAATAATCGAACCAATGACTTGTTCTAAAATGTTGTTCTTATACATCATTCCACTGTAAATACTTCTATTAAGATATTCCTGGAATATCAGAGCAATATCTTTTATAGTTTCAAATTTAGAGTTTTTAAGAAAAATGAAGAAATCAGTGCAAACAAAAGGTAAACGTTAAATGAAATGTACTGCATATCAATACAGATCTTTATACACGGTTCAAAAACTCACTCAAAAAACTATCTTAGAAAAATAAAATGGATTCAATATTCACAGTTCACTTATGGTAAATGTGAGAACTACACTGAAAAATATATATTCGACTTATATCCAAGCTTTTCAAATCCCACACTTTTTTGTCCCATGTTCTGACAAGCTTTTTTTCAATACAATGAAGAGTCGATTTTGTCAGCCCCCGATTCTAGCATCCTTATTTGCCCGATTCTGTCAGCCTTAAATTTATATTTATTTCAATCAGACTAAACATGTCTATACTGGCAATATTGGGTGCATAAAGTCAATTATGACATTGGCCACGTCTATACAATCATCTAGAGACCGAAATTTTTAAATATGAAAATTAATTGAAATTTAATAATTATCCAAGAAACTGATTAATGTTACCTTGAGTTGTGTTTGATCCTTCGACCTTGACGCTTGCTCCTGCGGGGGCCAGCGATGGGGGCAGGATCAAACATGTCGCGCATCGGTCGAGTGAAGTGAAAAGGTGCCGCGTTCGATTAGTTCCTTTTGATCTTTCGACGTTGACGCTTGCTCCTGGGCAGTGCGTCAAGAAAGCCCTAGAAGTCGTCAGTTGTTTTCCCTCTCGGGTCGCGCGCCTATTTTCTCTGAGTGCTTTTATATAGCGCAAACGAGTAAAGCTGAAAGTGGATTGTTGCTGCTCAAGGATGACGGATCAATTGGTGAGCTCGTTTCATGCTACTATTTCTAATATATAAAATATGTGTGACTGCACCTTTAATCGTTACAACGGTGAGACGTAAATATGATTTTCCAACAAACTTCGAAAGGTTCGTCACTGTGAGTGTCGACATAAACTCTGATTCATGAATTATTTATGTCTAATTTTTTTTTTCAAAACACCTTCAAACACTTTTTTCTTTTACTTTTATTTTTGTAATTGAAAAAAAAACTTTGAATGGTTCGACAATACGAGACTTGCGAAAGGTTCACTTTATTCACCTTGAAAGGTTCGTCACGTCCAGTGTCGGCATAATTTTTCTCTACATAGATATTGATCATATCAAATGAAAATATTATATTTACATATAAGCATGTTTATATTTCACCAATAATTATTTATCATGGTCTAATCGCTTATCAAAGTGAATCCTGTGACCCAACGACATCGTAGCGCTGCAGGAGGTTTGCTGAAAAGGGTCGACGGTACATACGTATACACACCAAATTTTTGATCAATCTTCCAGCAATTTCGTTTGCTGAAACCCATCCAGCAATACACTATTTTACTGATGTACAGCATTTCTGATTTTTTTTTTACTGGAATTCAGCAATCTAACTTGCTGGATACTTGTCATCAGCATTATTTTTACTGGTTTTCAGTAATTCATATGGCACTTGATTGATAACCAGCAATCCATTTGAAATTTTGCTGTAAACCAGTAAACATAATTACTGAAGTCGTATCAGCATTTTTTATTGCCGAGAGTCAGCAAACAGTTTTATCTGTCAACCGATAAATTCAAAACAAGAAAAAATTTCTCTCACTCGTTTCACTTACCATATCTTCATGGAGCTTAAAACATGTTTACCCACATATTTATGTACAGTTTTCGAAGCATCGTATTTGGTAAGTACTAAATATTCAGTGTTATATTGATTGTTTGATAAACATTAAAATGTTCATTTCTAGTTGGTGACAATGCCGTTAAGGTAGACGGTGCTTTGCCTCTCCACCAAAGTGCAGAATATGGTGTTTATTTTTTTGTAAAAATAAATGATTTTTCGGATTTTCTATTGTTTTTATGGTATCGTTAACAAATATCACCTGAAAATAATCATTAACCGGGAGCTGGCGACCCGAAATTGCTGGAAAACAGCAAGGAATCCCACGAGAATTAAAAATAACCAAGTGCTGATTAATCAGCAAATTGAAATTTACATTGCTGAATGGTCAGTAAACTAGCTGTCATTTGGATGAGAATTTGCATTGCTGATCAGATCAGCAAATTTTATTTTGCTGGATCGATTGCTGAATTTACAGCACACACAATGATGGAGACGAACCAGCCACAGGCTGAAAGTCTCGATAATAAAGATAATAATAATAATAATTTACAGCACAAAAAAAATCAGCAAAAAAATTGCTGGATTACAGCAATAAAAATTTGGTGTGTAGGGATGGTTATACCATCTACCAGAGCTGCGGCAACAGACATGAGCTGGGCACAGCTTTTATCGTGATGGGCGAAATGCAGAGGCGCGTGATTGTGTGGTGGCCAGGCATTGCAGAATTCGCTCTCATTTGAGTATGAAGCACGATCAAAGCAAGCAAAGAAAAACATCCCATCTGTTGCGATCCACGATCGTCATTGTATCGCAAGGTGTAACAAGTCTGATAATTGAAAGCAGCGAGTGAGAGCCCCAAAGAGAGAGCGATGATAAAATCTATTTTTCTCGCTTGTTTACCGTTGGGGATAGGTGTTTTTCTTTGCTGGCACGATAAACAATCCACAAACATCCAATAGCAATAGTGTCCCCCAGGCTTGGAACATGTTTAGAGGGGTTTTATCATGTACTACTATCCCCCCAATCTGATCAAAGTTGTAGCAGTATACGATAAACAGTCTCTCATAATGTGCAGCATGTTATGATAGTTACAGAGAGCGATACGTGAGAGATTCTCTCAATTTTCTCAGGATTCAATCCTTGGTGGTGGCCAATCGACAACAGAATGTGCAAGATGAGGATCAAAGGCCGTTTCTTCAATATCAGCATAATCAACGTGCACAGCCCTCACCTACACACCAAATTTTTATTGCTGGAAACCAGCAAAATTTTGCTGATTTTTTTTGTGCTGGTTAATCAGCAATTCTTCCAGCAAGACAAAATTTACTGAAACATCCAGCAAAGCAAATTGACATGAGATGACAATTGTTTTGCTGGATGTTTCAGTAAAATAAATTTGAATTTGCTGGTTATTCAGTAATTGGATTGTAAACCGATTTGACAGCTCTTTTGCTGAACAACCAGTAAAACCTATTTATATTTGCTGGTTAATCAGCAAATTGATGCTAACAAAGATTGCTGGTTTTTTCAGCACTTTGAGTGTGTTTGCTGAAATTACAGTAATTGAAGGTATTTTTCTTCCATTGAATACAAAGTTTATTATTACTTTTACATATTTTCTTTTATTTTATGTATCGACGCGTGTTTTGGTTACTCATTTTAACCCTTGTAATACTCAAATGGTCACGTTTATTTGAGTTGCAACAAGAAACCATTGACCGTGGTCGACGGCTTTGTTGCCTTGAAAACAATGGACGTAAAAAATGCATAAAAATTGGCCAAGGATGGATCAAATTTGATGTTGAAATAGTAGTGCGTTTTGATCATCGTGAAAAATGCTTGTTGTATTTCGGACCCACTAGAGAAATTGCGTTGTCCAATACGAATGAAGGTTTCCCCGGCCTTATACATGGAAGCTTTGATGACCAGGATGGGCTTGGCAGTCGCTCGATAGTTTGCCGTGAATTGGTCAACATCATCTTCAGGCTGTAAGAGAACAAAATAAAAGACATTAATATACACTACTAGTTTAATTAGAAAATAGTAGTTTACGGAACAAGTTGCAGAATGATGATTTTTACAGCACGAGTGGATAATTACGACGAGTGCTGTAAAAATCGAGTTCTGCAACGAGCTACGTACAACATTTTTTGCAATTTTGTTGAAGGCCACTTGAGGGCATCAGAAATTATATCGGAATGCATTCACCATTATTTTACAATTTCTAAACAATGTTGTGTAATGATTCATTACGCAACTCAAAACAGTTTCGTAATGAGAAAGCGTTGCGTAATGAATCATTACAGCACTGATTTCAGTTGCGTAATGACTATTCCCGCACTGCATACTTCAGTGCAGGAAAGTAGGCCGTTTCATGACAGATTGGCGTGATGAAAAACAGCCTATTACGATGAGAAATTGCAAAAACGTACATTTATCCACTCAACGATCCTCTCAAGCAAGTTAACAATCCGTTGCGGCCCTTTGTTAGCACGCTTTGCGCCACGAGACGGATTTTTTTCTTTGATGATAAGCAGAGCGCGAATGAATTCTGTAATGGTAATTTAGGAAATTGTAATTATATTACGTAATCTAACGAATTGTTACTTACGATCGTGAACAGTTGGATGTAGATGATTGAATTTGCTCACGATTTTGTCCAGCAAAGCGTTCCAATCGTCATCAGTGTTCTTATTGGCAAATGGAAATATTCCAACAAAGTCCTGATTGATCTGTTAAAGAATTTTATTCAGGAGAATTAAGGCCCTAGTAAAATTTAAGTAAAATTCAGAACTCAAAAAGCAGTTTTCAGTTCACATAAAACACTTTATTTCAAAAAACCGACGTCATTTTTTTTTCATACAAAACATGCATTATGATTTGTGTGGTCATGAAACGTCGAAAACATGATGTCTTTTTAAAGTTGTATTTTTTATATCGAGCTTGTTTACGTCATTTTGTTCTTAAAACTGCGTTTTTTTTACGCGGGACGTCGGCCGACGTAAAAAATAACCTTAGTGTAATCGACAAATCGAAAAATATGAAAACACACAGCCGTTTTATTTTTGAAATAAAAAATGCATAAAAACTGCTTTTTGATTTTTGACATTTGCTTCAATAATATTACCAGTAATCCATTGAACGCCAGCGACAGTGGAAAGTCCTCGATCATTTTTTCAGATGAATCCTCGTTTTTTTCTCTGATCTCATTGCGTACCATCATAGTTTTGTTCCAATCGTTTTGGATCACTTTGAATGATTCCTCGGACGGTACCACAAATTTAAGTTTATTGACCTAAAACAAAACAAACGAATTATTAAAAATGATATGCATTAGCCAAGTTTTATTCAAATAATGTACACACCATTTCTGCCAAATCGTCATCAATTGAGCTCGAAGTATTTTCTGTGGCATTACTGGTTGCTGGATCTGAAATGCTCGCATCTGATTGATCTTTTCGTTGGCGAATTTGCTTTTCGTGTTTCTTAACCATATATTCGATGTGATAATGCAGCTTGCCACTGTGTTTTCCGTATCCTCTACCGTTTGGGTAAAACCACATAGCCTACAAAAACATTGTATGTACAGGTATTTAACTGTATAGTTGAAAATTTCCTCCTCTTTACCTGTGGTACATCGGCGCTCTCCGATTTCAGTACATCATACTTTTTCACTAAAGATGTTGCAATTACATTCTTGTAGTGAACACTCGGGTGGCTGAAAAATGGTAAATTTGTCAATCTTTCGCAGGTCTGTGAATTCATTAATATTTCAAATTAACCATATTTAAATAATTGTATTCTTTTTTGTTCAGGTAAACTGACACCCTTTGACATTAGTACAGTCACTATATGTGAACATCTCAATAAAATCTTCGTCTAAGTTCAGACCATCAGTTCAGGGCTTTATTTATAGTTTTACGCCACCTATTTCTGGTACTTAGCCTAAACATGGACGCCCAAAGAGACCTCCACACATGCCTGGGACTCTATATATCGAACCTGACAACACGTCGTCCTAAATCAACAGCTTTCCTATCCTTCTGAAGGAATTACACCTTTTATATCTTAACAAATCCCAACGGCGTCGATGAGAATTGAAACCCGTCCGACTGGTGTAAGAGGTAATTAAATTAGCTTATCGCATGCCAAAGTACCTGTGTACCTACAAGGAAATGGGTTCCCCCATGAACAGTAACTCAAATTAATATTCGTACAGGGTACTGTTTTCACATGAAGGTGCTAAAAAACTATAGTTATAATACTACAAAACAATAATAGTACAGTGAGAGGCAAAATAAAGTGCCCACCTTACCAGTTTTCGAATTTCTCTCATTGATTTGGTTCAAATTAAAGTTAACACACCTAAATCTTTTGTGATATTTTATTTTTGATGTTCTTTTAAAGTTGCACTTACGAAATTTTGATAAAAAAAAGAATTTTACTTAAAGAAAAAGAAAATCAATTTGTATTGAAAAAAAAGTAGTGACAAAAATAAGTGCCCACTTCCTTCTTGGCCCCAGAAAAGATGATTTAAGAAAAATAAAAAGCAATTTAATAGTTAATGTGTCCTCCTTTGGCCTTAAGGACTTGCTGGAGGCTCTTCGGCATGCTTTTCACCAGGTTTTGTAGGTGTTGTGGATCTAGTTCTTCCCAGGCGCGCTCCAAGGCTTCAAAATAATTATTTTTGTTGGTAACACCAGTTTTTTCAACCCTGGCATCGAGAATCGCCCACAAATTCTCGATGGGGTTGAGGTTTGGGCTTTGTGGAGGCCATTCCAGCGGTTTAATCCGACAAGACCGGAAAAAAGACTTGGTCTTCTTTCCAGTATGCTTCGGGTCGTTGTTCTAGAGAAATATGAATTTCTCTTCAAGGCCCGTCTGGATCAGCGAAACCTCCAGATTTTCCAGCAAGATGTTAATGTAGGAATCTGCCATCATTATTCCGTCGATTTTCACGAGGTTTTATACTCCACTCCATGAAAAACACCCCCAGACCATCACATTTCCTCCTCCATGCTTCACCGTTCCTTGGATGTGGTGCTCTGCATCACACACGAGCCCGCCGCTCTCGGTTAGACAGCTCGAGCTTCAGGAGCGCCACATCCAAGGAACGGTGACGCATGGAAGTGTGATGTGATGAAATGTGATGGTCTGGGGGTGTTTTTCATGGAGTGGAGTAGGAAGCGTCGTGAAAATCGACGGAATAATGACGGCAGATTCCTACATTAACATCTTGCTGGAAAATCTGGAGGTTTCGCTGATCCAGACGGGCCTTGAAGAGAAATTCATATTTCTCTAGAACAACGACCCGAAGCATACTGGAAAGAAGACCAAGTCTTTCTTCCGGTCTTGTCGGATTAAACCGCTGGAATGGCCTCCACAAAGCCCAGACCTCAACCCCATCGAGAATTTGTGGGCGATTCTCGATGCTAGGGTTGAAAAAACTGGTGTTACCAACAAAAATAATTATTTTGAAGCCTTGGAGCGCGCCTGGGAAGAACTAGATCCACAACACCTACAAAACCTGGTGAAAAGCATGCCGAAGAGCCTCCAGCAAGTCCTTAAGGCCAAAGGAGGACACATTAACTATTAAATTGCTTTTTATTTTTCTTAAATCATCTTTTCTGGGGCCAAGAAGGAAGTGGGCACTTATTTTTGTCACTACTTTTTTTTCAATACAAATTGATTTTCTTTTTCTTTAAGTAAAATTCTTTTTTTAATCAAAATTTCGTAAGTGCAACTTTAAAAGAACATCAAAAATAAAATATCACAAAAGATTTAGGTGTGTTAACTTTAATTTGAACCAAATCAATGAGAGAAATTCGAAAACTGGTAAGGTGGGCACTTTATTTTGCCTCTCACTGTATATATTATTATATTTAGCAATTTTTAACAACATACAAATTGTATGGCAACCAAAAACAAGACATAAAAATGATTGTATTTTATTTAATCATAACTGTGAGGCGTAAAATGAGCACCACTGATAAATAGTTTTTAATTTTATTTTTAAAGGTTGTATGTTTGAATTTGGATACGTGCGAATATAAAATTAGGTGCATTTTAGACACCAATGCAATAGTTTTCCATTGTACTAAAATGCAAGTAAATAAAAGCATTTTATGATTGTCAAAAAATGGACCAATGCACGAGTTCACTAATTTGACGTTTGAGCGGTGCCGTATTCACTCGTTGCCATGGTCACATAAATAACACGGCACCGCTCAAACGTCAAATAATGAACTCGTGCATTGATCCATAGATGATACCTGAGACCTTCTTTTTTGATAATGTATTTTGAATTGGATACATCATATTATAGTTTTTAGCAACTGGATGTGAAAACAGTGCTCTGTATGAATATGAATTTCAGTCTCTGTATGTGCATCGCGTGCAGTACCATAAGCGCGTAACTACAATGACAGAATATGTTCTCTTTGAAACGGCCAGAGAGGGTGTTCTTTTCGTTCCGTTGGCTTGGTGAACTTCAACCGGTGAACTGAATTCACTCGGTACAATAATTTTGACACTTAAGCGGGGTCAGATCTCGCGTGTGGAGCATTCAGAAACATGCCCCGTTCAAATGTCAAATTTCTTGGATCCAGTGATTTCAATTCACCGGTGGATAAGTCAATTACGAACGTCAGTAAACGAAAGCATAAAAACGTTGATATTATTTACTATAGAACACAACTTTTTGATCAAATTCAATTTTAATTTTTTCGTGAAGTTTGGCTATGCAAAGCTGTTTTTGCCATTGTATACGAAATATATTGATACCGTTCAGGTACGTGTTTAAAATTCATTAATCCCGTTCACCTCCACTTATTGATTTATCAGGATGTTTCAGGAATGGTCTGTTACCCAAAATTATTGTAGCAACGTGAAATTATTTCAATAACATGGACCTCAAAAGCGATGACCCAAAATCAAATCCAAAACTTGCACGTTAATTAACTTCAATCAATGGACGAATTGTGCAAAAGTTTCTTCTGTGGTTATGAGTGAGTGTGCCAAATTAAATTATTATCCTAATGTAAAAATAAATCATAAAATGACAATTTTATATATAATGGACCATACTATTGAAGAATACTAGAATTTATTTCTTTTGTATAATTCTCCCCTGTACTATGGGACATCATATATACATGAGACAGTTATAATAAGTATGAGTAGATGTGATTAGAACGCGAAAGCCATTAAATATTGAGTGTATTATATAATGAATTTGAACACATTTTTTCTTGGCACTACCTCCCCACAGGGACAAAGCTTGTGTCTTAGCTTGATGTTCTAATCGCACTAGAAAATTTGAGGTTGAT
Organism: Aedes aegypti; assembly: GCF_002204515.2. Lineage (NCBI taxonomy): Eukaryota > Metazoa > Arthropoda > Insecta > Diptera > Culicidae > Aedes > Aedes aegypti. The sequence goes on from NC_035108.1 coordinate 5,211,647, forward strand.
GCATCTTAATCTTAACTAAGAGCACAGATAGCTGTGCTGAGAGCTTTCTTTGCCAAAGTTACCATTTTCGTATATCGAGTGGTAGGCAAAACTATACTCTATTGCCCAAAGAAGTCAAGGAATTCCCATTACGAGAAGTACCTAGACCGCTTTATAGTCATGGAAGTTAGTACTAAGGGACGGTACACTGCCCATAAACACATGTCAGTCCCATGTTTACTTGGATTTCTATTCCCATGGGACAATTATGCGTTTATGGGCAGTACACAAATTATGGCAAATTTTATTGGTTTACGGACGAATGAACCGACATTGGCTTAGGAAAAAGGTGCTTCACACATGGCATTGCATGGCTTTTAGGTATTTATCTTAAATGACACGAGAACTTCCACAACAACGTCTCTCTCTCTTATAGATTGTTATTTATAACAAAATAATGTTTCGTCCAATTTCAAATGATAATGAAAGCTTGAGAAAACAGATTTAGCCCAACAGAAAGCGTAGTATAATTAAAATGTCTGTATTGTATTATTACTTCTTAGTTAATATATAATAAAAGTTCGTTGATTCTCCTTAGTTTCAGATAATTCATAAGAGAACAATCATTGAACCACGCGATCGAGCACCAATATGAGATACAGATAAAAAAAATTCAATTGTTTAATCGCTCACAATAGATTGAGTGGTAGTATACTTACAAGCCAAAACGGTTGATAAGATATTCGCAAAGTAGTTTAGTGATCGATGTTACTACTTTATTGGTAACAGAGTGTTGCTCCTTCAAGCATTCGATAATATGTCGCCCTTCTGGAGTCTGCTGAAAAATCAGATCGATGTCGAATTCCTAAAATTAAGAATATTCGAGTTAATAACTTTGTAATTCATATGGAATTTGGTCAATTACCTTTTCAATGGACAAAACTGATTCATCTTCTTGCTCAATATATTCGTACTCTTCGTATAAAACCGAATCCGTTGACTCTTTCCTTGGGTCTTTCGCAGTGTCACGGGTTTTACTTTGAAATTTTTGGATTTTTTTCCTCTGTCCAGTGTTTAGATGTAATCTGTTGAAATCCGTTTCATCCAACATATCAAACGTTTCCATGTCAAGTATTCCTTCGGCGTCTGTTGGTTTTGTATGTACGGTGTTAAAAATCGTAGTTATAAATTTTACGTGACACATAATGAGCATTATCATTATATTTCTTCCAAAATGAAAACGTCGTATGACAATGTACTTTGGCGAAGTCGAGCATTCTTTGTTGTTGGTTATTTTCGACCAAGTAAGCTTGAAGAGTGTCATCAAAATCAATGGTTTCCCATATTGTGACAAAAAATTTAACGGTATTATCTATCACGATTATTTCTTCAATTTCTCCAAAACTTAGCAGGCCATTTAGTTTTTCTTCGTTGATCGATATAACGCAGTTATTCCGAAACCGTATTCCATTGTACATTACTTCTTTCGGACAGAAACATCGATCTCCAAGATTATAATCCAACAAAGGGGCTGACAATGTATCCTTTATCAATTTAATATGTCCTGTTTGGTAACTTATGTTCTCCTTGAACGGCCTTTCTGCCATGGTTACTGCTTGTGCGAATATCTGACGTTTTGCTAAACTGAGGCAAACATTTTTGTAATTTTTTGCAGTGTTCATTTGAGATTTAATCGTTTTGTTCTTTTGTTCGAAAATTCGACAGTCATATTGCTGCAGCGGCCCTATTTCTTTGATACAATCCGGATAGTGATAAAGGTGATGAAGTTTGTTCGGGCGACTTTGGAATAATTTAAAGTACATATTATGAAACATTTTGATGTACATTTCTAGCTCCGCTAAGAGATAATCTGGAACGACTGGCGAAAATGCTATCCGTGTTATGTTGATGAGGACGCTGACGAGGGCCATGTATTCGCAATCCTCTGGCACTTTGTGCAAAAAGAGGAATGGGAAGGATTGCAACAAAAGTATGTACTGTGATGCTGTTTGTCGCATCCTGTGCTTTGTTGGTTGCAGTAGCATAGGAGCAGTTATGTTGGCTGAAGGTTTGTTTTTCCTATCACGGAAGCCGTAATTGAAGGTTTTCAATCGATGATTAATAAACTCAATAGAAAATCCGAGTTTTTTATTTTTGTAATAATGCGCCAAGACTAATTGCAGTGTTACAGGAATAACACCTTCAGCCAAATCATGCATAACATCAAATGCATGATTATCAGACAAATGAAATTGTTCCAGGTCGTTCAGAATACAACCAAAAGGTTTGAGCCCGCAATCCTTCGAAGATATTTCCTTCCGTTGTAATCGCTTCAAATTATCATCGTACCATTTCCGGTTGCGCAAAGGATATTTATTTGCGAAGGGGTTTTCAAGGAATTGTTTTCGGGTTATTGTGCATTCGCGACAAAAGAAGCTTGCAGATGGCCCTAATAACCCAAATAATTCATGCATAGCTAATGTATCGCCTGCCACGATTATAACAACACCTCGAATGATAACAGTTTGATCGTCAATACAAACCGTTATTCCTTTCTCTAGCTTTTTCAGGTCTTCAATAAGAGGTGCAAGAATTTTGTTGTAGCCGTGCAATTTAGCATCAACCGATTTTGCGTAGATGAGCGGAAACACTGATTTGGTTGAAGCGTTGAATCTCTTGGGTAGATTTTGAATTTTGAAATAAATTGCGGAAATTTTGTTATTTCCAGATCTTGAGCTCAAAGCATTGCACGGTTCTACATCGTCTTCGTAAATAATTATTCGAAGAGCATCTGGATTCCTTTTGAAGTATTCGTTCTTTTTAAAGATTTTCCCGTCAGAGAATGATTGGTAAAACCCAGATTGTAAGTTACTTGACACATCCGGATTGCATTCTGTAAAAGCTAATCGATTCTCTGGATTGCGAATTATCATTTTCAACGACTCAACAATAGGTATGTACTGAAATGTGTGTTGGATCTGCAAATAGTTATGTTTCTAATGAAGGGATTTGTGAAAAACATCAATAAATTACCTTGGTGGATACTTCTCTGCCCATAAAAAACCTTTTACCTTCCTTTTCACTTAACATTATTGTTTGAGGCTCAGGCGTTGCGCCGACTAGTTTATTCAAAAAACTTTGTTGCTTTGCAGGAGTTTTTACATCTTTAAAAACGTCATTTAATTGCAAGCTGTTTTGTAGGTCGATTGCTCGCTCTGGTGCAATATGGGATGCATAGCGATCAATGAAGCTGGATACTTTGTGTTGGACGTAACTATTGATTTGGTTGATAACCGATTCGCTGAAATTTATTACTTCCTGTATTTTTTTTTCTGTAAATGAAACGTCTGCTTTAAGCCGACAAACTGAAATCGCTGCAAATTCCCTTATGGACTGCAAAGTACAATATTCAGTTTCATCAACAAAATTGTCATCTGTTTGTTGTGCGGCATCGATCTGGTTTTGAATTTCTGGCAGATGTTTCTGTGGTTCTGAGTTTGGAAAAGTTGCGATCTGATGTTTTGGCAAAGGGTGTTTAGTAACGATATGTTGCTTCAAGTTCCCAAACGTTCTATAACTCATCCGACAACCTCCTTTCATGCAGGTGTAATGGACAAAATTCTTATCAAAATCTCTTTTATTTAGATGAATTTTCAAATGTCGCCGCAAGCCATCGACATAACCTTCCACACATTGCTTGCAATAAAAACATTTCAACGCATCCGCCATATTTTTTGACATCCAGTCCTAAAAATCATGAAATACACTATTTAATCTGCTTATACTTACGAAAAAGCTCTTCCAAATCAAGAGCCTCTTTGTTTTTCAGCTCTTTCAGAATATTGTGGAGATCGGATTCCATTTTTAATACCTTTTATTCCGTTCAAACTTTTTCCACCACGAGCAAAACACGGTCGACTTGACGCGGCACTGAGAGACTTTGATTTGACATTTCTGCTTGACAGACAGAGTGGTTTGCTGTTGTTCAGCAAAAAATGAATTGCTGATAAGTGTTCAGCAATCTACTTTGCTGGTTCACGGCAAAATAGCATGTTGATTGCTGATTGCCAAATCAAATGCTGGTTAGCAGCAAAAAAATAATTACTGGATGCAATCCAGCAAATCATTATGCTGAATGCCAGTTAAACAGCGAAGGTAATGCTGTATATCAGCAAAACAGCGCATTGCTGATATGCTTCCAGTAAATCGAATTGCTGAAGCATGAAGCGAAAATTTGGTGTGTAGCAAGTGACGATGACGATAAGGACGCTTTCTACGCGGAGCTGGAACGTGAATACGATGGCTGCCCAAGCCATACTGTCAAAATCGTTATCGGAGATCTAAACGCTCAGGTTAGCCAGGAGGAGGAATTTAGACCGATTATAGGAAAGTTCAGCGCTCACCAGCTTACGAACGAAAACGGCCTTAGACTGATTAATTTCGCCGCCTCCAAAAACATGGCCATACGTAGTACCTACTTCCAACGATTCTACCCCATTACCCCGAATGCCATTTCCCCGATTGCCATCACCCCGAATGCAATTTCCCCGAATTAACAATTATCATGACATGATGATATTGATGACATTTCCCCGCGATATTGGAATTCAGGGTAATGTCATTCGGGGTGATGGGACGTTCGGGGTTTTGGAATTCGGGGTAATGGCGTTCAGGTTAATGGCATTCGGGGTAATGGGGTAGAATCACTTCCAACACAGCCTCCCGTATCGGTACACCTGGAGATCACCCCAACAAACTGAATCGCAAATCGACCACGTTTTGATTGATGGAAGACACTTCTCGGACATTATCGACGTCAGAACTTATCGCGGCGCAAATATCGATTCCGACCACTACCTAGTGACGGTTAAAGTGCGCCAACGACTCTCCGTTGTGAACAACATTCGGTACCGATGCCCGCCACGGTACAATCTGGAACGACTCAAGCTACCCGAAGTCGCAATTGATTACGCGCAAAACCTTGAAGCAGCGTTGCCGGAAGAGGGAGAGTTCACCGAAGCCTCTCTTGAGGACTGCTGGAGTAGTCTCAAAGCAGTCATTAACAACGCAGCGGAAGGTGCCATTGGGTACGTGGAAGCAAATCGAAGGAAAGGTTGGTTCGACGAGGAGTGTCAAACGGTTTTGGACGAGAAGAATGCAGCGCGGGCGACGATGCTGCAGCAAGGCACCCGTCAAAACGTGAAACGATACAAACAGAAGCGAAGACAGCAAACCCATCTATTTCGGGATAAAAAGCGCCGCCGGGAACAGTTGGAGTGCGAAGAGATGGAGCAGCTGTATCGTTCTCAAGAAACACGTAAGTTCTACAAGAATCTCAATGCATCCCGCAAAGGCTTTGTGCCGCCGGCTTTGTGCCGCGAGCCGAAATGTGCCGGGATAAGGATGGAGGTATCTTGACGGACGAACGTGAGGTGATTGAAAGGTGGAAGCAGCACTACGATGAACACCTAAACGGCGCAGAGGAGGAAGATCAAGATAGCAGGAGAAATGGCTTCATCAGTACGGCGGATGAAGGAGACGTGTCAACTCCCACAATAGGTGAAGTTAAGGATGCTATCAAACAGCTCAAGAACAACAAAGCAGCTGGAAAGGATGGTATTGGAGCGGAACTTATTAAAATGGGTCCGGACAGGTTGGCCACTTGTCTGCACCGATTGATAGCCAGGATCTGGGATACAGAACAGCTACCGGAGGAATGGAAGGAGGGAATAATATACCCAATATACAAAAAGGGTGACAAGTTAGAATGTGAGAACTATCGAGCGATCACCATTTTTAATGCAGCCTATAAAATGCTTTCCCAGATCATCTTCCGCCGTCTATCGCCACTGGCAAGCAGATTTGTTGGAAGTTATCAAGCCGGATTTGTGGACGAGCGATCGACGACAGACCAAATCTTTATGTTGCGGCAGATCCTCCAAAAGTGTCGCGAATATCAAGTCCCTACAATAGAAATATTAGTAGTAGAACGCTAATGACGTGATTGTCACCAAACTGATTTCAATTTTTATTACCTTAAATTATGGTTTTTCATTGTTTGTTCTATACCATGATGTTGTTTTGGTTCTTAAAATTAATCTGACACTTTGAGGCCCGGTACTCACGCTGTCAGTTCGTGGCAAACTAGATGTTGGTAACACGAACAGCAGCAACATTAGCATTCTTAGGTTAATGCTTCTACTGTCCCTACGCACCACCTATTATCGATTTCAAAGCGGCCTATGATACCATCGACCGCGAAGAGCTATGGAAGATTATGGACGAGAACGGTTTTCCCGGGAAACTGACTAGACTGATCAAAGCAACGATGCTGTGTAAAGATATCGGGTGCTTTATCGGACCCGTTTGAAACGCGCAAAGGACTTCGACAAGGCGATGGTATTTCCTGCCTCCTTTTCAATATTGCGCTAGAAGGTGTTATGAAACGGGCGGGCTTCAACATGCGGGGCACGATCTTCAATTAATCCAGCCAGTTCATTTGTTTCGCTGACGACGTGGACATTGTCGGAAGAACGTTCCAGGTGGTTGCTGAACAGTATACCAGGCTGAAACGTGAAGCAGATCGGGTTGGATTGAAGGTAAATACGTCGAAGACGAAATATCTGCTGGCTGGAGGAACCGAGCGCGATAGAGCTCGCATAGGCAGACGCGTGACGATCGACGGGAATGAGTTCGAGGTGGTGGACGAATTCGTCTACCTCGGATCATTGATAACGTCGGATAACAACTGCAGCAGAGAAATTCGAAGACGTATCATTGCCGGAAGTCGTGCTTACTATGGACTCCACAAGACCTTGCGGTCTGGTAAACTTCACTTCCGTACTAAGTGTACCATGTACCAGACGCTAATAAGACCGGCCCAGACAACCAAAATGTACGTATAACGAAATCACCTGGAGGCTCTATATGTGAAAAATTTCACTTATAAGATGTTGCGAAACGGCCGTCTACGTACAAAAGTGGAGGCGATATGCGTGCATATATTATGTGATGAATAATAACATACAATGCAAGTGTATAAATATTCTACTGAACTAACCTGTAATATTATGCGACTTAACTTATGATAACAAATGATGATTTGACAGCTGCTACGAATTGATTCGACTTACTTTGTACGTGTGTACGGGACGATACAAAATGTACAAATGAACTCAGAAAATAAGTGTTTTATGCGAGGAAAGTCATCAATCTGACGAGTTTATCCACGGTATTTAGCGAGTTTGATGAAATTAGTATGAATAAACGAGTTGTAACGTGAACTTTCATGCGATTTCTGGTTGTCTGGGGGTAGTCCTCTACGGGCATGAGACGTGGACAATGCTCGAAGAGGACCTGCAAGCGCTAGGAGTTTTTGAACGACGTGTGCTTAGGACGATCTTCGACGGAGTATGTGAGAACGGCGTGTGGAGGAGAAGAATGAACCTCGAGCTTGCGCAACTCTACGGTGAACCCAGTATCACGAAAGTCGCCAAAGCTGGAAGGGTACGATGGGCGGGACACGTTGTGAGAATGCCAGATAACAATCCCGCAAAAATGGTGTTCAACTCAAATCCGGCCGGTACAAGACGAAGGGGAGCGCAACGAGCTAGGTGGTTTGACCAAGTGGAGCAGGATCTTGGAAGTGTGGGGCGATCGAGGAATTGGAGGTTAGCAGCCATGGACCGAGTTAGTTGGCGTAACATTGTGGCGCAGGTCATGTCTTGAAGGACGTAGAGCCAGCAAAAGTAAAAGTTATGATCTAACGAAATTTCTAAAGATTTTTCACGATTGTGGTTATTTTTTGTTAAATCCATATTTTGATTAATCATTTGAACGCCAAAAACTATGCAGTGCTCTGTTCAATTATTCAAATATAATAATTTTTTTGTCTATGCGTTACAAAAGGTTCTGCGTCGGCCGGGAATCGAACCCGGATCAACTGCTTGGAAGGCAACTATGCTGACCATTACACCACCGACGCCTTATACACAAAAGATTAATACAGTTGATACACAGTCAACCCTCCATAAGTCGGCTCTATAATCAAGTTGTGAAATAGAAATCAATGCAAATTTGTCTCCCATTCGTCAATATCCCGTCATCGACTTATAAAAGATTAACTTCTATGTCGACATTTTTTTTTAACTTTTTTCTATTTTTAAAACGAGTTTTTCGAACAATTCTCTTACACTTCCGCGGTCAGTCAAGCTAATCTAATTCCGATTTACTCATTATCACATATTCCCCTTTCCTATGCTTTCCGATTCCATACTCTCCGCACGCTTAGCCCGCGCCGACTATGGCGATAACATTCCTCATCATCATTCTGCCAGAGCAATCCACGCCACATGAGTCCAAAAGGTCTATGAGAAGGTGGTTGTGGTAGGTATGTAATGAATGTTACCCGCAATTTTCCGTGAAATTTTATTGTTTGAATAAGGTATGAACTTCTGTTCATTCGTATTGCCGTGGGAAAAATGTCAGCAACTCAACCAAAAATAACCCATTAGCATGAACAACTATGACGTATGGCGCCACTTCGTGGAACTATATTTGTTCGCAACGAATTTATCTCTCAAAAAGTTCAATGATTATCATTTTCACCGAAGATTCCAGTTAGTTCTATCAAGCAATGTTTCATTCATTGAAGTTGGCTCCCAGCTAATCAATAGCCCGGTCCGAGCCAGAAAATCAACTTTCTTAGCCAGAATTGTTAAGCTTCATCCCATTCACCGTGCGGCAGACAGGCAGAAAATTTTCCTTGCTCAGCAATTTTCCGTCGCCGGGAGATATCGATTCGAGTCGAGCAAAGTTTTCCACAATGGGCACTCTGGTTGTCATTGTCATATGCTGTGGCTCCGCTTTTTCTGTCACCGCCGGCCGCCGTCCCAACCATCCGATAGGGTAGTGATGCTAAAGAAGCAACTTTCTATGATTTCCACAATTTCAGTTCTATTAATATTCAAAATATCTTTCTGTGCAGTGGGCGAAAATTGTTGCAGGGAGTCAAAAACAGCATTAGGAAAAGCTCTAAATGATGAAGCTTTGTATCTGAAGACTTACTGGACCTTGCACTAACTATAAACTCATAGAAAACTTGAGATCCTGAAAAAAAGAAACATAGTTTAGTGAAATTTTTTAGGAAGTTTTCAAACTAGGAAGGTATGGAAAATTTAGTTTTATAAAATGAGCGATACCCTACCACGTGGACAAAAAAAAACGGACCCTGTCTCGGTGGGGCATCAACGTTGATCAATCGCATTAGGGTACCTTCTCGCAACCGGGCGAACCTTTTTCTTGTCGGTGCTTCGTCCTCAACATCATCCTCTCGCTCGGTGGTTGGTTGAAAGAAACCATCATCGGGGCGGAAAATGGGGCCACGTGCACAAGGTGGCAGTTGACCTCCTTATCGTTCACCCGTGTTGCTTCATTATTTACGTACCTCTACGATTCGTTTGCGTCCTTTCGTTTTTTTTTCCTACTATGAGGAGAAAGCACTCTGTTCCTTTTTCTTATTTTTCTTGTTCGGTACAATCCTAGCAGGGCAGCCATAGTTGAAAACCAACTGTTTGTTTTTTTTTCGTTTGGCTCCGTTTTAATCACTTGTGGAGCGAGAGCTTTTCTTCGGTGACCTCCGATATCGTCCCCCTGTACCCGCTTACTTCGATTTGCGCCACAACCGGTACACTAGACGGTGGAAATTACGTAGCAAAGTCAACTTCGATGCCAGAGATGTCCTTCGGTTTTTTTTTTCTAATTATATCCAGCTGGTAATGTAATCTTTTTTAGTTTGATTCCTTGTTTTCCAGTTGTTAAGTGAAGTTGAATCATAAATCATAAATTGAAGCATTCTACAGCAAATATATTGTACTTTTTGGTGCGTACATGAACTTCATACATTTTTATTGTGAAAAAGAGCAATCAAGAAAGAATAGAGAAAACCAGGATGTGATAATGGACCTATGGACCTGTGCACGAGTTCACTATTTGACGTTTTAGCGGTGCCGTGTTATTTACGTGACCATGGGAACCAGTGAATTCGGAACCGCTCAAACGTCAAATTAGTGAACTCGTGCATTGGTTCATAGCAGTGCTGGGAATGGTAATAGTAGTAGGCTTGAATTTCGCGAAAATCACGTGGCTTTCCCAGTACAGTAGCTCAAAAACGTGAATCTCATCAAGTAGCCTATGTTGGGTGCATGAATTTTCTACATCGTGAGTGTCATTGAAGGCTCTAAATGCGGGAAATGCAGCAGGAAATAGAACATTTTTCTACAGTAATTTTGGGTTGCCCTTAGCAACGGGTTTTTTTGCAATTTTCAAGGCTCTTTGCCTACAGCAGAGATAGGCGTGAGTTTCACTGGCTTCGCTGACTGCGATTGGCTTTGTTTAGCTACTGTAGAATGAATTTCAGATTTTTTCCCAACTCTGGATAATAGAATAACCAGAAACTAAAATGCACACATTTTATGAATAAACATATATTATTATCCAAAACATGTTTAGTTTGATTTCAGACAGCTTCTTCTTCTTCTTTCTGGCGTTACGTCCCAACTGGAACAAAGCCTGCTTCTCAGCTTAGTGTTCTTATGAGCACTTCCACAGTTATTAACTGAGAGCTTTCTTTGCCAATTGACCATTTTTGCATTTGTATATCGTTTGGCAGGTACGATGATACTCTATGCCCTGGGAGTCGAGAAAATATCCAACCCGAAAAGATCCCCGACCGGTGGGATTCGAACCCACGACCCTCAGCTTGGTCATGCTGAATAGCTGCGCGTTTACCGCTACTGCTATCTGCACGGGTAGAAATCAGAATCCAAAAACAAGATTATGACTCATGATATCATGATTCCAGCGTGTTTTCGTCATACGAAAATACACCATGATTTGGACTCATGATATCATGAGTCAGATTGCCGTAACGCAACACACGCGTTAGGTTTTTGTAGCTGATTGCTCGGAATCATGATTCAAATTCCAAAAATGCTGAGCCGCGCATCCGTTTATGATCGAGAAAAATAAAAAAATGTAAAAATAGCATACATCGAGATTCGATCCAAGAACCTTCCGATTGTGAGTCACGTACTCTACCACTCAACCGCTTCGTCATCTTGAAATGTGAGTGATCGATACGAATGTGATGAGCCAAAGTGCGCCGCTTAGTGTTTTCACACTGGATGTTACGCATATGAGGAATCATGATTATGACTCCAGGAACCATGATTTGTGATCCTGATATCATGACCTAACCAATTTATGAATATCATGATTTGTAATTCATGGTGTGGGGATCAGATTTTTATCCGTGTGGGCCCCTTTCAGATAGCTAAAACTAGTTTTTAGACCAAAAATAAAAAGGAAGCACTTCTCGTTGAACTTTACAAAAGTAATTATGAGCATGAGCATGCATGAGCATAAATGACCGTACAATTCGTAGTTGCAACTCCATGGTTGACCAGAGCAATTGAAGTTGCACAGGGATTTAGTGAATGGGGCTTGGGATTAGCTTACCATTCTTCAATGTGCACAAATCGAGAGCTCAAACTTTAGAAGTCAATAACAGCGCCGGCCACGTCCTTACGTCATCGGGAAGGGAAGGAATGTTAGTTAGACAACCATTGGTTTAGAGACCGAAGAATCTTCTGCATCTCCATAGTTGTCATGGAAAGGATATTGGGTTAGTGGGATAAGGTAAGGATCTGGGAGACATCTTTAGTTGATGATGCGATCCTTGATATATTCACGCCTGACCGGATTCGCGATATTATTCGATGAATGAATTGTATGCCGAACAAGTGTCCATCGTTCGCTCTCGCAAGAGCAAGCAACGCGACCAAAGGATTAAACACTACTAACCTTCTCGTTGAACTTTACAAAAGTAATTATGTATCAAGAAGAGATTCCCTCAAGGCTTCTCTTCTATATCACTCTTTTTCGATTATCACAGTGCAATACTAGAGATTTTGGCAAGCTTTTCACTATAGATCGAAAGATAATGTCCTTGACTAGCGTTTAACAATGTTACATAGGTCCTTTAAAAAAAAATACGCCATACTTCAGTAAATTGCCTTATACTGCTTACCAAAATTCGCTTAGATTTTTTTTTGTCGACGTACATTTGTTTTTGTAATTACGTTGGGTAAATTGAGATGAGCCCTCAAACAAGGTCAACTTTTTGATAAAATATTCAAGGATTGTATCTAATATTCATTTCAGAATACTAACGAAAACACCTCCAAGATTTCTTCCAGACATTCCTACTGTAGATGTTTCCAGCGCTAGCTCGACTAACCGTTACGGAGTTTCTTAAACGATCCCTGTAAGTCTTACAGTGTAAGATTTTTCCAAGAGTCTTAAGTGGCAAACTTACAAATATCGGCAACGAAACAGTTTCCACGTTCGCTTAAAGGTTTTTTTTTTAAGAAATTGCACCAGACGATTTTCAAATTTCTTCGAAAATCTCATTTCAGAAGTTTTACAAGGCTTTGAAGAGTATACAAGCTTTTTGCATTTTTTACGAGTTACTCCAGGAATTATTTCAGAAATTCGTTACGACTTCCATTGCCATTTCCACAAGAACCAATTTTTCCCGGTTTCTTTCAAGAAAATTGTGAAAATTCAAAAGGAAATTGCCAGTTTTGCAGTAATTTTCGCTCGTTATCCTTTTGGATTTAATACAAACATTAATGCAAGACATTCCTCCAGCGACATATGCAGGCATTTCATTAGATATTCCACTTCAGATATTGTTTTTCAAAGATTTACTCTCAGAATTTATCCGTGGAAGTGCCTCACGGGAATCCCTCTAGGATTTCTAGCAGTTCATGATAAAGCCAGAAATATTAAAATTCTTCTTTCTATGGATTCTTTAGAAAAAAATATAGTTGGCAGCAATGTTTTTAGCGTAAGTACTAAGAGAATTTAACCAAATTATCCTTTTAAATACACCTATGAACTTTTTTGGGACTCAAACAAATATTCTTTCTTGGTGTCTTCCAAGAATAACCCAGAAATTTCTAAAATGATTTTTCTGGGTTTTGATGATAGGATTCGTCCAGGATTTTTCAAGAATAATTATAAATCTTGATCTTTCCTTCGATCTATTTAAAGGAATACCTGTATGTAAAGAAAGAGGTCACATTTATCACTACAACACCAATTAATCCCATCTAGCGTAATCTTGAATATTTGAGACTTCTGTTTGATCCTTCGACCTTGACGCTTGCTCCTGCGGGGGCGAACGACGAGGGCAGGATTAAACATGTCGCGCGTCGGTCTAGTAAGTGAAAAAGTGCCGCGATCGGTTAGTTCTTTTTTATCCTTCGACTTGGATGCTTGCTCCTGGGCAGTGCGTCAAGAAAGCCCGAGCGGACGTCAGTTTTTTGACGTTGGATAACGTCTTACGGCAACATACTGGGGTACAATTTCGAAAAACAAAAAATCGCTCGCGTCACGAAAAGTGGTTAGATTTTGACTGTTAATAACTTACTAACGCCCGGATAGATTTTCAAAATTCTTGCACCAATCGATTGGAAATCTTTCTACGAATCGACTCCAATAATGAAAACTATTGATTTTCATGACAAAACTATTGAAAAATAGGTAAATATCGAGGCATGTCTTATTTTCCATAGAAAAGCACATTTTTCTTGCTATTATAAGGTTTTGAAGTTTTGAAGTTTACATGTACCGTGATTTAGGGTGAAATTGATCATTTTTCATGGTTTTTCTTGTCAGTTTTCAATTATGTTCAAAATGCCAAACAACTGAATGCAGGAAAACAAGTACGACGGTCAGCTTCTTTGACTCATGTGCCAAAATTTTCAAACAAATGTGTTAGACGTTGGATAACATCCCTCGTACAATTCCAAAAAACGAAAAATTGAGCATGTAATGAAAAACGGTCAGGTTCTGACCGCTAATAACTCAGCCATTTATCGATAGATTTTCAATATTTATCCATCATTCTTCTTTCTGGCATTACGTCCCCACTGGGACAGAGCCTGCTTCTCAGCTTAGTGTTCTTATGAGCACTTCCACAGTTATTAACTGAGAGCTTACTGTGCCAATGACCATTTTTTGCATGCGTATATCGTGTGGCAGGTACGAAGATACTCTATGCCCTGGGAAGTCGAGAAAATTTCCAACCCGAAAAGATCCTTGACCGGTGGGATTCGAACCCACGACCCTCAGCTTGGTCTTGCTGAATAGCTGCGCGTTTACCGCTACGGCTATCTGGGCCCCAATATTTATCCATCAATCGATCGGAAATTTACCTACGCGTTGATTCAAAAGGAGAACACTAATGATTATTAGCAACTAAACTATTGAAAAATCGTAAAATGTTGACCCCTTTCTTATCTAACTAATAACGTTCAAGCACAATTTTAGTTTCCGCTTCCCACTACACGGAGCCAACAATCACGTACGAATTCCATAAAAGAACGCTTGTGAATTGCTTTCTTGTCTGTCTGGGTTTCCTTCTTTCATAAGATTCTTTTGAAACACAAAACGTCCGATAATCACATGAAATTCTTGTCGTTGTCATTAGCGATCTTATGAAAATCTCTCTTTTCTTAAATTTAAAGAGCGATTCTCTTAACACATAATAATCCTGAAGAATTCCATAATTGAAGTCTATGATCTTTCATAAGAGTATCTTATGATATTATACTCATTTGTATTATGAACGCAATGATCGATGGAACTTCACAAGTTTCTTATGAGTCTCATTAGCTGCTTCTTATGTCTTTATTCCATAAGAAATCGTATGAGAGCGAGATGGATCAACTAGGTCCGAGCTCTAAAGACAGCAAAGAAAAAAAAAAGAAATCGTATGAAATTCCTACGTGTTTTGTGATAGGAAGTTGACTCTTTTTCACAAGTGTTACTAATCATTGTCATACGCATACTTATGAATCTCTATCGGTAATATTATTCACAGAGGAAATGGAACGTGTGAGGTACATAAGATTTTCTTATGGAATAACGACATAAGAAGTACCGTAAAACGGGGTAACTTTGATAATGCGGGTAACTTTGATAGTGCGTAACCCACCACATACTAAACGAAATGTCATCATTTCTGTTAATCAGTTAAGCAAAACGAATGCAAAACTAAAGAACATTAGTATGACACTTCATATAAGAGCGGTTTTCATTTGAATCAAGAACATTTTAGGCTTTTTATACGAATTTAAAAAATTAACACAATTTTAGCATTTTTGAAACGCTTACAAACAATCTGTTCTACGATCACTATTTGATGTAGTTTTGAATAGTTGGCCACTTATCTTTGACAGCCTAGTTATCATAGAACTTGAATACGGTCTCAAATCTCTTAGCGGAAAGCATTTTCACAAACTGGGACCATTTTTGAAATCTAAGTCAGAAATTTCCATATAACGTTAAACGCCTAGAGGTATGCAATGCCCTACAAATGTTCGTAATTCATTCAATTTTGTTCGAGGTATGCTCCATTATCAAAGTTACCCCAAAACAGAAAACCAACTTTCGATTATATGAAAAATTATATATCTAATCAAAATAAATCTATTGTCATTTTATCGACTGTAATCGATAGCTAGGATGCCAGTACTTGTTTTAAAAATATAAATAGTAAATCTTTGAAACAACATGCAAAAATATTCAAGTTTTCTCCAAAAAAACTATCAAAGTTACCCCGTTTTACGGTACCGTAAAACGGGGTAACTTTGATAGTTTTTTCGAAGAAAACTTGAATATTTATGCATGCTTTTTCAAAGAATTTTAATTCATATTTTTAAAACAAGTACTGGTATCCTAACTATCGATTCCAGTTGATAGATTTCCAAAAGATTTATTCTTAATGAATATATAATTTTTCATATAATCGAAAGTCGGTTTTCTGTTTTGGGGTACCGTAAAACGGGGTAACTTTGATAATGCGGGTAACTTTGATAGTGCGAGACCCACAACATATTGAACGAAATAACGAAGTTTCTGTCAATCAGTTAAGCAAAACGAATGCAAAACTAAAAAGTATTAGTATGACACTTCATGTCAAAGCTATTTTCGTTGGAATCAAGTGCATTTGAGGATATAAATCCAAATATTAAAAAATGACAATATTTTATCTTTTTTGCAACGCTTACAAACAATCTGTTCTACGATCACTATTTAATAAAGTCATAATGTGTTCGTCACTTATCCATGATAGTCTAGTTATAGTAGAACATGATTTCGGTCTCAAATCTCTTAGCGAATACCATTTTTACAAACTGGGACCATTTTTGTAATCTAAGTCAGAAATGTTCCGAGATTTCCATATAGCGCTAAACGCCTAGAGGTATGCAACGCCCTATAAATGTTCCGTAATTCATTCAATTTTGTTCGATTTATACTCCATTATCAAAGTTACCCCAAAACAGAAAACCGACTTTCGATTATATGAAAAATTATATATCCATTCAGAATAAATCCTTAGGCAATCTATCAAGTGCAATCGATAGCTAGGATGTCAGTACTTGTTTTAAAAATATAAATTGTAATTCTTTGAAACAGCATGCATATATATTGAAGTTTTCTTCGAAAAAACTATCAAAGTTACCCCGTTTTACGGTAACTTTGATAATGGAGCATCACTCGAACAAAATTGAATGAATTACAGAACATTTGTAGGGCGTTGCATATCTTTAGGCGTTCAACGCTATATGGAAACTTCTGACTTAGATTACAAAAATGGTCCCAGTTTGTAAAAATAGTATTCGCTAAGAGTTTTGAGACCGAATTCGAGTTCTACTATAACTAGGCTGTCAGGTATAAGTGACGAATTCATTATGACTTCATCAAATAGTGATCGTAGAACAGATTGTTTGAGAGCATTTCAAAATTGCTAAAATCTTATATATTTTCCATATATGCATATAAATCCTCAAATGTACTTGATTCCAACGGAAAAAGCTGTCCGCGAGCTACATCAACGACCAGTAGGCATACTCGCCGTACGAGGAACTCCGTGTGCGATGGGTTCGAAATTGAGCTACTGTTGACCGTGGTAGTTAACCGGTTCACATAGACTCGGACACTCGATTACCTACTACCACTACATCTCGAACGGTCATCGATGGTCATCTGGAGCGGAGAGTAGCAGAGCAAAGTCAGTTGGTACAGAATCGTCGCCGCGATCAGACGCAAGGGGCGAACCCTTGCTCGATTTTAAGTTGTTAGATTAGTAATAAATGTTTGTAGTGTTTAGCGAATAAAGTCCGGTAGTTTTTTAATGTAATAAAGTGTTTTTGTGAAATTGTTGTGTTCTGTACTGCATGCAACGGAAGAAGGTCGACGGATGGCAAGGATCTTGAGGGATTAAGGACGGCCAGGACGTAGGAATTGGAGTCGATTGGATTGGATAAGAAAAAAGGAGGTACGTCTGGTGAAGGTCAAGTGGAGGTCGCAATCAATTTTGGTCGGACTGATCCCCGACATAAGCTGGTCCTTCGAGCCGGATTTCCACTACCGCCAGACCTCAGATCGGTCGAATCTCGACGCTTCGACCACTTCGCGCCAAGAACGTCCATCAAAAGGCCATTCTTCGGACAAAGGACTTCCGCCATAGTATAGTGCCTGAATAGATCCATCGCCATCTCAAGGATCTTCAAAGGGAGTAGTCGCCATCTCAAGCCGTCTTCAAAGGATCCTTCGGCCATTCGGGATCGTGTGAAAGGATCCAACCGCCATCCTTCTCATAGCCAATAGGATTTGGCAAACCTTGTCGAAGCCATCGCCGTAATTAGGATCGACGTTTACCAATTAATCATCTGCGAGTGAGGATTTGGACTTGGCCTACAACATAGGAGCGTCTACAACATTGTAGAATAACCGGAGCGTTGTTCTACTACCGGTCAGGTATGTTAGAACAAATCTAGTATATGTTTAGCCGAAGCATATTCAGTATTCCCCACTAACGCCAACCCTTCGATCTCTTGTGGCTGTATTTCAACGAGCACCAAACGGACGACGAACTAGTGAATCGTTTTGGGAAGGATTCGTTTCGAATATCCTCCTACCTGGACACGCTATAACTACCGATCAACGGACACGTCGGAGGTGAATTCGGTTCGCGAAGAACTGATGCGAGCACTTCCATCCATCCAACAACGGTGACGATTGCGTACGTCAAGGACGACGATTCAGTTACGTACAACGACGACGAACGACAGATTGCGATCACGAGGGAGACGACATCGCAGTTGCTTCGAGGCCTGGGCATCACGGAACGGCCGTCGCGGTCAGGTAAATACACCTTAATAGTATATGCCCAGCCGAAGCTGGATTTTGTGGTACTACACACTCAATAAATTTCAACCCTTTCGATGCAAATTGGATTGTTGCGAGTCAACTTATTTACGGACGCAATCCCTGAGGTTTTCGTTGGTTTTCGGACTTGAACTACGCCATTCAGCGCCATCTTTAGTTCTCCAGGTGAGACTAAGTATATGTCCTGCCGATGCAGGCCATTTTTGTGAAACTACATTGGTTCTTCTTTCTCCGCTGCACTGATTTGGATCTGAATTGAGACGATTCCCCATTTATCACCACGAAATTGATGAATTGTGACGAATTGAGGCATTTTTGAACTCGGCTACCATTGCACGCTGTTGTTTCATAGGTGAGGCGAACAGTATATGTCTAGCCGAAGTTTCAATTTTGTATACTACATTGAGATTTCCACTCCTTCGCACTTCTCTGGCTTGAATCGGAATCTGAGGCAACTAATCATTCATTGAGCTGAATCAAATTGGAGATTGCTGCATTGGCTTCGGTGGTGCCACTGTTTCTTCTCATAGGTGAGCTGAACAGTATATGTCTAGCCGAAGCAATCAATTTTGAATACTACATCTCCGTTTTATCCCGATTTTGGATTTTGCTACGATTCAACGGAACTGCGAGTACAACATCCTGCCCAACTGCCAACTTTAGTTCGAGTTACCGTTACGAGAGGCTTTCAAACATGTCGAAACCCATCACGAGGAATGCTGATTCCTTGAAGTCGTTGACTACAAGGCTCAAGGGACTCAGATTATCTTTAAGCAATATTTGCCAGTTTGTAAGAAACTTCAAGGATGATACTTCCGCCACTCAAATTAATGTTCGTCTTGAGAAGTTAGATTCGCTATGGGTACAAATTAGTGAAACTATTTGGGAAATCGAAGCGCACGACGAGTTCGAGGAACAGGAGAGCCTTCAGAAGGATCAATTGGAGATGGAAAATCGCTACTACGATGCGAAATCGTTTCTAGCGGAGAAGGCTCAAGTATTCCAGAGTAATTCTACCCAAAACCAATCAATGCGGTCCGGAGATTCCACTCTACATGGCGTAATGGACCACGTTCGATTACCTCAAATCAAACTACAATGTTTTGATGGTAATATCGATGACTGGCTGAGTTTCAGGGATCTCTACACTTCCTTGATCCATGAGAAGCCAGATTTACCGGAAGTTGAGAAGTTCCACTATCTCAAGGGGTGCTTAGCAGGCGAGGCTAAGGCACTAATCGATCCGCTAAAGATCACCAGGGACAACTATCAAGTTGCTTGGAAGACGTTGCTAAAACGTTACAACAACAACAAACTCCTAAAGAAGAAGCAAGTGCAAGCAATTATCAAACTGCCTTCGCTTAGCAAGGAATCAATCACGGAACTTCACAAATTGGTTGATGGATTCGACCGTGTGGTTCAGACACTCGACCAGATCATCCAGCCAGCCGAATACAAGGATTTGTTGCTGGTGGAACTCCTTAGTTCTCGTCTCGATCCCGTTACACGACGAGGGTGGGAAGAACATTCGTCTACGAAACAGCAGGACACCTTCAAGGAGTTGCTGGAATTTCTACAGCGGAGAATCCAAATTCTCGAGGCTCTACCGGCGAAGGTAGAATCAAGAGTCGACCAAGTCCTTCAACCGAAACGGAAGCCATTTTCAGCGAAGGTCAGCAATAACGCCGTACAGTCGAACAACGCTAAGTGTCCCTCGTGTACGGAGATTCATGGACTTCACACGTGTCCAGACTTTCTGAAGATGTCGATTTCTAGTCGAGAGTCCCTTTTGCGGGCTCAATCACTCTGCCGCAATTGTCTCAAGCGTGGTCATTTAGCTCGAGAATGCTCATCAAAGTTTTCTTGTCGGTATTGTAAGTCTCGTCACCATACGTTGCTGTGTTTCAAGGCAGGAGAAACAAACGGAAGCCAAGAATCTTCAGGGAAGGCGAATTTGAGAGACAATGCTCAGCAGAACGACACAAGTGCTCATTCGAAGGCAGCGAATGCCTCAGCGGTTGAATCTACTTCTTCCAACGCGGCACAGTGTGTTTCATCGCAGGTTCTTCTGGCTACAGCAGTCGTTGTGATCGAGGACGACCAGGGTTCTCGCTATCCCGCACGTGCACTACTGGATTCAGGGTCAGAGTGCAACTTCATCTCCGAGAATCTGTACCAGATAATGAAGGTTTCCGTTCAAAAGGCCAACATTTCGATTATGGGAATTGGACAGTCTGGCACAAGAGCATCTCGTAAAATCAAGGCGGCCGTCAGATCTCGAACTTCGTCATACTCTCGAACGATGGAATTTCTGGTCCTACCGAAGGTTACAGCTTGCCTTCCAACCTCTACAGTTAAGGCAAATGGATGGGACATACCGGTGGACATCGAATTAGCGGATCCGGAGTTTTTCCGATCAAGAAAGGTCGACTTGGTGTTAGGAATCCAAGCTTTCTTCAGTTTCTTCCCGTCTGGAAGGGAAATCCAGTTGGGCATAGGCCTGCCTGTACTCACCGAGTCTGTTTTTGGATGGATAGTGACAGGCGAAGTCACTTCGGCAAGTCAAGGCACCAAATACACTTGCAACATGGCAGTTTCCGATGATCTGGAGGAACTAATGGAACGGTTTTGGTCCTGCGAGGAAGTGGGAGCCGCCAGCAAGTACTCTCCAGAAGAAGCGCTCTGCGAGGAGCAGTACGAGCGCACAGTCCAGCGAGGCTCGGATGGACGATATATGGTTTCTCTTCCCAAGAACAACGAGGTTTTGGCAGGACTCGGTGAATCGAAGGACATCGCTCTGAAGCGGCTGCGAGCGGTTGAACGAAGGTTGTCAAGAGACGAACGTCTTCGGAAACAGTATAGCGACTTCATGACCGAATATCTGGAGCTCGGTCACATGCGAATGGTGAACGAAGGCGAGGAAATGGCAGTTAAACGGTGTTTTCTGCCCCACCATCCAGTTATCAAGGAGTCAAGTACCACGACGAAGGTGAGAGTGGTCTTCGATGCCTCCTGTAAAACTTCTACGGGTGTGTCGTTGAATGATGCACTGTATACTGGACCCGTCGTTCAACAAGATCTGAGGTCGATCGTTCTTCGTAGTAGGATTCGTCAAGTAATGGTCGTAGCTGATGTCGAGAAAATGTTTCGGCAAATATGGACGAGTTTGGAGGACACGCCGCTACAATGCATCCTGTGGAGTACTCCTGATGGGAAGGTGGTACCGTTTGAACTCCTAACTGTGACGTACGGCACCAAATCAGCACCATATCTCGCCACTCGAACCTTGAAACAGTTGGCATTCGATGAACGAGAAAGGTTTCCATTGGCAGCACCGACAATCGAAGAGGACGTGTACATGGACGACGTTATTTCTGGAGCAGACGACGTCGAATCTGCGATTGAATTGAGGCGACAAGTCGACGCAATGATGGACAGCGGTGGATTCAAATTACGAAAGTGGGCTTCCAACCGTCCTGAGGTACTGGAAGGTATTCCTTGCGAAAATCTGGCACTACCAGATTCAAATGGCATTGATTGGGACCAGAATGCAGAGGTGAAGGCATTGGGCCTTACGTGGCTTCCCAACGCAGATCAATTCCGTTTCAAATTTGAGGTACCTCCTATAACGGAAAATCAGATTCTCACGAAGCGAAAGGTGCTGTGCTACATAGCAAAGCTTTTCGACCCGTTGGGTTTGCTGGGAGCGACGATCACATCAGCAAAGGTCTTCATGCAACGGCTCTGGTGTCTGAAGAATGAAGCAGGTAGCATTCTCCAATGGGACGACCCACTACCCGAAATGGTGGGTGAGGAGTGGCGAACATTCCATAAGCAAATTCCGATGTTGAATGAAATTCGGATTCCTCGATGCGTAATCAGTCCAAACTCAGTCGCTGTAGAATATCACTGCTTTTCGGATGCTTCGATAGTCGCCTACGGTGCGACAATCTACGTTCGAAGTCAGAGGGACGATGGCTCAGTTTCGGTTCACCTGCTCACTTCGAAATCCAAGGTGGCACCACTCAAGGTGCAATCTCTGCCACGGTTGGAACTCTGCGGTGCGCTTCTTGTATCGCAATTGTGGGAAAAGGTGGCAGAATCGCTGAAAGCAGAAGAGAAGGTTAACTTTTGGACGGATTCGACCTGTGTGCTCCACTGGATCAAATCACCACCAGGAACATGGACCACTTTCGTCGCAAACAGAGTTGCGAAAATTCAAGGGTTGACGGAAGCTGATCAATGGAGGCATGTTCCAGGAAATACTAACCCTGCTGACCTGATTTCGCGTGGGATTTCACCAACCAGCATCGTCGGAAATGATATGTGGTGGCATGGACCTACCTGGCTGTTGGAAATCCCTGAAAAATGGCCTAAACCCGTGGAAACCCACCCAGAAGAGGGATTGGAAAGGCGACGCAACGTGGTGACGTGCGCTGCGTCGAAGGAGTCTGGGTTCATTTCGGATTTTGTAGCAAATTTCTCGTCGTTTAATAGGTTAATTCGGATGACCGCATACTGGTTACGTTTCCTGAACAACTTACGGTGCTCAGTAAATGAAAAACGAGTAGGATTTCTTTCCACATGTGAGCTACAAATCGCAGAACAAATTATTGTCCGCAAGGTTCAGGCAGAATCATTCTCGGACGAGATCAGCAAGCTAACGGCTGGTACATCTGTGGCACGGAATTCCCCTCTACGATGGTTTAACCCTCGAATTGACGAAAAGGGAATTTTACGAGTCGGTGGTCGATTAGCTCATTCCGAAGAGTCGCCGCAAACCAAGCATCAGATCATCTTACCGGCAAGGCACGCATTCACCGAGTTAGTTCTTCGTCATTTTCACCAAATGTACCTCCACGCTGGACCACAACTGCTTCTAGGGATAGTTCGGCAACGTTACTGGCCGCTCGGTGGCAGAAATCTAGCAAAAAAGATCGTACATCAGTGTCAGCGATGCTTTCGGGCAAAACCATTAATCATGCAGCAACAAATGGGAGAATTACCGGCAGCAAGAGTCACCGTTTCGAGGCCGTTTTCAAAATCCGGCGTTGATTACTTCGGTCCTGTTTATCTGCGGGCCGGTCGAGGACGCAAGCCAACCAAGGCGTACGTCGCAATCTTTGTGTGTATGTCAACGAAAGCTGTCCATATGGAACTTGTGTCGGACCTTTCTACAGAGCGATTTCTGCAAGCATTACGACGGTTCTTTGCACGGCGGGGGCGTTGTACTGACATTTACTCGGACAATGGGACGAATTTTGTAGGAGCGAGAAACCAAATCCGAGAGCTGTTCGATTTGCTGAAAGAAAGTACACATCGTGAGACGGTTTCAAGAGAATGCGCCAACGAAGGCATATATTGGCACTTCAATCCTCCGAGTGCTCCACATTTCGGAGGTTTATGGGAGGCAGCGGTTCGTTCGGCGAAATTTCATCTGCTCCGAGTTCTCGGAGGCACTCCAGTTTGTTACGAGGATTTCGTCACCTTGTTGACTCAGGTTGAGGCCTGTTTAAATTCTAGGCCGTTGACAGCACTATCGGATGACCCGCTAGACTTAGAGCCTCTGACACCGGCACATTTTCTGGTTGGAGGATCACTCGTTGCCTTTCCTGATCCGGATTTCGGTAATGTCCAACTTAATCGATTGACACGATTCCAAGTTATACAGCGGCAGCTTCAAGATTTTTGGAAACGGTGGCGTCGCGAATATTTGACACAACTTCAGGCCCGATCAAAACATTGGCAGCCAGCAGTAGATGTGCAAATTGGAAGGCTAGTTGTGATTGTTGAACCTAATCAACCACCTACACAATGGAAGATGGGTCGAATTGAGGTATTACACCCGGGCGACGATGGAGTCACTCGAGTTGTTACAGTGAGAACAACAACAGGAATTTTGAAACGACCGTTAGCCAAATTATGTCTGTTACCGATGCAAACTCAGGATGATTAAGGAAGCGTTCAGTAGATTCCGTCCAGTGCATCGAGAGAAGTTTCTTTATTTTCAGAAGTTTCCCGGCAACTTCAGGGTGGGTGAGGATGTCCGCGAGCTACATCAACGACCAGTAGGCATACTCGCCGTACGAGGAACTCCGTGTGCGATGGGTTCGAAATTGAGCTACTGTTGACCGTGGTAGTTAACCGGTTCACATAGACTCGGACACTCGATTACCTACTACCACTACATCTCGAACGGTCATCGATGGTCATCTGGAGCGGAGAGTAGCAGAGCAAAGTCAGTTGGTACAGAATCGTCGCCGCGATCAGACGCAAGGGGCGAACCCTTGCTCGATTTTAAGTTGTTAGATTAGTAATAAATGTTTGTAGTGTTTAGCGAATAAAGTCCGGTAGTTTTTTAATGTAATAAAGTGTTTTTGTGAAATTGTTGTGTTCTGTACTGCATGCAACGGAAGAAGGTCGACGGATGGCAAGGATCTTGAGGGATTAAGGACGGCCAGGACGTAGGAATTGGAGTCGATTGGATTGGATAAGAAAAAAGGAGGTACGTCTGGTGAAGGTCAAGTGGAGGTCGCAATCAATTTTGGTCGGACTGATCCCCGACAAAAGCTTTAACATGAAGTGTCATACTAATACTCTTTACTTTTGCATTTGTTTTGCTTAACAGATTAACAGGAACTTTGTTATTTCGTTTAGTATGTTGAGAGTCTCGCATTATCAAAGTTACCCGCATTATCAAAGTTACCCCGTTTTACGGTATTTCTTTTTTTCATTCGAGAATCTTATAATATTCCATAGAAGACTTATGAAACAATACTCATAACATAAACAGATATAATTTCATAAGAAACTCTTTTTGGTAATCACATGCATTGATCGTTGGCTTTCATAAAACAATCTAATGAAGTACGACTTTTGTAAAAAAAATCATGCCTAAATCTTATGAATTACGAGGAGCGATGTCAATAACATAATATTTTAAATAGAGATTCATAAGTGTGCGTATGACAATGATTAGTAACACTTGTGAAAAAACTTTCTATCAACAAACACGTAGGAGTTTCATACGAATTTCTAATGGAATAAAGACATAAGAACAAGGGGTGGATCACTTCTGATGCATCTGATAAATTTGAATTATTTCATGCATTCAAATGCATTTAAATGCACACTCAGCAAATTCGCACTTCATGGCATGCTCCAATGTTTATTTGCTATCCTAGTCTTAATGTCAAACTCATTTTTGCACAAGCTGAAGAAAAGCTGCTGCTCACCCAAGAAAATCACGTCGTGTCGTAACCGATTCTGATAATCCTGTGTTCTTTTTGCCAAAGAACAGACCCGCTTAGGACCCGCAGTGAGGAAAACTCCAAAAACTTTACTTTTTTGCAAGCTGCGAAATGGACGCTTCTGACCAGCTGCTGGCACTTTTCGGATTCATTGGACCATCGGATATTAGCATGTTGGGCTTCATTCTCCTATGTGGAATAAATATAATCTTAATCATCAATCCGCTAATGACCTTAGAGTTTAATTTCCAGTACTATTATCTCCCGTCAGTTTATAACTTAAACCAGGCAAATCCAGAGTACCCAGAAGCGAATTTTATAGTGAGAGTTGAGGTCTTGAAGAGACGGCTAGTTATTCGACGACCCATACACTATTTAACCCCTTTACCTACACTCGTGTCCCTTAATTTAATCTAAACGTTGCAGTGATTCAACGTTCCGATGGAGAAATATTCATTCTGCAAGATATACTTCAAGGAGGAGAATATCAACCATAAGGGTTATTAATTCTATTCCTGTCTCCGAAATCCCTGACCAACACTAAAAAAATAAAACAATTGATTATGACAAATAGTATTATATTTGTTTTATTTGGATTTCCTTGATTTAAGAATCGATGAGGATTTTTATTTGTCCCACTAAGCCAAAGACTCTAGGCCAAAGACTTTATCGGGAAGGAAATTTTGAGGGTTCTAATAAATCCTGATTAGTCACAGGAGTACTGCAGTCAATCATCATTTCCCCACTGTACATCTTACATATCTATAGATTGTTATTGAAATCCTTTGAAAATCAGATGCCTAATGAATCAATGGTATATAAACAGCACTAATCAGGCATCTTAATTTGGGGATTTGTTGGCTTGCGTTTTGATGGAGATCTGAAACGAATAAAATTTGTTATACGTTGAAGAAAATTAGCATAGAGTAAAACAATGTTGAGATTTCCAAAACAAACAATGACTTGTTGCTATAGCACGATACAATGGTATGGTCCAGGGCTAAGTTGATGAATTTATCGAAAAAATGCATTTAATGCAAATCGATGTACATTAGATGTGCATCGAACAAGTGATCCACCCCTTGCATAAGAAGCAGCTAATGAGATTCATAAGAAAAACTTGTGAACTTCCATCGATCATTGCGTTCATAATACAAATGAGTGTAATATCATAAGATACTCTTAGGAAGGATTATAGATTTCAATTATGGAATTCTTTAGGACTATTGTGTATTGAGAGGATCGCTCTTTGAATTTAATAAAAGAGAGATTTTCATAAGATCTCTAATGACACCGACAAGTACTTCTTGTGATTACCGGACGTTTTGTGTTTCATAAGAATCATTCATTATGAAAGAGGGAAACCAAGTCAAGAAAGCAATTCACAAGCGTTCTCTTATGAAATTCGTACGTAATTTTTGGCTCCGTGTAGTTAGCGTTAGCGTAGTTACGGTATACTTCGTAGATTGGATACTAGCAACATTCATGTTTCTTTTTAATAATCTCATCCTGACTACTTTCAAGAACAAGGCAGGGGAATATACCTTGTTCAAATCATAAACAAGAATACTAAAAGCATGAATATCGCTATTCCCGGCCACGCCCATCTTTACCGTAACTTGGGATAAGGGAAGGAAATGTTGATGTAGCACTTACTTAATGAGAGGCCACCGACTCAGCGACACCCTCATAAGTGCTACGGAGTTGGAGGTTGGGGAAGGTATATTGTCAGGATTCGCCTAGAAAGCTGGCGATAAACCATAAATATTTGTTGTTTAAGCGTTTTCAAATCAATCTTTTGAATGCCGGCAATCATAAGAGAAAACAATAGCTTATTTATAGTATAAATAGTATTTCGCGAAATGCTTGTCGATTGTGCAGTAATATTTTTGTTCAATAACCAGTAAAAAGCAAAACCGATCCCTCCAGGGTCATCGGATTGTATAAAATAACGATAAGCGTAAAAAAAAAATCACGCCTATTGAAAAACTGTACTGTGCCCATTGAAAAACTGTACTGTATTTTTAGATAATCGAAAAACGAAAGGAAGCGCGTTCAAACTAAACACCCTAGGATAACACAGTCGGTTTTTCTGCTCAAAATTATACGAAAAGCAGAATCGATCCCTCCAGGGTCATCGAACGGTTAAAAAGCATCCACAACCGATTGTTAGTTGCGTAACACCCGCCCGGACAGAATGCGCAATCTGAACATAATTATCAAACTCCGAAAATAACATTTTTCGTTCAAGAAACGATCAGAAGTTCCACGACGCGGACAAAAACGATCCGGAAGGCTCACAAAAAAAAAAGTATCATACTGGAACAAACTCACCGGATTGATTCTCTAAATTTATGTGCTGCCTGTCACTTCCGGATGGTTCGGTGAACTTAGGGCAGCCAAAAACCAACAGTACTGAGGACACAAATCAAACAAATCACTTTTTCATTTTTCACTTTTTACTATTCCATTTCTGAATGTAAAAACTGTCCTGCTTGGGCTTCACGAAGCACTACCCAGCAAGACGCTCCAAAACAGGAAAAAACAAAAAAAAATCTCCAGTGCCGAAAACACGCGCGAAACCGTGATTCAATTAATATCATGGTACCTTAACTACAAATACAAAAGCTACTTCTATGTTATTTCCACTACTACGCTCACGATAATTATGTTATGATCGTTAAAAAAAACTATAGAGGTTACTACTACATAACAGAAATACTACCCAAAGAACGCTAATGTCGCCAGTGTTGGTGTGGATGCAAGGTAGTGCAAAAATGTTTAGAGAATTAAATAAGTTATAAATTACAGCATTCTGTTCAAAAATATTATATTATTTTATAAAAGACAGTAAAGAATGAAACATTTCAGTAACAACAGCGCCATTAGTTTTCTAATTATTATACATATATCAGTAATACTTCTCTAATTCCGCTACAACCTTACTAGATAACGCAATATTGTAAAATGCCGTAAATCAGCACATTTTGGAATATTTCTCAAACATTGGAAATTATTGTTTATGATGTTTTTAATTGCAATTATGAATATACAAAAAACAAATAGCGGTATGGGCATCGGATTTAGGCGATGCGCTGAATTAGGGCAACCCACAGTATTGGTCTTATACCAAGGTAACTATTACTACGTTGTTAGTAAACCTAATATAAAAGTCTATTTTCAATGTGTGAGACGCAGAGACCACCCGCACCCACTCTTGCGCCTCGTGGACTATTGAAAACGACTTGTGTATATTGAACTAATACTACTATTAGAAATAGTGCTACTGATGATGGTGATCGTTGGTTTCCCAGTCTTGTTTTTGGCTCCGTGTAGTGGGAAGCGGAAACCAAAAATGTACGTGGCTCTAACGTTCAACCGTAATATTTGTTTCAAGAGCAAAAGTTACCGCTCATGCTTCTTCTTCCGTCGACTGGTTCTATTGTTGAAGTGTTAATCGAACCAAACAAATAATAACACAAGTTGTCCGTTATAGGTCAGAATTGACATGCAACAAATAGTGTGAAAATTGATTAGATTTTTAGCAGTAGAAATCTTTCATAGGTTCGTGACGGTCTCGAACCAGGAAATAGAAGAAACTAACGTTATCCAACGTGAATTTGGCGGTCGTATCTCGGAAACAACCTCTTACTTTTTTTTCCTTTTCGGGTCGCGCACCTATTTTTTTTTCTGAGTGCTTTTATATAGCCGAGCAAACGTGTAAAGCTGAGAGTGGATTATGGCTGCTCAGTCAAGGATAACGGATCAATTGGTGAGCTCCTTTCATGCTACTATTTCTAATCTATAAAATATGTATGACAGCACATTTAATCGTTACAATGGTGGGACGTAAATATGATTTTTCTACAAACTATGAATGGTTCGTCACTGTGAGTGTCGACACAAACTCTGATTCATGAATTATTTATGTTTAACATTTTTTGACGTTGGATAACGTCTTACGGCAACATACTGGGGTACAATTTCGAAAAACGAAAAATCGCTCGCGTCACGAAAAGTGGTTAGATTTTGACTGTTAATAACTTACTAACGCCCGGATAGATTTTCAAGATTCTTGCACCAATCGATTGGAAATCTTTCTACGAATCTACTTCAACAATGAAAACTATTGATTCTCATGACTAAACTATTGAAAAATTGAGAAATATCGAAGCATGTCTTATTTTTCATAGAAAAGCACATTTTTCTTGTGTATTCCTGACACAGACATCATTGCGCGATATCTTAGCCACTTTCGTCATTCAAAGGGAAACGCCCCTTTCGGTCTTCTTCTTACTTCTCTCCATTATCTCGTGTTCAGTCGAAGCCAATCAAATTCCACTACACGCGCACGCGCACGACCGCATTTTAATTAAATCGTCTTCGGTAATCTTTTGGTGTGTTTCTGTCTAAGAATGGAATGAAAACCCAGTTCGATCGATTGTGACTACCACCAACCGTCCTTTTCAGGACGACAATTTCATTTTGAAAGAGAGTTATGAGAATTTTACACCGTGAAGAGCGACATTACTGGTGAATGGATGTGATGGATTCATATTTCGGTCAGTCATTTGCATGCAATCTTTCATTAGCGTCAACATTAGTGCTTTACGAGAATCACAGGGCCAAGAAATCAATTTCCCATCGCACTCTTGCAGGGCAATCTTCGACATTGTGTGCATGAGAGATAAATTGGGGACGGCACTAGAATGAGGATCCCGGTTTGCCTCGCATTATGCGATGATTGAATAATGCCGTTGTCGTCGTCGTCGCTAACCACATGCATGACAAAGCGATCAGTATAAACTTGTCGATTTGAAAGCTAAAACTTATCAGCATTAGCTTCGTTGATGATTTGATTTGGTGAGAAATTGTCGGTCGAAACCAAATAATCGCACAGAGTAGACTGCAAAAATGCTACCGCCCGACGGGAACCTATGTAAAACTTTGTTTGCCATTTCACTCCGTTGGAAAACTAATCATCCGAAATTTCAATTGGCAATTAAATAAATAAATAAATTAATAATAATATGTGAAATATCTCTAGCCGTAACTCTTTTACGTGGAATGCATTGTTGTGGCTCTGAAAAGGGCCGTTTTGCTTGTGCCATTCAATTTAAATTTAAACTCGTTCGTCACGGATACGACGAGCCAGCTAGAAGGCTTTCGGCATGATGGTCACACGCTTGGCGTGGATCGCGCACATGTTGGTAGCCTCAAAGATAGGCCTAGCTCGCTTCCTGCAGGGCCATGACGGCCAAGCTCTGTAATCGCAGATCGGTCTTGAAGTCCTGAGCGATTGCACGGACCAGGCGCTGGAAAAACAATTTGTGGATCAGCAGCTCCGTCGAATTCTGGTAGCGACGGATCTCACGCAGAGAGACCGTTTCTGGCTGATAGCGATACGGCTTCTTGACTCCTCCGGTGGCTGAGGCGCTCTAGCGAGAGACTTTCGTGGGGCCGCTTCCACCAGTGGACTTACAGGCAGTCTGCTTGGTAGAGCCATCGTCGTAGTGTTCTCTGGACGGATTGAAACAAATGAATGATTGAATGTGCGCGGCTGCCGGTCCCTTTTATGACCTTCTCTTGCGAGCGAGCGAGACGAACAGTGAACAGCGAGCGAGCAAGAAGAATTCATCCATTGCGTACCGCATAAAAGGAGCTGAGCCGGCGGCCAAGCATCAGTTTTGTTACAATCGTTGCCGAAGATAAACCGGACTCGGAAAAGGAAGCACCAAGCGTCATCGCAAGGTTTTGCGTGACAACATCAATTGCATCATCACCAAACCACCGCCGTCTGGCTCGCCGTGGTGACGTCAAGCGTACCTTCAGTCTCATCTACGAGAAAACCCGCGGTGTGCTGAAGTCATCCAGAATTCTGTCGGCTACGCTCTGAAGTGGCAGGGCCGTACGCTGTACAGATTTTGAGGTTAAATCACCTCACGGGTATTTCTAGAAAGGGCCCACTGAGGAGATGGTGGAAATCGTTGTCTGACGCCATTTCGGAATCCAGGATGGCGACTTCTGGTTTGTAAAAATCACTTGAAACCCATGCAATATGGGTATTCTTGGAATGGGGCAGATGCTGGAAATGGATTTCCCTACTTTTTCATCGGTCCCGTTCCAATATGGCGCCAGACATCGATTTCTAGCATCAACTGATCGGTCCCTTTTCAGAAATACTCTGATTTCATTAGTTTCAATTGATTTCTACAGACCGGATGTCGCCATCTTGGATTACAAAATGGCGTCAGACTTCGGTTTCCGTCACCGTATTGATATTACCTATTTGGTCAATCATTGGCAAATAGGTAGGGTATCTTGCATACGTTTTGGAAACCATTCAACTTCGGTGAAAAAATGTTTCTATCAATACCCTTTATAAATCCACAAACAATCCACACATCTTCGCTAAACTCCTTGAGAACAGCTGACAACTTTGTTTAATGTTTCTATTTTTTTTACGCACTAAATTCCAACTGACGCACTGATTATTTCAGAAGCATTTCCACTAATTTCTCATTTTTCAAGAAATTTCTACAAGATTTATTCAAATCTTTTCTTTTCGGAAGCTAGAATTCCTTGAGGTATATCATTGAATTACTTGAGAGATTCCAACAGGGAAAAAGTAATTCAGATGACATGGTAAAGAATTTCATTAAAAGCTCAATAAATTTTCCAGGAATTATATCTAAAATTCTATCCAGTGAAGTTTTTATGGTAATTTTTTTCGAAATTGTTCCTGAAATTTCTGCAATACTAGAAGAAAGAATTCCTTTTAGAACTTGTTCCACACGTTTTATTTTCTAGGAACACCTGTATAGATTCAATATTTACAAGAATACCATTTTGATTCATATTATTACGGACACGTAGGACCTCAGTGAAATACAAATTTAATCATTCCTCTGCGTCATCACTTGACTTTTTGATTCCGCGACATTAATAATTTCTACATAAATAAAAATGGAATGGTGTTTGTATGTCACGAAACGGATTGGAAACGGGCTATCGGATTATGACAATTCTTCCGTAGTTATGTTTCTAGAGTGTTCCGACGTGTTTGTGTATAAAAAAGTACGGAATATTTCATGGTAAAGTCTGGAAAAAAAAACAGGGGTAAGCGAACCTGTTATTTTGTACGGGACGTTGCAGGGCGTTTTTCAATAGCCTACTTGCCGATGGCAAGACAAAGTTTGCTGGGACCACTAGTTTGAAACGAATATACAGCCATTCTATGAAAAACCGATCTAGTGGGTCTCCGAATTCCGTGAAAATTTGCTATTTTGTTCCTTATCCGAAATAAGGATACACGTATTATTGGATTTTTTGATTAGGGTGACCATTTCCGAAATAGGGTGACCAGAAAAATCGCGATTTTGCAAAATTTTTATTTCTAAAAAAATTATAACTTTTGAACCATTCGACCGATTTTCAATTTTTTTGGACGAAATGAAGGCTAAAAATTTTGACTTTCCAGGAAAAATATAAAATTTCACAAAAATTGTGTTTTTTACATGAAAAAACTCAATAGTTTCCGTTTTTTCGTGTTTAGAAGGCCTCGGGACCAAAGGGGCTATCGCTGTTCTAATTTTTTCTTGAAGGTTCAGAAATTTTTACGTATACTGTCAAATTTTCAGCGATGTATGTTTTTTAGTTTTTGAGATATATTTTTTTGAAAATAAAAAATCAGTCTTTTTTTATCGGCACACACTGTAAGTCTCAGCGCATTAGATTTGTAATGTTTAAAAAAAAATATAACTTTTGAACAGCTTAACCGATTTCCAATTTTTTTGTATGGAATGAAAGTTTAAAATTTCAACTATTCAGACAAAATTGAAAAATCTGATAAACATATTTTTAAACGTGAAAATATATAAAAAATTCTAGTTTTTTTTTTAGAAATTTTCATATATTTTAATGTGAATTTTTTTTTTTCAAAGTTTTCTATTTTTTCTGAAAAGTTGAGACCTCAAGCTTTCATTCCATAAAAAAAGATTGGAAATCGGTTGAGCTGTTCAAAAGTCATGATTTTTTTAAACATTACAAATCTAATGCGCTGAGATCTACAGTGTGTGCCGATAAAAAATGACTGATTTTTTATTTTCAAAAAAATATATCTCAAAAACTAAATAATATACATCGCTGAAAATTTGACAGTTTACGTAAAATTTTCTGAACTTTTAAGCAAAAATGAGAGCAGAGATAGCCCCTTTAGGCCTCCAAACACGAAAAAACGGAAACTATTGAGTTTTTTCATGTACAAAACACAATTTTTGTGAAATTTTATATTTTTCCCGAAAAGTCAAAATCTTTAGCCTTCATTTCGTCCAAAAAGATTGAAAATCGGTCAAACGGTTCAAAAGTTATAATTTTTTTTTAAATTAAAAATTTTGCAAAATCGCGATTTTTCTGGTCATCCTATTTCGGAAATGGTCACCCTAATCAAAAAATCCAAAAATACGTGTATCCTTATTTCGGATAAGGAACAAAATAGCAAATTTTCATGGAATTCGGTGACCCACTAGATCGGTGTTTCATGGAATGGCTGTATAAATGTGTGTACTTTTTATGATTCTAATTCCGGACAATTCGTTACTGCTGCCTCATATTTTGTACACTTTGATTTGAATTCAGGACAGCTCATGAAAATCATAAATAAAAAAGTCAAATCGTCAATTGAAATTATTTAACCACTAAACAGAAATTTCAGGCAATTGGGAATTCCTATAAAATGGCATAGATATTTATGGAAAACTATTATTATTGAAAGAAGTAGGAATTTATCAACAATAAAAATTGTAACATTTGGTGTGAAATGTTTCCCATAAAAAGTAGGTTGCGCGGAATTCGAAGCTGTTAAAACGATATTCACAGGAATTTCCCTAGAAAATTATGGGCGAGACTTTATGTTCTAGATGATCCCTGAAATGAAATTGTTTGAACAACACTTTTCAAAACAAAACTGTGGATTTCTATGGAGTACTGATTTTTTGACACAGTCTGCTTCTCCATATTAGGTTCTCAAAACGCTTCCATTAGACTGATGCAAATTTTGAAGTTTTTGCTCCCCTATGCTTAAACGGTGTCAATAATGATGAAAATCCTTCTCCCAAAATTTGAAGTGATTTGGAAGAAATTTGGTTGTGCATAGGCCATTTGAAGTTTCTATGGAAAAGACAAATCTTTCGGGTTAAGTCCTCTAACTGCGCGTAATAATAATTTATGGAAAAGTGAGCAAACTTTACTCATGTGAAATCTACCCAGCTACAACTTTGCCGAAGACCACATTTTCATGGGACGTAAGGATAATTTTTTATTGGTGATAACAAAGTCTAAATCATGCTGAGATGATCATTCAATTACTTTCAGAACAACACTGCAACATAGTAGCCTGGATTACGTTGATCTATTCTACCCACCAGGAGCACCACTGTTGCCTGCTGAGCAGCATGCAAAATGCAAACCCAATTTATGATTAAGAATAGCAATTTATCCTTAAGTCCTATCAAAATGTGGTCTTCAGCAAAGTTGTAGCTGAAAGGATTTTACATGAGCAGAGGTTACTAAAATATTATGTCGAAGAGATTGAGGCCTGAACACAAAAGGTTGGCGATTTCCATAGTAATCTCCATTTCTTCCGAATCATTTCAAACTTTGGGAGGATGCTATTTACCATAATATAAATCGTTTAAGCAAAGGGGAGCCAACATTTCAAAATTTGCATCACTCTACCTTCCATCTTCATTACCACAAAGTGTGGCTTGTGTTTTTTTTCATCAGAACTATTGCTAAATTTTGCGAGGAAGGATTATAGGTCATCCAAACCTATTCAATGAATCAAGTCTCAAAAATTTCTCGAATAGTTTATTCAGAGATTCATTGAACCTCTAAAAATGGAATTAAAATTGTCCAAAATCTACCATTCGATCAGGTTTCACACCATTAATTTCATCGCTGAAAGCCATATCCGCATTTGAATATCGATTTGCAAAACCGCCAAGCTGACCAAAGTGCGAATCCGAGAATTGACTTCAATACGCAATAAATCATCAAACTCTACCGGGCCGGGTGCCGCTCTCCGAGCGTCGGCCAAAAGTGTCGCCACAAAGAAAACCTTGACGCAAATTATTTCCTAATAATTCTACAACAAACACGGGGTACTCCTCCTGCCATCTCGGCTTGGGGACAACCCTCCTTGGAGAGCATAGGAACCGCCCCTCTAGGAGTAGAAGCCAGAAGCAAAACGAAGTAAGCGGCTAAATTTATTACGTTCCGCTACGATCTTTCACCGGTCATTTATCATAGGCCCAAGCCAACGCAACGCCAACTAAGACACGATCGTGAATGAGAGAAAGACAGTCAGCCAACGGTTGCTTTGGTGCTCGGATCTTAACTCGGGGCATTTTATTTTGGCAAATTTAAACCATTTGTCCACCCGGAATGCCTCTCTATGCCAATCTTAGCGAAATCGACGACACTTCGCCAACTGGCGGCCGGCTGGTCGTGTTGAGCCGTGAAAGATATGAGTGGAATGTATAATTATCGACGGGGTTGAGCAGCTGATTTATTAGATGACTTTTTTTGTTGTGTTCGCAACTTTTATACGAAACGAAACTAAACAAGTCGTGAGTTATGGAACATGC
Source organism: Aedes aegypti (assembly GCF_002204515.2). Classification (NCBI taxonomy): domain Eukaryota; kingdom Metazoa; phylum Arthropoda; class Insecta; order Diptera; family Culicidae; genus Aedes; species Aedes aegypti. The sequence continues at coordinate 5,247,825 of NC_035108.1, forward strand.
ACGATCCGAGGCGATGAAGACGAAAGCATGGGATCGCAGTGCACTACGAATGTGCGTTGTGGCGGCGGGCGGCGACCAGATCCCTCCCCGCAATTAATCTGGTGCAATTTTGTAACCACAAGCACAAGAGAGTGTGTAGTACGACTGGGCTGTGTGTGTGGTTTGGCGTTTTTTTACGACCAAGCTGATTGTCACTTGAGGCGAGTTTGGGCTGTTTTTGTTTTTCCATGACTTGATGCAAGTAGAGCTGTTTCATTGTGCATACATAACCTCATTTTGGGGCCGGCGAGCTCGGCTGAGGAGACGGAACGCCACGCCGCGATCGGTCGTAATTCCGTAACTACGAAAGCGGCGGCATCAGGGGCGTAACCTAGGGGGATAGAATGAGGGGGTTGATAGAGCGTGTTATGGCAGCTACCTTGGCATTTTTTTCCCACTCAAATAGCAGCTAAGGGTTCATTCACATATTTTATGACCATTTTTGACACCTGCCTCCTTGTAATGCATTTTATATGAATATTATTCAAATTTCGTATAAGATGTAACATCCAAAAGACACCAACCTACCCCCTACAGCACTATGAAATTTGTGAATGAGCCCTTAATGCATAACCAAATATTAATTTGAACACATGGGATGAAATTTCAATTTTTTTCGTCGATAAAAACGCCACAGGGTTGAAATGTGGACACAAAATCTTTCTATTTGATATTTCGGAATGTACACGAAAAAAAAATTACCCCCGATTTTCTGGCCTAAAGTTAAGCGTTTGACATGAAAATTGAGATAGGGCTTTAGGACCGTGTTGGTATATTTGGTCGAACCACGGGCCTTTCTCAAATTCCAAACTATCCAGTATTATCGTCAGTTGGGGGCAATCGCATAAGCATAAGCATAAGCATAAGCATAGATGACCGTACAATTCGTAGTTGCTACTCCGTGATTGACCAGAACAATCGAAGTTGCACAGGGAATTAATGAATGGGGCTTGGGATTAGCTTACCATTCTTCAATGTGCACAAATCGAGAGCTCAAATTTAAAAGTCAATAACGGCGCCGGCCACGTCCTTACGGTCATCGGGGAAAGGAAGGAATGTTAGTGTGACTACCGTTGTTACTAGAGACCGAGATCACCTCTGCATCTCCACGGTTGTCATGGAGAGGATATTGGGTTAGTGGGATAAGGTAAAGATCTGGGAGTCACCAATGTTTGGTGATGCGAGCCATGATATAATCACGCCTAACCGGATTCGCGAAATAATTCGATAATCGCATTAAACGCCGAACAAGTGTTCGTCACTCGCCCACGCAAGAGCAAGCGACGCGATCAATAGATCAAACACTACTAGCGATCCGCGGCGCTTTTTCATTTCTCTGAGCGAACGACGCGCGACAAGTTTGATCCTGTCCCCATCGCCCGCCCCCGCAGGAGCAAGCGTCAAGGTCGAAGGATCAAACACTACTAACGAACCGATCACTTTTTCACCGCTTCACTACCGACGCGCGACATGTTTCATCCTGCCCTCATCACCCGCCCCAGCAGGAGCAAGTGTCAAGGTCGAAGGATCAAACACTACTCTATTCAAAAGATGTTTTTATTAATGACGAAAACTGAAAATTACATGTATATATTTTAAATTATATGAAACAGGAATAATGCCGACACTTGTAGTGACGAACTATACATAGTTTGTTTGAAAATTACATATGAGTATTACTGTGCATTTTGTCTCTATATGGTACAAGTTTTAAAAAATACGTCAACATTCACAATGTCGAACAATTCAAAAGATAATTTTTAATAACGTATAAAAGAGACAAATATATGTATATTGAAATTGTATAAGAAAAAAAAACATAATGCCGACACTTATAGTGACGAACCATACAAAGTTTGTTTTAAAATTACTTAAAAGTTACGCTTTCAAGAAAATATGTGTTATCACAAGAATGAAACGAACTCACCAGTTGGTAATCCATCCTCGACTGAACACAAAACTGATACTGACAGCAAAACTTCTTGGCGTCCCGAAAACAAACCGTCTTGCTTGTGCCTTCCAAATACCTACCCAGCAAGACGCTCCAAAACAGAAAAAAAAAATCTTAGGAGCCGAAAACACGCGCGAAACCGTGAGCCAAATCTATCGGACGACGCAAAACCGAACTGTCCTGCTTGGGCTTCACGAAGCACTACCCAGCAAGACGCTTGAAAACAGGAAAAAAAAAATCTCCGGCGACGAAAACATGCGCGAAAACGTGAGCCAAATCTATCGGACCTTATCGTCAGTTGGGGGCAATCGAACCAAAAAGTCCGTTCACTGTTTTTTCACAAAAACTATAATTATACACAACCTCTGCACCCTTTTTGCATGAAACGTTAGATTAATGAAAGACCAGACTCATTTCATTCGAAATGAGCAAAGTGGGGTCCAAAACACGTATTGGTTCAAATTGTTTGCCAAATACATCGTAGGATTTTCCCAAAAGTTTGCTAGTATTTTTGCCATACTTTCAAACATTCTTTCAGAATCACTACTCCAAGAGTAAAAAATTACTCTTTGATCACCAAAATCCCTACAGAAGTTCATATAAGAGCAACTCCGGAGCTCTATTTTGCATTCTTATGAGTTTAAATCAAAACATTCCTCCAGAACTTTCAGATCTCCAGAAATTTCTTCATAAACTCGTTTGAAAATACATTCAAAAGTTTTGTAACGAATTTCACATAAAATAGTGCAGGAATTCTTTCAGAAATCCCTCATAAGACCTTTTCTAGAAATATACTTACTTACTTGATGGGTTACAATTCGCTACGATGAATCTGCGCCGAATGAATGAGTCTTCTCCACTGGGCTCGGTCCTGGGCCAATCGCTTCCAGTCGCCCTGAACGTTAAGTGCCCCTAAGTCCTCTTCAACCGCAAAAAGCCATCGTGTGCGCGGCCTACCAAGAAGTCGGCGGCCTTGTCCGGGTTCTCTGTTGAATATTATCTTTGCTTGTCGTTCTTCCGGCATACGGGCAACGTGACCAGCCCAACGCAGCCTGCCGTGTTTTATGCGCTTGACAATATCCACCTCTTTATACACTTGGTACAACTCGTGATTCATGTGACGCCGCCAGATGCCGTTTTCTAGTTTACCGCCGAGTATTGTTCGCAGCACTTTACGTTCAAACACTCCGATAGCTCTCCGGTCGACTTCCTTTAATGTCCATGATTCATGGCCATATAGGACAACCGGAAGGATCAGTGTCTTGTATAACGCGAGTTTTGTTTTCGTTTGCAGGCTACGTTTCCACCACTTCAAACTTTTCACCACCTAGCACCTTTTCGCTACCACTAACACGTCCGGACCCCCGTTGACCATCAGCTTTCATGTACATTGTGGTGTTGATCGTGAGCCCGATCCTCGCTGTCTCCCTCTTGAAAGGCACGAACGCCTCTTCCACTGCCCGACGGTCAATCCCGATGATGTCGATATCGTCCGCAAAGCCAAGGAGCTTATGAGAACGTGTGATAATGGTACCGCTTCTCTGCACACCGGCTCTCCTGATAGCACCTTCGAGCGCAATGTTAAACAGCAAGTTAGAAAGAGCGTCACCCTGCTTCAATCCTTCTAAGGTTACGAACGATGACGAAATCTCGTCCACCACCCACACACTTGATTTCGATCCATCAAGCGTTGCACGAATCAGTCTAATCAGCTTCGCCGGAAAGCCATGTTCGGACATAATTTTCTACAACTCGTTTCTCTTCACTGAATCGTACGCTGCTTTGAAATCTACAAACAGATGATGAGTCTGCAAGTTGTACTCTCGGAATTTATCTAGGATTTGACACAGGGTAAACATTTGATCCGTCGTTGATCGGCCCTCTCGAAAACCAGTTTGGTATTCGCCGACAAAGGACTCCTCATACGGTCTCAATCTGTTGAACAGAATTCCAGACATGATTTTCTACGCCGAATTAAGGAGTAGCACTCGTTGAACCGTCGCATGTTGTTCTGTTCCATAGCTTCTTGCGCCTGAGCAATTACTGCCTCTTCATGCTCCTTTTTCTTTCTGCGATGGATCCGTTTTTCGACTGCCCTTGCTTCCTTGTACCGCTCTCTGCTCTGACGGGAACCAGACACCAGCATCTGGCTTTTAGCCAAGTTCTTCTCGTTCGTCATTCTCTGGCACTTTTCGTCGAACCAACCGTTCCTTGGTCTTCGTTGAGCAGTACCTACCACTTCTCGCGCTACTGTGCTCACCGCTCCGTGGACTGACTCCCACAGATCGCTGAGGTTGACGCTTTCGTCGATTTCGCTAATCCGCTCATCGAGCTTTTGATGGTAGTCCGCTGCTACACCATCTGCTGACAGGCGTTGGGTATTGAAACTCAACGATTGTCGATTTCTAGAACTCGAAACGGTTGATAATCGCGCTCGAATTTTACTTATAACGAGATAGTGGTCTGAGTCGATATCAGGACCCCTAAAAGTTCTAACATCGATGGCATCGGAAAAATGTAGGCCGTCTACCAGAACATGGTCGATTTTGTTGCAAAGTTCGCCATTTGGGTGTTGCCAGGTGTGCTTGTGGATATCCTTGCGTGCAAAGTAGGTGCTACTGATGGCCATCCCTCTGGTGGCAGCAAAGTTCACTAAACGTAGGCCGTTGTCGTTGGTAATAGAGTGAAGGCTCTCTTTACCAATAAAAGGGCGGAAGAAGTCCTCTTTCCCGACCTGCGCATTAGCGTCGCCAATGACAATTTTCACGTCGTGTTTTGGGCATTCTCCATAGGTCTTGTCGAGAAATTCGTAGAAACGCGTCCTTCCCGTCATCGGGTTTGTCGTTAGTCGGTGCATAGACGTTGATCAGGCTGTATACACCTTGCTGGAATTTCTGGCATCCAATAAGTAATATCGTGAGAATTTTCCTATGGATTCCGCAGATTACTTTTGTAGTGTTTCATAAAAATAAATTCCGATTAAATAGAAATCAGTAAATGGATGACGTACCGAAAAAAAAACGTCTAAATACTTTCTAATTTATACCTGCAAGAATTTCTGTTTGAATATTTGGAGAATGTCTGGGGAAAAAAATAGGAAAGTCACAAGATTAATTTCTGGAAAAATCGATGCGAAATGTTTTCTACATGAATGTTAACAAGGATTCCTTAAAAACCATGCAGGAATTCCTTCAAAATAATTTAGAAACTCCTTCATGAATTCTCCTATTATTTATTCACATTTCTTTCAAGAATAGCCCGTGTACAAATTTATGAAATCCAATAGGTAAAATCTTAAGAATTTTCCAATTTTCCTTTTGATTCTGTAGATTAGTTTTTGGTAGTGCTCTTAGATATTGGAGCAATTTCTTGGGGAATTCTTGGGCTTCAGGCAATGCTTTGGAATGTTCTCTGTTGAATTCCTGATTTGGTGTAAATCCTATATTTCCAGAAGGAAATGGACATTTTTTAAACATTTTCCAAAAAAAAGTTCCTGAATGAGTTTTCAGAAGATTTTTGAAGGACTTGTGGAGTCATTGAAAGCAAAATCTCGGGGGAGTTATCAGGGTTTTAAAATTGACGAATTTTACAAGAAACAAATGAAAAATATTCTTGAAGTGATTCCTAAAATATATGATACCTGAAGCGTAACTTGTATGTAATTTACAATCAAGTTCGAATAGAAATACATGAAGATTTTTTTAAAAGAAAGTTTAGCACAATTTCAGAAGGTGGCATTTTAGACCAAAAATTGGAGGAACTCTTACAAACTTTCCAGTATGTTCTTTGCTAGAATTACTGAACTTATTCATAATGCAATTTCTTACGCAATGAAAAAAAAAAACAGACAATATTCTATAGATGGGTTTTAAGGTTTTTTTCTCAAGACATTCTTTGTACATTTTTGTAGAGATGTTATAGAAATTCTCTAGAGAAATCAAGGATAAACTTCTGAAAAAAAAATTAGGGCAAAAAAGTCTTGATTTTTTTAGAAATCGATGGAAAAGTTCGAGCTACTTCCAGGGACGATTTCTGGATTAAATTATCAGAATGGTTATTGAATGAATTCTTTGAAAAAATAAAAATATACAGTGGAAAACGAATACCATTGCGGATTGTGAATAAAACCTTTAAATGATTCCGGGCAAGATTTTTTTGCAAAAGTATGTTTTTTTTTCTTACTCCATTGATTATTTAGTTGAACGCAATTGATTATCTACACGGGTAGAAATCAGAATCCAAAAACAAGATTATGACTCATTTCAGAGTGTTTTCAACTTAAGAAAATACACCATGATTTGGACTCACGATATCATGAGTCAAATTGCCGTAACGCAACACACGCGTTATGTTTTTGCTGCGGATTGCTCAGAATCATGAATCACATGCTTAAAATCATGAGCCACGCATCCGTTAATGATCGACAACATAAAATAAAAAAAAAAGCTAGAGCGAGATTCGAACCAAGAACCTTCGGTTTGAGAGTCTCGTACCGTACCACACTACCACTTCCTAAAATATATGAAACCCGAAGCGTAACTTGTATGTAACTTACAATCAAGTTCAAATAGAAATACATGATTTTTTTTAAAGAAAGTTTAGCACAATTTCAGAAGGTGGCATTTTAGACCAAAAATTGGAGGAACTCTTACAAACTTTCCAGTATGTTCTTTGCTAGAATTACTGAACTAATTCATAATGCAATTCCTTACGCAATGAAAAAAAAAGACAATATTCTATAGATGGGTTTTAAGGTTTTTTTCTCAAGACATTCTTTGTACATTTTTGTAGAGATTATATAGAAATTCTCTGGAGAAATCAAGGATAAACTTCTGAAAAAAAAGATGGCAGAAAAGTCTTGATTTTTTTAGAAATCGATGGAAAAGTTCGAGCTGCTTCCAGGAACGATTTCTGGATTAAATTATCAGAATGGTTATTAAATGAATTCTTTGAAAAAATAAAATATACAGTGGAAAACAAACACCATAACGGATTGTGAATAAAACCTTTAAATGATTTCGGGCAAGATTTATTTTGCAGAAGTATGTTTTTTTCTTACTCCATTGATTATTCAGTTGAACGCAATTGATTACCTACACGGGTAGAAATCAGAATCCAAAAACAAGATTATGACTCATTTCAGAGTGTTTTCAACTTATGAAAATACACCATGATTTGGACTCATGATATCATGAGTCAAATTGCCGTAACGCAACACACGCGTTATGTTTTTGTTGCGGATTGCTCAGAATCATGAATCACATGCCTAAAATCATGTGCCACGCATCCTTTAACATAAAGTAAAAAAAAAGCTAGAGCGGGATTCGAACCAAGAATCTTCGGTTTGAGAGTTCGTACCATACCACAGTGACTCTATGACACTACCCCGAACGCCACTACCCCGAATGCCTTTACCCCGAACGCCATTACCCCGAAAGCCATTACCCCGAATGGGTCATTACCCCGAACGCCACTACCCCGAATGGGTCACTACCCCGAACGCCATTACCTCGAATCCATAACATTTTGAGGCTAATTCTAATTAGAAGGTGGGGAGAAAATTGTACGATTCCTTATGAGTATTAAACAAGTTTGGATAAAAAAATGATTCTTTCAAATATTAGGAGATAAAAAAGGAGCTAGATTTTCATAAAACAACTTTTACATACTAAGTTTTGTTTGGGTTTGTGCTCTTATTTTGATGAGATCAACACAACTACACTGCAATGTTCTAAAGAGCAGCTTATTTTAAAAAGAAGGGTGAATTTGTTATGAAAAGAATAGCTATATTATTCACGAAATAAGCATGTAGTAAAGTTTCGTGTTGGACGCTGCTACCCACTTCCTTTTTTTTATGTCGACTACAAGCATTGTAGTCTACAAGATTTTGTTTCATAAACGATGGTAATAGAAGGTCACCTTGATATTATCGCTGCAAGTGATGTACTATGGAATCCGTTTAAAGACCAACCTGATAGACAATCTTTCCACGGTGGCATAGAAACGCAATATACTTGTGTATGATAGAAAAACCGCGGCCTCTGATCACCGTTACAGTAATACTTTCGTTATTTTGTGGGATCATTCAGCTAAGTTTCAATAAGATAGCCACAACAAATATTTGTGTTTGATTCAATACAGTGAATATATGATGACGGTAGAAAAGTGGTGAGCAGTTCGATAGAGACCTGACTGTTTTAATGCAAGAAGGTAAAAGAAGGGGAAATTCCTTATTAGAATTATCAGAATAAACTTCAATGAATGCCTTAAAGCTATCCTGCTTTGAAATAAATTAGCTGTTCCATATGGGAATATTAGTGCCTAGCTTATCCAACGAAAATTTAGAAGAACAGCCTATTTTAAAAGAAGGGCAAATTTCCGGTGAAATGCTTGCAGCTATGACGTGAACAATAACTGTAACAACGTGATGCTATGCACAACCTGTATTCGTAGAAAAGGAAAATCTTTGTTAAAACAAAATTGGAATATTAACACCACCAAGAAGTCCAAATACCGGCGAGCACGCAGCTGTTCCATATTGAGGGTATGGGTTCGAATTCCTCCGATGGTGGAATTGTTGCACTGAAAAGTTCCTTGACTTCCCTGGGCTTAGAGGCACATATACAAAAATGGTAAATTGACAAGGAAAGCGCTCAGACAATGAAAGGCTTGTTCTGTTGAAAGCCTATTCACAAATTTCTTATTGCTGAAGGGGGATGTGGGTGGTTGTCATCGAAATGTTACACCTCTTTCAAAATTTGTGGAGCTTCCGTACAAAATAATTACGACGGGGTGGATGGGTGTCAAAAATGGCAATATTTGGCGTTATGAAATTTGTGAATAAACGCTTGAACTGCGGAAGTGCCCACTGAGCTGAGAAACAGGCACTGTCCCAGAAAGAAAAAGAAGAAGATAGTGGTCAACAGAATAACTGACATAAGAAAGAAGGGAAAATATATGATGGACATTTTACCGGCGAATTTAACACATCATTGATTACCAGTTTACATTAGAGACGCATACATGAATGGTCATTCCTTTATAACGGTATGGTCATCATTTTTGCACGCAAAACATGATACTTCATTGTAACTCATACTATTCGAGGTAATGGCTCATTCGGGGTAGTGGCGTTCGGGGTAATGACCCATTTGTGGTAATGGCTTTCGGGGTAGTGACCCATTCGGGGTAGTGGCGTTCGGGGTAATGGCGTTCGGGGTAATGGGATGGAGCCTACCACACTACCACTTTATTTTGTTGGAATCTAAGTGATCGAAACGAATAAAATGATGGAATGCACCCCGTTTAGTGTTGTCAGTCTGGATGTTACGCCTATGAGGAATCATGATTATGGCTCCAGGAACTATGATTTGTGGTCCTGGTATCATGACCTAACCAAATTATAAATTTCATGACCTGTAAATCATGATGTGGGAATCAGATTTTTTCCCGTGTACCTTACCTTGATGGCTACAGCGTAGCGTCATACCATTGCCAGGCGTATTGTAGAGCTCCATCTTTGTCGGTCTTGGGCGAAACTTCTCCAAAAAGTGGTGTGTCGAAAAGTTGTAGATCTAGTAAAATTCTACATTTTTGCTGAAGGCAGTTTGCCGTTAACTTTAAAATATTGTGAGTTGCAGGCGAATTTTGAGTTTTTAAGTGTATTTTTCAAGTGAATTTTCTCAATTTATAAAAATTACATTCTCACAGTTCTTGCAGCCAAAGTTCCCTACACAGCTAAAAATATGTTGTAAATTTAAGTTTATTTTCATGCACATATTTGGAGCATCAAAATAAACCTAAATTTCAACGACCAATCCATTAATTTTCAATCGAATTTACTTTAAATTTACAGGATCATGTAATATTCAACCATTTTTAGTTGACAATTGAATGTATATTAATTGATCTTCACATGATGCTGTAACAACACACGAATTTGTTTTATTTTTACAGTAGACATCAGTTTACATCACATTGAAAATTAAATATTTTTTTCTGTGTATTGTATTGCTTTTCGAATATCGCTTAAAGAAAAATTGCATGAGTTATGGGTATCCAAAGATTTCACAGTTTTTCATTTAAATTACAAGAATTACAAACTTGAGATGTTCAGCAAAAAGTTATATCATTACTTCCTCTGCAACTATTATCAAGATCACATTCATGTAAACTTGAAAATAAAAAAGTTAGGCCAACTTAGCTGATTTTTCGGGTCCACCCTATGTTAAAGCTTTCAAAATTAATTTACTAAGCTAAAATGAAGAGTAATATCAAAAGTGTCATCGACAAACATGTTCAAAATAACATTTTCTAAAAGTTTGCAGAAGAGCGCAGCCACAAATTTCATCAATCAAAAGTTGGAGTCAAAATTTAAACTTAAATAAGAGCCACCCTATTCAACTTGTTTCTAAGAAGGCGCAAAATTCAATTACGAATAACTTCTCTAAAGACATCGAAATTCTAAAATCCATGAGAACAGAGAAAACACTTTTTTCCTGCTAAATTGTCGATTCGGACCATTGTGCACTGTGGATATTAGAGTGGTTCAAAAAATCGTTTTTGCTCCACACCGCTCATTCAATTCTAGATCAAATTCTGAGTGTCCTCACAAAATTTGAGCTCATTTGGATGAAAACTGAGACTGCAAAGTTTATATGGGAATTACTATGAGTGAAGCAGCCAATTCATTCAATCGGTCATAGTATTTGCCCATGTACTCTTGGAGATTAGAACTAGGTTGATACGGTGAGATACAATAATCAGCTACAACTTTGCCGAAGACCGTTTTCAAATCGGACGCCTCAGTAATTAGTTATTGATTTAAATCCAGTCACAAATTCTTCAGCAGTGCTCATTTAACTTCTGCACCTGGCGCGGAAGACAGCACGCACAAATCATGGCTACTATGTTTTACAGCATATATCCAGTGATGCCTGCAGAGCAGCCCAATAATTATAGCCAAAGTTTTACAACTCATTCAAAAATCAATAACTATTTACTGAGTCTTCCGATGTTAAAACGGTCTTCGGCAAAGTTGTAGCTGATTATTGCATCTCACAGTATCAACGTAGTTCTAATCTCCAAGAGAATATGGGCAAACACTGACCGGTTGAATGAATTGCTTGCTTTTCCCATAGTAATTCCCATATAAACTTTGAAGGGCTTGTGCAGTCTCAATTTTCATCCAAATGAGCTCAAATTTTGGGAGGACACTCAGAATTTGATCTAGAATGGAATGAGCGGTGTGGAGCAAACACGATTTTTTCAAGCACTCTAGTGGATATTTTTCATAGTTCAACGATTCATCTTTTTGCTGAGGCGCAGAGGTTGTACACAGTGTTGGGAATGGTAGTAGGCTTGAATTTCGCGAAAATCACGTGGCTCGTCTAATACAGTAGTTTAAAATTATGAATCTCATCAAGTAGCCTATGTTGGGTGCATTAATTTTCCAAATCAGTAGTGTCATTGAAGGCTGGTAATGCGGGAAATAGAACATTTTTGTACAATAGTTTTGGGTTGCCCTTAGCAACGGGTGTTTTGCTATTTCAAGGCATTTTGCCTACAGCAGCGATACGCGTGGGTTTCACTGGCTCCGCTGACTGTCATTTATTTATTTATTTATTAGTTCAACATCTTTTGCTACGGTTGGCTTCTGTAGTGTTAATTTCAGAATTTTTCCCAACTCTGGTTGTACATATTGATCGTTTTTAGTGTAATTCGTCAAAACATTTTGAGGCCTCTGAAGGAAAACCTAGCTACGCCCATGGACGACGCAACGCCTGCTTGGAGTAGGTATTCAGTGCTCACTTCTCGCCGCATGTTTGTTGTTGTTTGCTGTCGTCATTTTATTGGATTGGCCCAAGGGGCTTTGTTTGGTAACAGTCGAAACTGTTCATTAAATGCCGAATGACCATCTGGTGAAGCTACTGGAATTGGAATTGAATGCTGTAAAAGCGCTGATCAGTTGCTAATTGGTGGTGCGGATATCATAAGGAGATTTCGTCACCATGCTTGGCGAGTAAATAAAAATCGACGAATCAGGTTTCTTGGAAACATATTTGCGATCCGGAGTCCACCAAGATCTAGGCTAGAAAATGAAGATATATCCGAGTACAAAGTCCCCTGACGAATGCAAAGGAAGACGTTGATCGGAAACATGAAAAACTTGCACCAACATCGGAACACAAGTGATGAAAGGGTGACGAACCAGTGAATGTTAACGCTCTAGTCCCAAGCATCACTCGTCCGTCCGTCATCCAGCTAGCGGTTGTGTGTAGAAAGAAATATGACGATATTGGAATGGTTTAGTGGCACAAACATAATTTAGATCTTTTCTCTTCGCTTCGAATCTCGGTTTTCTCCCGATCCCTAACCGAAAGCTGCTGGTTGGATGTTGCTACACCAAGGAAGTGAACATGGTTTCTTGCTTTGGCGTACATAGTTTTGTGAGATAGATAGGCGCCCAGGCATCTCTATGCGCTTAAGCCGTTTAGCGAAAACATGGAATGGATGATAAACTGCCGCGTTGATCCACTTTGAAGGATTGCAGGCACTGGAGATAGGCGAACCCAGTTTTTTTCTGACAATCTTCAGGCTATGATCGTGCGCTTCGAGGTGAATACCTCATAGACTCGGACGGATCATAGCAAAATTCCATCGTTTTGTTCCGTTTGGTTTCGAAAGCTGTCAACGCAGTTACAGATCTCAGAAATAATTAGCGACATACTAGAACGGGGTTGTCCAATAATTAGACAATTCGATTTTGAACCATTTAAGAATAAATTAGGGTGGAATTATGTTGCTAATTAACCTGAATTACAACCTATTACAACACGCTTTTTACGCAGTGTATCTATGCTTTTCTGTTTAGTCGTCACTCAATAAGTACTGATAAGGTTTTTCTTTTCGAAGTTGTGCATCTACACATATATCTTAAGGTGAAGATAAATCGAAGCCAAACTTCAAATTTTCAAGAGCACGGATATGGAGAACCAAACTAGCTGGTGGTGACCAATCGATAAGGTTTTCAACTCAAACGGATGTTTGATTCTCCAGATCCGTGCTCTTGAATATTTGAGCTTTGGCTTCGATTAATCTTCACCTTAAGGTGAAGATGAATCGAAGCCAAACCTCAAATTTTCAAGAGCACGGATCTGGAGAACTAAACACCCGTTTGAGCTGAAAACCTAATCGATTGGTCACCACCAGCTAGTGACTGTGTGACAGTGAATGCACATTGTTAAGGACGTTAGCTTCTAACCCTATTATGATAGTTGATAATCATAAGCTTATTAGCAGATCGCACAACAAACGATCTAGTAGGCATGGCAAATTATCGAAGCGTCACTCTTCTAGTAACGTCAAAGCAGAACGTTTTGCCTTTAGTGGAGCTCCCGTTTGCTTGCTACAATTCCAACCTCCACATTTGGCGAATCCTGCCAGATTTTGTTACAATTAAGTAGCATGTTATTGAATTATTGATGAGCAATCAGGAGTTTCCACTAAATTTGACTGGCGCTACGTTTGAAAAGTTCATACATTGAAAAAGCAATGAAAAGTGAGTAGTGTACGCAAGAAAAGTGAAAGAAAAATGGTGACTGAAATCTTCCGTAGTGTTTAATTGTGAATTATTTATACGGAGATCTATTACCAACTTTTCAAAGAAGATTGGTACCCAATTTTCCTTTCCCGGCTAGACACAATGACCGATGAACTGGAAGACGGATGCAGTTGTCTGTAAGTAATGCCTAAAAATGTTTTCTTACTTATGTGTACAGGAAACAAAACGATAAAAATGGCCTGGTTGAATTATTTGTCTGTATAATACACTCAATTATGATTTTGCAATTTGTTCCATTTCACATGAAAAGCGCCTTGCAAAAAAAGTGTACGTAAACAAACACACGCGCGTGTAAGCAGCCTACTAGGATGAGAACTTAAAGGCGGTCCATTAATTACGTAAGACAATTTTGGCGGTTTTTCGAACGCATCAAAATCAGGACGAGACCAATATTCGAACACTCAGATAATAATTAATAATTTCATTGTTATTCAATTAAAATAGAATATATGTTTTATATTTGTCTGATAATATTAACAAAACCTTCGGAAGTTGATATCAATCCATCAGTTGAAATCCATATGTGCCGTTTTACGTAAACGTGTGTTCTACTTTATAAATATCAGCTGAAGGATTCAATACTGTCATACAAATTGTCAACTGGATTTCAAACGCCAAATACACAATGTTATTTTATCAAAACACACTAATGAAAACATTCAGATGATTATTTGTTCTGTCAGCTTCCCGCTGACGAGATTTCCGAGACTGAACAAACTATATCGCCAGAGATGTCATCAATCCAAATGAACACGCCTCAAAATGCTACTAATTTGGAGCTGCCGAAGAGAGTCGCCTGCAGTTCTAATGGGAAACCTGCCGAAGAAAATGAGGCTGTTGATAATAGTCACAAGAGATGTTCGAAGCGTTTGAAAAAACGTTTAAAAAAAAAGCTTTTATCAATTCGGTCGGTGTGAATCGATAGAGGATTGTGCAGCGCAAAAACAGACAAACAGGTAAACAGAAAGCGCGGCATCGGCTTGGACTGCCGAGAATATATAAATTCCCCAATTAAATGTGTCGCTGTTAGGAAGTAAAAACCAATGATTTCAATTCTGGACGAGGAGTGATTGAGCCTAATTAAGCTATTGAAAAGCTGCGTTCGAAAGCTAATTAAGCATCAGAATCAAGAGGAGAAATGAATACACATTACGAAAAGTGCAAAAAGTGAACAAAATGAGGATATTTATCGAATTACAGTAAACCGTCAAAGTAATATAGCAAAATGAAATCCAAGGATTCAGGTAATTAAAATCAAGTTTAGCAAAATGTTTTGTGCTCTTTCCTATTTCACCGAAACAGAAATCACAAAACAGAGGTTGATTGTGTGTGAATATAAGGTTTTCTGTTAATTAATAAAGCTAACTCTCCCTTACTCGATATTCCGTATCTCGATATCGAGTTAGAGAACCATAGTAAAATTTGGTTTTCATGGCTAACTCGATGGTCCCTTGGATTGCAGATGTACTGGTTTTGTGTTCTGTAAGTCGATACCTCCCTAACTCGATGGTCCCTTCAATATCGAGTAAGAGAGAGATGACTGTTCCAAAAATTTCTTTTAAATGTGCAAATAATACAGATGATTTAATTTCGATTCTTGTTTGCACGAAAATTGAATAATGTAACCGAATTTTAAAGCACGGCTAGCAAATATAAATTTAATGATTTTAGTGCATAAATCAAATTTAGATAATAATTTGCTAGTTTCAAAGCATCACTTTTGAAAATTGCTCTGAAGCATGTTGTCAATAGTGATTGAATCTCGGATCAAATATATGGCTCGTTTGATGTATTTCTATATTATTTGTTTTTTTTTCTTTTATATCAACGTCTAAGCACAGATGTTTATGCTAGAACAACAATTTTCAGTATCTTGAAATATTTCATATTAACCACTGCCATCGTCATGGGAACTCAGCTATGACAGCGCCGCAACAATGTTGCTACTTGTGTTGCCATTCAAAATGGCCGTTAATTGTCTTACACAGTTTTACAATCGGACTTCAACGACTGTTATTAGTGGTCTAAGTGTGCATTTGTTCTTCTAGTAAAAGTGTTGACCACAAGCTAGTAAAACTGGAAGTCGAAATTTTGTCCAAGCCAAAAAAAAATGTTTTAACGTGACTGGTAGTTGCAAAAATAATGTACTTAACACGACTGGCGGTAGAAAAAAAATATCCTGTTCGCGACTGGTGGTCGAAACAAATGTCCTGAACGCGATTGGTGGTCGAAAAAAAAAGTTGTTAACGCAACTGATAGTTGTGAAAGAAAAAGTACTTAACACGACTGGTGGTCGAAAAAAAAAGTCCCTAACGCAACTGATGGTTGGAATAAGAAAATGTACTTAACACGACTGGTGGTCGAAAAAAAATGTTCGTGACGCAACAGGTAGTTGCTATGTAGAAAAAAATTGCATAACACGACTGGTGATCGAAAAAAAATTGTGCTAAGAAAATATATGTCCTTAACGCAACTGGAAATTCCAATGAAAAATGTCTTTGATGCAACAGATAGTTCCAATGAAAAAAATGTCCTTAAAGCGACTGGTGGCGGCAATAAAAAAAACGTCCCCAACGCAAAAAAAAATGTACGCAACGCGACTGGTGTTCGAAATAAAAAGACAAGTTCTTAACACGATTAGTAGTTGAAATATTTAAAAAATGTACTCGTCGCGACTGACGCCTACAAAACAATAAAAAAAAAAACAAAACAAAATGTCTTCAACGCGACTAATAATCACAAAAAAAAAAAATGAAAATGGTAACAACATGAATAAAATAAACCGAAATTATCCCAAATCCGTTTGAAGATTAAACAAAAATCTAGTGCGACGAATAGTTACAACGGTAACTTTATTAGACCTAAATCTGACGATAACATGCAAGAAACTTTGAATTAGAATGGTGTAATGAATAATATCATAGAACTACATTCGATTAATAATAATAATAAGTAGTATTATTAGAATGTCAATATCGCAAACTTTCGCAATCAACATATTTCGTCGATGGAATTGTGCGTTTTTCGAAAGACGTAGACGGTTACGTTAATGTTTTATCAACACGACTATCAAACTGTAGTTTACTTGACGGCACTGATTGCCTCACGAATTAATTTTTTTTATTTATGCTAATAAAGTGATATATAGTTTTTTTCATGTCTGCGAACTTTCAATTTATGGATTATAACCTACACATAAAAAAGAGAAACTTTAGGACCCGGAGTACAGAAACCAAGTTCCTTAAAAATACATGAAATTGAAAAAAAAAAAATCACTTTAATTTAAACATTTTTATTCCCTAGAAGAGGGAGGATGTGTGACAGTGAATGCACATTGTTAAGGACGTAAGCTTCTAACCCTCTTATGACAGTTGATAACCAAAAGCTTATTAGCAGATCGCACAACAAACGATCTAGTAGGCATGGCAAATTATCGAAGCGTCACTCTTCTAGTAACGTCAAAGCAGAACGTTTTGCCTTTAGTGGAGCTCCCGTTTGCTTGCTACAATTCCAAACTCCACAGTGACCAATCGATTAGGATTTCAGCTTAATCGGATATTTGGTTCTCCAGATCCGTGCTCTTAAAAATTTGAGGTTTGGCTTCGATTCATCCTCACCTTAAACAAGAAGAAGTTTCTAGCTCTTACGATTTATGGGTACTGAATCTACTGGTGAAAAATCCAGTGAATCGTTGTTTCCACTTTTGGTGAATTGGGACAAAATTGTCCTTGCTCCAAGTGATCTCACAATTGCTTGTCACTTTCCTTACAGGACATTTACCACACAATTCCTTTCACGGAAAGAGTGGGCGTATGGCTATTTGGAAAAATGTATATCAAACAATATCGTATGTAACACGGATGGCTCCTTTTTCGAAGGTAGAGCTGGTGCAGGAGTATATTCTCGTGAGCTAAGGCTGAATCAGTTTTACTCAATGCAAGTGCAATCAGCACTTCAACAGCGCGTAATGGGTAAAGCCATATACTTCTGTTCAGATAATCAGGCTGCTATAAAAGCTCTTACTTCGGCCAACTCAAGTTCGAGGCTTGTTATCGAATGTCGAACTCAAATTGAGGAACTGAATTCAGTCAAATCTATCTGTAAACCGTGTATGGGTATCTGGCTATTCTTCCATCGCTGGGAATTGGCTGATGAGCTAGCTCGCAATGGAGCATTGCATGACTTCATTGGCCCTGAACCAGCTGTTCCAATTTCAAAGTGCTGGGTGAAGCTTTAGATCAATTCTTCGACGGCAACTCAGTACAACCAATATTGGAATAGTTTGGAGCCGTGTAGTCAAACAAAATTGTACATTACTGAGCCATATTCAAGGGTGGCGAAGTATTTATCAATTCTGTCAAAGCAGAATTGCAGTCTCTTGGTCAGAGCGTTGACAGGAGACAGCTTGTGCGCAAATGCGAATCCAATTACTTAGTAAACACTCATTAGGTGAAACTGTTTTCAGAAGCCTGAATCGTTCAGGACATTCTGTTATTCTTAACCCGCTGTGGTAATGAGCTATAGGCTCTATTTACACTCATGCGTTTTGCAGCGCTCTTTTTTTTGGGAATGTTCCTTTGGAGCCGGCCTTCTGATATCTGATAGCGCATCTGAACCTATGCAAAACTTAACTAAAACAACAGGAAATTGCTAATTCTCATAGCATGTTGGCTTAAGTTAGAGAGGTTTCTAGTCTTTGTTATTTTATTTGATCTTTTCACTGTGATCAAAACTCTTATCTTTTTGAAACCTAAAGAATTCAAATACAGGATCCCGTAATTTATGAAATCTGTAAAACAAGAAAAATTTCATTTGTAAAAATCCTTTATTCATCCTGTTGATAGTTGAATGCTTTCCAAGTCAAATTGCAGTGGCAAACAGGAAAAGCTCAATGAGAAAATTGGCACTTCACTTAATATGTTGATATTTCGCTCTTAAATATAGTGAGATTCGCATTGAGGAAATTGAGGTCAAGTATCAAAGCCTTAATTCAATTACGGTATAAAACGATGGTAGGCGTTATGGTTCTGTTGTGCAGGATTTACACATTTTCTTAAATACCAGATTAATTGTTTATTAAAATAGTATTACTGCATTTCAAATGATCGAAATAATTGTTATTCAAATTACATTATGTTTACAATTCGTTGATTTCCGAGAATGATGCATCAGATATTCGTTTGGAACGTTTGTTTGTGAAAAAATATTTTTGCGCAGTTGTATGAGAAAATCAACCTGAATTTGTAGCCACATGCAAAAACCAGAGTAAAACCTTGGTGAACTGACAATCGCCTTAAAAACTGCCGGTAATGTTTCCAGCTCCTCTCAATTGAATGTGTAAAAATGTGGAACGCATATCGAAAGTGTGTAAGATAAACACTCATAAATAAGAAATTTATTTTTGGGAAGCCGAACGCCGAACCAAAGCGCGTCTTACCGACCGACGACGAGACGGAGCATTTTTATACGTTGTGCTGGATTGTGTAGCCAAGTCGAGTCAAGTCAGACCAGGCAGCACATATTGAAACAAAAACATGGAACGAAAGTCAACATCTCAACATCGACAAACGACACACAAAGACGCCGGCCAAAGTTGTAGAAAAGAATTTTGAGTTTTATTTCTTTCGGGAAAGTTGTGTGACATGGTTTGTGAGAGATTGGGAGTTTGAAGGGGGAGGGCAGTCAAATTAATCTCATTTCTTCCGACAACGGCCGTGGAAGGCGTCGACTCTGGGTACAACTCTATTTGCTGTTAAATTTTGCTGAGTTGTTTGCTTAAAGGTTTGAAAGTTGTGAGGGTATCAGAGAGATTTTCAAAATGTGCTATCCCGTTAAAATCAATTTCAGGAAAAAAATTACAGTGAACATTGGATTAGATAATATTTCAAATATGTAAGGACAACTACAATATTGATCTTTGTGATACCACAAATCAAACTGATCAAATCGATAAGTTCAAAATACAAATAATGCATTTTCCGAAGTTTTGGAGTACGCTTTTCTGAAATTATTAGAAATTACTTGGTTCAGTCTCTCTTAACATCAACCAATTCTGACTATGATGGTTATGTTCAATGTGACCAAAAATTGATTCCACAGGATTCTTGTGTTAGTCAAGGAGTGGTTAAGTTTTCGATATACACAGAAGTTTTTTTTTCACAAAGTCTGTGTTTTGTTCTAGGCGAGTAATTTAACTTTGTGTCTTCCTAATTCCCATTTTTCTAGCCTATCATGAATTTATCGTGCTGAGCCGGCATCGCTACTCACACTCTATTAATCACTTTTATTAGACACAATCGTGTTGATCCGTCTCGAATCCACCACCGGCAAATGAAGAGCTCCACGAAGACCTGCCACCACACCGAATCAGTGCTTCTAATTGAATATTTACTCACGCACTTATCGCATAAATTATCAATCGAGTTTCGCTACCAACTCGACTCCCCTTACTAGTTTCGTATCTCGATCACCGATGGCCAAGAATGGATTCGACCAGAGCGCGCAGGAATTCCCTTGTCTGAAATTCGCGAATGTGTCCCCTCGCTGTCCGAGTAGATGTCCTCTAACCAATTCGATTAGATATGACAGAGAATTTGCAAAGACCGAATTCGATTGCGTTGGGCGTGAGAAAATGACAATCAGGAAATGGAATTTATCGCCACTCGGATTAATGGCTCTGAGAAATGCTCACAACTCGTCGACCCACCTCAATCAAACAGCGCGATGACCGCGAACGATCACCTCCATATCTTCGGAATAGTTGGGTGATATTTGATTGAACGAAATTATTAACATTCGTCGGAGGAAATGGACAGTTAGATGGTACAAAGCACAAATCAAAACCACACCAACTAGCAAATCAAAAACCTTGGCAATAGCTTAGTGCAGTGTTTCTCAAACTTTTTCAACTATCGCCTCCCTGATATATGTTTTTTTTTTAAATCGCCCCCCTGATATGTGCTTAAAGCATTTCTGGAGGACTTATTTCTGGAATTCAAACGTTATGTAAAAAGCAAAATATGCCACAAAAAGATTTTTTCGGTATGTCTTGCGTAATTTAAACGGAATACGGAAAAACTGCTTCCTGTCTATAATAGTATATCTAGAAACCAAACTAAATCAGGAGAACATCATCCATTGCATACAATAAGATAGAAGCAAAGAAAGTAATCAAGATATTGTAAGAGCTCCAATCTGTCTTTGCGTTCAAACCATTCAATTTAGCTTTAAGGTGAAGATGAATCGAAGCCAAAGTTCAAATTTTCCAGAGGACGGATCTGGAGAACCAAACATCCGTTTAAGCTGAAAACTTAATCGATTGGTCACTAGCTGGTGGTGAGCAATCGATTAGGTTTTCAGCTTAAACGGATGTTTGGTTCTCCAGATCCGTGCTCTGGAAAATTTTAATTTTGGCTTCGATTCATCTTCACCTTAAGTTCAAACCATTCAGCGCAACGTGAAAGTTGTTCCATGAAATCTAAATATGTCCAAGTAGATCTATTAGGTTGGAGGCTTCACTTCCAGTGCATATGAGCTAATCTTGGTTCAGTTAAGAGTGTTTAGATTGGTTACAAATCTACCCGATTATTATTATCACGATTAACACGACATAATAACAACGTAATTTTATTCCTGTCAGCTTTATATGGTCAGTGTTCAGACAGACTGGACCAAGTGTTTAAAATGGTTTCAGGAAAATTTCTCAATTGGATCCTGGCTCTAAGCCCTTTTGGAAATTATTTAAAATCTTGAAAAAACCTCAGAAGCCAATACCGGCATTGAAAGAGGAAAACAAATTATTACTAAATAATTGTGAAAAAGCTCAAAAACTTGCTATGCAGTTTGAAAGTGCGCACAATTTTAATTTAGGACTTACTAGTCCAATTGAAAATCAAGTTACTCAGGAGTTCGAAAATATTCTCAATCAAGAGAACGTTTTCGAAAATGGCTGGGAGACTGATTTGGAAGAAGTGAGAACTATTATTAAAAAATTCACATCAACGAAAATTCAATTTTTGCCAATGAACAGTTCGGATTCCGCCATGGACATTCGACCACTGATCAACTTTTACGTGTAACAAATTTGATCCGTTCCAACAAATCTGAAGGCTTCTCTACTGGTCTTGCTCTTCTAGACATAGAAAAAGCATTCGACAGTGTTTTTCATGAAGGTTTGATTGTAAAATTGAAAAACTTTAATTTTCCAACATACATTGTTAGAATAATTCAAAGTTATCTGTCGAATCGTACACTTCAGGTTAATTATCAGAACTCCAGATCTGAAAGACTTCCTGTAAGAGCTGGTGTTCCTCAAGGCAGCATTTTGGGACCAATATTATACAATATTTTCACATCTGACTTACCTGAGATACCTCAGGGATGTCAAAAATCTTTGTTTGCGGATGACACAGGCCTCTCCGCCAAAGGACGTAGCCTGCGTGTCATCTGTAGTCGATTGCAAAAAAGTTTGGATATTTTTTCTTCATACTTGCAAAAATGGAAGATTTCTCCTAATGCTTCCAAAACTCAACTAATAATATTCCCACATAAACCAAAAGCTCTTTATTTGAAACCTTCAAGTAGACATGTTGTCACGATGAGAGGGGTTCCAATAAATTGGTCAGATGAAGTTAAGTATCTAGGGCTCATGCTAGATAAGAATTTAACTTTCAAAAATCACATTGAGGGCATTCAAGCCAAATGTAACAAATATGTAAAATGTCTCTATCCCCATATTAATTTTTTTTTTTGTAAATGTATTGTTTATTTCAGTTGATTTGTTTAAAAACTAATGACATTAAATATTTTGCAATTAATCATAATTCAACATTCAAGTAAAACTCTAAGGGCCGATTTCTTCACCTTCGCTTAAGCTGTAAACCACGTTTACCCATATGGTTAAACTAGGTTTAGTGCCTAAGCGGTGGTGAAGAAACCGCTTATAATTCATCTACGTCTACTCTGTTATCACACTTAAAAGTGACGTTATTAATGATGTGTTTCATTGCATATAATCTTTGTGTTCTGTTCGTGTTATGTATTTCTGGGTGTAGCATTTGTTCAAACGAAATTCTCCGGCCATTCAGGATGTTCATGAATACGTTTTGCAGATGTTTCCATGCTGCAGCCACTCGAGGACACTCATTGAACTTATGCTTGAGAGTTTCAATCGCTGCATTGCAGTGAACGCACTGGTCGTTGTCCGCTCGACGAATAGTACACCACAGCTGTTTGTGTTCCACTTTCTCGTTCACTAGGAGATACCAGTGACTGCGTTGAGCTGGAGTAAAGTTGTTATTTCCTATATTGAACCACACGCGTCGCCAGTTTACTGCAGGATACCGCAATTCGACCCTTGGCCGATCGGTTTGATCGACATAATAGCGATGTAATTGATCGGAGGACATGTTTTGTAGAATTTGGGTGGGCAGGCTTTGGCGCGCCTGCAGGATAGTTTTTAAGCAAGGAAGGTCAGCAGCGACATTAGGATTTGCTTGGGAAATTACGGAATTGTAATATGGGATTGAGCCAATCTCTCTAAGGTGACGATTAATTAGCAAAGATTTCGCTTTCATAGATATTAGCTGGAGTTTGAGCCCACCCTGTTCCTTCAGTCTTGCAAGCTGTATCATCGGTATGCGTGCAGGTTGCCCTCTCCACAAGAATGTTCCGATGGTTGCCGTTATCTTAGCTGAGTGTACAGAGTAGGTTGGTAGAATCGATGCAAGATACCAAGCTTTGGCCGTGATGTAAGTGTTGACAAGAAAAATCTTCTGATGTAGGGTAAGTGTGCGAAGTGAATTAAGCCAAACTTGCTGTGCTATTTTCCCAACTTATCTGTCCCAGTTAAGGGTTATCATGCGCCGTATTGAGTTTGCAAACAAAACGCCTAGTATTTTGATGTGGTTTTCGGTTTTCAACCAATCCACAATGATAGGGTGGCCGTTGATGAAGCCGACGTCGACAGAAGTTGTTTTTCGAAGGTTCAATACGGCACCTGAAACTCTTCCGAAGCGTTGAAATAAGTCACGCATGGCATGAACTTTTTGCGCCGATGTGGCAACCACACTTATATCATCGGCATATGCGACGATCAAGTCAGCGCCGCAGACTGTTTCGAGAGAGGTCAAGAGAGGATGCAAATACAACACAAATAAATGCATCGAGATTGGATCTCTCTGTCTCACCGATCGTTGAATGAGAAAGGCAGTTGTTAGCAGTGTTGTGAAAAACTCAATTTCTCACAACTCACGCTTGAGATTTTTCATGTGTGAGTTGTCAATCATGTAACTCAGCAGTCAAAAAATCATGGATGAGTTGGCTCACCTGTTTAACTCATTGTCTCATATTTCCACAGTTTACTCACACACGGCAATAATTTCTTGTTAGTCTGTTAAAATTATGTTAATCCTTTCTAACGTAAACAACAACATTCGGGTTTCACGAACTTTTGCCGGGTTTTGAGATTGAATCATTTTTTACGGTTTGAGTTGATTGAGTTGATTTTGCATCAAAATCTCAAGCGTGAGATTTGCGAAGCAGATCTCTAATGAGTTTGCTCTCACGGGAGAGCGTATTGATTGAGATTTTGAGTGTGAGTCTATCAACACTGGTTGTTAGGTATCCGTTTACAAGCAGACGAGATGATGAGAGAGCAGAGATTCTAGATAGCAGATCCACGAGTTGGGGATGGATGCCGAGAGAACGCATATTACTGTACAGAAACGAGTGTCTCACCCGATCGAAAGCGTGGTCTAGATCGAAACTCACTAGCTTGCCCACCCGTTTCGTCGCCGCCAGCTGTGCAATCCTATTCTTTAGCGCTAGGGTGGCTTGAAAGATATTGTTGTGTCCGTTTGAACACTTTTGAGCATTGCTTAGTATGTGGTTGGCCCTCATCACGCTGTCCAAACGCGCTTTCAGTATGCGGGAAAATAGTTTATAGTCGAAGTTTAGAAGCGAAATGGGTCTGTACGAAGCAAGAGTGTTGCCAGTTCCTGACTTTTTCACAAGTACTATAACGCCTTCAACAAACTTGTGAGAAAATTGTGCATTTAGGGCTTCGTTCATTATCAGATTTATCTCTCGATGAATGACATCGAAAGCTCGCTGGTAAAATTCCTTGGGAATTCCATCCGGTCCAGGCGATTTCTTTGACGCACTTGATTTGATTGCGGCCCAAACATCCGCAGTGGTAATCTCTTCCATGCATTGTTCGTTCGTTGCGTCGTTTTGCGGGATAATCTGGTCACACTGAAATTCATCAAGTCGCTCCGTCTCACCATTCGTTTCTCTATATAGTTCGGAGAAGTATTGCAGTATTTCGTTTTGAATCGTTTGCGAGTCGTTTATGGTTCCACCTTGTTCATCATCGAGTCGTGTAATAGTGGTACGCTTCTTTCTCCTATCGCCCAGCTGAAATGTCGA